>NC_140568.1:1378977-1978977 GCF_057381845.1 Rhamphochromis longiceps
ATAGGTGAGGGTAGGGACGTAGATCGACCGGTAAATTGAGAGCTTCGCTTTTACACGAATTTCAGAGGTTTATAGCTCTGTTACCCTCCTCTGCAGCCCCTAATCTCTTCAATGTGTTCAGCTGATGCTAACTGGCCACACCTAGTCAGGTGTGGATAAAAGCATACCTGAGGCAGGCTTTTTACGAAGCTCACGCAACAAGCTCAAAACTGTAAATACAAAAAAGTTGCACAAAATAGTTTCCAACCATAGGAGATTTATTCTGAGTGTCTTCATAGTTTTATTTTTGACATGTACCAATTTTTATATACTGCAGGAAAAAGGAAAATAAATATTATCATGCAAATTTACAAAAAAGAGGATGTGCATCAAAGTAAACTACTTCCAGCAGTGCAATTTGAGTTCTAAGCATCCCAGAAACTATTCAGAAAAGCATAAAGTCAACATGACTTAAAAACAGCAGTATAGGTCTATAAGGCCCTGAAGGTAAAAAACTACATTTTCCGTGGAAACTTCCGGTTTCAGGCAGGTAATGGCGGACATGCGATAGTTTGCGCTGACGTCTATTCCAACATAGGAAGTGCTATGAACAGCTGATCGGATCGGCAAAGCGTGTTTCTGGAATATTATGTTTTTGTTCCTGGAGCGCTTTTTATGCAATTTTTGCAAAGCTATATGTGGAAGGGAACTGTGACTTAGGACAACCTAATGGCATAAGATGTAAGTACAACTCCTCCGGTTTCTTATTCCAAAAAAAATATTGCGCTAGCTTGCGTGGTTCCAGTTTTACCGGGATTTAAAAATAGTTACGCAAAACGGAGCGTGCTGGTTACAGTGAGGCCTCAACCTCGTGTTGTGCGCCTCAAACATTCTAAAACCGGCTTTACAATAAGACTCCCCTTATAGATGGCTAATAAATAGTTTATAGCTATATTATTAATTAATCTGTAAATGCATAATAAACCATTATTAATGGTTTATTATGCATTAGTTAAGGGCAAGAACGAGAAAAAACTGACCGGTTTCTTGCCAAATAGTGAGCCAAATGTGTTCACCTATATATTTCATCGAGTTGCTATAGTAAACATTTCAGACTAAGTTACTATCCTGTAAGCACAATCAGCATTTGTAAACATATTTTTTATCATATAAAATTGTACTTCATAAATACATTATAAATATCCACAACTATCAATCGGAGCCTTGTTGTAAAGTGTCAAGCATGACACCATTTATTAATGACTACTAAACATTTATAAATGACAAAAGAGAGTCTTAAATGTATAATGTCACCGTTTATAACACTTAGACCTTAATTACAATCAGTGCTTGAAATAACATTTAACTACTGTCAAAAATGGCAATGTATTGTAAGAGTAACACATGTAACATTAAATGTGTTTTTTAAAACACCAAACAGTCACCCACTCCAAAAAAAGTTCATGCCAGACTGGTTCAAACTGGAAATACTTTTTGTATGTCCTTAAATAAGCGTCCCAGTGGTCCATCAGGGTGTCGCGAACCAAGACAAGATGACCACTCAAGAACCATCAGGTGTTCCTCCAGCAACTTCTCAGTGCGATTTCCTCTTAGTCTACGGACATGTCCTTTGATGGTCATCCAAGCCCTTTCGATATGACTGCCAGATTGAGGATCTACAAACCACCTGCTGTGATTTACAGTGTAATGTCTGTACCCTATGTTTGTCAAAACATTCTTGTAGGCTCTCCACTCATCACTGATAATGGCACTACCCAACTTAACATGCTGTCTGATCAGAGGAACAAGGTGGCGCCTTGATCGTTTTTCAACAAGTTTTAACACGAGCCTTCGCCTTTTGTCTTTAATTCACATCATTCCAAATACCCATTTCTTCCTTTTCCATGCATTTCCAAAGCGTCCACGTGCATACTGAAAACAAAAAGAATAAAATTAAACAAAGAAACATTCAAAAAGATGGTTGCTTCTTAAAACTTTAGTCATAATCCTGTTATTAAAGTAAATTGGAATTTAACTTCACTACCTAACAGGATGGCCAAGATGTTGGTTGAATACCTGTTTTCTGTACTTTAATTTCCTTTTGGGATTAAAAGTATTTTTTGTTGAAATATTTTAATTCTTACTCGAATGTTAAAATATTCAAGTAATTATTAGAGTAAATATATATTTATTAACCCTTTAGAACCGGTCGGAGCGGGCACGCTCCATTTTGCGTAACTATTTTTAAATCCCGGTAGCACTGCAACCACGTAAGCTAGCGCAATAATTTTTTTTGCATATGAAACCGGAGGAGTTGTACTTACATCTGATGCCATCAGCTTGTCCTCGGTCACGGTTTCGTTCCACATATAGCTTTGCAAAAACTGCATAAAAAGCGCTTGCAGGAACAAAAACATAATATTCCAGAAACACGCTTTGTGTGACCGATCAGCTGTTTGTAACACTTCCTACGTCCATCAGCGCGAACTATCACATGTCCGCCATGACCTGCCTGAAACCGGAAGTGACGTCATTTTGCGGAAATGTAGTTTTTTTTACCATCGTGGCTTCATGAGCTTATACTTGTGTTTTTAAAAGTTATGTTTGACTTCATGACCTTCTGTGTCGTTTCTGGGATGCTTAGGACTCAGATTGCACTGCTGGAAATAGTTTATTTTGATGCATATGCTGTTATTTTGCAAATTTGCACTATAATATATTTTTTCGTTTTTCCTGCAGTATATGAAAATTGGTGTATCTCAAAAATAAAACTATGAAAACACTCAAAATAAATTTGCTTTGGTGGGAAACTAGTTTGTGCAACTTTTTTGTATTTACAGTTTTGAGGGATAAACCTCTTAAATTTCTCTAACTAGAAATATATGTTAAAAAACAAAAACAATTTTCAATTTTTTTGTAGTTTATTGCACTTTTTTGCAATTTATGTAATTACTATGCACTTAATGCAGACATATTATTAAAATTTGGGCTATAATGGTTGTATTGATGTATAGCAACTTGAAATGCTCCAAAAAATGGCTCCACAGCATGTAAACATATACTATAAGCTCTAGCGGACTTGGTTCTATGGTCGGTCTTAAAGGGTTAACTGATTTTTTATTGTATTTGTTGCACTAATAATATAGTTACTACACTGAAAACTAATTTTTGTACTTATGGTAAAGGTTTCCATGTTTAGAGGACACATTCAGATCTGCATTGATTCTAACAAACCTGTCTGAGAGTTTACCAACCTTTCGTTGATGACGGAGACAGCTTTCATCTATAACCACATCTGTGTCTTTTAATTGCACGTATGCAAACATGTCAAATGTGTCTTGCCATGCTACTTAGTGTTCTGGAGCTGCCAGCCACTTCATCATTGATCATATCTATTTGTCTGAGCCTGAGCCCTTGTGAAAATCTGTGATAGAAATTGAGACAATTATTACTTACTGAGGCCCTAATTGTATTTCACAAGTCTTGTATTGGTGTTCAATTATGAAAGGTGCATTGCTATTGATGTCTACATCTACATATACCTGTAAATGAACTTCATCCAACTGAAAAGAGATGTTTTTGATTTCTCAAAGAGGGAGCCAGTTCTATTTGTTCTGGAAACTTTCCTATGACTTGCTCATTTGCAGCACCTGAGAACATACAGTGGGGCAAAAAAGTATTTAGTCAGCCACCGATTGTGCAAGTTCCCCCACTTAAAATGATGACAGAGGTCAGTAATTTGCACCAGAGGTACACTTCAACTGTGAGAGACAGAATGTGAAAAGAAAATCCATGAATCCACATGGTAGGATTTGTAAAGAATTTATTGGTAAATCAGGGTGGAAAATAAGTATTTGGTCAATAACAAAAATACAACTCAATACTTTGTAACATAACCTTTGTTGGCAATAACAGAGGTCAAACGTTTACTATAGGTCTTTACCAGGTTTGCACACACAGTAGCTGGTATTTTGGCCCATTCCTCCATGCAGATCTTCTCGAGAGCAGTGATGTTTTGGGGCTGTCGCCGAGCAACACGGACTTTCAACTCCCGCCACAGATTTTCTATGGGGTTGAGGTCTGGAGACTGGCTAGGCCACTCCAGGACTTTCAAATGCTTCTTACGGAGCCACTCCTTTGTTGCCCGGGCGGTGTGTTTTGGATCATTGTCATGTTGGAAGACCCAGCCTCGTTTCATCTTCAACGTTCTCACTGATGGAAGGAGGTTTTGGCTCAAAATCTCACGATACATGGCCCCATTCATTCTGTCCTTAACACGGATCAGTCGTCCTGTCCCCTTGGCAGAAAAACAGCCCCATAGCATGATGTTTCCACCCCCATGCTTCACAGTAGGTATGGTGTTCTTGGGATGCAACTCAGTATTCTTCTTCCTCCAAACACGACGAGTTGAGTTTATACCAAAAAGTTCTGCTTTGGTTTCATCTGACCACATGACATTCTCCCAATCCTCTGCTGTATCATCCATGTGCTCTCTGGCAAACTTCAGACGGGCCTGGACATGCACTGGCTTCAGCAGCGGAACACGTCTGGCACTGCGGGATTTGATTCCCTGCCGTTGTAGTGTGTTACTGATGGTGACCTTTGTTACTTTGGTCCCAGCTCTCTGCAGGTCATTCACCAGGTCCCCCCGTGTGGTTCTGGGATCTTTGCTCACCGTTCTCATGATCATTTTGACCCCACGGGATGAGATCTTGCGTGGAGCCCCAGATCGAGGGAGATCATCAGTGGTCTTGTATGTCTTCCATTTTCTGATGATTGCTCCCACAGTTGATTTTTTCACACCAAACTGCTTGCCTATTGTAGATTCACTCTTCCCAGTCTGGTGCAGGTCTACAATACTTTTCCTGGTGTCCTTCGAAAGCTCTTTGGTCTTGGCCATGGCGGAGTTTGGAGTCTGACTGTTTGAGGCTGTGGACAGGTGTCTTTTATACAGATGATGAGTTCAAACAGGTGCCATTCATACAGGTAACGAGTGGGGGACAGAAAAGCTTCTTACAGAAGACGTTACAGGTCTGTGAGAGCCAGAGATTTTCCTTGTTTGAGGTGACCAAATACTTATTTTCCACCCTGATTTACGAATAAATTCTTTACAAATCCTACCATGTGGATTCATGGATTTTTTTTTCACATTCTGTCTCTCACAGTTGAAGTGTACCTCTGGTGCAAATTACTGACCTCTGTCATCATTTTAGGTGGGGGAACCTGCACGATCGGTGGCTGACTAAATACTTTTTTGCCCCACTGTATCAATGAGTAAAATAAAGAAATGGACCCTTAAACAAGAGCATTCATTGAAAAGATAATCACAAAATTAAGTATGAAGAAAATAATAATGAAAAGGGGTTACTGCTGCCTCTTGCATTGATAACAGAAATATTTTGTAATATTTAACATGCACTACATTATCATGCATTATACATACCACATATATTGGTCTTTCTTCACCACGAAAATCATTTTCATCTTATGGTGACAAACAGGGCATCTAAGCTTCTTTTTTAGCAGGTGTTTCTTCTGCAGCCATTTAATGAGCCTGAGTGCCTTACATTTAGTTTGTTTTCCTTCTATTCTGGCGCGCAATCTCATTCCCAAAGACATTCTGGTGGAAAACATGAGTAATTAATTTTATTATCACCTCGAAACACCGTAAAATACTCTATGGGAGTCTAGTGCAAATCGGTTCAGAGTTAAAGAACTTCACATGCTATATAAAACAAGCCCTATAATCAAAAATAGTTCCACGCAAAAAAGAGGATTGTTTCACCTGTTATAATGTATCTCCGACTTTGTTATGTAGATCTACCTGCTGGATTCATGCTAAAAAATATGTTCTGCCGCCAAAGGGAGGGAAAACAAACTTAAAAGACTGTGTGCACGTTAGCATATGCTACTTCCGGTGCGGAAACTCCTGTGGGGAGCTGTGTTTCCGGTGTCCTATTCGCGCCTAGTTTACGGTCCAAAACAAGTTAAGCGAATGAATGAATCAAGCGGCGATTTACATTTCTATAGACGTCTCGGGCATTTACCCAACATATCTGTAAATGATGTTCATCGACTTGTCGATATTTTTCCCCCGCGCCTCAGAGCAAAAGAGAAAAGGATTCAAATGTTATATTTCTCAGCTGTCTCTCGTTTATCGCGGGTGTTATGTTCTAAAAATAACCAGCGAGAGGTGAAATCAAGCAGCCAATTTTATTTTCAGACGGTGCAAAACGTTTGGTGGACATCGTGGACATCCAGCACTGCACTTCAGTCACACTGCTAGCATCGATGCAGCGATTCTGTACTGTACAGGAGAGACGTCACGGAGGAGATCGTCTGCAGCGATCAGGACGCAGGACACAATGTGACGTAAAAATAAGCAAACTTGCACTAAAAAATCTGCGAAACAGCGAGGTGAAAGGTGAACCACGTTACAGTGAGGGACCGCTGTAATTTTGAAGGTAAGTCAAAACATACCCTTCGTACATACTAATGTATAGAAACCCTTATCAGCAATCATTCATTTTTTGTGTGGCTTTTTTCACGGTTTGTTAACATGCTGTGTAGGTGTGTACTTGACGAGCTGATCTCGACATAACGGGAAACATCTGGTTTGACTGTTCTTCACCTGTAGTTTGAATGCTGAACATTTGCCTGTTTAAATCATAAGACCAGTCACTACACAGAGATGTGCTTCTGCATGTGGACGATGTGTCTTCTGCTGCAGTGATGCAGTTCTGCTTGTGTTGAGTGATGTAAACAACTGATCGATCGAAACTCTTTAAACGTCAAAATTGATCATTAGATTTTTTATGACACAACAGCGGTGAGTGTTCCCACCTTCTGCTCTTTGTAACTCTTTCAGTTTTCGAGTTTTGGATTTTGGAGTATATCTTCGCAGTAGCAAAGCTACCGGAAATGTACAACCCCACATCCGGTCTCAAACCAGGAAGTTAGCATTTTCTCGTGCACAGGGTCTATTTAAACGCAGAGGAGCTTATACAAACATCCAATCACAGTTAACTTTATTAAGGAAATAAAGCCCCTCCTATCAGAGCGCGACAGCCAGTGGAGCGCTCTGGAAGGTCAAGCCACAGGGGCACGAACAGACACACTGAAGGCACTCGTTCAAGTTGCCGCGCCATGGATGGAGCAGAAGATAAAAATTTGTTAGCACATGTTCGAAGAGATACAAAAAGATCTAGATTGCACTAAGCCAACGACATCAGCAGTTAGACATGACGGTGAGTATATTGCTAGCTACCTAGCTACCGAGCCATTTGGCTGCTAGCTACAGTGGCTAACTAACATCACATAACATGTGAATAGCTCTATTGCTATTGGTTATTCCAAAAATTGATATCACTTAGTTGTATATTTTTAGTTTTGTTTATGTGCATCATTAAATTTATATTAACTACCCCAGTAAGGCAGTACACATAAGAATTATTTGCCTTGATTTAGAAACGTCTGAACCACCATAGGTGTATATAACATAACTTTTTTTACAAAGTGGCTTTTTATAAATTCAAGTTGTGAGCGTTTTAATCAATATTTTTCCCAAGTTTAGATTATAAATTATTTTAGTATTGTCATTTAATAATTGTTTGTACTTTAGATTCTTCTTCTAATCCTGCCCCTACTGCAACTGCCCTTCTTAACAAGGAGTGAGAGAAACTGACTTTTCTTAAGGAGAAACTGGAGTGGCAAAAGAAGAGAACTGAAGAACTGGAAGGAGAGAGACATTTTCTCCGAAGTCAGCTATCATCAACACCTACACCCTGCCTGTGATCAGGTACCCTGCTGGGGTAATAGGCTGGCCAAAGGAGGAGATAGATGATAGGTTTGTAGCTTGAACCTATTCGCTGGAACGTTGAAGACAATATAATTACACAGCAAGCAAGACACGAAGTAGGCAAAGTTCTTCTTCTTACTCATGCATGAGGGACACCTGCCTGGAGCCAAGTGTCGTTCCACCACTTGACCTCCGTCAGACTCTTAGCCAGGTTCCCCATAGCACTCCTTTTATTGTGGTTTCATGAATATGCATAGGGTCATTAACATATAACATCTTACATAGGTATACATGTGAACAAAGAATACTGTGTGTGTGTGTGTGTGTGTGTGTGTGTGTGTGTGTGTGTGTGTGTGTGTGTGTGTGTGTGTGTGTGTGTGTGTGTGTGTGGGGTCAGAGTGTGACCCCATAAATGACTTCCCTAAACCTGCTGGTCTGGAAGTCCAACAGTTCATCTAAACAAAAGGCACTTAGCCTAAAACAGATATAGCCACGTTTATCCTACCAAAAAACAATAAAACAAGGTACGACCTCTTCTCATGCTCCCAGGATGTAGGTGTGCATTCCAGTGTGGAATACACACCAAGCCTTTGCAGCCTGTTAAAGATCACACATCCTATCACTACACAATCGATTATACACCTCTAAGCATATATGGTTAAATATTTCTAAGCATAAATGACAATCAACAATACAAAACCTAACAATAGAAGCCACTGACATAAAGACAAGAAAGCTCCTTACCATGCATGGAGGGTTTCACCCCAAGTCCAGCACCGTGAGGCTGTACGCTAAGCGGAAGGAAGGGGGCCGGGGACTGGTGAGTGTCAGCACCACAGTCCAGGATGAGACAACGAACATCCAAGAATACATTGGGAAGATGGCCCCAACTGACCGCGTGCTCAGTGAATACCTCAGGCAGCAGAAACCCAAGAAAGAGGAGGGAGACGAGGAACCATCATGGAAGGACAGGCCCCTGCACGGTATGTACCACCGGCAGATAGAGGAGGTGGCTGATATCCAGAAATCCTACCAGTGGCTGGACAAAGCTGGACTGAAAGACAGCACAGAGGCACTAATCATGGCAGCACAAGAACAAGCTCTGAGTACAAGATCCATAGAGGCTGGGGTCTATCACACCAGGCAAGACCCCAGGTGCAGGCTGTGTAAAGATGCTCCAGAGACAATCCAGCACATAACAGCAGGGTGCAAGATGCTAGCAGGCAAGGCATACATGGAACGCCATAACCAAGTGGCCGGCATAGTGTACAGGAACATCTGTGCCGAGTATAACCTGGAAGTCCCGAGGTCAAAATGGGAGATGCCCCCAAGGGTGGTGGAGAATGACCGAGCTAAGATCCTGTGGGACTTCCAGATACAGACGGACAAAATGGTGGTGGCTAACCAACCGGACATAGTGGTGGTAGACAAACAGAAGAAGACGGCCGTAGTGATCGATGTAGCGGTTCCGAATGACAGCAATATCAGGAAGAAGGAACACGAGAAGCTGGAGAAATACCAAGGGCTCAGAGAAGAGCTCGAGAGGATGTGGAGGGTGAAGGTAACGGTGGTCCCCGTGGTAATCGGAGCACTAGGTGCGGTGACTCCCAAGCTAGGCGAGTGGCTCCAGCGCAGTCCTGGGAACAGCTAAGATACTGCGCAGGACCCTCAAGCTCCCAGGCCTCTGGTAGAGGACCCGAGCTTGAAGGATAAACCGCCCGCAGGGGCGAGTGGGGAATTTTTTTTTAATACACTTTATTCACATGATGATTTTCTTTAACAAAATTGTCATTCTGTTTAAGCACATAAGCTTACTAAATCATCAGTTGTGTAATTGAAAAGCAGGGGGCTTTGAAGTAGCAGCTACTCTGCACATCTTTGTCACTCAGTGTAATCTGAGTGGTGTCAAATATCTTGTTTCTAAAAGCAGCCATTTTGTTGTTTGCATCCTGCAGAGCCACCTAAAGACGAACCATTCAATGATCCATTTTCCTCGAAGGGTTCTGAAAACTCAGATTCATCTTCCGCATCTTCATCTGTATTGTCTGTGTGGTCATCCTCATCTTCATCCCCAAAGAAGCGAAAGCACAAATACAAGAAAAAGCATTCAAGAGTCAAGAAACCCAAGAAGGAGCAGAAGAAGCTCCGGCAGCGTGGTGAGCAAAAGATTTTGGAAGAGAAAATTTTACAGAAGAGGATACTATAAATGTGACATAAAAGATAGTATTATGATTTTAATTTGTTCTAAAAACTACTCTGTGTTTGCTACGTCATATATACATATCTGTCTATGTGTGTATATATATGTATAGATTAGTATGCTTTGTGCATTTGCTTTTCTAATTATTTGCTTTGTTTTCATTTTCAGTTCAAATGCTAAATGACATTGTGCAGCGATACAAATCCCTCCTCAAGACATTTCCAAAGACGAAGACCATGACCAAAGCTTTCCAGAAGCATGGGCTCGACAGGAACACTGTTGTGTCCACTTCATCAGTTGGGGAGCTTGCTATTGCGGTCCCCAATGTTTTCCAGGAGCTACTGTCCAACAGGCCTAGTGGAGAGACGGTACTAGCTTAAACGATGTGAGGCTGCAATTCAAGGCAGTGATGAAGTAAAAAACAAAATAGAAGGTATGAAGGCGGCTGGTACTTTGCTTCCAATTCGAAGAGGGAAATCTGTCGGAAACCCTAATTTGTTCTAAGTGGTTTTGTTTGTTTTGAACATATTGAACTGAAGCAAAGATCTGCAAAACCAACCGTTTTTCAAAGATCTGTTCACATATGTGTTGAGTTTCCACACAACTAAGAGATTTACCTGTTAGTTTATTTTATTGGGTTTTTTTTAATATTTTGATTTGTATAAATGTGTGTAGAGTAAATAATACAGCTGTGCAGTTTCAGTTAAGGTATAATCATTTATTATGTTATAATTATTATAATTTTCCTTTGTTTTATGCCAGTGGTGGATTTAGGGATGGGATTTGTTTCCTTAATATAGTTTTAGTTATCTTTAAAATGCTTGTATATAAGTTTAGCAATACTAAATAACTGTTGGTGCTTTATACTTTTTATAATAATGCCAAGTAATACTTAGAAATGTTTGTTGATCATAAATAAATGGTGTCATGCTTTACACTTTACAACAAGGCTCCGATTGATAGTTGTGGATATTTATAATGTATTTATGAAGTACAATTTTATATGATAAAAAATATGTTTACAAATGCTGATTGTGCTTACAGGATAGTAACTTAGTCTGAAATGTTTAATATAGCAACTCTAGATGAAATATATAGGTGAACACATTTGGCTCACTATTTGGCAAGAAACCGGTCAGTTTTTTCTCGTTCTTGCCCTTAACTAATGCATAATAAACCATTAATAATGGTTTATTATGCATTTACAGATTAATTAATAATATAGCTATAAACTATTTATTAGCCATCTATAAGGGGAGTCTTATTTTAAAGTGGTACTTTTTGCTTGGTGGCGCAGTGCATTATTCTTCTCTAATAGTCGAGTGCAGGGGTGGAACTAGAGAAATCTTCTTAGGGTGGCATGAAAATCAAACGAGGTGGCAAAATCAAAGCCTTTTTAAAACACATCTGCAGGTGCTACATATGGTTCAAATGCAGTAAATATACACGTTTCATATAAATATATTCTATAACTTCATTATTTTTGTAGCCCACAAAATTAAACATTTCAGTTACATTACACATGTGAATTTTGAGTCTATGTACTGTGTAGCCTGTACAGTAAAAAAAAAAAAAAATCACACACTAACATAAAATCCTAGTCGTAGTTATATTTGTTTTACTGTAAAAACCACAAACATGCTTAGGGAATGATTTTCATAACTTGAGATGCAAATAGAAATTGTACATTTTAAAAGTCATGCACAAATTTTGAAAACAATAAAATTATATACAACTATTTATCTAAAAATACAGCCAATGCCTCTGGTGTTTGTTTTTTTGTTTTGTTATAACCATTTAAAAATACGACTGTAGCTTAAATGAGAGAACAATCAAAATTCTCCCCTGATAACAGCACTGTTGTCAGAACTCTTGGGTCTTGGGTCTCCAGTGGACCCACCTTTGTCCACTGAAGCCCATTTCCTGAGGGTTTTGAGATGGAACAGGTTGCAGACTGACCTGCTAGTGTCCTATCGAGCCACATTCAAGAGTGTGCTGGTGCACGCCATCCCCGTGTGGTACGCTTGTTGCACAACAACCGATAAGAAAACACTTCAGAGGGTCATCAGAACTGCACAGAAGGTGATCAGCTGTCCACTCTCCCATAAAGCTCTCCACCTGCTTGCATCCTCGTTTTTACTGCCATCGTCTGCAGGCTGCTTCTCACTGTGCTATCACTGCTCTGAGCTCAGTTACCATCTGCACTTTGTGTGGAAACAGCTAGCATTAGCAAGTAAACAGGCTTCAGTGATTTATCATCGTAACAGCCTTTCCTATTGGTAGCCACCTTGGCCACCATGTATGATGTAGAGAAGCGGGAAGAAGTTGTTAATACGTTAGCAAGAAGAGCTCAGATGATGATGAAGCAGGGATGCAAGCCATATCTGATCTAATAAAACAGGCAAGTCTACCTGGTGCAAGCATCACCAGTGCTTTCAGATTAGCATCTATGAGAAGGTCTGAATCTAATAAGTTTGACCAGGTGTTGATATTAAGAGTTAACCATGTCAAACGCTGCTCAAGCCTTTGTCTGATTCATCTGATATTTTGTGTTTGCTACTGTGTTAAGATACTTTTACAGAGTCAAGATGTAGTCCTGTGTTTCTCAGCTTATGGGTGGCTGTAGCCTGAATGGTAGAGCATCTGCTGTAATAATGGGAAACTTGGTGGTTTGATCCCTGGCTATTGCTTCAGTCTGCATGCCAAAGGATCTTTGAGATCCTGACCCTGAAGTAGCTCTCCCAATCATACAAATACATCAGATTGTAGCTGTTAGATAGAGAATACTGAGGCCTAGATAAAGGCGGTGGCATGAATGGATGAATGTTCTATAAACACTAAGTTTTCATGTAGAGTAGAAACGCGTTTTATAAGAAGCATGATTTATAGAACTCGGACATTGTTGGACATTAAATCAAATAAAGTATTTAAAATGAGCTCAACCTTAAACATAAGCAGCAGTAATATTAATCCATTCAATGCTGATACGAACACCAAGATACGAACACCAAGATACGAACGCCAAGTCACTCTGCGATTCGTCCATCGGAGTGTGAATGTCAGAGACCAAGACTATTCGCCTGACCTACAGAAGAAGAGAGCTAGAGTATACGAGGTTATCAAACAACTTAAAAGAAAAAAACGTGCAAGAAAAATGTCTATACCCAGCGAAGCTGAGAATAAAACTGGACACTGGAGAGAAGACCTTTGCAACATTAACAGAGGCTGCGCAACAGTTGAAAGAGATTGGAGTCGAAATAGGTTGCGGAGAAAGACGGCACATCGAAGAAGAGCTGAAAGAAGGTTGGAGAAACAACAGGAGAAGGCAAAGGGAGGCGGCGTTCTCGATCTCGGACCTCAGGGTCCTCATGCAGGAAGGACATTAAATTAACTAAACGTCAGAGTGATTTGAAAGTGTGTGGAAAAGGGGGAGACAAAAATGTAAGAAGTACACCACATACACTACCTGTTCTTACCAAAATATAGACGGGAATTCATTTTGGGTAGTAAAATGTCACTTATCTTAGAAAGTTATATTTTAGTCTGGGCGGAGGTCATGCTTAGGATTAATATGAGTGGACTACACTTACTAAGACCTCTTATACACAATAGTGTAATATTGGTTATTTGTGCATTAAGCACTTTTCCCACAGAGAAAGAGGGTCACACTTCTCTGCCCCGTACCAAATGGGGGTTGCCCACAATGTGGACGACTGGAAGGATGGAAGTCTTGTTCTTTTTTAGCTTTAAGTTTTCTTTCTCTCTGACATATGTTATAGACCTGAGTTCACATTTTCTCTTACAGACTAAGTATATATATACTCGGTACATACAGGAAAGAAAGGGGAATATCCAATTATATAGAGAACGCGATATATGAACTTTGTTAGCTATAATGTAAAAGGAATCAATAACCCAATTAAGAGAAAAGAAATCTTAGGTCAACTAAAGAGATTGCAGTGCTCTGTAGCCCTGATTCAAGAAACTCACCTCTCTGAAATAGAATAACTAGCAATAACAAGACCCCAGTCCAAAATGTCTAGAAGTCTCTCAGGCATGATGGCAGAACTGGGACTCGTAGATGTTTGGAGGCATCAACATCCTACGGATAAAGATTTCACATTCATGTCTCATGTGCATGGAAGCTACACAAGAATAGATTTTTTCTGTATGTTAAAAAAAGAGCTATTCAGGGCAAAAGAGACAACAATTCAATCAATTACTATATCTGATGATAGCCCAGTTACTCTGAACATTGATATGGGAATGTTTGATTATTTTAAACACTGGAGACTGAACGTCTCATTGTTAAAAAACCCACAGGTCAAACAGGAAGTACAGTCTGCTCTATCTGAATACTTTGCTATAAATGATGATAGTAGTATCTCTCCCTCAATAGTATGGGATGCCAGTAAAGCCACGATAAGGGCAAAACTTATCTCTATTGGAGCCAGAATGAAGAAACAAAGGCTTGCAAAACAGGTAGAACTAGAAAATGAAAAAGAAGATTGGAGAAGGAACATAAACAACAAGGTAAAGATGACATATTTAAAAAGCTAAAATGCAAAACAACAATTAGATGAGATATAGATAGACTATTCACATATCTTTTGGGACTGTCCAATAATTCAAGGTTTCTGGTTAAGAATCAAAGAATAAATAGAGCAAATCCTACAAGTAAATACTGCACTAAACCCAACCATATTTGTCTTTGGAGTTATACTCAGGGAGAGGTACACCTTAGATGAAAAATATATTCTACGGATACTCTTACTGATAGCTAAGAAAATGATAACAGTGAATTGGAAACAAACAACCTCACCATCCACAGCATAATGGAAACAGACTGAAAAGAGTTCATACAATGGACCGAATGACAGCAAGCTTGCAACTGAAGGTGAAGATCTTCTACCAGGAACTGTGTGGCCAGATTTGGGTGAACGAACAAGAACTCTGGAACATTGTAATATTAAGCTATAAATCTCTACGACATGTTATTGTATTAATCTTGGTCTGGTTTTTTTCTTCTTTCCTGTCTTAAATGGTCTCATGTCAGAGAAC
This sequence comes from Rhamphochromis longiceps, assembly GCF_057381845.1. Classification (NCBI taxonomy): domain Eukaryota; kingdom Metazoa; phylum Chordata; class Actinopteri; order Cichliformes; family Cichlidae; genus Rhamphochromis; species Rhamphochromis longiceps. The sequence continues at coordinate 1,394,016 of NC_140568.1, forward strand.
CTTAACATGTTGTTTGTTTGTTTGTTTGTTTATTACCACAAAAATTACTAAATAAACAGTTCTAAAAAAAAAAAGTGCTGTATAAGAACCAGTCCATTTAATTCTAAAACTAATTATTATTTTTACTTTTGATGCACAGTTTTCCAATAATACAGTTTTATGTGTATTGTTGAGGAAAGGGGGATAGAAAGAGATGAGCACACCTGTCATCACGTCCCAGAGAGGGTTACAGGTCTTAACATCTTAATACAAAGTTCAAGAACAGAGTTTATCTATTTGTGCTTTTGCTAATAGTAAGTCATCTTTATTCTTAATCAAAGACATAAAGTATGAGGCTGATACCTAACCTCCTGACCTTTTACTGTGATTTGGCCTGTGTCATCTGTACTGGGTTGGTTGTACCAGCGAGGAATGCAAACAGGGCATACAGCCCAAATCTTGCCTGCTTTTAGTTCTTGGTCAGAATGATTAAGCAACGATTCAGAGAATGTCTGACAATCATTAAAAATAAATAACTGAGTATACTGTGATTGACACACAGAGATTTGAAGGAAACAAGTGAGAGAAAGTATTTCTATGTAACCAGATGTTATCTCAGAAGATGTGATGCTCCGAATGAAAGAGTGAGAAGGGACAAAGGATGAGCAGCTATGAAAGTTGTGCAGATAAGAGATGCTGCCTTTGTCGTCTGTGAGATGAGTGGTTCAGAAGGTTCACAGTTGGAAACTGCTGCAGAAAAAGGGATCAACCGCTGCCCAAACTGTGCACTTACAAAGTGGTTTTGTCATTTATGGGTTTTTCTCTGCTCATGTTCGCCGTGTTAGATTAGAAATTTAAGAGGACTTGGATTCCCATTGTCTTCCTGTGGATTATAACTTTGACACTCTGTTCCTGGGGATTGAAATCTCCGAGGGGTACTGCTTTCCTGTTGGACTATCGCTATCAACATGAAACAGATAAGTGCATCTTCAGGTCTGGATGTGCTCATTCTCTTCTCCAACCCGTCTCCTCGCTCCATCAGGGGCCTCCCACTTCCCTCTGCTGGGGTGGATGCAAAGCTGTCACAGAGATGCGTGGCTTCAGGTTTCAGCACTCCTGTTTGTTAGTGTGTTTCATTGCAGATGCATCATTTGGAGACCCAGCATGTCTGATGGCTTCCTGCTAGACGTTTGTCCCTCCACCACCCCCTTCCTGTCACGCGTCACTCTTTACCGGTCTCTCGCCAACCTAGCCTTCACCACCTTGTCCACTCTGCCATTATACCCACTCTGATGATAACATGAAAAATAAAATAAATACACAAAACGTAAAGATTAACAAGAGGAGGATACAGACAGTTGATAACGCTGCTCTTGTGTGCGTGTTTGGCACAACAAAGCATTCAGACCATTGTTCTGCTCCCCGACAAGAAATGTTATTAATCCAAACAACCTTATGTGAAAGTAAAGGTAAAACTCTTAATCCACATTAATATAAACAGCTGTTAGGTCAAAGCTGGAGTTTTCCAAGCCAGGATTGCATCGCCTTTGAATCGTCATTTTTCATTAGTTTCTCTGCCCTTTTAGCTCCTCGTCAGGCTGCCTAGTAAATTTGGCTGTTGCCTGATATAAAAAAGAATATGCCTTTTTCCAAAAAGGACAAAACCTAATTTAAACTCAGTTTCAGTGACCTTGTGGTAAAGAATTTTTAATGTATGTATATTTTAAATAGTTATATCCTAAAAAAAATAAATCTTGGAGACTTCCTGCGTACCACAGTTTGAGAATGACTGCCCTACAGAAACTGGCGAGCAGGGAGGCTGACCAGGAGATAAGCATGGAAGACCTGGTCCACTATGGCAGTGAAGTCGAGGTGAGTGACAGAGCAAACTCATGGCCCTGACTCCTTCAAAGCAACTGAAGACCAGGACAGAATGGAGACTGTGGAAAAGCGGAAGAGTTCTTGCTAAGAATATCCATAAGTGCCAGTCCAAGAGAAATCATCCTTATACCTGTGGTCCTGTGAATGCAGCTGGAGATCTTGAGCAGTCTCTTCAGTTCCTGCCTGTACTCCAACAGCTTTGAGTTTAAAGGCTCATGTTGTTCTGTCACTGTTTGGCTGTGTGGTAAGCTGTGTGGTGTCAGTGTGCCGAGGCAGACTGTATGAATTGTGCAGAGTGGACCCACAATGCAGACACAAAGGAACATGGAACAAAACTTGAATATCAACGAAATGTGAGCCGTTTTATAAGGCTGATAAAAAGGGTACAAAAACAAGAGGCAGTTGCACACTGGGGAGAAACTAACTAGAACTAAACTGGGAAAACTACACGCTAAACAAAAAAAGACAAAGAACAAAACCTTGAATGTGATTTTTTTTTTAAAAACCTGAACATGGAAAATCCAGGCAACATGCAGGCATGGAAACACGACGAGGAACAAGAGACGACCCAACACTGAACAGAGGAGGAAGATAATGAGAGGATGGGGAACAGCTGGGACAAGTCACCTGGCTCAACTAAACGGGGAGATCAGACAACCACAGAGAGCAAAGAGAGAGCAGAGCGATACAGGAGGCGTCACCAAAGGGAACCAACAAAACAAAGGCAAAGTACAAGACAGGACAACTAAAAGCACAAAGGAACAAATAATCAGACCACTATCAGAAGACTATGAAAATAGACATAAATCCCTTCTTCAAACCAAAATAACTCCTCAACTCACAAAAAGCTCAAAACCCTGACATATGTATTGTGTATACTAAAAATGTGCTAAATATGATGTTAAATACTAAAAGGCTGTTATTTGTTTTCATATAAGTGGAAAAACTGGAAAAATAAGGTGAGAAACAAAATACAGTAATTGTAAACAGAAAGGATATATTCAGTTGGTTCTTTTCAAAAATCATGTCGTCATTGTAAAGAAGGAATATTTGTTTTTTCACCTTTGCTGTTGTTATGAATTGTGACTTAAAGGTTTCACATTAACAAATGATCAGAAGATGGACAGTTTTATGGTTGATTTAAATGCCAGGAAGAGGGGATTGAAATGATACTACAGACGGAGCTCGTTCCACAACCACTATCCTGCAGCAGGGGCAGATCTAGAAGGGTGGCATGGGGTGGCAAGTGCCACCCTAAAATGATCCCTTGCCACCCCAGTTTTGCATATGACAGTGTTGTTTATTAAAATAAGAAAGCATTAACAGTTTGAGCGTAGTTACAGTCAACAGTGAATATAAATGCTAAAACTGAATATATTGCATAGTGTCCCCCCCCCACCATCAACAAATGGTTCAGCCCATAGCAGGACGGCTTTTTTCTTGTTTTCAGTAGCAAGCGATGCTTATGATCGTGCCAGAGCACATTCTGAACAACACCATGGGAAATTAGGATTTTACACAGGTGGTTGGATGTTACACTCTGGAAAAGGAAGGAAGGTGAGTGTTATTAACCCTCTGTGGTCCACAGACACGCTGCACCTCCAGATCACATGACTGATGTAAGCTGGCATAAGCTGCAGCCACGCTGAGTCTCTGTTTCAGCCACATTGAAAGTTCGGACTTCAAAGTTTTTAAATTTTAATTACAGGCCAGTAAATCCAGAGTTATGATAAAATATATCAGCCACGCTTTTTTCTAAACACTGCCATCACGTTTGTGTGTTTTAAGCGTTTTCTAAGGACAGCACGAAAACAGTAAAGAAAGGAAAAAAGCCACATGTTTCCTATCGGTGGAAAAATGCACCATGTCGACCAATTTGAAAAAACAAAGTCAACATGTGGGATTTGGTTGTTTAGGAAGAGGGAAAAGTTTTAGGAGTGACGGTAACGGCAGCGAGAGAGAGAGAGAGGGAGGGAGAGAGAGAGAGTTTAGATGTGGCAGATTTGTGACGTTTAGTGTGGAGTGTTTACTTAGTGTGTTGTGTTGTGTAGTCGTTTTGTTTAGTGTGTCAGTGAGGGCACTAATGAATGTCACAGAGGCACATTTGTAAACACTGTCACTAAGTAGAAAACCAGCGGAGTGATACAGCTGCTGTTATCAGGCCTGCAGGTTTGTCCCTGTGCTCTTCTATCTTTTGGTGGACAAACTTTTTTTTTACTGGCACACATCATTTGTGGGGCATCTTACTGCGACAACTGATTGTTCTCTTATTTTAGTTTTAGTAATATTTTTAAATGGTTGTACAAAATGAAAGAAACGGCAGGTGTATTGGCTGCATTTTTAGATAAATAGTTGTTTATATATATGGGGGGCGATCGTGGCTGAAGAGTTGGGAGTTCACCTTGTAATCGGAAGGTTGCCGGTTCGAGCCCCGGCTCGGACAGTCTCGGTCGTTGTGTCCTTGGGCAAGACACTTCACCCGTTGCCTACTGGTGGTGGTCAGAGGGCCCGGTGGCGCCAGTGTCCGGCAGCCTCGCCAGTGCGCCCCAGGGTGGCTGTGGCTACAATGTAGCTGCCATCACCAGTGTGTGAATGTGTGTGTGAATGGGTGGATGACTGGATGTGTAAAGCGCTTTGGGGTCCTTAGGGACTAGTAAAGCGCTATATAAATACAGGCCATTTACCATGTTTACAAAAATTTATATTTGCATTTCAAGTTATAAAAATTTACTCAACATGTCTGTGGGGGGTTTTTTTACCGTAAAAAAATACTACTAGGATTTTAAGTTCTTTGTGTGATTTCAGATCAGTAACAGTATGTCAGTGAAAAAAAACAACTAAATTCAGTTGAGCTGAAAAAAATGACACCAAACAAGGCAAGGGGAAAAATAAAATGAAACAATCTGAGGGTGAAACACAAACATAAACTCAAAAGGAGTCAAAAAGGTCCGGTTGTATTTCAGACCTCAGGGTTCATCCAACAAATCATGAAAAATTAGGTTTAAATTTTTGTTCATGACGGTGCAGATTTCTGACATTTTGTGTAATTTAAGCTGCAACAATGTGACTGTTTTCTAACAAAAACAGTGAAACTTAAGTTAGACTTGTGTTTGTAAATGAAGCGCCCCATGTTGTGTAGCTTTCTGGATTTTATACTTATTGGGCTACATATTTATTTATTATACATGCTGTACAGAAACTCACATGTTTCATGTAACTAAAGTGTGTAATTATGTGGGCTACAGACAATAATTAAGTTATAGACTATATTTATATGAAAAACGTGTATACTTACTGCATTTGAATTATTTTAACCATATGTAACCACCTGCATATGTGTGTGTTTGTGGGGGGGGAGGCTTTGATTTTGCCACCCCATTTGATTTCTTTGCCACCCTCATGCCACCCCAAGAAAATTTCTCTAGATCCGCCCCTGCCCTGCAGCTGTTTAGTTATTTATTTTTAACCAAGAACCTGAGGAGGAGCTCTCCAAGCATAAACTAATACATAGTCATTATTCACTTGTTATTCTTAATTGAATTAATGCTTTTTGTACATGTAAAGATTTTGAGCAGTCGAGTATTAAAAGAAAGGAGAAAAGATTGTGTTGCATTTTATCGTTTCCTGTGAAAAAATCAATGATCAGTTTATTAAATCAGATATTAAAACAAGTCCCGAACAGTAAACAAATGACTTTTAAAAATCTGCGACAAACGCATTAGATATTATGATGAATACACAAATAAACACAAAGATTTTTAAAAATGCAGAGATTCCAGAGATGCACCGAGAAACTTCAACACAAGCTTTCTGTCCTCCGCTGGTGCACGTGGCACAAAACTCCAGATCCAAGTAAACTGGGAAATACGGTTCTTATCTCACGGTGCATCCTGCAGCATCCTGTGAAGTTTTGGTTTTCGAGTGCGCTGCGTACGTGTTTCTTCTTCAGGTCTTTAGGTTTTCGCGCCCCTCAGCACTAGATGGAGATTGAAAGAAACTACAGGAAGATGTGCTCTGCTGGTTCAGTCATCATCAGAAGTTCCTTTTTCAGAACAAAAGGAGAGTTTTTAACATCTCTGTGTGTGACATGCTGTGAAGCGTCTATTTGAAACCAAATAATTCAAATATTTAAAAAAAAAAAAAACAATGTTTGCATTACACATACAAAAAAGTAATTTATTGATGTTTCTGCATGTGTAATACAAAAAGTAATGATTACACTTTACTTGTTATTTTTATTGAAATAATGCAGCCTTTTGAGCCACAGTGGTTACGCCCACTCTTCACTGTGTGCCTTCTCCCACTGTCACACTGCACACGTTCCCGTCCACTGTCTCATAGAGTCAAATGTCTGGAAACATAATATGTCAGAATGGATGCAGTGAGTTGTATACGTGACAGAGATGGTTGTTAGAGTACTTTGATCTACTCTGTAAAGTGATGTGAAAATGCCCTGTGACATAATCACTGGTCAACATCAGGCTACAGCTGCACAGCAACACTTGACTGATGAGCGGCTCTTCCTCTCACAGTTTATGACACACGCAGAGTCCGACTGCTGTTACCTGCTCGGCTGCGATCAGCACGCACTCGGCTTTAACAGCATTCTCGCTTCTTGACTAGATGTGTGCGTCTGTGCTGATGCTTTTGCACGATAATCGTAGACTCCTCCAGAGCTGTGCTCCATCACGTTCCACCTCCGAGCACGTGACCTGACATCACCTGGTTGTAGCCAAAGGAAGAAATGTTTTGTTCTGTTTGTGTCAGCGTGCAGAACTGTGACGGTTCATGACTGACTTCAGTGCAGTAACACAGCACGACTCTGCTGTGTTATTAAAAATGTGTTTATATTAGCACATATACAAATGTAGTTGTTGCAAACAACACAAGTTTTAGGATTATGACAGGATCACCAGGCAAAAACATCATGTCTCACAATTTTTTCAACTGAGACTGATTCTGAGGCCGCACACTGTTTAAGACTGTGAGAGCATTTAGAAGAGAAAGCCCAGAGTGTGGTGGGATTTCTGTTGTGTAATAGTGTGGCAGTGACTCGACTTCCAGACGGGGAAATCCCAGAACTCTTGTGTGGGCGCCAGACGGGAAAACTCCACAGTGCAGCTTCTGGCACGTCTGAGTTTCTGCCTAAACTTTGTGCGACATCTCTCTCTTTCTGCCTCACATCTTTTTATTTCAGCACTGCTCAGCAACTTCTTGTATCTCAGGAATTTCTTTTATTTTTCTGACTCATCTCTATAGAATCTGCTTCATGTCGTCTGCTGTTGTGTAATTAAGAGTTAAAATAAGCTTGAACAGCTGCCCGTCAGCATCGTTTGTGCTAAACACTATTCAAAGTAAAACAGTACAAATATAAGTGACGTTGACCTTTCTCTCCTCAGCGAGCCGTTATATTCATCCCACATCTCGTTCCTATTTTCAAAGACTCATTTACCGCCTGTGGTTCTGATTTGCGGCTTTGAGCACACTGAATATGTCGGCTCCACTCTGCTCGGCAGACACAACCATCGGTTGATTGTCCCATAACTGAAAGATTGCACACGAATAACCTCCACAATAATGAAACAACATACACATGGAACACGCAGGCTGTGGCCACACGTGCATGAATTTACAGAAAACAAAGAATTACTTCATAACAAATGAATGTGTTTCTTAAATGACCTGATTGAAGATTTACTCTATATGTGATCTGAAACATCAATATTATTATTCTGTGATATTAAAATAAAATCTGTAGTCACATAAACAAATCCTAGAAAAGAAAAAACTGAATAATGAGTGTCAGGTCACCGTCCTCCGCACACAGCTGTCTTCATACAGACGCTCTGGTTTCTCGTCCTTTAATGTGAAGCATAATGCAGTCACTATGTACGCGTCATGTTTAGGCAAAGCTGTGGATGATCCATCGTAAGCAAAAGATGACCTGAAACATCCACAATCAATCGGTCCATGACTGGGAGAGTATAGATGTGACTGAAGCAACTGGGAAACATAACGACTCACCTGTAACTGCTAACGAAGCGTAAACACACTCTGATGTCTTACATCTAACAAGACCTGATTTGTTAGTTACTTACTAAAAAAATTTTTTCAAAAATTCTGCAGAATCAACTCATTTAACAAAATCTGAGGACTTAGAATCACTGTGGTTACAAACCCATCAGTTATGTTGTTCAGACATTATGCTGATGCAGCCTTTTCTCTGACAAGCTTAATGGTTGGATATTATTCATATTATATAATATTAATATTTTCAAAGTCACTAAATGTAAACGTAATAAATCCTGTGACCATCCAAAACTGTGGGTTACTTCCAGCCGTGGTTCAGAACAAACTGTGTGTAAAACACCTCAGCAGGTATGTGTGCTCTGTAGGAGCTTTTACAGCGTAAACTGTGAAGTTTGAAGCTCTGTCTGCAAAACAGCAGCAGCACATTACAGAGTGGAACATGTTCTGAGCCCAAACAACCCCACACACACACACACACACACACACACACACACACACACACACACACACACACACACGCATTAAAGTCTTCTATTTCCATACAAAACCAAACGTGTGTTCGTTTCAATAAATGAAAACGTGAAATGAAAGCTCCACAGAGGCAGAGCGAGCTCCGACAGGAGGGCGATGCGTTCAGTGGGTCAGTGCTGGCTTACCTGTTTGAACTGCTCCTCATAGGTCCACTCGTGGTTCTGCGACGCGGCGTGCAACGATGGAGAGTCTGCGTGACCGTGGGGAGCGAAGACTCTGAGATGCTGAGACACGCACGCTTCCTGCAGAGAGGACTGGTTTAACCCAACATCGTCCCCGACCTCGTCTTGGTCCATGAGATCCTGTTCTTCCGTGTCATCTCCCTCCCCGTCCCGGTCTTTAACGCAGATACCGGGGTTGGAGTTCCCGTCTTCGGCGCATATACGGACTTCCATGTGAGGAGGGGTCACTCCTGGGGGTGAGCTTTCAGCTCCGGCGGAGAGGGCGCCTGGCATCGCCAGCTGATAGTGGCGGAAAGCCAGAGCTTGTTGGTGGATCTGGGACTCCACCATACAGCGGAGCTCCTTCTCTTTCTCCGCCTGCCGGAGCTTCTCCTCCAGGGCGAGGCGCGCTGCCTGCTGGCGCTGCAGGTTTTCCATGACAGCCTCGAGTTTCATGCCGCCGCTGCCGAGCTGGTGAGACTGTGCGCCGGGATACGGGCTGTGGGGTGTTTGGCGTGGAAGGCTGCTGCCAGAGGAGAAACAGCTTTGCTGCAAGGGAAAAGCGGTTGGTCGTAAATATTATCACATCAAATGCTTCCTTCAGTAAGCCACGTGGTCGGATATCAGATTGTCATAAAGAGCACAGCACGCGACACATGTTAGCCGCAGGTGAAAAGTTCTGTGAGCGCAGAAAACATGGACGGAACTGGATGTAAAGACAAAATAACATAAAGTCCGGACGCTTACCAACACAGACTTAGCAGTTACACGTGAGTTATCAACCATGTTGCCGAAACAGCCCAATCACGAGTCTTCTTTCAGGCGCAACACGAACATGCTCAGGAATAAATGCGTAAAGCGGCTCAGTCATAAATGCCGGAGCGCCCGCTTTCTTTAGGCAACAAGTGGCAAATGTAGTGAGAATGAAGCCTGGAGGTAGAGATCAGCGCGCCTGGTCCACCTGCAGCAGCAGCGCGTCAGCACTGAGAGCTGACCGCACGCTGTGATGCAACCACTGACACCTCTGCTCAAGTAACGCCAGTTTATTTATTTAAGCAGACATCCTGAAGTATGTTTACAAACTGGTTTGTGCAGTTTTGTTTTGTATTTTTTGTAAAGCTGAACTTCAACATGACAAAAAACGACTCAAACATACAGTCACGTGTACAGGCATTTAAAACCCAGATGTGTCAGTTTTACTGGGATCATAATACGCCTGTAATTTCCATATGATTAAGAGACAATAATATTGTTTTGATATTTTACAACAGATATTCATGTTTGAATATGTATTTCTGTGACGCGTTTTCCGCTCGCACCTGTGAAACCGAGCCTTAAATTTACTTCGTCACATGAATCCAATAAAAAGTCACGTGAAATAAAATCTCATGACTGCTTCCATAAACCTTTTTGTCCAGTTCTGAATTCAGAATTATTAATATTTATGTTGTACCAACGGGACATTTGTTTGTTTGTTTGTTTTTGCTTTACACAAACAAACAAACAAACAAACGAACAAACAAAATAAAGTACAAAAAAAAAGATGTTGAGTTTCTGGATATTTCTTTTTGTATTTAAAAACTAAGGTGATTGAAAAATAATGAAATTTAAATAATTCTTTTTCAGTTATTTTTACAGTTACATTAAAGTTATGTTTTCATTAAGCCCTCTGTTTAATTGCATTTACCCAGATGGACTAAACCTTCAGCGCACCGCAGAGACAGACACTACAGACAACACAAGCTTCCTCTTAACATGTTACTGTGTATGAACGAGTGCTTTTACACACTCATACAGAAACACGGAGCTACAGCTTTAAAATAAAAATCCACCGTGTTGTGATTCACTGAGTCCTCCACTCAGTTTAAAGAGTTTGTCTGTAATTTATATTTTTACTGTTAGACGTTGACTGTTACACTCATTTTATGATTGCGATCATTAATCCTGTGGGATATTGCAAATATCCAATAAAGACAACGTCACAGTTACAGGATTTTCAGTTTTCTATTTAGAATCACTTGTTTTTCTTAGTCATTTATTTAAATGTATCTTTTTCTCTTCACTTTGCTTTGAGCTCAGAAAGACTTTACAAGTCCATATAAGGTAAAGCTGTCACTGTATTAACTCTAAAATAATATATTGACACATTTCTCTAACAGAAAAAAGATGCAGACTTTTTCTCTTGATTTAATGCACATTTCTATCATAGTGATAAATTAACTCTATTTGAGTAAAATCCCACTGATTTTTAACACTGAATTGAGTTATTTGAAATTAACACTGGAGGTTCAAAAACTCTGATGGGAGTTGATGTTACTCTATACTGTGTTATTCATACACTCATCTCTAGTGAAAATTAGCTCTCATAGAGTAAAATTTGTAATTAATTTTACACAAAGTAGTGTTACTAAAACTCTTCCTGTAGTTTTACCTTTACGGTCAATTCACTGTTTTGCAGCATGAAAACCTGGTTTTTAATAATGCTTTTACATATAAAACAAGTGAGCAAAAACCACAACTACACAGCAAATTCAACAGTGTTAAATGTTTTGGTGTTAATAGTCTCCTTGCAAAAGTAGAGTTAATTTTACTCTAAGCAGAGTCACATTCTTTTAATGTAACTCTGAGGTGTAAAATGATAGTAGTTAAAATCGAGTGTTAAAAATGAGTGTTTCTCTGTCAAATCTGGAGGTGTTACAATGGAAACATTAACTCCTGACCTCTTAACTCTGAACTCCTACAGGGGCTATGACACCAACAGAGTAAATTCACAGACTCCGCCCCCAGCACGGCTCCAATCGAAGCTGAAGTGAAGCCGTTTCAGAACATTTTGCTCTACATATTTGAGTTGTTTGCCATGCTTGGTAAGTCATTTTTTCAAAGATTGTTTCAATTATTATTATTAGCTTTTACTTCTGTGGCTCTTTGGAGTTGAGACAAAGCTGTGTGAAAGGCATTAGCCATGTTGCTCGCTGATAGCATAACATTCTGTTTTAGCTAGCTGAAAGGTATTGTTTGCGGGCAAATACCACAGCCTTGAAAAAAAGCTTGCATGTGAATTTTCAGTCAAACTTTTGGTCAAATACACCTAAAACAATGTGTAGAATGTGAAATGTTGGTATAATGGTGCTACTTGAAGCCTGAAAACGATCGCCCATTAAAAAAACCGAGCAAACAGCAGTAGCAGGCGTCCTGACTGGATTCTACGTTAGCATAGATCCCTCCAGAGTTTTGTGCACACGGTTTAGGTAAAAATGAAAAAGGTTGAGGTTTTACATTTAGTTCAGTATTACCTGTTGCCTGTGTCCTTGTCTTTTGGGAAAATACTTTACACAAGTAATGGCTCAAAGAGGATTCCTTTTTTTTACTGTGCTGCAATTGTTTACTGGATTATTTGTGCCATTAATTAGTGTCAACTAATTTTTATTCAATCTCCGCACAGGATATGGATATGCTTGTGAAGATGGAATATGGGGGAGAGCAGAAGTGCGTTGAAGTTCCACAAAGGGATGAATGAAGGACATGCATATTGTATTGAAGAAATAAGTGATGAGATGCTGTTATTTGCATTTACTATGTCAGACCTTTTGATAAACAAAATTCTAATGAAAGTGAGAACATGTATACTGTTACGTCTTTCAGAAAATGTTTTGAAATTGTGGTGCACAGTTCAGAATAAATGTTTTTCAAAAACCATTGCATCTTTTTAGTAAATGTTTATTTCCAAAATAAACTTCTAGAAGTTCAGAACAGTAAAATTCCCGCTTTTTAGAATGAATTAGAAGATAACTCTTACGTAGTTAAACTAAAATACTCTTTGAGAGTTAATATATAAACTCTTAACACCAAGTGTTAAATTATCAACTCCAGACAGATTTGGTGTTTAACACTAAATCAGAGTTAACGTACCAACTCTCCAAAAAGAGTTAAATTAACACTCTCTGGTGTGGACCCATATAGACACTTTAATAGTGTTGAAATCAAATCCGACAGTGTTAATTTGGACATGCTGGATTTGCTGTGTAGATAATACATTTAACAGCTTTATTTTTATGTCAGGCTCAAAATATAAAAACATCTCATGTAGTGTATAAAACACTTTAAAACAATGAATTTAGTTCGGCATAAAACGGCAATACAGAACGACATACAGGGAGGAATCTGAAATGCCATACTTGATTTGAAGAAGCAACACAGCTCATTTATGTTCAACACCTTCAGCACCATGTTGGGATGCAGTCTGACCCTAAATGCATGATAATGGTCATCAACAGGGTTTCCATCAGTTTTCTGCAGAGCAACACAATGTCATCTTTCACAACAATACTTTTGATCTTACAAAAAACGGAATCTCAGACACTACATCTGTACAGATGGTAAAGTCAGGGCGGTACTCTGTACCGTGTGTTATTATCCACTTAGCTGAAAACAAACTGGTAGACAACACAGCTCCAAGCAATTTCTGGACCTTCTTCCAGTGTCACCATCTTTCCTGGTCCTAAAGCTAATCTTTCCAGGCTAAAGGACTCTAAATGCTTTATTTTATTACTATTATATTTATTTTTACTTGTGGTGTCCTGTAAAGGTACGCTCTGTAAGGCTGCATCTTTAGCCTGAGTATGAATCTCAAAAAACACTTCCTCCATTGAGGAGACAAAACTATTCACAGTAGGCTTAATCCAGCTGCCCTGAGCTGTGCAACAGCAGAGGCACACATATCCAAAGACTCTTATTTGACCTTTTCAGATGTTGTGGGTGTTTCTTCTACATTAGTTGACATCACCTCCCCTGTAGTACAAACTTCTTTAACTGCCACATCATGCTGTAGATTAACATCAGTGTCAGCCTGTTGGTCAAAATAGTTAAGGTGTTTGGTATTTAAATGTTTTCTAAAACCTGTGGTTTGGATGAACGTGTACATGTTGTGAAGCATGGTGTTCTAAGATGTGCCAAACACAAAATGGGCTTTAAACAGTTCATCAAAAGCACCAAGTGAAGAGGTAGACTTGCATGGTATGGCATTCTTGTCAAGAATAATGAAGAACCGGTGGATGTCATGCTTTTTCACCCCAACAGCCAGGAGGTAGGGTTGAGTGCTGGTAGTGACGGCATCAAGGTGCTCTTGGATATTTGTTCCAGTCTGAAAAGACAAATACAGACGGGCAATAAGAATCAAATGTTTCTTAAACTGGTAATTCACACCATAAAAATAGAAAAGAAACAAAGCTTCTTGAAGAGCACAAGATGCCTTTCTGCTTGAGAAGCTGACACCTTTCCTGGTCTCTAGCGGCCCTGACCAGATGTTGGAATCAGATGTAAAAGCAATGCTGAGAGGTCAAAAATATTTGTTTTTAATAAAGTTGAATCATCATCAACAACACATTTCAATGCATTGACAAAATGTTTGAGTAGACCCAAAATACAAAAGGACAGCTGTTCTGTGACAAACATTATATATGCTGTGAATGTGCTAATCAAAGAAACAACAGCTCACCAATGTCAGCATTAACTTCAGTGGCATCCTCAGGAGAGTCAGCAACAGTTCTTCCAGGTCAGTGGTAGAAGGAAGCTTCCTGCCTTGTTGGATAATCTTTCTTTTGAATGTTGTTGGCCACCTCTCCAGCAACCTGCCTGATACATCCTCACCAAACATCAGTACAAAATCCTGTTCGATCTGTAACAGGGATAGAGAACAGAGAATCATATCTGCTTTCTGTAAAATATTCAAGTGTGTTTACATTGTCAAAGTAATGACAAATATTCACCAAGCCTTCGATATCTTTGAAACGTGGAGAAACAGACAGTATGTTGCTTGACAGCAGGAGGTCAAGGACCATGTTGTGACTGTGTCTTCATCAGCTGAATGTTCCATCAGAGCGATTGCTTCCTTACACTCATCCTCACTCAGCATCTTCTCTGTAACAAACTGCAACTCTCGTCTGACAGTCGGTCCACCACACTGGTTTTCACTCGATGCTCCATCTCCTGGTGCTACACAATATGAAACACAGCTTTATCAAAACTAATAACAACATTTAATAACCATTAATAATAAAGAACCACAGTTTGGAACTGTATTATGTATTTCCAGTGAATTATAAATGTTACCTCCAGATGATAATCGCCTCCCTTTAGCAGTGCATCTCTGTATGGCTTTAATCCTCCAGGCCAAGTACCCAGTGCCACCCTCGCCATCATAATAATGTTCCTTGGAGAGTGACATGTACAGACACTGATAAATGAATAAACAAAATAAGTTATGTAACAATGAACAGTTGATAAGGACATACATTTTAGCAGGATTTAAAATGTTTAAATGCGATTGTGGTTGTATCAGTTATTACTATGAGCTACTCACATAGCCATTTTTGGAGTACGGGCCACTGAGTTAAGGGAAAAAGGTTACAATTCCTCTGGCGTATATTTCTTTTACCTGCCGTGGTGGTGATGTCCTGCAAGATCAAAAGGAAAAGAACTAGTCAGCTTCCCTGGAATTCATAGAGATGAATTTAAATCATAGTGAAGTTAAATCATATGGAGGCAGGTAGATGCTTGTATTTTGTCAGCAGATGCTTTATCTGTGGTCGTGTGTTTTTCGCTAGAACAATGTTATTCTCCCAGTGTAATGGAACATGTCTTCATTGTGTATTTTGTATTCCTTTTCTTTGTACAGTTTTACAAAAAAGAGAGAGAGAGAATTTATTTTCATCATTAAATCCTGCCAAACACAACAAGCGGCCTGTTTCTTGGAGGATGAAGTGCTGGGAATAAAGATTGTTAAGCTAGCTGTATAGCTGAAATTACGTTGCCTGCAACAAACTTTAGTGAGGACAGCATAACCCCACAGTGTAAGTTAGCTTTTGTAATGTAAACCAGAAGAGTGGCTTAGAAATATTTTAAGTAATTTGAACATATTTAATTTTTTGTGATAAACTTTGTGTTTTAATTTAATCATGCTGTACTTTACAGTTTACGACCTAGTTAGGGCTTTGTTTGAAATTTAATTTAAAGAATCCCAGAAACCCGTATTTGTTTTTTAAATGAACATAGAAATCACACTGGTCCTGTTGCAGGTTGTTGAGCTGTGTTGCTGCCATCAAATTCACAAAAACTAATGTTTTTCTTCAAATCATACATTTGTTTTTGTTGAAACAACAATATGTTTACTATGTTATACAGTAAATAAAATATGAGTTCATGGTGCAGTGGTTAGCACTGTTGCCTCACAGCAACAGAGTTCTGGGTTTGAATCCACCTTCAGGCCGGGGTCTTTCTGTGTGGAGCGTGCATGTTGTCTGCGTGGGTTCTCTCCGGGTACTCGGGTTTCCTCCCACAGTGAACAGGCAGTTAGTGGGGTTGGGTTACAGTAACTGGTGATTCTAAATGAGCCATAGTTGTGAATGTGAGTGTAAATGGTTGTGTGTCTCTCTGTGTGTTAGGCCTGCAACAGACTGACGACCTGTCCACTCTCCCAATGACAGCTGGGATAGGCTCCAGCCCCCCATCCTGAACTGGATGAATGAATGAGAACTATTTAACCTCCTAGGACCGGCCGTCCACATATGTGGACATCACATTTTGGGTTATTTAGACCAAAATACTCAATTTTGCTCTACAGGAGCCTGATATCCACTCACGAGGACGTTATGCTGCTACTGTTCTATCGACATTTTAAACGAATATCCTCATATGTGGATCTCATCTTTCTTAGAAACAAAAATAAGTTAAAAAAGAAAAAACATCTGGTAATTCTTTGTTTCTACATTCATCGGGTCCCAATCAGCCCAAATATCAAAGAGAAATGAAAAATGCTGCTGTGGAAGAGTTCAGGTCTTCGGAGGTTAAGGTTGTGGCTCTGAGCAGCTCATCGCTGGGACGTTAAACACCCTGAGTTCGTGCTCTCGGCTCACTTTCTAAGTTAATAAGTGGAAGAGAAGGAATGGAGGGAGATCTACATTAATTGCATATACCAGGTCAGTTATTGTCCAACAGTACAAAGTAGGAAAGAGTGCAAATATACAGCTACAAATGCATGACTTGCAATTCAAAAGAGAAATTTGTATTCAGGCAGCAGATATAAATCAAAGTCAGACACTTGTAAGATGGCGAACATTTCGTCACTTGAGCGAGTGACCAAACATTTCTTCCACTGAAAACGTCCAGATGAACAGAATCAACTTTTGGAGATTTACTGACCTGGATGATTGAACGTGCATCAAGACCATATACATCAGGGGTGTCAAACTCAAATACACAGTGGGCCAAAATTCAAAACTGGAACAAAGTCGCGGGCTAACGTTAATATTTATTGGAAAAAAAATCTTCCTCCAGATTTAAG
The DNA here is from genome assembly GCF_057381845.1 of Rhamphochromis longiceps. Taxonomy (NCBI): domain Eukaryota; kingdom Metazoa; phylum Chordata; class Actinopteri; order Cichliformes; family Cichlidae; genus Rhamphochromis; species Rhamphochromis longiceps. Next base: position 1,410,936 of record NC_140568.1, read on the forward strand.
AATGAATCTTTTCTTATGGACTCAAACAAGTTTTGCTGAAAAACTGAATATGGAACAAGCAAAGCTTAATACTAAACAATATATATATTAGCTGTATAATACCAGTAGGCCAGCTCTAATAATAATTTGGTATGGCTTCGCCATACCATGTAATTAGGCTGTACCATACCATGTAATGTAATTAGGCTGCGGGCCAAAGTTGGCCCGCGGGCCAGAGTTTGTCACCTATGATATACATGGATCTCCCTTTGGTTAGAAAACCACAGTTTTCTGTAGCCAGCTACCGGCACAGAGATCCCTCTACCTTAGTGGTACCCATACTTAGAAAAGAGAATGTGCATCTATCTGATTGGTCAAAAACTGTTGAGAAGGGGGTGTGGTTTAGACTTAGCCACACACACACACCTTGACCTGTTACCCACTTTCATGAGTCTGAGGCAGCATCTCTGTGAGAGCTATTGTTTCGTGACCTTGCTCCGGTTCACTACCACATTCCTGCACAAACACAAACAACCGTCGATCATGGGAATGTTTTTTATTCTGAGAGCGCAGTAGTGCAATTAACTATTAAAGTGATCTAAAATTAATTATAATATATATAATAATTATAATATAAATATATACATATATATTATATAGAGAGAGACAAACAGAAGAAGACGGCCGTAGTGATCGATGTAGCGGTTCCCAATGACAGCAATATCAGGAAGAAGGAACACGAGAAGCTGGAGAAATACCAAGGGCTCAGAGAAGAGCTCGAGAGGATGTGGAGGGTGAAGGTAACGGTGGTCCCCGTGGTAATCGGAGCACTAGGTGCGGTGACTCCCAAGCTAGGCGAGTGGCTCCAGCAGATCCCGGGAACAACAGCGGAGATCTCTGTCCAGAAGAGCGCAGTCCTGGGAACAGCTAAGATACTGCGCAGGACCCTCAAGCTCCCAGGCCTCTGGTAGAGGGCCCGAGCTTGGAGATTGACCGCCCGCAGGGGTGTGCTGGGAATTTTTAATTTTTTAAATATATACAAATATCTTAAGTTTAACTTACATATACACTGTATTTATTACTACTTGTATTCATTTGTTAATATAAATAATTACGTTTCTCCAAATGTAATTTTTATTAAAAAAAAAAAGCCCCAAAGCAAAACCTTAAAACAAAGCTGGAAGAAAAGTAATAAAACATTAATGTTCAGAAAAGACACATTCATTTTACAAAATAGTGAAACATAACATTGTGCAGTCTTGCAGTTTGGCACAAACCCTGTTTCGACTCCATAAAAATGAACAACATTTACAACATATCTGTAATATCCTGAACATTCAACACATCCACACGTGCATTTCAAGAAGCATCCTGACCTTCCAAGTCCCATTATTCATCCAACCCCAAACCAGTAACCAGGCAGACCTACACAACTGTGTCACTGGTAGCTGAAGACCAGTCAAATGTGGCTTGTGTGTGCATTTGTTCACAGAACATGACTTCTAAATATTCAAACTAAACCTTTGACATTAAATAGTAACACACATGTAACACGCGTCTGAAACGTGTCTTTTTAAAACAATTCCAAGAAGCACTCCTTTACAAACCCTGTGTTCAAGTTACACTTTCACAAAATGTTGAATCAAAGCTGATAGTCTAAAGTTTTTAGTCAGATGTTGTTTGTTTGATTGAAAGTCCAGTGTGGTGATACACTGAGGCAAATGGCAAAATAATGTTTAATGTTTAAAACACTTTTGAACTTGACTGTGCCCCGAGATCAGAGGCAGCAACCAGCCAATGATGCAAAAGCACAAATGTAAAATGAATACTACAGACCACTGTTATATAGTTATTTTAAAGGCTGATGTTGTGATATCAGCCTATCAGCCTGGCTTCATCGGGTGAGGGCCTCCAGCTCGCACTGGAGCGGTTCGCAGCCGAGTGTGAAGCAGCGGGAATGAGGATCAGCACCTCCAAATCTGAGGCCATGGTTCTCAGCCGGAAAAGGGTGGAGTGCCCACTCCGGGTCGGGGATGAGTTCCTGCCCCAAGTGGAGGAGTTCAAGTATCTCGGGGTCTTGTTCGCGAGTGATGGGAGAAGGGAGCCGGAGATCGACAGACGGATTGGGGCTGCAGCTGCAGTGATGCGGACGCTGCACCGGTCCGTCGTGGTGAAGAGGGAGCTGAGTGTAAAAGCGAAGCTCTCAATTTACCGGTCGATCTACGTCCCTACCCTCACCTATGGCCACGAGCTGTGGGTAGTGACCGAAAGAACGAGATCGCGGATACAAGCGGCAGAAATGAGCTTCCTCCGAAGGGTGGCTGGCCTCTCCCTTAGAGATAGGGTGAGAAGGTCGGCCATCCGGGAGGGGCTCAGAGTAGAGCAGCTGCTGCTCCACATCGAAAGGAGCCAGCTGAGGTGGTTTGGGCGTCTGACAAGGATGCCCCCTGGGCGCCTCCTGGGTGAGGTGTTCCAGGCATGTCCCACCGGGAGGAGGCCCCGGGGCAGACCCAGGACACGCTGGAGAGATTATATCTCTCGCCTGGCCTGGGAACGCCTTGGTATTCCCCCGGATAAGCTGGAGGAGGTGGCTGGGGAGAGGGAGGTCTGGGCCTCTTTGCTTAGGCTGCTGCCCCCGTGACCCGGCCCCGGACAAAGCGGATGAAGATGGATGGATGGATGTTGTGATACTGTTAGACCTGAAGCCATAGGTCTGGGGCACTTGGGCAAAGAAATGAGATAAGCTGTCACCACATCACCACCTAGTGGTAGTTGTGTAGTTGTGTAGTTTTTACAAATGAACTGTATTCATTGTGGAGGAAGTGGAGTCTTCACAGTGTCCAGTGTGAACATATATGAGGAGACTGTTGGCACCCAGGGAAAGCATGCAGGAGGTGGAACTCATGACCCTCGTTTCTATCAGCAAGCTTGCAAATTAAACACAGTTTAGTGTCCACTCTGACTGATCTGAACATTTTAATTATCACATAAAACTCTGCAGGGCAATGCATGGACAGCAGTGTGTGTAACAAAAGTGTGTTTCCTTTAACCAGGTTAAGCCCGTGGTAATTCTGAAAATGAAAGACAACGAGCATAAACGCAATAAAGGGAAAATAGTACCTGCTTTATTTTAACAAATTCAAAATGAAACCTCTCTCTGTTCTAATTAGTCCTTCAGTGTTAACAAAATTGACAAAGCTCATTGTTTCTACTATAAGATCCAAGTCTGTGAAAGTCTGAAGTTCAACACACACGATCCATTCAGCAGCTGGGACAAAGAAGAGATGGAGGGAGATCTACATTAATTGCATTCTAGGATTAAATAAATTACCCCCACAAATAAAAAAATATCAAATTTAAAATAATATCTGAACATGAAAAATATAATATCTTTACAGTCTTTATGTTTATAGGAGTGTAATACTAAAAAAAACTCCAAGTTTGCCAATATACTGCTGTGCAGTTCTGTTCATGTTTTTCGTTTCTTTTCTGCTGTCTGCACTAAAAACAGTCTGTAGTGTTTAATCAAAGACCTGAGACAAAACACACTTTTTAAAACCACAAACAACATTAAGAACGGTCTGTTACAGCATGTTCATGTCTACTGTAAACCTTTTCTGTATTTATAAAATAAGAACTTCACAGCTCACGTCGCACTTCGTATCTTATCATTGTTTTTCTTTTGGATGGCAGGGTCAACCAACAATGTGGAGCATTTGTTTTTTTCATTGTCCTTTATCCAGGTAAAATCCTCACTGAGATTAAAATCATCACAACATATACATCACATAATAATATTCAGTACAGACAGGTGAACACAAAAATGTGGATCATTTGCAACAACAGTCATTAAAAATAGTTACACTGATCAAAACAGTGATTCTCTCACTCCTTTAAAATGGGCTTCAGCTCCCCATCACTGTAACCTGCAGTGGACACTGTTTGATTTAAGAGCAGGTCCTGATGACACAGTAAACCTAACCAGGCTCTATAAAGGACTGGGCTTTACTCACAGTCGCTTCATTATAGATGCGTCATGTTTGTGATGATTAAAGATCAGAATAAATCACAACAGTTAAAAGTATGAACTACAATCAGCGTGAATAATAAACAGATCATTTCTCTAACGCTGGTGCAGCAGTACTTTCATATGCTTTACTGTGCATTCATTCAGCAGGCCAGACAGAGACAGTATAACAGGGCCTGCAGTTTAATAACATCACATTATGATGATCACATAACAGAAGAGAAGCTCACAGATGAAGCCACCAAAACGTTTTTCAGTTGGACAGAGATTAAAGGTGTAGTAAGGGTGCGAGTGTAGAGTCTTCACCTTACGACACCTTGAGACAACTGTTGTTGGCGCTATAACAACAAAATTGAATTGAATTAAAAAAGGCAGAAGATGAAGGAAAGGTGCCAAAAGCAGTGGGAGGAAGAAAGAAAAGGTGCAGGAAGGAACAGAAAGAGGAGACGACGATATCACAGCTGTTTCAAATCGAAGGAAACACGTACGGGGAAATGTGACTGCGCTGCAGAAGACGGCACCATAGTGTACCTGCACTGTCACAAATATGAGACAGCTGATAAAAACCTTAATAATGTCAAAGTGAAACTGGGTCATATCCATTTTAAAAGAACACGAGAAATAAAACTATCAGGCCACATTTACATGTTTGTTTTTTTAAAGACAGATAAATGTTTTGAGTAAAATCTGTAGTTTGATTTATTTGTTTTGTTTTTTGTTTATTTGTTTGTCTTTGTGAACGAGAGTTTATTCAATAGTCGAACCAGTGGGTGGCAGTAATGCACCTTTTTTGATATTTACCAACCAAGAAAAAGGAGTCGGTGCTGTGGGAGGGCAGTTTGGCATAAACTGGTTGGTGGCTGGATGGCCTCCTCATTCTGCTGATGCTGTGAGGGCAGTGCAAGCGCAGAGAGGGAGAGAGACGAGTGTTCAGCCAAATTCAACCTGACCCTGGGCGCAGAGTGGGAAAACAGAATCTACAGTTACAGTTGAGAAGATGTTGTTGTTAGTTGTCATTAACTGTGCAGCTCGAGTACATTTATCAAAATGATAAACAAAGGAACAGAGAAGATCTTTGGTGTAAACATATTAACAAAGGACTGGAGGGAGCCAGGACATCAGGAGCGAGGATCATAAGAAAGCTCGACGTTTAATCGCAAATGAACAAGAATTTAAAGGATTCATGAAACCAGAAATGATCTGTATTCAGGAAACTTGTCTCAAACCAACTGTTTGTAGTCGGAGGATATAGCAGTGTATGCAGAGGTGAGGTTCAGGGAGGAGGGTGTGTAACAGTTAGAATACAGATTAGTCCAAGTTTGGAATAGAAAGGACAACATCAACCCATGCAAAAGGCTTTCATCTGAACCAATGAACTTCATTTCTATTTGAATGGAAATGGAAACATCTCATCATGGTGTACGAATAATGATCACAATAGAACAGTAATTACAGCATTAATGGACAATAGAAAATCGTGTTGAAATGATCGGAGGGGCACAAGAGTTAATACGAGAACAGGTTTGGAATCAGCGATTTGGTCAACACTCCACACCAGTTGGCGGCGGTAATGCACCAATTCGTTGTTTGCTAACCGCCAATAAAAACAACGAGGAAGAAGAAGAAGCAGCAGAAGAAGACGGTGCTCTAAAAATGGCGGAGTCGGAGGAGGAGGTAGACGTCTTGGTCCAGAGAGTTGTCAAAGACATCGCGAATGCATTCAAGAAGAACCCCAGCATGTGAGTACAGTCGGCTGCGAACAAACTGCGCTGGGCCCGCAGGCCTGTTTCACACGCAGCGGCTCCAAGGCTCGGCCACGGCTGATTCAGGGTTCAAATTATGGGCGTGGACTATTACCTGGAATCGGAACTGTCTAGATGAAGTTCACATTTAGACACTTAGTTTTGTTTGTTCTGTTCAGTGCGTGAGACACGATGTCGTGGGGATTACTGTTTACTTACAGTTAAATAACTTAAAACATGCATCAGCGGGATATTTCACGACTTTAGCGAGCTGAGCCATGCAGCTTTGAAAATGCGACATCCCGATCATGTTGATTCATTAATGGTGTTATTGTTTATTTCGCCGGTGACTGAACTGGGATGCTTAACAGTTGTTTATGATGGTACCGAAGATTTGCATGCTATGAGAAGCACGTGATGTCAGGTCGATCCTGTGTGATAGTATGTTAAGAACTTTAAGGCTGCAGCTATCAGTTATTTTGGCAATCAAATATTCTGATGATTATTCTGTCGATTAATCGAGTAATCTGATACTTTTGTCTTATTAATGAGCACTAATCAATATCCCCAACAGGAAAAAATTAGGGCTTTCAAAACTACTCACTGGTTTAGAATTTGCTATGTTTTAAAAGGACTCGCACTGATTCTTCCCAGTAAAGGTTTTAATGGTGACAACAGGAACAAGTGTGGCTTTTTGACATGCTGCGAAAATGTGTGTAAAATGACATGTGGCTTAAATAAGATGTCAAAGTACAGAATTTGAGACAAGGATTTTTAAAATGTGCTCGATGAAGCATTGCAGCTTCTAGTTTAGTGTGATAACCACAGATTTTCAGCTGCTTTGGGGGAAGAAGAACCCCTCAGTTTGGATGTGTTTGGTTCACTTTTAAGTAGGGATGGGTATTGATACGATTTTCACGATTCCATTTTCGATTCTGTTTAACGATTCGATTCTTTATCGATTCTTTTTAAAAAGGAGAACACTAAGGTCGATTAGCTCAGAACTTTGTTTTATATCTTCTCTTTGAACAAGATAGAAATGTAGGAGTAACATGGCCTTACAAACCCAGCAGTGAGATCTTAAGAGATCCACAGCCTGCGGCTCTTCAATGGGGTGTCACAGGGTGCCCAGGAAAAACATTGTAAATGTAAAATAATAAAATAAATATTCTTCTGTAGCAATAACAAAGTATAACATAAATTATTCTGTAGCAATTACACAAGAATATCCAGTAATGTCCCTGCCTACAATTAAACACATTCACTTACTGAAAATCATCTGCTGTGGCAAACGGGTGCAAGCCTTTGACCACAAACTGAGTCTCTGCTCGGTGACGTTCGTCTATCCCGGCCTGAAAGGAGACGCTGCCGGCAGACTGCAGCGACAACTGCCAGCATCTGAGCCAGACTCTGTGTCTCTCATCATGATCACCTAAATGCACAGTAATGGCAGGTTTGTAATAAGGCAGATCGCGCTAACATAATATGCACTGTTGTTGATTATTTACCTGCCGCATTAACGGGAGAGGACGTGCAAACGTTACCGCTGCTTAGGGCTGCTCGATTATGGCAAAAATGATAATCACGATTATTTTCACTGAAATTGAGATCTCGATTATTTGACAATATTTATTTAACCCTTTAAGACCTACTATAGAACCAAGTCCGCCAGAGCTTATATTATTTTTTTTACATGCTGTGTAGCCATTTTTGGGAGCATTTCAAGTTGCTATACATCAATACAACTGTTATAGCCCATATTTTAATAATATGTATGCATTAAGTCCATAGTAACTACATTAATTGCAAAAAAAAGTGAAATAAACTACAAAAAAATTGAAAATCGTTTTTGTTTTTTTAATACATATATTTCTACTTGGAGAAATTTAAGAGTTTTATCCCTCAAAACTTTAAATACAAAAAAGTTGCAAAAAATAGTTTACAACAACAGGAAATTTATTTTGAGTCTCTTCATAATTTTATTTTGGAGATACACCAATTTTTATATATACTGCAGGAAAAACGAAAACAATCCTATGATGCAAATTTGTTTAATTTATTAAATAATAATGCTCCATAAATAAAATACACCAATGTTGTTTTTGTGCATAACACAGAGCAGCTATCTGAACGCTGCTCCAACAGAGGTCGATTATCTTGTTAATAATTTCACCTCCTCACTACGTACGACTCTGGATACTGTACTGTAGTATCCAGAGTCGTACGCAGTGAGCAGTAGGGCTGGGCCATATCATACTGTTCACGGTGATACCGGTATAATGTTGGGCATCGATAAGAAAATGAAATATGGCGATAGAATATGGGTAAAACGCGCAGTGCCTTTGTTTTCATACGCACATGGCGGCGACGCAGAATGAGGAGGGCAAAAGTGGATCGTTGAATGAAACAATGAACCAGAACTGGTTTGTTAAAATGCTGCAGCTTCACTGGTGTGGAACTGGTTTAGCTTTCGTCCGTCAGATACACAACAAAGCACTATTTTTGGTAGAGCATGCTAGTGGGCCGTCATTATTACCGTGTGAAAATACGGCGCACTTAAAATCAATCCTTTGATTTGTCTGAAAGTCGACAGAGCCCCTTATAACCCCGTGTGCCTTATGTATGAACTCTGGTTGTGTTTACTGACCTCGAAACGATTTTATGTGCACGGCGCTCGAAAATCTGTCAAATGTTTCAGTACGACTTTGCTAAGCTACGAAGCCGCACCGCTTGATGGATTGTGGGAGCGTTACGGCTATCGTAGGCGGAGCCTCGCGGAGTGATACGTACTGTGCTTCAACATAATATTACCGTATTGTGTGTGTATAACCTCTTCTTGGTAAATGGTAAATGGCCTGTATTTGTATAGCGCTTTACTAGTCCCTAAGGACCCCAAAGCGCTTTACATATCCAGTCATCCACCCATTCACACACACATTCACACACTGGTGATGGCAGCTACATTGTAGCCACAACCACCCTGGGGCGCACTGACAGAGGCGAGGCTGCTGGACACTGGCGCCACCGGGCCCTCTGACCACCACCAGTAGGCAACGGGTGAAGCGTCTTGCCCAAGGACACAACGACCAAGACTGTCCAAGCCGGGGCTCGAACCGGCAACCTTCCGATTACAAGGCGAACTCCCAACTCTTGAGCCACGAAGTGTTGTGGATATTATACATGGTTATGCTGAGGAATCGAGGAGGGGCCTAAGGGTACATCTGTCACCATCTTACAATGCTGTGATTGCAGCCATTCCACACCTCTCTGTGAATGGGACTCATGGACATTGATCAATGAGCTTTGATCGGTGGTTGTTGATCAATGGTCATGTGAATAATAATGATGACGCAACTGCCCTCCCAGCCCATTGTTCCTTCAGGGCTGGTTTCAGTCATTATGCAAACGTCCTGTTTATAAGGTTGAAACCTGCAGTCAGCTGAGACTGAAGACGTCACCTGATGATGACGAAACGTTTCTCCCACAAAACGCTACGTCCAGGTGAACAGAATCAACTTTTGGAGATTGATTTACTTGGATGATTGCACGTGCATCAAGACATTACTGTTTTTACTTTTGTGTAACTTTTGTACTTATATATATTTTCCATCCAAATAAATGGAGAATATCTTCTTCACATGCTCTTCACACCTCCAGTATTTTGAAGCTTAACTAGTTCAGCATACTTTGACCTAGAGATGGAATTCAAACTTTAAACAGGTCCCAAGACCTTGATCTACTAAGGTATTACTAGGATTTTCTCTTTTTACGGGTTTAGACAGTTTTATGACATTTTCAGAGACTTTCTGAGATTACTGCAGAGAACCTATTCAGCTCTATAAATTAAAATTCTCTGAAAATTTTAAGGTCTTTCTTTGTTTTGTCCATCCATCCATCTTCTTGTGCTTTGTCCGGGGCCGGGTCGCAGCAGCCTAAGCACAGAAGCCCAGACCACCCTCTCCCCAGCCACCTCCTCCAGCTTGTTCAGGGGAACACCAAGGCGTTCCCAGGCCAGCCGAGAGATATAATCTCTCCAGCGTGTCCTGGGTCTGCCCCGGGGCCTCCTCCCGGTGGGACATGCCCAGAACACCTCACCCAGGAGGCGCCCAGGGGGCATCCTTGTCAGATGCCCGAACCACCTCAGCTGGCTCCTTTCGATGTGCAGCAGCAGCTGCTCTACTCTGAGCCCCTCCCGGATGGCCGAACTTCTCACCCTATCTCTAAGGGAGAGGCCAGCCACCCTTCGGAGGAAGCTCATTTCCGCCGCTTGTATTCACGATCTCGTTCTTTCCATCACTACCCACAGCTCGTGGCCATAGGTGAGGGTAGGCATGTTGATCGACCGGTAAATTGAGAGCTTCTCTTTTACACTCAGCTCCCTCTTCACCACGACGGACCGGTGCAGCGTCCGCATCACTGCGGCCGCTGAAAACATCAAAACTACGAAACGACACACGTGGAACTAAATGGATTTTTGAATTACTGATTCTAAAAAGAAAAAAAATCTTGAACAGTTAATGTCCCATCCAAAAGTCTTGGATATGATTGATGAACCACAGAAATTCAAATATGGGTGCTTCTGAAATCACACCCTTTATTTTCTGCCCAGCTTTGAAACCTGCGAGCCACTCTGGTTTCATGCTTCCAGAAATAAAAATAATTCTGGAAGGTGGAGCGAGGACTTAGTAATACTACATAACCGTGTTAAAATTCAGACTGCTGATGAACGTGAACTGTAGTTTGTGTCTGTGGAGACACTTCAGCTCAGCATGAACGTCGGTGTTCGTTTAATGATGCACAAACTTTGAGCAAAGGACACTGGAGAGGCATGGCCGGCAGTGTGGTGACATAGTATGTTTAACACCCCCCCAAAGTGTACAAGATCAGAAATAAGCAACTTGAAAGAAAACATGAGATCATTTCTTGGAAGTGACAAAGTGAACTATCCAGTGTGTTTTAAATGGACGACTCTAAACGGCTACAGATGTGTACAGGATCCATCGTTACATCATTAATCATCTAATAACTTACCTGAATTTGACCTTGTGTCAGATATCTGTGATGTATTGATTGCTATGTTGTCCCAGCAGTATGTTATTGTTTGTTATAACAGAGATGGATCCCAAACAAGCCGCTGCACGGTGACAGCTCTGTAGATCTCACAGCACTAACCACATGTTACATGTAAGCTGGGAGATGTGATTGGGCTGTCGAAGCTTCAGCTGATGTACTGCAACATGACCTTGTGTGGCAGGTTGCCATGTTTCTGTCGTACTGCGTTTATTTCAGCACTGCTTCAGTTTGATGAGCTTCAGCTCCAACTTTTGTTTTTCTACATTTTTGAAAAGTCAAATTTCAGCAGATTAAGTTCATTAAAGGTTTTTTTGTTTGCTCATTACTTTGGGTACTGCTGCTTGGTCCACTGGTTGATATGGTGGTAATCTAATTGTGGTCTTTCCTAATTTTCGACTGGTTGGTTACTGTAACGTTTTCCCTTGTTCACCCTCATTGTCACTCTCTGCTCCCTCAGTGATGAGATCGGTGTGATCCCGTGTCCAGAGGCTCGCTACAACCGCAGTCCCATAGTGCTGGTGGAGAACAAGCTTGGTGTGGAAAGCTGGTGTGTTAAATTCCTGCTGCCGTACGTCCACAACAAGCTGCTGCTGTACCGCCAACGCAAGCACTGGCTGGACAGAGAAGGTAGCTCGATAACAAAAGCGATCCCAGAGGTGGAGTAAAAGTAGTCTGTAACATTTGTTTTGTTTATTTAATGCATTTATTTTAAAGCTGATAAAGGTTTGAGCTTCCAGTCATGGTCAGTTAATGACCTCCTTGTTTTGTCCGGCTTAGTTTTAAACGTGTTTTATGCTCCTGTTTTTTCCACATCAAAGTGAAGCAACATCCTGTGTTTCCTTCTGTCCCAGCTTTAGTGGACATCACCTGCACTCTGCTGCTGCTGAACCCAGACTTCACCACTGCGTGGAATGTCAGGTACAGGATGAATGTTCTGATAAACGTGGTTATAGTGAGAGCGATGCTTTCCTTTCATCTTTTCCCTGCCTGTCACACAGGAAGGTTTTCTTGATGTCAGGTAACATTAGCTAACAGCAGAGGTCTCAGGTGAAACCAGACCCCACTCACGTCGTCTGTCAGGTGAGCTCAGTGGGTCACAAATTGGGGTGAGGCAGTGATAATGACGCACACCTTCTTTCACACCGAGGCACATCATCAATAGTGTTCCAACGACCCTCAAAAGGAACAATCCCCACTAGGGATTAAATACTGGGACTCTCCACCGCCTGGTTTTAGAACTGAAGAAGCTTCTTTGTTTAGAGAGTCCAGTCACTTTCTTTCCTTAGACAATCCTGGCAGTTTGGCATCCTCCTGACTGCTGCGTTATCCCACTGTGTCCGTACCACTAATACTAATAATGACTAGTGTCAGGATGTAAGGATCTGTCAGCACACATAACAAAGCTAATGCTTTTAACAGTTCAACTGTGATACATTTGTGTCTGATTGGGGCGGCTGTGGTGTGTCGACGAATCAGAAGGTCAGCAGATTGGTTCCTGACTCGTCCAGTCAGCATCGAGGTAACCCTGGGCGAGATGCCCAACCCACCGACGCATCCATCGGAGTACATGGATGGAGCATATTTGGATATGTGTATGGATGGACTGTGGCTTTCATAAAGAAGTTAAGAATAGATGAGTGATGTGTGTGCGTCTTTGTGTAATGGGTCAGTGTGACTCGCAGTACAAAGTGCGCTGAGTGCTCATCTGAGTAGAAAGGCTCTAGGGTACCAGTCCAGTTACTATGTGACCATTATCAGTATACTGGTTAAACGGGGTGCAGGCCTAACCTGGTGCCTGGGTTTGAAACTGCTGCATGCCTTCACTCTCCTGTTTCCTGTCATCTCTTTATAGTTTTCCAGGATAGAAACAAACTCCAGAGTTTCATGTGTCAGACTTTCAGATCAACACCGACCGTGTGACCATCTGTTTGTAACAGAGACACATTTGTAGTTTGTTCAACTCATTTAAACCAAACGTGAACAAAAATCATTTTCCTGTTTGCAGCTCATCAAAGTCTGGTGCAACAGTTACCATTTTTATATTTATTCACAGGCATTAGATCATGTCCATTATGGGATGTCACGGATGGTCTTACTTAAGCACATCCTGCTTTTTAGAAGAGTCAGAATTAAAGCACGATCAGAGTCGTCCCCTCGAAATGACCTAAAAGATAAAACGAATGATGGAGACAAAATGTGGACGTTGCTCTGCAGAGTGTCAGAAACCATCTTTGATAAGAGATCACAGCATGCATGTGCTCTAACTGAATCTGTGGGTGATAGTCTTTATATTGATGGATTTACTGTCATCGTGCTTTCTTGTTATTGCAGGAAGGAGTTACTGCAGTGTGGAGTCCTTAACCCAGAGAAGGACCTCTACCTGGGCAAGCTGGCTTTGACCAAATTTCCCAAGAGCCCAGAGACCTGGATTCATCGGTAAAGCCGCTTACGCTTCTCCTGCTGTAAACACTCAGATGTTCCGAGCTGCTTTCTTTGTGTGGGGAGCTATTCAAACTCCTCTTAGACTACACTTTATTTTCAACAGTTTTCTAACAGTAGCACTGTTTGTGCTAAACACTGTAGGCTGAACAGGGAATATTTTGGCTCAGGGAGCTGAGGGCAGCTGCATTCAGACCTTGTCGATGTAAATGACTGGTGATAGATTTCCTGAGATCATTGCTAGGTGGAGAAAGGTGTTTTAATCCCGCTGAAAAACAACAACGATGTTCTAAGGCTTACAACGAGCACCGAGGCTCATGTGGGATGCTGTTCTTCCTGTAAAAGCAGTAACGGTGTACAGAGTGAGTGAAGCTTTGTAACCCAGCGGCTGGTGTCTTCCTGCAGACGCTGGGTGCTGCAGCAGGTCCTGAATCAGGTCTCTACTTTGGACCACAATAAGAATCAGCAGCAGGCTGAAGCAGTGCAGGCTGACGCTGAGAGAAACGAGCAGCTCGGTGACCGCTTGGCCAGGACGCTCCGCCAAGAGATGAAGGTGTGCTCTGACGCAGCCAGCCGCTATCCCAGCAACTACAATGCCTGGTCACACCGCATCTGGGTGCTGCAGCACATGGCCAGGGGCAATGTCAAGGTAGCATTTCAGTTACTCATTTAGCTTTTCAGCAGTAATTAGAATATTTTCTTCCCTCATCACACATGTTCTCTCTTTTTATTTAATGTAGTTATATTACTGATGCCTGGCCGTATAAAAGTGGAGCTGCTGTGCAAATAATGTGGTGTAACTAAATAAACACTCGCTAAGAAATTTAAATGAATCAAAATGATCCCAGCTGGATGTCATGTAGCACTCATGGTTGAAATCAGCTGGCACAGTCATCACAGAGGAACTCTGTGTAACTACATGAGTAAGGGAGGTTTCTGTCTTTAAACCAGTGGTTCTCAAAGTGTGGTGCGCAAGTTACCTGGGAGAAAAGTCACGCGGAACGAACATTTAACACAACATAAGTGTTTTTGCAGCAGTTACGTTAATAATATGCACGCCCACTGAAAAGCTGCAGCGGCGTGCGTACGTCGACAACCGCAATAAAGAAGTGGACTGAAAAGTGTGAACATGTGGGCGGGTCTAGAGCGATATGACCAAAATCTCATATCCCGATATAAGACATCTATCGTCCTGGTAACGATATAAATCACAAGAATGTAACATTTTCTGTGAATCTCGGGCAGCTCGACTTGCGTGAAGTGTTTCCAGCTGTGCGTCCTGTAGCTGGAGTTGAGTGTTTTAACGATGTATGAAACGACACATTTTTAGACATAAGTTGTAACGGCGCCGTTTTCTTTGTGAGTATTTATTACACGGCGTGCTGCGGGGAAAAGCCTGTTCTAATGTTTGAGTCTAAGCTTTATTTTTTTAGCACCTGACGGCTCTTTTTTGCTTCTCATCCGTAAATAATCTGCATCTTTCACGTGATTCAGTTTATTTTGAAAAGTCTCAGCAGGATCTTGAGCTTTATTGTGAAAAGTTTATTTGGAACATAAACATGCGGACAGGCGGTGGTGTTACCGTCGTGCATAAAAACAGGCACTTGTCCGTCCGTAGTGTGGTTCTATTAAATATAAGAGAAAGAGAGAACTTTATTAATATAACCACTACAGTGACATCAGAACCATGAACAAATATTGCTGTAAACAGTTTATTTTGCGACACCACGAAACAAACGACAGCGTAAAATGAAACGACAGACGTTTTTATATCGTCACACGATATATATCCTTATATCGAACAGCCCTAGTCGGGTCTGTCGCGCATCGTTGACAGCGGTGCCGACACCCAGAATTGGGGAATGACAGACCCGACCACATGGCTTATAGAGACGTATTTCTTGAAAAGTTGCTTTTATGGATTAATTTTCTTATTGTCTTGTTCTTTCTGCAAGCTGTTGAACGGCCATTCAAGGCCCCCCACGTTCAACTTTATTGATTAGCTAATAAATGAAGTGAGAATCTCTCAGTTGGTTTGTTGATGTTCAGCTTCTGCTCCTTCACACGTACCTTTGTCGTCGTGATTCTGGCAGGTGTTCCACGACGAGCTGTCCTCTATGCGCCTCTGGGTGTCCATGCATGTCTCTGACCACAGTGGCTTCCACTACCGCCAGTTCCTCCTTAAGGAGCTAATAGCTGAAATCTGCAAGAGGCCAGCTCGCACCTCCACCAGCTGTTCACCCCAGCGTGGGTGCAGCACAGTCCCAGAGGGCAGCCGCCCACACAGCCGCTCTCACAGTAACGGAGAGCCTTCAGGACAAGAGGCGGGCGGCGAGGAAGACGGCCGCGCTGACTTCACTACAGTCCTTCAGCTCTTCCACCAGGAGATGGACCTTTGCTCAGATCTGATCCAGTCCTTCCCTGGACATGAAACACTCTGGAGTCACAGGTGAGAGACTGTTGGTTCACAGCGACTGCAGAATGGACACAGACGTCATATTTAAACGAGGAAGGCGGGTAAAACCAATGTGTTGTCTGTTCCTGCTGCACAGTCGGTGGCAGGTTGTCGCTGATTGCAAACATCGTTTGTGAGAAACAAGTAAAAAAATTAATTGTCCTGATAAATCATTTAAATATTTCTTTTGCATTAAAACATTTTCACATTCTGGGGCTGTTTATCCCTGAGCCTATACAAATACGTTGTGCACAGACATGTTCAGCGTTTGTAATAATGATATTGATATACCCCCCGTGTCTCTCAGGCGGCATGTCTTTTACTTGTGGGACCAGTGGGTGAGGGAGCATCAGCATTCCTACAGCAGAGGATCCGACTGCAAGTTGAACCATGTGACGGATCCAGACCCAGGAGTGCCAGAGATCAGCTCTCAGAGCTGTGCAGGCCACGGTGTGAACGGACAGAAGCACGCTGGTGAACCTATGGAAGTAGATGGGCTGTTCCTGCCAGACCCCCACAATAGTAAGAGACTGAAGAGAGGCGTCCTGCTGCCTTGCCCCCCCACCCTGCCAACTGAACTCAGCTTTGTAAGCAGTGTTTTGGGCGGCTGCTGTAACACCGAGCAGAGACACTTTGCCCTGGCCTACAGGAAGTGGTTGGATACGGTCATTGGGCTGCAGTCCTGAGAGAGATGCTGACCTCCTCCTTTCCCCACACTGAAGCTGCCTACAGACAAAGAGTTAGGATCAGCTTGCCTACACATAGTGCAGACTTAAACAACCAGTACTTCAAAGCCAGTGATGAGTTTAGAAAAGCGGGCATTGAGCAGCGGACTTGGAATCTGTTTCCTAACAATTAATAGGAGAGGACTGGATGTTCCTTCTCAGAAACATCTGGATCCTCTGAGCCAGTATCCCTTCAGAATGGAAATCAGCCCTCATACCACCTGTTGGCTCACTGTTATCTTCAGGTGTTTCAATACCTCAGGTACCTCAGATTTCTAGTTGTTTGTATGTGTGTGAGGTTTCATGTGCATATCTTCTTTCCCTGCTTCTATATATATTTAACAAACAAACATAAATCTTTTCTGATTGGAATCAGTCACTTACACAGCGTAACCACTTTATACACGTGTAAGGTTCTGTGTAGGCACGAGTTTGTGGCATCATTGGACTAAAGTCCAAAAATACTTTCCGGCATATTGAAGTGTCCTGGCGCTGAACTGGACTCTGGCACCTCGCCTGGGCTTCGGCTTTCAGCCTGTATAAGCATGAAGTCTGGTGAAACGGTCTTTAATAGACACATAAACAGAGACGTATGTGAAGCAAACAGTAAGCAGTGACTTGAGCAGGTATGAAGCTGCAGAACCTTCAGGCTTGCTTTGGCCTGCTGCAGGTTAACGACTTGTAGAAACTCTTCTTGTATCAGATCATCACTGCATCACTTTTCCGTCTTAGCTCTACTTTATATTAGACCTCCCTCAGTCGTCGGGTAATACTGACCTGAGCGTCAGCTGTAACAGCAGGTTAAAGCACAGCTCCTGACTCTGGATTTCCATTCTGAAGGTGGTAACACGTGTTACACATGTTACTACTCGCGGTTGATTTTCTACCCTTTAACTTCACTGGTCAGCAGCTCTCTTTGTAGCTGATGCAAAGTTAGAGTAACAGGAAACCAAAAAGCCAGTCGCTTATAGAGAAGTTTGATTTGTGTTCAGAGGTCATCACAAACTCTCCTCCAACCTGAGCAGCAATGAACATTTATTGGTCCTGATGTTTGACTTTGGACGTTTGTCGATCTGTAGCAGAACATTCACCGGTGCTCCTGCTGCTGCTGCTGTTACAACACTTTGATTTGTTACAGCTAGAAACTGCAACAAGTGAAAATTAAACAGCACTTTTAAAATGGTTGGTGTAGTTTTGTTTAGCGAGGGTAGTCTGTCTACACCAGAGGCTCAAACTCGCGGTCCGGGGCCGCAGCGGCCCGCATACTGAGAAGAAGCATGACGCAGTTTAAAATCAAAAGCACAACATGACTGACTATGAAGACGACACGAGCAGAGAGCACAAACCTGCTGAGGCTGTCGGTGACAGTCGCACACTGTGTGCACTTATTTATTCTGTTCTATACAAACACAACATGCGCGCACACAGAGGACCAGTGTGTTTGGAAGGCTTCAGCTAAGTTTGCAGTTTTGTCTGATACAAGATCTGAAATTTAAAAAACAAACGAAACATTTTAGGAAATATTTGTTTGTTTGTTTGTTTGTTTTGTCCTAGCTGAACACTAACGTGTGAGACGACAGCGCCAGCAGCGGCTCTCCGCTCGTTTCAGTTTGACCCCCTGATCTAGACCAAAATATTGGTATTAACTATTTTTTCCCCGTTGTTATTTTCGCATCAGTGCCTCATTTGAAACAGTTTTAAAGCTCCGATGAACTTTAACTTGTCCTAAAGACTTTTTAAAGGCATTTCCTGAAAGTATTCTGACTGAAGGAAGTGGACAGGTACAGTCTCACACGTACTCACACCTGCAGGAGGCCAGGTTTCACAGAATTACACAGTGTATGTGATGGTTTTTGTTTGATAGCATTCGAACTTTTAACATGAATGAAATCAAAAAGCTAAATGCCCATGTAAACACACGACTGCTACAGATGTTCAGGTTTGTCATCGGTACCTTCCACTCCGTCGATGTCGTTTCTCCTCGGGCTGAACTTTATTTCTTTTATGTTATTTATGAAAATACAGGTTTGTGTGAAGCAGAAAGGATGAGAGTGACATTTACATCTGAAGCATTTACAGAAGCTGCCTGATTTGTAGTGTGAGTGTGAGCTTGACCAGCAGCTACGTTTGCTTTTTAACATCTACCTGGTGACAGCGAGTTAAAGGCTCGCCACTTTTCACTGACACGTTGACCAAGTATAACACATTCTTCTTCTTCTTTTGTCCATCAAAGTTTTTATGTCTTTTTAATGTATAACAAGAGTTACTGTTACTCTAACACGTAATCATTGTCAGAACCACAGCTCGCAAACGGACGCAAACTTTTGGCGTACACGCTCATGTTTGCAACGCTTTAGGAAACAGCTGCTTGCACTGACTGACAGAGCTCTGCTACATAGAAGGAAGTAACACAATGCACCTGTTTAAAGGAAGAGTCAGTAACACTACTTCAGCAGCTCCTGGGAGTGATGATTCATGCTACTATGCCTCGTCTTTTATTGTGAAGGGACTAATCCTCAACGTGTGTCTGTCAAACCTGGTTTCTGTTTTCCTTTTGTAAATGTTGCAGCTTGATCTTATTTTTCTTGTCTATCCAGTATTGTCATAGTTTATGGTCACCATAGCAACCATAAACCTTTGTGTCAACACACGGAGGCCAAATAGCTTCAATTTACACAGCTGATGTTTCATAACTCTGCCCTTGGACACATTGTTACTTTTTTAAAGGTCGTGTGTGTGTGTGTGTGTGCGTGTGTGTGTGTGTGTGTGTGTGTGTGATCACTTCTAAACACTGTACATAATCACAGCATTAATTATCTCAAAGCTTTTCCTCTGTCACGCACTCTGTCGTGTGCTAAGGAGGATGATAGGTGGTGATATCGTATCAGGCTGTGCGCTCAGCTGCTGACACGAGCTTTGATCCAAGACTATCTATGCAGAAATGTTTGTTTTAGAGGTTCAACCTGCTCCTTTTACTTTGTTGTGATACTCGCTAATGAATAATCCTTGTGGTCTTAATTACTATTTATTTCAGGAGTGAAAGTATATTATCTTCCAGTGCTTCTGTCATCTGCTAAACAAGATAATAAAGCTCATCTCTTCATGTCCACTGAACGCTCTGTTGTAATTACTGCACATATTTATCTGCATGTATCTCACATACGGTGTGGGGGAGGGGGTCCATTATTTTATGTTCATTATGTATAAAATGAAATATTTACATCCTTGATTTCATTTTGATTTCATTAGTATCCTGCCCAAGGATGTTTAGACTGGAGCAGTGAGTGTAGGAAACAACGCCGTCTCTGTCGCCTGCTGTCTGCAGGTCATGACCTCCTGCTCCACGTTAACAGATGTGGGTCAAACTAAAATAAGATCTCCTCTCAAATTTCTCCCAAAGTGCTTTCTGACATTATTAGTAGTTCTCATGAGGCTGATTTCAGGTTTGATTCTACTGACTGACTTGCTGTGAAACGGGCGCGCCGGGTCCTCATGAGCAGGATGCTGAGAGAAGGTCGAGCTTTACTTTCCAAAACCACAACAGTTTCAAAGTGACTGTGAGGAATTCACCAGTAAACTGGACCAAGTGAAGACGTACGTGTGTTTAGATGCTAATAAGTAATAAATACAAATGTACAGATCAGGTCATCCTGAGAAAAAAGTCCAAATGTTTAGATGTGTTCTTTTTTGAGAAGGAAGTTGAAATGCGATGATTACAGTTCGTTTCAAGACAAACTGCCGTGGTTGCTATAGAGGTTTTACACATGACGTCATGCGTGTGTCGTTCAAGAGCTGTCCGCCATATTGGACGCGATAACCACTTGGGGTCATCCAATAACAATGTTGCTGGTTGCAGCCACCCACCTCTTATTTTCTTAAAGCAATTAATTTACAGTCTGTCAGTAATAACGTCCTGAAAGATACAAGTGTTGGACTGAAAACGAGTGGAAAGTTTAAAAGAGCTTCAGAGAACTACGGCTCGGACGCTCTTTATAACTGACAACGTCTCAGTGCTTGGAACAGAACTGTAGCTGCGTGAGGAGACTGACACTGTAGGTTAAATCATTTGTTGTTGGTGGATCTAACGCATGGCGTGCAGCGCCTACTGAAAGGGATTACAGTTTGAAAATGTTCATCACATTGGTCAAACTGTTTTTCTCCTTGAACACATTGTTTTACTTCATCATGCATTCCCGTGTGTTCTCCTTTCACCTGACTGTGCGACTGTTTTCAAACACGTCACCCCAGAAGAGGCGGGCACAAAACAGCCTTCAATTCAAGCAGACCTGGAAGAAAAAGGAACGTAATGATGAGCAAGGAGCAGCTCACGCCGCTGCTGGCTTATCTGGACGGCCTGACAACACAGCGTTAGTTCAGGAGATTCAACAGGAAGAAGACCACCTCGCTGTGCCCTGTGTCTGATCCTCCTTCGAGATACTCTCAGAGTGTATCAACTCAATCCGATATGACTGTAAATGACATCAACCAATCAGAGAATGCCAAAATCTCAGGACGGAGAGGTTTGATTTACCATCTCGATACGAACAGCAGATGTTCCTGCTTCATACACGATGCAGATAAATGCTTTACTGGTTTACCCGAATACAACGTATTACTAACAGTATTCATGTTTATCAAGACACACCTGGAGGATATTCAATGTCAGCCTATCAGCAGCTCACCTGCATACTACTCAGGCTCAAAGCAACCGTGCAGTTCCTTGGATTCGTGTTTGGGGTGCATGCTTTAAAAGTCTCACACATATTCATCACACTGGGATTGATTTAGCCTGAGCGGGAACACATACAGACTTCACTGCCTGTGTGAACTTTCCTAAATGTATTTCAGTCATTGACAGGACAGGACCACAGACTGTCACATCACAAACTCCTAGCTGGTGATGTGGTACCAACAGATTCAACTTTCAGGAAGCAGCTTGGATAGTGGAACCTGAGAACGCTCAAAACTGGCATCGCTGTGCTACAGGAGCCAGTCCCTGCAGCTAAACAATGGAGTTTACCACACCTGACAACATCGTACGCATCGCTTGTGCAGTGACTAAGTTTGTAACAACATAATATTTCAGATGCATTTTATCTCTCAGATAATTGTGAAATCTAAAAATCTCAATGTATGTTCCTCAGTTTGGTGTTTAGCCCTGAACACAAGAATGTATTTTGTAATTCTTGTTATTTCAATAAAAACTATATTTTTGCTTCTTGGAGCTCCATTTATTTCATTACAACTGTGCAAAGTGTAAATAATATCACAGTAATATCTCTAAATGTAAATGGGATCCTCACCTCAATTAGCAGAAGTAAGAAGTCTAAAGTGTCCAAATCTGGTCATAGATGAGGAGTAGCCATCCTGATTTTATATAAAGTCCCATTTGAACCATTTGCAGAAACTAAAGATGAGGATGGATGGTATGCTCTAGTTTCTGGGGAAACTGAGGGAGGGGAAATGAGCTTTTTGGCTGTATGTGCCTCAGCAGGTAATGATTTCCGTTTTTACAGAAATATTTTTGATTTACTGGTTGGTTCAAGAGGTATTGTCGTTTGTGGAGGAGACTGGAACATACGGCTTAATCCCAGATTAGACTCCTTCACAGCAGTCCCTTCTCCCTCCTACATTAGAAACTCATGTCAGAATAAGTGAGTGAACCTCAGGAGAGATTTAGGGACCAGACTACACTCACACATGTGCTGCATTCCAGGACGGACTTTTTAATTTAAGAGAGACTGTCCCAGAAGACCAAACTGCCAAATAGGATGTATTGACTTATGTGATCGTGCACCTCTACTGTTACCGCTGCAAATGAATAACAATCTAAGAAATGGATTATGGAGGCTGAATACTGATGTTTAAAACAACCAACAATTTACAGGAAAAATGAAAGAAGAAGAAATCAACAGAATTATGGTGGAAAATGACAGAGGAGAGCTGGTCTGACTCAGGTCATGATTTTGTGTGTTGTCGTTGCTCGTCACACCTGAGGGTGGCGCTGTTTGCTCTCTGTTACTGTCTTCATTGGTTCAAGGTTCTTTATTATTTGTCACATGCATAGTTATACAAGTATAACACACAGTGAAATGTAGCCTGACACGCTCCTCGACATGTGCAAAAATGGGGGGGGGGGGGGGGGGGGGGGGGTGTAGAGGAAGAACATTATATATATATATATATAGTATATATGTAGTATATATGTAGTATATACATTGGGTGAATGTGCAGCAGTAGCAGCAAGCAGGTGAATTCTGTACATTAATATGAATAGATTGTCTATTGTGTTTATAATCACAGAATTTCATCAGGGATTATTAAAGTATCCTGATTCAGATAATTCCCTTTTTTAAATTTAAGACATTGCCTATTTGCGAATTTGTTTGGAAAATGGTCACAGAATGAGTGGACGTTAACCATGAGATTTATTTTAGTGTTTCATTTGTTCCTGAGCAAACTGATTTAGCTGACATTCATCTACAGCTCATAACTGGATAGTTTGATTTCACTTTGTGTTACTGAAGAGCTTCCTATGTGTGGAAATGAATCTTTCACTCATGTTTGTGCTCTAATGTAGAAATGAGCTATACTTGTTTATACAACTTATTTTGAATTAAAATTAACATTAAAATGTTTTAATACACAAAGAAAGTGTGAGTATTTTCACTGAGAGGAGCAACAAGCTGTTAGAAGCTCGTTAGACACTGAAACAAATCATACCTCTCTAACAATATCAACTAATAACAGTAATGAACAGGACTAAAGGCAGAGAGGTGATACAATAATAATAAATTCATATAGTTTATATGGCACATGCACACGTGTTAATAAAATGTTAAGATAAGATAAGATAAGATAGAACTTTATTAATCCCTCGGGTGGGTTCCTCTGGGAAATTCGACTTCCAAAAAGCACAGCAACGACCGAAGTTACAGTTACAGAATTGTTATATATATATATATATATACACATATATAAATACAGAGACAAATATAAATAAAATATACAAAGGGGATAAATAGAATAAATAGGAATAAAAAATAAAAAATAAAAATACAAGTGAAGTTAGTCAGTTCAAATCATTATTTAATATTTATTTCATTTAAGTAGTTTGTTGTCTTTTTGGTTTTGAACTCATCGTGCAGGCGCAGACAGGCCTGCTCGCCTCTCCTTATAAACAGAAGCTGTCTCTACCTTCACCCACACCTCTGCTGTCTCACCTGGGCACACACAGCTTCACAAACAGCTCAAAGCTCATTTGCATCTATAGTCTGTTGGTAAAGGTTCACAAAAATGTCACAAAGTATATCAGCAAACATAAACACCCATCAGCACCTAAGAAGAAGCAAACATCAATGTTACGAAGTCTGTCGGTCTTACAGTTGTAGTGTTACAGCTGAGTCACAGAGAACACACAGAAGTGACAAAGAGGCGCAGCTTCTTTGATTAAATATATATATTAAATATTATATATTATAATATTATTATAATATGTGTATAATAATATATATTATAATAATATTATAATATATATATTATGTATATATATATATATATATATATATATATATATATATATATATATATATATATATATATATATATACATAATATATATACATAATATATATATTATAATATTATAATATATATATATATATATATATATTATAATATAATATATATATATATATATATATATATATTATAATATATTATATTTATATTTATTATATTATAATATATATATTTATATTTATTATAATATTTATTATAATATATTATGTATATATTTATATATTTTTCATATATACATTTTATATTGACCGGTGTGACTATATGAAGCTTTTTCACCCAGACATTGTTCTCTTTTAAAAACGCATAAACTTCGTTATTTGTTGTGCTTTATAGTAACGTGACGGTGGCGGTGAGCGGAAGGAGGTGCTGAACGGCTGCGGAGCACGCGCGCGCACACACGCACGCACCGCTACAGGGAAGATGGAGGACGATGTGGCCGCAGCGCAGAGGACCTGCATCCTTTAGCAACATCACTCCTGTGAGCAGGTTCGTGTTCAGGACCGGGCTGTTCGCTGTAGGCCTGACCCACCGGGATGCGGACAAAGCAAACGTCTCCGGGCTGGGCTGTTGTTCTCATCATCATCATCATCATCATCATTATTGTTGTTGTTATTGTTGTTCTGTGGAGCTTCGCTACGCGGTCTGTTCACTGAGGAGTGGTTCGACGGAAAACTGCGCTCCGTAGATGAAACGTCAAACCAGGATTCAGAGTGAAGGAAAATGGCAGTGTCTTTGTGAGGCTGTGTCGGACCCACGCAGAGCGGACATGAATAAATCGGCACATAGAGGCCCTGTTGTCTCCAGGTGCAGAGCCACGGCGGGGCTAACCAGTCCATCCAGCTCGGTGCGACGGGTAGATGGTTCTCGAGGTTTCTTATTGCGTGCTTCATTCAAAGCAGGACTTCAGCTGAGCTTTTGTAAAAGCAGAAGCTGAAATCAAACAGATGTTTTGCTGATGTAGTTGTTGACAGGAAAGCTGCTGGTTGTGCAGAAAATTCAGAAAACCTGGATGAAATTGGAAAATGTGGGTAGTTTTGCTTCATTCCTGGTGAAGGTGACTTCTACCAAACATAGGAACGACTACTGTAGTGTTTTAGACAAAGATAAAGTGATGCTGGAAACATTAAAGTACAATAGTCCCACACATGGAGCCACGTGTGCGTGGCTGTCTGTGCGTGAGGAGGAAATCTGAGGCCAGCTCCGGGTGGCTCATGTTCCCAAACACAAATCTCATAACAAATAAGACACAGTGTCAAATCTTTATGTAAGAAAAAAGTGCCCACAGGACTGCACCGCTGAGATCAATGCTTCTAATCCTGTAACAGTGCGTACAGGCGCTTGTAGTTTGAAGTGTTTTCTGTGTCATTTTGTCAGTCGCTCACATTGCTGAGGAGGGATTTCAGCTTACTCTTTTTCACACTGTTGTTTCAGTTTGTTGAGCTTTGCAGTCATTTGTTTATGCACACATGGCATTGATCTGAAATCTGGACGTAGGCCTGTTGCAACACTTGATTCTTTTTCTTTTCAGATATTCTGTTGCAGATTTTGCTGGTGTCTCAGCGTCTTTGGCCCAAACTTTAGCTGCTGAATAGACGATCTCTTATCTGATCATACTTTGGTATTCAGTGAGTGAATCATATTCAATCATCACCCCTCCTCCTCCGTGCTCGACAGCTGCTATGAGGTTTTTGTAGCTGTTTTTTGGTTTGTCCAGATACAACTTTGCACACCTAAACCTGCCATGTTCTTAGAGAGGAAAAGCTTTGCCATGGCAACCGTTCCAAATAAGACAGACAAGTTCAGTCTTTGTGATCGTACTGTGGTGAACTTTAGCATTTAACATGCTAACAGAGGTCTCTTTATACTTTATCTAAGTATCTTTGAAAACACATTTTTAAAATGTAGATCATCGTCCTTAAAGAACAGAGGAAAAGGCTCACAGAGGCCACTGTACATCTTTAAAATACAAACACTGCTGATTATTAGATCTGCCATAAATGTAATCAGAAAATAAACATACAGTATCTGTGTTTGTCCACCCGAGTTATACGTGTTCGTTTCAGCGTTCATGAAGACAAGAAATTAAAAACTAATATTTAACATAAGCAACGTAACAAGCAGACCAAATGTATAATGAAACCTCTACAGAGCTCATTAAGTCCTGTGTATATGTGTTTTTATAGCTGGGTTACCAGAAGGGTGAGCCAAGAGGGGGATGGAAAAGAAATGAATAAATAAATAGTAAATAAAATGGAAATTTTCCCATTACAGGAATCTGGAACTAACCATCCACGAGTATGGGGCTGGGGCAATGCTGGGATGCCAGCAGTGTTATCGTGAGAAACCATTTCCAGATCTTTTTTAATCCATTTCCAACAGTATAGTGGTTTCTTGGGGTTGTTCCAGACAGGAGTGCATATGAAAGCTACTGAAGGAGTGTTGGTGAAATTTCCACCCGGCTGTGGATCATCTTGTTAATGATTTCAAACAAGGATGCTGTTTGATGGCCTGAGCAGGAATGCTGAAACTGAAAAGTCTTTACAAACTCTAAGAATGTATTTTTGCTTCTGTATAGTTTTATTCATGCGTTCCTTTTTTAAAATATTGGGATTTTGACTACATGGACACTGGTAAGTGCGTACACTGTGGAAGTTACTCATTTATACTTTTAAGTAATGATGTTCAGTTCGGCCAGGCTTATGTCTCAGTGGGTAACGTGACAGGTAGTCACAGTATTACAATTTCAAACTTAGGAAAATACTCTTTAAAAGAGTTTTCGTTACCATGGGGAAGATTTAGAGTGGCTTCTCTTATATTTAAAATAACCACACTGTGGAGGGACAAGCGTCTGTTTTTATGCGTACTTTCGTTACCAACAACGACGGTAAAACCATCGTGTGGCTCCACCCTCCGCTTGTTTATTTTCCTCGTAAACTTTCACAATAAAGCTCAAGATCCCATTGAGACTTTTCAAAATAAACGGAAATGATCGACATTATTCTGTAACATCAAATTTCTGAATATGCATCAAACAGATGACCTCCAATAAAAACACGAGGTAAATGGCACTCACAGACGACTCCCAGCTGAAAACACTTCACATAAGTCGAGTTGCCTGAGATTCACTGAATTTACAGAAAATAAACTATTTTGAGATTTATATCGTTATGGGGATTAGAAATGTCATATATGAGATTGTGGTCATATCGCACAGGCCTACCAGTGGCTACAGAACTTCTTGTGCTTTTCTGTTTGTGGTGTTGGATTCTTTTCAGCATACTTTGGGCTCCGTGACAAGATTACCAGAGGAAAAGAGGGGGGAGGGGCTTCCTCGTACCACGTCATTGTTGTAGAAAAGATGTTCACTCACTTTGGCTCTGATATTTCTGAAACAAAGGTTTAAAAGATACCGAGCTGTGGTAGGACATACAATGTGCTTTTACTCACGTCGCACCTTTTTAGTTTAAGTGGCTTAATTATATTTATATTATGTAATTATTATAATTTTATATAATTAGAGATTGTTTTTATTCTATTGGATTTTAAGGCTCTTTGATGAAAGTGGTATTGATAGAACACATGCTTACTGTTACAGGAGAACATTTTGACAGCTAATATTTGCAGCATAGCTCCTTTTAGTTCCTTCAAACTGTTTCAGGTACTTGGGCAGAAACAGCCAAAGCAAAGAGTCCCAAACAGACTAAGGTATGGTTACCTGTTAGATGGGGCGCTATTCAATCCTTCTCTTTCAGAGATAAGCAGATACCCACACAGAGTATTGGTCTGTACAGATTCAAGAGAGAAAAGTGAAAACTGAAGTTTTAACACGTGTTGGCTTAATAAAAGTGTGAATCTTTAGCTTGTCAGTTACTGTTTTTGCCTGTTAACCATGCAAGTCCTCGCCGTAT
Source organism: Rhamphochromis longiceps (assembly GCF_057381845.1). Taxonomy (NCBI): domain Eukaryota; kingdom Metazoa; phylum Chordata; class Actinopteri; order Cichliformes; family Cichlidae; genus Rhamphochromis; species Rhamphochromis longiceps. Next base: position 1,438,865 of record NC_140568.1, read on the forward strand.
CACTTCCAGCGAGAACGTAGGAGCAGACACATATTTCGCTCATGTTGTTACATTTTTGTTTACTCACATTTTCTTTCTTTCTGTTTACCCATTGCAGTCGTTTCCAGCAGCCTTCGCTCTGTTGATGATGGATTCCTAAGCCGTTCTCTGACACCACTTTACCAACCCGACAGCCATGAACCCCCAAAAGACAGAGTTTGTTCAGGACGTTATGGAGGCGATGGATGGTCCTTCTCGCCATCAACACCACCCCAGCCTGTCCCATAACCACAGCAACCAGGACAAGCGCTACAGATGCTGTGAGACTTCAGCTGGTGTCACAACAGAAATGGCCAGTGGTGCAAATGCTGAAAGCCGAGTTGGGATGCTACAGCACCACAAGCCACAGGAGGAGCAAGACGCGGAGCTGCAACATGGAGATCAGTCTTCTAAGCCCCACGAGATCCAGCCCATTCCCCGACCTGCTGTGACACGTTACCGCAGACAGGGCGACAGTGAGGCCCGGCTCAGAACTCAACAACAGAGGAACAGGATGAAGCAGCAGAGGGAGGCGGAGAGAGCGCAACAGGAAAGGGAGCAGCACGCTAAGATGACCAAGGAAGCTGAAGGTGAGAGGGAGGATTCTATGCTGGCCCGCTCAGCAAGTACTGAGAGCGGCTTTCACACCCATACTGACCGTGCAGAGGGAGACGATATCCCAGTGATGATGTCTCTGGAGCCTGAGGCCCAGCGAGAGTCCGAGGATGATGCAAACAGCTACAGCCTCCCGCTGCGGCCCGAGGCAGAAGAGTACACTGAAAGTGCAGAGGCTGAACAGCAGCATCTCCATTCACATCCTAACTATGCTCTTCAGTTCCTGATGCTGCCGCGTGAATCCTTACTTAATATCCAGAATTCCCAAAGAGAAGATAAAGCAGAGGAGACACTGAATGGTGGCTACTCTAACTGTGTCTACACCCAATCCTACAGCCAATCGGGGGCGAGAACCTGTGTCTCATCCAGTCAGGACTTGGAAAGTTTAGATGCTGGACTTGAAGCGTACTCTGAGCCATATGACACGTATTCGCTCTCTGAGCATGTGTATGAGGAAATATGTGACGCTCCAACCTCAGTGTCAACTTCTGCAAGTGTGGCAAACGATAGAGAGTCTCGACAGCAGGCGGCGACCGGCTTGCAGCTGTTGCAGAGCGGGGCGGGAAAAGGCGATTACCATCAGCAGGAGGCCGTGGGCTCCCGTCTGCGGCACTACGATGAACGTTCAGATGGTGAGTCGGACAGTCCAGAAAAGGAGGCAGAGTTTGCTCCGTATCCTCGTGTCGACAGCTGCGACCAAGAAGATGATACTGATAACAGTGTTAACGGGGCTAAAAAAGGCTCACAAAGCTTTGATCCTGCTGCAAAAGATTCCACAGACAAAGAAGAAAAACGCCAACCGGACAAATTCTCTCACAAAAGCAACAAGACTGCCAGTCGAGGGAAGTCGGCCAAGCAGCAGGCTGAGACTCCTGTGAAGGAGCCAGTGAGGAACAGTGTGGAGAAGAGGGATGCTATATCTTTAGCCATCAAAGACATTAAGGAGGCCATAGAGGAGGTGAAGAATAGAACAGTCAGATCTCCTTACACACCTGATGAGCCAAAGGAACCCGTTTGGGTAATGAGGCAGGACTTAAGCCCCACTGCTGAATGTGACCTGCCGACATCACTCGGGGCCGATGTAAGTACAAAAGCTCTGACTGTTATTCATCAAGTTATATATTGTCCAGTATTAACTGTTCTTTGGATGTGAATGAAACTCGAGCATCAGGAACAAACAGAGTTGATTTGCCTTTTACGTTCAACATGTCCAATCTCACTTTCTTTGACCAATCCTTGCTGATGAGATGACAATGTGCCGATCAGTGGTGCGTTTGGGTAGTCCGGGTCTCTCACTGAGCGTGCTCCTGTGACCGGCCAGCACGTCATGGAGTGGGTGGGAGGTGTTGTCCAGCATCGTCCTTATGTTGGACAACACGCGCCTCTGTGGCACCACCCTAAAGACGTCCATCCCCATAACATTACTGGCTGTGGCCATTTGCGAGCCTCAACCTGCTGCCCCAGCATGTAACCGCATCGAGGAAACTAATGCACAAAACGATGATAAAATTTAATTCAGTTTTATTTATACAGCACCAAATCACAACAACAGTCGCCTCAAGGCGCTTTATATTGTAATGTAGACCTTACAATAATGCAACAGTCATATGACCCCCTATGAGCAGCACTTTGGCGACAGTGGGAAGGAGAAACTCCCTTTTAACAGGAAGAAACCTCCAGCAGGCTCAGGGAGGGGCGGGGCCATCTGCTGACAATTTTATCAAAGAATAAAAACAAGATGAAAAAATATTCTGGAGAGACGAGATCCAATCAAAACGAATTAAGTTGTGTAGAAAAGTGGTAGAAAGCTGCATCCCATTCTCCCTGTTCCCTCCCCGGGGGAGCGCCGTAGACACGGGGACACATTCCACATTTGAAGGGAAACCAGAAGCTTTTTAAATGAGCAAAACTCACCAGTAAAATCACAGCAAGCCTTAAACTTCATGTTTTAGTCAAGCTTCAGTTTTATTCACAGCACGAGTTACCTGGAGGTGCTTTAGATTTAGTCTTCTACACTCTGATGATCATTTAAATGTTCAAATTATGACTCTGAATCACAACTTTGGCTAATAAACATGAAATGATGTAAACAGTTTTATGGTTAAATCTTTATAGTCAATGACATAAACACAAAAGCTATGATATAAAACATGTGTGCATGGCTCTAACGGGTGAGAATAGGGCAGAGTCCCTGTTTTAGATGTGTCATTGCATAATGACTTTTATGCTAAGGTGAAAATATTCTGAAAGTGTCAGCTGCTGATTGAAATGAATTGAACGGCCACATGTTTAGTTTGGAGCAAATAAGCCCCACGAGCTCCAAAGATAGAAGCAATGATTTTGTGAGCTTTAAACAATTTGTAATCAAATGTTGGTGATGGTGGACGAGCGCTCCAGTACTGAGGGAATTGTTTCCCTGTCGGACATCCTTCAGGCACTGGTGCTCAGTCAGTCAGTAAGGAGGAGGTGGGTGTAGGGCTGAGTGGAGCCAGGCTGAAGGCCCCAGAAACCCCTGAAACACCAATAAAGAGCTAGACTGCTGAGTGGACTCCTGCACTGAAGAGTGAGGCTTGTTCCTGAATTTCTTCTTTGTTTATTAACACTGATCAGCTGCAACATTAACTCCACTCATTTGGGAAGTAAATAGTGAGTGCAGTGTGTTGTACTAGATTCTGTTAAAACGAGAAATCATCACAGATAAAGTGTTTGGACTTTTTTGCACGTTATCGCTGTGCAGGGTGTAATTCAGAGAAGCTTGAGAAACGTGTGGTCATCGTGCCGTGCATGCCTGTCCTTTAATCAGACCGTGCAGTGCAGGCTTGGGTAGTGTTGAGACTGGTTCACAGCTGCAGGAAAAAAGTGCCAAAGATGCTCAGTGAGTCGTGTTAAGATGACTGGTGGCTATAGCCATCTAACAACCACCCCACACTTAACTGCAGACCAGCCAAAGGTCCTCAGGAACAGTTCGGTAAACAGCTTCCAAACTTCCCAGATCCCAGTCTACTCAGTGACCCAGTCCACCAGGGCTCTGCCCTCATTGTATGATGCCAGATAGAACAGGACACCCAAGGGTGCTGTCTCCATTCTGCAGTGCACTGCAGCTGTTTTGGTTGTGTGACAGAGACCTGCTGACAGCATTGGGTCGGTGGTTCTTGTGTTGCGGTTGATTCCAGTTAACGCAGGTAAACCTTATTACGTCTCTCTCTGTGGAAAGTGTGGAAAGGTCCACAGAAAGAGACGGTAATAAGGTTTATCTGCGTTCTAGTTGGTTTGGCTTGAGTTTCAGGTCGTGCAGTTACAATCATGCTGCTGTCGTCACACGTTTGATGCCAGCGTTAAGGGATGCAAATCACTCTGTTTGGTAGCAAAACTAGACATCACCCGATGCCGTTAAAGAACGCGATGGCCAGTGCCGATGTAGACTCAGTGTCCGATGTTTACTGGGGCCTTTATTTTCATGTACTGTACCGGGTCAACGTGTACTGCAAATGTGCAGGCAAGAGAAACTACACTGTTTTTACTGTTTCTATTTGTCTGGCTGCAGAAAAATAAAGAGACACTGAAGCAGTTTTACATAGAAAAACAGGAAGTCCAAAGGAAGAAGGAGGTGAGGGCAGCAGTGAGGAGGGTGATGGCTCAGGGATTCCCATGATGCATTGTTTCTCCTTCTGTCCCCTTTTTCACTCACCACGTGTTCATACATCAATCTGCATTTAATTCTGAGTTATTATTAATCTCTGGCTCTCGTCCACAGCATGTCTTTAGTCCCGTCTCCCTCCCCTCAGCCTGGTTCTGCTGGAGGTTTCTTCCTGTTCAAAGGGAGTTTTTCATTCCCACTTTTGCCAAAGGGCTTGATCTTTATTACTGTAGGGTCTTTACCTTACAACATCAAAGGCTTAGAGGTGACTGTTGTCATTTGGTGCTACATAAAGAAAATCAAATTGAATTGAGTTAGTGAGGCGGTGGGCCCGAGTGTGAGTCCAGGACCAAGTGTGTCCAAATGAATTAAAGAACTCATTCATTCATTACAAATTGGAAATATCCCATTTATTTAATATTTATTAATTTATTAATTTATTTATTAATTTATTAATAATTATTTAATATCATTTAATAATGACATGTATATTAAATAGAAATTAATTTGATTTGATTTGATCCTTTTAATAAATTGTGTATTTAGTTCCAATTTCCGTAATTATTTCATGGTTCCTGTGTTCGTGTCATCCTCACCCATCAAACACTGACGGAGTCAAAACCTTTTCTTTGTTTTGTTTTTTACCCAAACTGTAAGTCACGTCTTCAAATACCACGGTTTCTTTGAATACACTTTTTAAATATTCAGTTTGGTGTAATCTTCAAATATCTGGTTGATCTGGAGCCCGTTTGCCAAAGTGTGCCTGTGTTTTTGGAGATGTCCGTTCCCACTAGTGTAACAGCCGCCTTACTGCTGACCCTCACCACTTAAACCAGAGACATGTGACCTAGTGTGTTGTTGCTGTTCGTAGATATACAAAAGACTGATGTGTGTCCTGCCCAGATATAATGAAAAAGATCTATTTTTTAAAAATATATTTATTTATTCCTCTGTTTTCTAAACATGAGCTCTCTGTTATAAATTTCTAATAAGTCTATTAGAATAAAATCAGATTAACTTTTGATTTGTGTGTGTGTGTGTGTGTGTGTATACACGCATAATCTTGTTATTAACAGAGATGATGTTGGTGGTTTTAATCATGTAGTCGTCTCACTGTAAAGCTTAATTTTACAAGATGCTGTGTAAAATTAATTAATATGAATTAATATTAACTGACTTTGGTCCTGATAAAATATTATCAGATCTGGACAGGATCTGGTCAGCTGTGTACAAACACACTCTTGACTTCCGTGTGTGTGTTTTGCAGTATCCCAAACATTAGATACATACTGGTTCAGAGTGATGCTCGATAAACCAGTTCATGCGTCGGGTCTAAAATCTCCTGAAACCCTGCAGTTGATCTAAATGTGACAGCGCTGACACAGCGTCTGTAATAGTGCAAACAAAGACCACTTGGCAGCCGTCCTCCTCAGCCACGCTTTTATGGCAGAACAAATCAAACATGGGTCACAAGACTTTGGACTTTCATTGACTGAACCCGTGTTTTGATATCGTTTGTTTTTTTCACACGAGCACTTGTAGTTTTATGAAGAATTCGAGCACAGAGAATTTATACTTGTATAACTACGCATGTGACGAATAAAGAACCTTGAACCTTGAAATGACTCCCACATCTCAGAGGTGCAGGAGTGCCCATGTAGGGGGGGGGGGGGGGGGGGGGGGGGTCAGATCTGTGTGTGTCCTGTGTTCAACTGGAGAGAGAGAGTGATTTTAAGTTTTTGGTCATTATTATTCTATAAATGCATTGATTGCCAATATTTACATATGGCGTACTGACAGTACTCTGATCTTTTACAGCACTTAAAACTCCTCATGTTTTGGTAGATAAGCATCTGAGGTTGGTTAAATATCAGGCAGGAGAAAAAGGAAGAGGGTGGTGTAACAGAGCAGCATGCTAGGAAACAAGTGAGATGGAGGAAGAGGATCTGGAAGAAGAAGAAGAAGATGCAGCTGTATTGCTAATGGCGATGAATCCAAACAGGATTTTTATCCTACATAAAACTATCAGGTATAGTGATGGTGTTCTCTGCTTCTGCCATTCCTGTTGAAATGATTTATTTATCGTGGGTTAGAGTGAGAAAGGTAAGACTGGCTAAATAATTCAGTGTGGATTGAGTTGCAGCGTGACCACAGCTGTTTCCTATGTAGATAAAGTCAATGTTTGATCGCACTAATGTTTTAAATGTCACTTTTTCAAATATCCACAACAACAGTTATGTTGGAATACATTTTGGTGACTGGCACGAACACGATGTCCTTACTGATCCACGTAGATACACTCGCAGTGTTGATCCCATGGTGAATCCTGATATCCCGGTGAAACCCGAGCGCCTGTCGGGTCTGTCTGATAGAGCTGTGCATGTACCCACACGACGACACTCTACAGGCTCGTTCATCTGTGGAACTTCACCAGAATTAGTTCTTTTATTGAAAGTCATGGAAAATTTTTGGATGTATCAGGAAGAAAAGTTTGAGGAGGAACAAGCAAAGGAGAAACATCCAACTCTCCGACATGATCAGGATGAGGTATGTTTGGTGGAATAATCTAAGAGTATTTCTGATGGAAAGATTTGTGTTTTCTGCGAACACATGCAGGACGTGAGAGCATTAATGTTCGTTCTAACAGTGTTTTCCTCCAATACTTTCACAGGTATTGAGTGTTTAACAAAAATGTACTGATTCAAAATGTTAGTGAACACAGACCCAGCAAGCATCCTGCAAAAACTAAAAGAGGATTGAACACCAGATAAAGTTGTTTTAACAGTGTTCAGATTTAAAAGTCAAATCTTTGGAAGAAGAAAGACACAGATTTAAGATTTTTAGGCATCTGTAGGTGAATATTTCCTAAATGAAACTAATGTGCACTACTGTGAAAAGCATTTGTATCCTTCCTGATTTGTTACTTTTTTGCTTAATTGTATGATTTAAATGTTTCAAATCATCAAACAAATGTTAATATTAGTCAAAGTGGTGATTTATTCTGCTGATCAAACCTACCTGTGCCTGTGTGAAAAACAAATGTTCTAATACAAACCCAATGCCACCCCCTCCACAAATGCTTGTCTCACAAAAATACCTGAACATTTTGCCGAGAGAGATTTTGGTGATCCAGTTATTCTCAACAACCCTGCAGTGTGGCTGAATTTAAACTAATTTATGTTGCTAGGTTTAAGGGAATTCAACAGTTTTCCCTTAAAAAATAAAATCCTCATTTAAAAATTACATTTTGCATTTATTGTGTTATTTGTTTGATGATCTAAAGCTTGAAGTGTGACAAATATGCAAAAAATCATGAATGAGGCAAATCACTGTAGGTGTGAATAAACAAGAAGACTAAACAAATGAATCTGTTAAACTCAATAAGATATTGTGTGATTTTAAAACTAACTGAAATGTAAAAATATGCAGAAGTTACACAGAATAATCATTTTACATAATGTTGCGTTGCCACCGAGACGCCAGCATGACCAGCTCCACTGCCATGATAAATGCCGTAACTCCAATTCCCAGGTGCTGCCAGGCGGTGGTGCTGTTCTCAGCTGTCAGAGTTCTGTATAAATGCATATCATATCCAAATATACTGGAGTTTTAAGTTTGCGTTTGGTCCTGAATAAAGAAGACGGTGGTGAGTGAGTATTCGTTGTAACAGTTTCACTGTCACTGCTCACAGCGACATCTACAGTTTGCACTTCACTCCAGATCAGACCAGAAGTAATCAGTAATTAGTAACTGATTACTTTTTTCAAGTAACTTGACCAACACTGGGAATGATCACTCCATTCAGCCAGACTGAGTGTACGGGATCCATAGACCTGAGCTAGCGGACCAGCAGAAGATGAGCAGCCTATGGAAGGCAGTCCTGCTGTGGACTATGAATGCTGCTCTGTCCCAGAACTTTCTGGCCTTGACGAGGCAGCAACTGAAAACATTTAGTTAAAAGAAAAAACAGAAGCATTAAGATAAAAGATGCAGGAACTCAAAATTCAGTCGGATTTGCTGGATCCGATGATAGCGTTAGAGTCGACTCAGTGTCAGCCAGTACACCCGAGCTAGCGAGAGACGTTACACAGTTTAACCCAGCTCACCTGTAATATTACTCTGTGATGTGTGACCATCACTTTATGTCAGGGGTGTCAAACTCAAATACACAGTGGGCCAAAATTCAAAACTGGAACAAAGTCGCGGGCTAACGTTAATATTTATTGGAAAAAAAATCTTCCTCCAGATATAAGAATGAATCTTTTCTTATGGACTCAAACAAGTTTTGCTGAAAAACTGAATATGGAACAAGCAAAGCTTAATACTAAACAATATATATATTAGCTGTATAATACCAGTAGGCCAGCTCTGATAGTAATGTGGTATGGCTTCGCGGGCCAAATATAACTAGGCTGCGGGCCAAATTTGGCCCGCGGGCCAGAGTTTGACACCTATGGTTTATGTGTTTCGGGGGCAGTTTGAGCAGTCTCTCCACCACCTCGTTCACACATCAAGAAAAACTGCTGAGAAGGAACAAACTGTATCTGCTGTCCATGCAACACACATGGTTTGCAGCTTTTCTTACTGCATAATTATTATTTGTGCATTAACATTTTTGAAAAGAAACTACGTGTCAAAAGATATGAATTCTACATTCAACTTTTTACTGCAATTTTGAACTACACAAAATGTCATATCTGTGTCTATTTTTTTATTTTTTATTACTTACATTTTGTTAGTTTTTTATAAACTTCTTGTCCGAGTGTCTCTTTTATCCTGATCAGAGGCCGTCATTGCGCCTCCATGATGAGCTCTTGTATGTTTCTATGAATAAGAAACGAACAACTGAAGGGTTTTGAAGATGTACATGAAGTGTGCATTTAATTCTAATGGATTCTATTATTTTTTTTATTTTTTTATTTAATGAATACTGTTAACCTGCTTCAATGTGAATTCTGAACCTGCATTGTTTTAATTTCCTGTGAATCACTTTAAGTTTTGGGTTTTCTTCTGCCGATACTCTTTGATGGTAATACCAACACAGATCCCCTGACAGTTAAAATGAAGGTTCGAGTACCTATCCCTGACTTTCAGCAACCAACACTAACTGCTGACATTTGAACGATCAGCCAGAGAAAAAGAAAATGTATTAACTGATTATCTTTAAAACCTAAGGAAGAAATAATCCACACATACTAACTGTGAGAATAAAAAAGGTGGTGAAGAAAAAATACTGAGATTTAATGATGATTTCATGAAGTGCTCAGAGACTCCATGACTGAAAATATTCCTGGACTATATGCTGTCTCTCGCTCTCTTCTCTGTCCCCTCACACCCAATCAGTAGTGTCAGATGATTGTTGAGCCTGGTTTCATCCTGTTTCTGCTGTAACAAAACTAATTTCCCACGTGTGGGTAGGGATGGGTATCGTTTAGGTTTGATCCGATACCGGTGCCAAATCGGTACTTTTGAAACTGTGCCGGTGCTTAAAGAATGGAGAACACAAAATTGGTCCAAAAACCTCTCATGTTCAGCTGTTTTTTTGTAAAAAGATAACAATGTTAGCCTTTTCTGCAGCTATGGGGCATATATGGTATCACTCTATCAAACAAGAAGACAGCCGCATGTAGCTATGATGGTGTTTGCTAGTTCACCTTACATGCATTAATGTAATAACGTGGTTAGCCTACTCAACGTAAATTACACACGAACAACATTAAGCTACTCACGCAGAGAAGAACGGCTGCTGCTGCATCATCATCCTCATCATTTCTGCTACACTGGCAGGGCTAGGGGCCAGGACGCTCCTCTTCGGGTTTTTGGGGGATGTTGCTAACTCCGGGTCCGATAACAGGCACCACACCCGCAGTAGATGTGCTCGGTGTGAGGTCTCGCAGCAAGCTATCAAATACGGGGCATTTAAAAAAACGCTATGCGTCGCCAGGTGTTTCATCAGATTCGAGGTGTTACCTCCTTTGACAGTATCACAGTATCAGCTTAAAGCACTTGTTGCTGCTGAGTTTGCATCTTTTGCTGTGAAGTACAGCCAGACTTTGACCGCTTCACCTTGGGCATTTTTAATCTGTAGCTCTGCTCTAAAAGAACGTACGTACCTGGACCCGCCTACTATCCTCGGAAACGTAAAATGATTGGCTAGAATCTAAAGTGTATCACAGCTCAGGAAAAAAAAGCACCGAAATAAAGCACCGAAATGTGCGCTGCTTTTCGGTCTGGTTACTACCGTTTATGTCAGAACACCGGTACCCATCCCTACGTGTGGGACTAATAAAGGTTATCTTATCTTATCTTATCTTAAAAGGGAGTTTTTCTTTCCCACTTCCAAATTCTTGCTCATAGGGGTTGTGTGACTGGTCAGATTTCTTTATTAAACTGTAGGCTCTTTACCTTACAAAGTTAGCACTGTAAATAAGACTGAATTGAATGTTGTTCTACGTAGTAAGAAATCACAGATCTGCATTAAAATGTGTTTGTTATTGTGCTTGTTTTCATTCTCTTTTGCAGTCGCCTGGTTCAGCGTCACCTTCTCCACCAGGAGCAGAGTCCTCCAGTCAGCACCTGCTACAGCACGACAGCTTTGAAACCTCTCCCACCAGTAAAGAGGTGAGGTCAACACTGGATTACTCGTTCAGTAGTCAACTCACACAGTTAACAATTAACATACTTTTGTCTTTTCATTTACAGTCCAGGAGAAGCCTTGCATCCTTTCCCACATATGTGGAAGGTGAGTTTCAAATTGCCCCACAACTCCATGATATGAGATCATTTCATATGTCAGTCATTAATGGCCCAGACTAAGCCTGATCTATGGGAATATGACCACAGATACAAAGAAACTGATCTTTCTCTGAGGGACTCTCCTTCAGTGTTAGGGTGAGGAGCTCAGTTGTAAGCTATTCCAGCTGGGCATGTCCTACTGGGAGGAGCCCCCAGCGTAGACCCAGGACATGCTGGACAGATGTGCTGGTAACAGCTCAGTGTTTGGAGTAAGAGGGAGGTCTTCTTAGGCTGTTGCCTCAGCGACCTGACTTCAGATAAGCAGAAGAAAATGTCTGCATTATTTATTGTGTTGTTTAGCTTTTATTGAAGTGGTTGTCATGAATTTTCCACGACATAATGCACAGTGCACCACACTTTTCAGTTGTGATTTATTCGTTTTTTAAATTATTTAAATGATTTTGTTATTTTGTTGTACTTTAGTAATACGTGAACATCTTCTGTAGTAACATGCCATATTGAACGCCTGCACAGTTAAGCAGCATCATTCATCACTGAAGAATGCGATTCATGGTTTGAAATGCCTTCATTCAATATTGTCCATTAAATGGTTCTTACATTTAACTCAATATCTGAGTGTTTCTTAGTTTAGACTAGTTGGTTAGTTTTTAGTTCTTTCTGCCTCCCCTCCTCAGCACCAGCGTCACCCTGTGTGACACACGGCCCGATGTTGAGCCACTCTGTCGTTCCTGCTCTGATCTTCACACAGATCAACTGGAGCAAAATTCAGCCATTATACTCATTTCAACACAACAACACATTTTCCCGTATGTATGCTGCATATACATTTGCACGCTGTAGCTCAGTCACACATGAATATCATGCGTCTTCATAATTCCAGCCTGACGTCTCAGTTACACAGGAACACTTTCACAATCACAGTGCACTCTGTATTATTTCCTTTTTAAATCATACACGTTAAAGTCACAGAGTCTCACATCTGTCTTTTACTCCCACACACAGAGAGCCAAGAACACATCATAACTCAAACTGCATTGTATTATTCATCATATTGATCCGTTTATTCGTGACTATACTTTGATTAGAATCAAGCTTGATTAACTATTAAATAACATGCAGATAAACTCTGTTTTAACATGACATCAGTTTAACCAAAAACCTGGATGTTAAGTGCTTTGATTCCACTTTTGGGCAAAGATGAGTCAAACTCTTCGATACCACAGGGGAAAAGACCAAAAGTTAAAATGCTTTGTTTTCCAGTTTTTAATAAAAATTACAACAATACTGTCACAAATAATTTGTATTAGGTGTGAAAGTGAGAGAACCCAAAGTGCAGGACAAGTCCAAAGATTTCAAAAGTCGGTAAAACAAAGGATAAAATACTCCAGGATGGTGCATCAGTGTGTGAAGAGGCATCTCTGGGAAGACTCTGGTGGCTGAAAACTTGTAGAAGATCCCTATTTTCAGATTCCTGTCCATTTCTAACACACACTTCAATAACAGTGTCATCCAAGTATTTCTGGATGTGGCAGGATTACAAATTGTACTTAAAGTCTTAAAGTGTATACAAGGCGAAAAGGAATTTTCAAGGACGTCCTTGAAAAATTAAAAACATAACTCTCATATATTCAATTAAATTTATTTATAAAGCACCAAATCACAGCAACAGTCGCCTCAAGGCTGTATTATTGTAATAATTGGGGGCGCGGTATGAAAAGAAAAAAGAACTCTTAGACACTGCTGGCATAACGGACGTGTTTTTGACGGGGCGCCCACACAAACGCAAAGCAGGAGATGAAGCATCGCCAACTATGTTTCCAAACCAACTTCCTTCCACACCAAAGACTAGAAAATATGGTGAAGCAAACCTTCCCTTTGGCTTCACCTGCACAAGTGCCGAGGTAGGTCTCCCTGCAGGGTTGGGTTTCCCTGTGAGCAGCGCTGGGCTGTTTAAATCACGGACAAACAGGATCCCACATTCTTGATCTTTAGTTCACAAACACTTGTTGTAATGACTAACTACTCCTGACATGTTGGAGATGTTTGCTCTTTATACAGTAAAGTTACAGTGAGATACAAATAACATCAGGCTGATCCTGCCACGATTTGTTCAAATCACAGACAAACAGGATCCCACAGCTGTTTATGTTTTTGAACCCATTTTGCACAGAGAGGCATTTTTTGAAAAATGTATTGATATCAATGTTGAACATTATTACACAGGAAAAAACAACACGTAAAATAATGACACCGTGACGCCTCTGCCTTTGTAAATGGAGGGACAGTAACTGTGTGTAAAACCTGCAGACAGTCAGATTAACAGCATTTCGTCTCTATCTCCATTCTGCAGTTCATCTCATGTAAACAATAACGTGGCCACAGCGTGACGTGAATAAAGGCACATACCTTTGACGTTGCGTGATGAACTCTGTATTCCTCGTCCACACGTAAACGCAAAAAAGGGTTTTAAAAAAGCTCAGTTTTCGGTGATTCGAAACGCCGTCTACGTGGACGAAACAGCTGCGTGTTCAAAAATACCCGTGTAGGTGCGGACGCAGCGTAAGAGAGTTAGTAGTTTCTTTTCTTACCACCTGTAATTTATTGCAGATTACTTGTATTTGCTTAATTGTTTACTAAATGTTTGAGGTGTGAAATAAACCACAATGGAGCAAAATATGTGTGTGTGTGTGGTTGGAGGATGTGTTTGCGTGGTGGTGGTGGTGGTGGTGGTGGGGGGGGGGGGGGGGGGTGAACATTTTTCTTGTAAAACAAAGGGGGGCCCAGCAAAAACAGTGTGGAGCCACTGGTCTGCCACGTACCGACAGAGCAGAGCAGCTACATGAACTCTGCTCCCACAGAGGTCGATGATGTTGTTACATTTTGGAAACATGGATACTGTTGCAGTGATGAGAAAACAAATACACCCAATCAGTCTCTGTTCTCTACCACAACATTTAGCAGCAATGACTTTAAATATTTTTTCTGTATGACTTTACGACACGGTTACATCATTGTGGACCTTTAGTTCATTGTAGCTTGCTGGCATTTGCTTGTGAACAGTTCTTGAGTTGAGGTCAGGACTTTGCCCGGCCTATAGCAGCACCTTTTCTTTATCAGCCGTTCGCTGACCCCGCTTTGGCCAAGCATCAGCTATTGGACAGATCGTTTCCCGTCTGATTTCAGTATACAGAGGAGTTCATGGATGACTTAGTGACTGCAAGCTGCGTAGTTCCTATGGCTACAAATCCCAATCACCACTGTGGCTGGCAGTTAGTGACTTTATGCACTGATATGCTGTGTGTGGTTTTGCTAGATGTGACCAAACATTTCCACTTTGGTTTGTTCAGCTCTGACTGCTTCAGAGCCCCAAACTGTCAGAAGTTCTAATTTTAATGATGGGGTTACACTTGCTGTTGATCATTTAATCACGTGCGCATCATTATCATCATCTTGCTGTACCCTGTTCATTCCTATGGAAGCAGTAAGGGTACTTAATGTTTCCTCAGGACTTTAATCCTATAAAAAGTCAAACTCAGCCTGAGGAGAAGCTGTTCCTATCTGAAGGAAAATCTCTTATGTATAGCCTTTATGCGTTTTTGTGTGTATCATGTAGTGACTCTGTGTCATACTCCAGTTCCAGGTCCCTGTGACCCAGATGACCTAATTGATGGAATCATCTTTGCAGCCAACTATCTTGGCTCCACTCAGCTGCTGTCAGATAAGACACCATCGAAGAACATCCGAATGATGCAGGCACAGGAAGCTGTCAGTCGGATTAAGGTAAAACACACATAGTTCAGGCTCAGACACACTGTAGTGTGAAGTTGTCTGCACAGAGTCCCAGACTCAGTAATTCAGTGTCTGTGTATACAAACCAGCCAAAACATCAAAACCACGAGTAACATTGTATCGACCTCGCTCCAGAACAGCTCTGACGACTTGCAGCATTGTGTATTTATAGTTCAAAACTTCAGCATGAGAAAAAAATTTATTTCCTACGTGCAGAATTTACTGCGTCCACTTTCCAGGAGCACAAAGAAGGCACCGTGCACATGAAAGTGTTGCATCGCAAGCATTGCAGCAGCTCCAAACCCCTGCATGCAACTCTTTACTCTCAAAGTCCGGTTTGTGCAAATCAAATGACTTTTGACTGTTTGAAGGGCAGAGTTGTTTATTTACAAACATTCACAGTGTTCATAGAGAGACCAGCAACAATAACATCCAGCAGTGGGGAAAATATCATTCCCTGTTTTGATAAACAGTGAAATATTTTTATAATTTATCTGTATTTGAAAAAACAAAAAATCCCTATGAAAGCTGATCAGTAATTTATTGTTTGGGCTCCGTGATTTAAAACTATGTTCTAATAACACAAGACCCAACATGAATCTGGGCAGCACCGAGCATGATGATGCAGTGTTGACTGAAGCCTGTGTCTGGGTGCATGCTCAATGTTTCAGGTAAGTAGATCCCAAAACCTTGATTCTGTTCATCTGGACCTTTGGGTCCTGTTGATGGGTAACCAGGAGGACCCAAACTGCATTAAATCAGGCTTCTTAGACAGCCGATGGCTGGACCCACAACACGCACTATTTTGAAAAGTAAAATATATAATCTGCCTTCATAAGTTCCAGTATTAAGCATCGTAACTGCTTTATAATAATAAAGCTTTAACTTAAACACCTCCCTGACAGCCTTATGGGAATTAAAAAATAACTTATCCCATGTAAACTGATACCTGTTTGGATCAGAACATATAGAAAATACCACCTTTTCTGTCAGGGCATAGGAAGGGGATAACAAAAACCTAGAACATGTTCTTTAAGATGAAAACTTTACTTCAGTTCAAGAACTTATATCAAATTATGGAATCACAACAGGAAATGTCTTAAATATCAGAATCTGAAATCTGTCATACAGAAAAGATTTAAGCCCAAATAACTGAATCTGTGCAGATTCTGTGACCTCCGGGGGTCCAGAGCCAGCTGAGGTCAGCAACTCAAATCAGGGGAAGCCCTGGGGAAAATCAGTCTCCCAGACTCGAAGCCAACATTAACTGTATGTGTTATTATATCCCTGGGCTCTGAAGGAGCAGGAGAAACTCCTCTACAATCCATGGAGCCAGAAAATGTGGCCTCGGGAGAAATTGATGATTTCTAACTTTATCAATCCGGAGTTAGCAGACAGTTTATAGACTCAGGAATGACTGACACACGGTTATTAAGTCCCGGCTCAGAAGGAACACAGTCTTTTTGATTCACCACATCTGGAGATGACTGCCCATGGCATGGACATCGCTTCCACCGAGAAGGAGGGGCTGGAGAGGCAGGGGAAACTGATGGTGATGTGGAGAAGTTCTGATGTGGCTGCGCCCCAGTGCTTTATAAAAAGCCTGTGCTGGTGTGTAAACAGTCATTATCACTCACCACTTGAAATTGCTCAGCAAGCGAGGGGTGACGGCAGCGTGAAGGCTGTTTTCTCCGGAAAGAGGGAGGATCCTGCGAATCGCCTGATTCGTCCTCCTGCAGGCTGGGCAGGTGAGCGGTTGCAGTTGGGGGGTGGAGATGCAGTGTATTAAGAAGAAAGTCCTGTATAAGCAGGTGAAGAGAATTCAGTAGCCAGGGGAGACCAGAAACCAGTCGCTGTAGCCGGCTAGCTAGAGCGCGACGATACTCCTCCTCAGGAAAATCCAGCCACTGGTTGCATAGCTGATCCACGTCTGATCCAGCTCTTCAGACGGCGCGAGTGCTGCTGGGTCCATTGTGTGGTTGCGTCGTTCTGTCATGAAACGGCTGTGGCAGGCAGGATGTAGGACCCAAAATGCAGGACACACTGTCCACAGACAGAGGAATAAACTCAAGGAGGCTGCTTTATTGCAGTGGCAAAACATGCACAAAAAATACTTGCAAAACCAAAAACTAGGAACTGGGAACTAAATGCAAAACACTGCAAAACCAAGAAACTAGGGCCGGCGATCTCAGGGGGAACCACACACAGCATGAGGGGACGATGCGACACTGACTGAGAGAAACACACAGCTAAAACACACAGAGGGATGACGAGGGAACGGGACACAGGAGGAGAGCACAGCTGGGAGTAATCACACACAATAAGACCAGGGGAAGCCAAACTAGACACACTGACATGAGACACAGACTTACAAAGTAAAACAGGAAACACAAGACATAGACGCAGACAGCTGACAGGGGAGACAGAGCAACCATGGAACACAGTGGGAAAGAGGACTCGAATGCAGGCATTTACTGGAGTTGTGAGGGAGGTTTATTGCAAAAGGCAAACACAAGAAGTTCACAGACAGTTTCCAGGAGACAAACACAGATGGACCAGTAACGAGCACATGAAATACACACAGAGGGACACTGGGAAATCACACACAGCTGTGAGACACAGCTGGACCTGATTAACCTGACGACACAGAGGAAACACTAACACCAGGGACCAACAGGGGGAGCACCAGCCCAGAATCCCAGAACCAGAACACAAATCATCCCAAAGCTAGAACATGAGTCCACAAATGATAATAATAATGATAATAATAATAATAATAATAATACACCAAACCCCAAATCACTGCGTCCACAGACTCAGGGCGAGAATACAAAGAACACTAACACAGAAACCAAAAGACTAGAAATGATAAATACTGACAAAATCAAAGTTCAGTAATAATGCAAAACTCAAACTGACTGACCCAGGACTGTGACGGTATGAGTGTTAGAGCTAAAAACATTTATAGTTTTCAGTTGGGTTATGCTTTAAAGAAACTGATCAACTTTAAACCAATGGGGAATAAGCAAATGCTGAGTGCATGCAGTTAAAACCACTCTGCAGGTGAGAGGGAGGATTTTATAACTGCTAGAAGTTGATTTGGTCAAACAGGCTTAAATAATATTACCACACATGACTGATTGAATGATTGGGCTGCTGAAATAAATGGGCTGATTAGTCTGAGAATGTGAGCTCGTTAACAGGGACTGTCAGTATGATCTGAAATATATGGAGTCTGGATTTAGTGCTAACAAAAGAAAATTTCAGCTAAAAGTAAGATGATTGCAAAACAGCAAGAGATAAGAGGTTCGTCATAGCCGAGTGCTCGGGGTAAAATGAAGGGACTGCAACAACTCGTCCCCATTCCCTTCATTTTACCCTTGACATCTTAAACTGGACTTTACCTTTCTGATTCTTCGACACTTGTGCGAATATTAAAGACACAAACGGGAGAAATTTGCGTGCTGTTGCTGAAGCAGGCTATCGCCTGCTCCCGGTGGCAAAACTGGCTGATGGGAGCATGTTAAGGTTTGCAGATGAGAGAATGGAAACAAGCTCCTGTGCAACTGCCCAGCGCTAAAGCCAGAGCTAGATTGCCCTTGCTGACAAGAGAACTGCTTTTGCTGTGGCTTTTATATGAGTGTTTCCAGGACGGTGATGATGGCAGGACTGTAGATTAGGCTGCAAGCATTTGAAGTGATTGATAAGCAACTAATAGCATGGATGTGACAAAGACATGGACATGACTGCACAAAGACATCTGCAAAGGAGAATGACAGACGTGCAGTAAGATTTAACCTCGGCTCCCCGCTCTATGTCAAGTGATGGGGGTACGTGGCGGGGTGTGGTTTATGGCTCGACTGCAGGGGAGGGGTTGAGCAGCGGGTTCGGGGTGTGGTGTCAGGGGAGGCTGATCTCCATCATCTCATCATGTCTCCACTGTTTGAGTTGGGTGCTGGGATCTTACAGGGAGAAGAGTGGACAGAGCAAGTGACGGAGTGTGAGCCCGCCAAAGTGGCTCAAGAGCTGCTCGACTACTGGTGCACACAAAAGGCACTATAAATAAAGCACTGTGGGCTGTGGAAGTTCACACTACATGAGGTGTATTATTTACTATCAGTGTTGGGAAGGTTACTTTTAAAATGTATTCCATTACAGAATACAGAATACATGCCCCAAAATGTATTCTGTAACGTATTCCGTTACGTTACTCAATGACAGTAACGTATTCTGAATACTTTGGATTACTTAATATGTTATCATGCTTTTTACAACAACGTGAATGTACTATTGCTGTGTGATTTATTACTGTTACTGAAGGTCCGCGACTCCGAACTGTAGTAAAGGGACCTCTGACTAATACGGCGGGGTCCCTGTCGGCTCGTAGCCGAAAAATAGCTTTACTTTGTTGTGTGGGTCAACTTTTCTTGCGAGAGACAGAGAGAGGCGTTGAAAGGCTGCTCCAATGGAACTTATTGTTTTCGGAGGAAAACACGAATACGGTGTACAGTCGAGTCTTAACAGCTTACTTACAACTGGGCTTGTCAGGCACTCTTCTTGGCTGCAGTGGTTATTATTATATTTACATGCTTCCAGCTCCCGTTTCTGCTCGATGACAACTCGTACCTTTCCACTCCCCTTTTTCTCCCTCCTCGCGCTCACAGATCCATAACGTGTATGGCAGTGCATTCTCCCTGCAGCACGGACTACACTGCCCATGATGCTACATTCTTTAGAGCTATGCTTGTAGCATTCTGCCTGTTAGCTTAGCACAACAACAACAACAACAACGAAAAGGCCTCTCTCACCCAGGAAACACACAGTCGCAGAGAGAGAGAGAGAGCGTCGCCCTGTAACCATGGCAACCGTAACGCTGCCGCCTGGAACAACAGAACGTAGCTGTCAAACAAAACCCAAACAGTCCTGACCCGCGACAAAATGAAACAGGAAAGTACCGCAGTGTAATCCATTTATTTCAACAAAGTAACTGTATTCTGAATACCACCTTTTTAAACGGTAACTGTAACGGAATACAGTTACTCATATTTTGTATTTTAAATACGTAACGGCGGTACATGTATTCCGTTACTCCCCAACACTGTTTACTATATACAGGGAATAAATATTATGCATCCAATTCATTATCCACAAATAAACAGTAAAATCTCCATATGGATATTTTCCATTGCACATGGTTAGCATGCATTGGGAAATCTAGGGAACCGACTGCATTAAATCAATTTTACTGTGCTGCTTACAAGCCTGGGTGACTTAGACAAGCCTTGTTTGTTAATCATTAATATTCTGTATATATATAGAGGTTGTTGAAAGGCTGGAGCATTAGCCTTTTGGCGCACCATTGACAGTTATTTAATACACAAATCCATGTTTTACTGTATATTGACCTAACCCGTGATTGTCCTGTGTGCTTTATTCCATGCTTGGCAGATGGCTCAGAAATTGGCCCAGAACAAGAAGAAGGTGCAGTACCTACATGTCTGTCTTATCCTTATCACTGCTGAGTGCAGCTTTTCATGTGTTTTACTCTCTGTCCTGTTCAGTGTCTATATGATTATCGTTGTCCTTTGATACTTTTAAAATGTCATTCTGATGAATTATCGTTTTGCTGAACCTAAATGCCAACGTTGCATGTCTTATGTTGGACATTGGACACGTTGGACTGTCTATGTAACCTGGAAAATCTCATTCTTGGTAAAATAGAAAAGTTTTTGTCATGTAAGAAATCCATGTGTTCGATGCAGGTAACAGTCTGAATCTTCTGACACGTTTGGGGTTTGTGGGGTTTGGCCTTGTAAGCCCTGTTATTAGTTAGTTATTATTTATCCAGAGAGAGACCTGGCATCATGGCAGCTAAAGAGCACGTGGCCACAACTATGATCTGTGGTATGTGCTCTGTGTCTCTTTTTAGGAATCAACAACCTGACTGCAGGTTTCACAATAGATGACCTGCATAATGTTGAATTAGAAACATTATAATTTAACATTTGGTCCCAGTCTTTGTCCTGAACGGAGCATATATTGAATGTACTTAACATTAGACAGCAACAGTATTGCCTCATGCCTCATTCACACCCATTCATACAAGCACTTTCTTCTATACTTCAGTGCTGCTTGGCTAACATTCACACTCCGATGGATGCATAGTCGAGACCACTGTTTCCCAGAGGTGTAGGAATGCGACTTTGGCAGGAATGAACTGCACTGAGTAGGTTACAGGGAGAGAAACCTTTGACGAGCAGAAACCTCTCACCTGCAGTGCAGCTCAGCTCTGACTTGGGATGATCGTGTTTCTGGATGAAAGTGTGGAGAGCTTTAACTCCACTGGCTCTCGTTTTGTTCCCAGATGCCTCTCGCATGATGAATGTGGTAACGCTTTGGTCATCATGTAGTGCATACACGAGGATTTCATTCTCTGGGTCACTTGATGTAGATACCCATACTGGGACAACTGTAGAGGAGTACATGGTGTCCATGCACTGATCTGTTTGATGTAGCTTCATTTGTTCCTTCCGTTGACTCAGCGTTTTTTGAGTTTTTACACTCTCCCCATGCTCGTCACTGCACTCTCTCTCTTCCTTTTTGTGATCTTCCTGTAAAACTTTGGGTGTTTTCCTAAACATGTTTCACAAAGACTTCTTCTTTTGCAGCTTTTTGACTGATGTCCTGGTTAAAAACACCCAAAGCACTTTTTCTTTTTTTTGGACAAATATTTGACGTCTCGAACTGTTTTTTCCTTGAATTTCAACATGTCTGAAAACCACTGTATCTTCACAGAAGGTTCACCTCTTGATTTCCGTTTTCTCTTCAGAGTTCAGAACCTTCTGTGTCTTGCAAAGAAGTGTTTAGCTTTATTTCTGCAAGTCCACTTTCTATTTTTTACTGTCTGTTAATGGATTCATTGTTCTTTTAGAAGTGCTTTTATGATTCTTTTTATTGTTCATTAAAATAGCAAATAACAAATGAACTTAGACATTAAGTAGATGAGTAAAGGTAGCAAAGAAGGCGAGACTTGGTGGTGGAAGGAGGAAGTACTGGAAAGTATTTAGAGGACGAGGCTGACAAAGATGAATAGTCAGGAGTAGTTAGAGTCTAGAATAAAGACAAAGGAGGCAAAAGCACTAGAAAAGGCTTATCATGAATGTGAGACTAGACGGTGTGGAGGGCAACATGAAGTATCAACTTGCTTGAGAACATCAGTTTAATTTAAGTTGATGATGCTGATTAGATTCACTCACTCAAAAATGACTTGTGTCAGTTGGCTTGACAGAAAGATTTAGGTCCAAATGATGTGCAGCAGGAGGATTAAGGATAGGAATAAAAGTGTAGTAACTCCAGCAAACAACAGTTCATCATCCACAAATAGAAAAAAACTCCATGAGCACATCATGCAGGAGGGCACAAAAACCCAAAACAACATTCAACAGCATGAGACTGTGCGCCGTGATATTCATGGGAGAATTTCAAGAAGAAACCACTGCAAACTGCAGGCATTGTTGGTGTGAAAGCCTCTGGATTCTTTGCTGCTTTAGGACCCGGATGACTTGCAGTAATTGATGGAACCATGAATTCTGCCCTGTTAACAGAATGAAAATGTCCAGCCAAGAGTTTGTGAGCTCAGGTGGAGCAACGATCACAAGACAATGAACCAAAATACACCAAGAAGAAGAGATGCTTTGGTCTGACTTTAAACAGGCTTTTCATGCTCAGAAACCAAATAAAGATGCAAAGAAGGCTGGGCCAATCTTTGCGTGATACAAAAGACATGCTGTAAATGCTTGATTGCAGTTCTTGCTGCTGTGGGTGGAACAACAGTTATTAGATTTAAGGGAAAATGACTTTTCCACATAGGACCAGACCTGGATTACTTCATGATCTTAAAGGAAACATCATTTAAAAACTGCATTTTGCATTTATGTTGTTTATCACTGGTTAAAATTAACATTTTATCGATAAAACATAAATAAAACAAATAATATTCAAAAACCAAAAAATCATGAAGGGGCAAATATTTTTGGCAGCACAGTATATGCCCTCGTTTTTTCTTAGATGGGACAAAATAACTCATGTGATTTGTTGTAGTTTGTAGTTTGTGGAGTTTAATTATACTGCAGGATGAGCACAGGCTTATTTATTAATTTCATGTAATAAAATCAGTGAGATTTGGCAAGTGCAGGAACCTAATTTGTGTCGTGAAACTAAAACGATTAATAAATATTAATGATTGCTCCGTTTTGTCATGGTTCGGGGTCCTTTTGAAGCGTTTTGAGTCCCTTGTGTTTCTGTTGTGTTATGGTCCATTATTCTTAGTGGTATCCTGAGTTTATTCTGTGTTAACCTTTGTACATTTAGGCTCCCTCGCGTTCCCTCGCGTCTGCCTCTCCTGCATCATGTGTCCTTTTTTATTGTGAAGGTCCCGTGTTTTCATGTTCACTCTGTTCAGTCTGGCTTCCCCTGTCTTGTTATGATTATTCGTGTCAGCTGTGTTGCCCGTGTGCTCCCACGTCCCTCGTTATCTGTGTATTTATGTCAGCGTCTCCCTCAGTCACGTGTTGCTCCGTGTCCCTCGTGGCTCTCCGTGTTTCCTGGACCGTATTATTGTTAGAATTTCCCGGTTTAGTTTTGTATTGGTTTGCATTCAGCAATAAAGCTGTGTTACTTTGCGTTCACGTTTTCTTCTGTGAGTTAGTGTTTGGGTCCTATTCCTGCCTGCACACAGCCGGTTTGTGACCAGTTTAAACCCAGAACTTAAGGCAGTGCACTTCTCTGCTTTTACTGACCACTTTAGCTGTTTGGTCATGTTTGCCTAATCGCGTGTGCTGTACTGGTTTTGAGACATGTCACCGTGTCTAATGCTGCTTTCTGACTGTGTTTGTGCAGGAACCTGAGGGTGAGCCTCAGCCTCTCACAGAGGTGGATCTTTTCATCTCTACCCAGAGAATAAAAGTGCTCAACGCTGACTCTCAGGTACCCACTCACACTGCAGGCACACGTTTCCCTTTCATCTATATTACCGTTTAATTTTTTGCATATTCTGCAGTTTGTGTAGTGTTGTGGTAACATCTGTGTTAACATCAGATTAATGGTCCGTATGTTAGATCATTGGTAATAATGTTCTCTGAACAGATGAATCAAAGATGTGGTTGTTTTGCAACAGTTGACATGTTTGGCGCCTCATATTACTGTGATGCATAACAGTGGACAAAGCAAGAAGCTCATGTATATCGTTTATCTATCATTTTTATATGGTTTGCAAACGTTACCTCACTTTCCTACACCCACTGTTTATGGGGTTTAAATGCAATAACATATATTGTTAGATTCTAAAGTACTTACAACAAATGCAGAAAATCTGCGTCTTGTACACATGAGGAGGGCTGTAAATGTTTCTATGCCTTTAAGGAAACTATGATGGACCACCCTTTGCGGACTATCTCCTACATTGCTGACATTGGCAACATAGTGGTTCTGATGGCCCGGCGCAGGATGCCTCGCACTGATTCTGAGGAGAACGTGGAAACCTCAGAGCCAAGTCAAGACAGCAAGCGCCAGTATAAGATGATCTGCCATGTGTTTGAGTCTGAGGATGTGAGTCCAACAACATACTTCTGTCTTTGAAAACTTTTTTTCCAATATCTTCTAACTCTGCCATGTCCTCTAGGCCCAGTTAATTGCCCAGTCGATTGGACAGGCCTTTAGTGTGGCCTATCAAGAATTCTTACGGGCCAATGGCATTAACCCTGAGGACCTCAGCCAAAAGGAATACAGTGACCTGCTGAACACTCAGGACATGTACAATGATGACCTCGTGCACTTCTCCAAATCTGAGAACTGCAAAAATGTGAGAGGGCTGCATGTATTTTCAAACATTTCTGGTTTCATAACAGTATTTTTTATTCTGCTTTCCATCCACAGGTTGGCATAATCACGTCTGTACTGCTGAATATGTAGTAGAGATTAGAATGACAAATTAATATGGCATCCTTTTTTCATGATAGTTCAGACAAATGAATTCCAATGAAACGTAATTTAAAATGATTTGTTTTTGTTTCTCTCTGCCTGTCGACTGCCTGCTGTGACCACAGGTGTTTGTAGAGAAAGCTAAGGGGGAGATTCTGGGCGTGGTCATCGTGGAGAGTGGATGGGGCTCCATCCTACCTACAGTCATTATTGCCAACATGATGCATGCTGGGCCAGCTGAGAGGTCTGGCAGACTGAACATAGGAGACCAGATCATGTCAATCAATGGAACCAGTTTGGTGGGACTGCCACTGTCCACCTGCCAAAGCATTATAAAGGTATGTATGGTATGTGCACCCATTGGTGGAGGCTCATTTCCAGCTCTCCAATCTCATTTGGCTTCATGCTCAGCACTCTGTGCACCATTCAGTCTCTCCATCTCCACACTTCCTCCACTCATGTGTAATTCCATGAGATACAACAACCCATCCCCTACCTGAGCGTGTTCTCCACCCACTGCTTGCTAAGAATCTTTGCCTCAAAAACAGAGGTGTTAATTCCCATCTCCCTGCACTGAATTTGGCTGCAGATAAGCTGAAGGTCACCAAATGATAAGACCAGCAGGACCACATCATTTGCAAAGAAAAGTAAGATCCTGAAGCCACAGAAACAGAAATCTCCTCATTCTTGGCTGCTCTCTATTATATTCTCCATTAAAATTATGAACAGAATTGGCGACAAAATACAACCTTGGCATTCACAGGGAAAGAGTCTGACTCTAGCAAAGCAACCATGCTGATGTTACAGCTGTACAGGGACCAAATAGTCTGAAGCAACAGGATTTATAATCTATGCTCCCAAACTAACCACAGAACATTCCAGCAACATGATTATGAGTCTGCACCAAGACCACAGAGCACGTACAGACCAGTTGTGCAAGTGTCCCAGGACTAGACAGAAGTTGCTCCTTCTGAACTGAGTTTTGACAAAGGGACACATTCTCCCCTATGAAGGGCATAGGCCTTCATAGGAAGACTGAGTATGATCTGCTGAAGTTAGAGCAAGCATTTCATATCTAAGAGAGACCATCTCCACATCTGCCAGTCCAGAGGAACTACCCCCAATTTGGGGCAGAGGTGTATCCAGTACAACTTCACAGCATTCAGAGCTTTCCTGGAACTTAGGGGTCTAATACCTGGCGACACGTAAAAGCTGCAATGACGTCTGTTGAAGCAGCTTATCTTTACAAATGTTGGGATTTATCTTGTGCTTGAAGATGCTCTTTGGATTCAAAGTTCTCTCCCCGGTTTCATTGGTCAGATGAACTTGTTTAGTTGTGTTTCTTACCTGCTAATTACATTCACAGTAGTGAGTCACTGTGATGCTAGAGACTCGCTAGCTTAGCTTGTAGCCGACTTACTTGCAGCATTAGCCTCTTCAGCGGTCCCTTGACATTGTGTCAGATGTTTAGTTACTCCTCAGCCTCATTTAGTAATAACTATATTTGTAATGAATGTAACCTGTTTACAGTTCTAGAGGCAAGGATCACAGAATTGGAGAGTCAGCTTCACACCTGTGAAAAACCTACAGCTAGCAAGGGCCCTGTAGTCGGTGCAGCTGAAGGTAGAGCATCAATACAACATTGGACTGAGCAGCTCTCGTTTCTATAAATCTGATCAAATTTATTAAAACGGGACTATCCACAGTTGGGACCAGGAGTTCGAGTCTTACACACCTCTTTGCAGCTTCTCTTGTTATGTCCATAAAACCCCATCCTCTGAGAGACCGTGTCAGCTCCCAGACCACCAAAAAACAAACCTAACATAAAAAATCACACAGAAGGAACTATATAGTATCTACCACCAGAGATGGGCAGTAACGCGTTACTGTAATCTGATTACTTTTTTCAGGCAACGAGTAAAGTCAGGGATTACTGTTGCAAAAACGGTAATTAGATTACCGTTACTTTCCCGTAGGAACGCTGCGTTACTGCGTTACTAAAACCGTGATTTTTTTGCGAGTGTCTCACGACAGTGACGTAAGCGAGTGCGACGTTGGTGACAACAGCGGTGTGCAGATCAACAGTGGATCACATATCGAGTGCAGAGAGAGTATGAGCGTGCAGCGTTTAAAGCGTGGAAGTACTGACCTTACTTTGAGTTTGATTCCATACAAAGTGACAAAAACATTAGTGTCCGCTGTGCGTGGGAAGAAAACTTCTTTTTACAGCGAAAAAAACCCCTAAACTTCCAACAAGCACCGAGTAGCTACGACGTAACGGGAAACTCACAGAGAAACTCGCGGATTCTTCCACTGACCGCGGCACACCTGCACCAGGGTAAACCTCTGCCTGCCCCACTCCTGCTTTACAGGTGAAAATAGAGCAACAGGACCGCTGAGTCTTTGACTTTATTTATTTTCTGCTGTGTTTTACTTGCATCTATTTGAGAGACTGAGTGTAAACACAAAAAAACATTATTTTATGTGCTGGAATGTGCAGAAAATAGGTTTAAATGTTAAACTAATTTCTTCCAGTCAGAGAATGTTGCATATAATTAAATTTTTGCTTGATGCATAAAGTGAAAAGATTAAAAATAATAAAACAAGTTTTAAAAAGAGACTTTTCCATTTGATTACATTTTGTATGATGGATTATGTAGAAAAAGTAGAATTGGGCTGAAAGATCTATCGCTTTATCACCTACTCAGGTTGTAAATCGTGTCCTGAAGGCATGTAGTAATAGCCCATTAATAGGCAGATAGACAGGATGAGTTTGAGCTGTCTTACAAGCCTTATTGTGCACATCTAATAATGTACAATATACACTATCATCGAAAAGTTTGGGCACACCTTCTCATTTAGTGATTTGTCTTTATTTTCATGACTATTTCCATTGTAGATTCTCATTGAAGGCATCGACACTATGAATGAACACATGTGGAATTATGTAGTAAACAAAAAAGTGTGAAATATCTCAAAACATGTTTGATATTTTAGATTCTTCTAAACATCCACCCTTTGCTTTGATTCCTGCTTTGCTCACTCTTGGCTCTCTCTCTGAGCTTCATGAGGTCGTCACCTGAAATTGTTTCCAACAGTCTTGAAGGAGTTCCCAGAGATGCTGAGCACTTGTTGGGCCTTTGGCCTTCACTCTGAGCTCCATCTCATCACAAACCATCTCCATTGGGTTTAGGTCAGGTGACTGTGGAGGCCAGATCATCTGGTCAGCACTCCATCACTCTCAAATAGGTCTTACACAGCCTGGAGGTGTGTTTGGACTCATTGTGCTGTTGAAAAATAAACTAAATGCAAACCTGATGGGATGACATGTTGCTGCAGCATGCTGTGGTAGGCATGCTGTTAACTTGTTATTTCTGAGGCTGACTTGAATGAATGTATCCTCCAGTGTCATGAAAAATACCGGTGGACTCAGAGAGCAGAACGCACAGAGGCACAGAGTTGAAACAATTTGTTTACAGTGAAGGGGATGAATTTTCAGGGTCACTGTATATACAATAAAATGTGAATGTGGAGCCGGGATGTGCAGGTGAGGAGACGCACACCGGTAGCGCACTCGATCTGAGTGGAACAGGAGAATTAGGAGGGTCTTGCCCGAAACTGAGAAAAGCATAAAAGAGACTTTACCGAGAGTTGGAGAGCTTACTTGGTACTGTTTGCCAAAAACCTCCAGAAGGGAAACAAACCAAACGAGGCGACCGGGAGAAACAGACAGACGAAAATCCTGGTGAGGAAACAAAACTCGGTACAGTCACCAGCGAAAATAATCCACAGGCTCCAGTAGGCAGGCTGGCAGATTTACAGGCACTCCAGAAAAGTCGATACTCCGACACTAGTCGTCTGTCGGGCAGCTCCTAAAGAACGCTTCAGAAGAAAGTGTCTGAAGGGTAACAGGTGTGCCAGGTTCTTTGAGACATGTGAGACAGTTTTAACGTAGCGCTTGATGGTTTTTGTGACTGCACTCAGGGACACATTCAAGGTTTTATCAATTTCCCAGACTGACTGACCTTCAGTTCTTAAAGTAATGATGGGCTGTTGTTTCTCTTTACTTAGCTGATTGGTTCTCGCCATAATATGAATTCTAACAGTTGTCAAATAGGGCTGTCAGCTGTGCACCAACCTGACTTCTATACAACACAACTGATGGTCCCAACCCCATTAAGAAGGCAATAAATTCACAAATGAACCTTGACAAGGGGGCTACTTTCAGAAATCTAAAATATAAGACATATTTAGAATTATTATTAATTATCTCTTTGCTACATAATTCCATATATCTTGCTTCAAATACTTGATGCCTTCAGTTTGTATCTACAATGTAGAAAGTAGTAAAAATAAAGAGAAAACATTAAAAAAAATTTATATACATATATATTAGGGGTGCAACGATACACAAAATTCACGGTTCGGTTCGGTTCGATATTTTGGTGTCACGGTTCGATATTTTTTCGATACAAAAAAAATGTTCATGCCTTTTTAATTTGTCATTTATTAAAATTATAAATATATATTTTAACTCAAAAGTACAGTTTTTAAATTTAACCCTAACCCTTGTGCGTGTTTTTTATTTTGACAGCGAATGCACACCTGCGGACCTCTTATGTGCAGCCCTGGTTATTTAGCTCATCATATTGCAGCCACAGAAATTCTTTTGTCCATGAAACCATAAAGCTGCACTTTCTTTTTGCCTTATAGTCTGATTTGTCATAACTTCTCCGTTTTGTGGTAAGCTTTTCTTTGGCTGTCACTTCTTCACCCTGACCTGTCTTATTTGGCTCAGCAGAACTAAAATATATATCCTGCTGCTTTTACACACGGACTCACATAAGCTCAGCGATTCTCTGCGCGATCAACCTCTCACATGTTTAAGCTGCGGGAGATTTCACTTGTCATGTTTGCATAGTAAGCTAACGATTAATAAGACAACGTCAGAGGAATTGGTGCACAAATTATCGTCACTCACAGATCAGTGCTGTCGCTCTCTATACACAGTTCACGCGATTGCAAAGTGAAAGCAAAAAAACAAGCGCAAATTCAAACGCGATTTCAATATGTCACATATTGACAGTGGCTCACCGATGCCAATGACATAATTACCCAGCTACATTTCTGAAAGAATGCAAAAGCATTGACATATATTTTTCCTTCCTACAATAGCCCGACGGGCAGGGCAGAGATAGATTTTGGTAGCCCGACTGAAAAAATCGCTAGCCCCGGGACGTCGGGCTAGCGATATTGCGAGCCCTGTATCTGATTGAGGAATCACTCATCTTTGGAAAAGAGAGTTTATTACAGAGAAATGTCTCTTTCCAAAATAAAAGCTATACTATCCGCTTCTTCTGGGCTATATTCTCAGCAGCATATTAAACACATAAGGAGAATCATGTGCTAACAGCTGTCTAAATGACTCGGCTAAAGTTAGTAGCATGCTTGTTGTTTTTGTCTTTGCACTAGGATGATGTCGGCGTAAATGTGCAGTCATATTCGTTGTGTTCCCACTAGTGCTTTCAGGTTAATCTCGTTGAAATGACGTTAACGCCACAACACGGCGAATCTCTGTTAACGAGCTACCGCCGATCGCCCCGTGCATGGGGCTAGACGGCCAACACATTAACGAGCTAACTGCGCTAACACACTAGTTCCCACCCATGTAATTGAGCATTGCGTGGCACATCCAACATACTGTTTTACTTTAGTCCATGACTCGCTTACCTTCAGGGTCATACTTCACATGAAAACCAAAATAGTTCCAAACGCCAGATCTGAATGAGGGTGGGGGAGGTCCATGTTGTAAGGGGAGCTTAACTTCTGTCTCGCTAGCTTGCCCTGCGCTCTTCCTTCTGACGATGCTGTCTGTGTTGAGCGCTCAGTGAATCTGCGTTCGACTACTCCGCCTAGGCTGCACTGTCGAGCCTAGGCGGAGTAGTCGAACGCAGATTCACTGAGCGCTCAACACAGACAGCATCGTCAGAAGGAAAGTTGATAAAATAAATTACAAATTTTGTATTGTTCGATACATATGCGTACCGAACTGAAAGCACTGTATCGAACGGTTCAATATCGATACGAATATCGTTGCACCCCTAAAATATATATATATATATATATATATATATATATATATATATATATATATATATATATATATATATATATATATATATATATATATATTAATTAGTGTGTGTATATGTAAAACTACCAGTGCAGGACTCTGTGTTGTGTGATCGAACACAAGCGTTCAATTTGTGGCTTGGACCGCACCATTTACACACTGGGGCATAAACCACTCCGAGTCTGCTGCTGGGCCTTGCAAAGCAAACACAGTAAACACTGAGCCAAGATGGTGCCTGGACGAATGAGAAGCTTGAACTACGGTGTCCTGTATGGGACAAATGCTCGAAATCGCTGCCTTTTTCCCATTATTTAAGCTGCCCTGCAGTGACCACTGCATAGGAGAGAGCGCTTGCTACCACATATATGTGTGTGTGTGTGTGTGTGTGTGTGTGCATATTATGTATAATATGTATACATACATTATTTGCTGCTGAATTTAATTCATCCCAATACTTGCTCTTTCCTGCTTCTCTTTCCTGTAGGGTCTGAAGAACCAGTCTCATATCAAGCTGAATATTGTGAGATGTCCCCCAGTGACTACTGTACTCATCAGACGGCCAGACCTGCGCTACCAGCTGGGTTTCAGTGTCCAGAATGGCATTGTGAGTAGTGTCTGCTCTGTTACATGATAACTGCAATTTTGTTACATTTCTTGAGTGATTTTATTTGTTATTTTTAAAGAAAAAGTGACATCTCTTCAACAGATTTGCAGCCTAATGCGTGGGGGCATTGCCGAACGGGGCGGGGTCAGAGTTGGTCACCGCATCATCGAGATCAACAGCCAGAGTGTGGTGGCCACGCCCCATGAAAAAATTGTCCACATCCTGTCCAGTGCTGTGGGAGAGGTAAGACATTGCATCACATTATACATAACAAGGAAATCAGGATCTTTCGATGCACAACAGTTAAAAGTGAAACACTGCAGTCTATTGTGCCTAAGGCCTTTCTGGGTGGTGCATTTGTGGGTTTCCTCTGGGTACTATGGTAAATGGACTGATTCTTATATAGCGCTTTTCTACTCTCCTGGAGTACTCAAAGCTCTCTATATAACATGCCTCATTCACCCAATCTACACTCAGTGCTTTCTAAGTACACTCATACTCCGATGGATGCATCGGAGAGCAAGTTGGGGTTAGTGTCTTGCCCAAGAATACTTGGCATGCAGACTGCCAGGGATCGAACCACCAACCTTCCGATCAGTTGGTGACCTGCTCTGCCTCCTACAGCCACCCTATAGGTACTCCGGCTTCCTTCCTGGTCCAACGACATGCATGTAAAGTTAACTGGTTATTCTAAATCGATCATAGGTATGAATCCAAGGTGCACACAGCACTTACATCTATAGGATAGAGTACTTTATCAGTATGTGGGAAAAAGCTTTATATACACTGATCAGGCATAACATTATGACAACCTGCCTAATATTATTTTAGTCCCCCTGTTGCTACCAAAACAGCTCTCACCAATTGAGCCATGGAGTATCTGGCACCAAGATGTTATACACCACTCTGCATTGAATAATAACTTATTATTAATCTCTGGCTCTCTGCCACAGCATGTCTTTAATCCTGACTTCCTTCGCTCACCACAACCGGTCATGGCAGACTCGTCCTGTTAAAAGGGAGTTTTTCCTTCCCACTGTCACCACAGTGCTTGCTCACAGGGGGTCATATGATTGTTGGGTTTTTCTCTGTTATTTTAGGGTCTACCTTACAACATAAAGCACCCCAACTGTTGTTGTAATTCAGCACTGTATAAATAAATAAAATTGAATAAAACTGAAGTGAATAGATTCTTTAAGTCCTTTAAGCTGCTAGGTGGGTGCCTCCATGCATCAGACTGGATTGCCCAGCACCTCCCAAAGATGCTTGATTGGGGTCAAATGTGGGGAATTTGGAAGCCAGTGAACACCTCAGACTCACTGTTGTGCTCATTCCTGAACCAGTTTTGCTTTGTCTCAGGGCACATTGTCCTGTTGAAAGAGGGCACAGGCATGAGGGGATACCATTGAAGGGTATTCCCTTTCCATGATCTACAGTGGCTTGCAAAAGTATTCGGCCCCCTTGAACTTTTTTTTTTTTTGTCACATTACAGCCACAAACATGAATCAATGTTATTGGACTTCCACGTGAAAGACCAACACAAAGTGGTGCACACGTGAGAAGTGGAAGGAAAATCATACATGATTCCAAACATTTGTTACAAATAAATAACTGTAAAGTGGGGTGTGCGTAATTATTCAGCCCCTTTGGTCTGAGTGCAGTCAGTTGCCCATAGACGTTGCCTGATGAGTGCTAATGACTAAATAGAGTGCACCTGTGTGTAATCTAATGTCAGTACAAATACAGCTGCTCTGTGACGGCCTCAGAGGTTGTCTAAGAGAATATTGGGAGCAACAACACCATGAAGTCCAAAGAATTCAATTCAATTCAATTCAGTTTTATTTATATAGCGCCAAATCACAACAAAAGTCGCCTCAAGGCGCTTCATAGATACAGAGAAAAGCCCAACAATCATATGACCCCCTATGAGCAGCACTTTGGCGACAGTGGGAAGGAAAAACTCCCTTTTAACAGGAAGAAACCTCCGGCAGAACCAGGCTCAGGGAGGGGCGGGGCCATCTGCTGCGACCGGTTGGGGTGAGAGAAGGAAGACAGGATAAAGACATGCTGTGGAAGAGAGACAGAGGTTAATAACAGATATGATTCAATGCAGAGAGGTCTGTTAACACATAGTGAGTGAGAAAGGTGACTGGAAAGGAAAAACTCAATGCATCATGGGAATCCCCCGGCAGCCTACGTCTATTGCAGCATAACTAAGGGAGGATTCAGGGTCACCTGGTCCAGCCCTAACTATATGCTTTAGCAAAAAGGAAAGTTTGAAGCCTAATCTTAAAAGTAGAGATAGTGTCTGTCTCCTGAATCCAAACTGGAAGCTGGTTCCACAGAAGAGGGGCCTGAAAACTGAAGGCTCTGCCTGTCTAGAGATGCTTTTTGAGTAAAGGTTTAACTACAGCCAGCTTGAAGGCCTGTGGTACATAGCTGATTATTAGAGATAGGTTGATCATATTTAAGATCGAAGAATTAATTAATGGCAGGACTTCTTTGAGCAGTTTTGTAGGAATGGGGTCTAAAAGACAGGTTGATGGTTTGGAGGAAGTAATTATTGAAGTTAACTCAGAAAGATCAATTGGAGAAAAAGAGTCTAACTTAACATCAATGGTACTAAGAGTAGCTGTAGATAATATTACATCTGTGGGATGATTATTGGTAATTTTTTCTCTAATGATAAAAATTTTATTTGTGAAGAAGTTCATGAAGTCATTACTAGTTAACGTTAAAGGGATGGTTGGCTCAACAGAGCTCTGACTTTTTGTCAGCCTGGCTACAGAGCTGAAGAGAAACCTGGGGTTGTTCTTATTTTCTTCAATCAGTGATGAATAGTAAGATGTTCTGGCTTTGTGGAGGGTTTTCTTATAAAGCAGCAAACTATTTCTCCAGGCTAAATGATGATCCTCTAAATTTGTGACACGCCATTTCCTCTCCAGATTACGAGTCATCTGCTTTAGGCTACGTGTTTGAGAATTATACCGCGGAGTCAGGTACTTCTGATTAGAGACCTTAGTTTTCACAGGAGCTACAGTATCCAGAGTCGTACGTAGTGAGGAGGTGAAATTATTAACAAGATAATCGACCTCTGTTGGAGCAGCGTTCAGATAGCTGCTCTGCTCTGTGTTGGTACAGGGCATTGAAGATGATAACAGTGGGTGGATTATATTCTTAAACTTAGTTACAGCGCTTTCAGAAAGACATCTACTGTGATAAAGTCTACTCTTCACCGCTGTGTAATCAATTATTGTAAATGTAAATGTTATCAGGAAATGATCAGACAGCAGAGGGTTTTCAGGAAACACTGTTAAATGTTCAGTTTCTATGCCATATGTTAAAACAAGATCTAGAGTGTGATTAAAGTGGTGGGTGGGTTCTTTTACATTTTGAGAGAAGCCAATTGAGTCTAATAACAGATTAAATGCCATGTTGAGGCTGTCATTTTTAGCATCTACATGGATGTTAAAATCACCCACAATAATTATTTTATCTGAGCTCAGAACTAAATTAGATATAAAGTCTGAGAAATCAGACAGAAACTCTGTGTAAGGCCCAGGTGGACGATAGATGATAACAAGTAAGACTGGTTTCTGAGTTTTACAGCTGGGGTGGACAAGGTTAAGCATCAGGCTTTCAAATGAATTAAAAGTCTGTCTTGGTCTTTCATTAATTAATAGGCTGGTGTGAAAAATTGCTGCCACACCTCCCCCTCGGCCTGTGCTTCGAGGTTTCTGGTAGTTAGAATGACTCGGGGGTGTTGATTCATTTAAACTAACATAATCATCCTGCTGCAACCAGGTTTCTGTAAGGCAGAGTAAATCAATTTGTTGATCAATTATTAAGTCATGTACTAACAGAGACTTGGAGGAGAGAGACCTAATATTTAATAATCCACATTTCACTGTTTTACTCTTTGGTTCAGATGTGGATACTGTATTGTTCTTTCTTTGTAATTGTTTATGTTTAAGTTGTTTGTTGCTGGTTTTTAGTTTGTTTTTTGTCTGTTTGGAAGCTGACACAGTCTCTATGGAGATGGGTTTTTGGGGGGGTAGCAGGAGGAGAGAAGCTGCAGAGAGGCATGTAAGACTGCAACTCTGCTTCCTGGTCCCAACTCTGGATAGTCATATTATGGGGGGTTTAATAAATTTGTCCATATTTCTAGAAATGAGAGCTGCTCCATCCAAAGTGGGATGGATGCCGTCTCTCCTAACAAGACCAGGTTTCCTCCAGAAGGTTTGCCAATTATCTATGAAGAACACATCGTTTCTGGGACACCACTCAGACAGCCAGCAATTTAAGGAGAACATGCAGCTAAACATGTCACTCCTGGTCTGATTAGGGAGGGGGCCAGAGAAAACTACAGAGTCCGACATTGTTTTGGCAAAGTTGCACACCGATTCAATATTGATTTTAGTGACCTCCGATTGGCGTAACCGGGTGTCATTACTGCCGACGTGAATTATGATTTTACTGAATTTACGTTTACCCTTAGCCAGCAGTCTTAAATTTCCTTCAATGTCGCCTGCTCTGGCCCCTGGAAGACAATTGACTATGGTTGCCGGTGTCTCTAGCTTCACATGTCTGAGAACAGAATCGCCAATTACCAGAGTTTGACCCCCGGCGGGTGTGTCGCCGAGTGGGGAAAAACGGTTAGACACATGAACAGAGATGGGCAGTAACGCGTTACAAGTAACGCGTTACTGTAATCTGATTACTTTTTTCAAGTAACGAGTAAAGTAAGGGATTACTATTGCAAAATCGGTAATTAGATTACCGTTACTTTCCCGTAGGAACGCTGCGTTACTGCGTTACTAAAGCCGTGATTTTTTGCGAGAATGTCTCATGACAGTGACGTAAGCGAGTGCGACGTTGGTGACAGCAGCTGTGTGCAGATCAACAATGGATAATATATCGAGTGCGGGAGAGAGTATGAGCGTGCAGCGTTTAAAGTGTGGAAGTACTGACCTTACTTTGAGTTTGATTCCATAAAAAGTGACAAAAACATTAGTGTCCGCTGTGCGTGGGAAGAAAACTTCTTTTTACAGCGAAAAAAACCCCTAAACTTCCGAGCAAGCACCGAGTAGCTACGACGTGATGGGAAACTCACAGAGACACTCGCGCGGATTCTTCAACTGACCGCAGCACACCTACACCAGGGTAACCCTCCGCCTACCCTGCTCCTGCTTTACAGGTGAAAATAGAGCAAAAGGACCGCTGAGTCTTTGACTTTATTTATTTTCTGCTGCGTTTTACTTGCATCTGTTTGAAAGAGTGAGTGAAAACACAAAAAATATTTTATTTTATGTGCTGGAATGTGCAGAAAATAGGTTTAAATGTTAAACTAATTTATTCAAGTCAGAGAATGTTGCATATAATTAAATGTTTTGCTTGATGCATAAAGTTAAAAGATTAAAACTGATAAAACAAGTTAAAAAAAGAGACTTTTCCATTTGATTACATTTTGTATGATGGATTATGTAGAAAAAGTAGAATTGGGCTGAAAGATCTATCACTTTATCACCTCTTCAGGTTGTAAATCGTGTTTTTAAAAAGTAACTAAGTAACTAAGTAATTAATTACTTTTGAAAATAAGTAATCAGTAAAGTAACGGGATTACTTTTTGGGGGGAGTAATCAGTAATTAGTTACTGATTACTTTTTTCAAGTAACTTGACCAACACTGCACATGAACGGGTTGGTGGTGTACCTGGGGCTTCTGTTTAGGACTATGCTTCCTCCTCACCGTGACCCAGCCGCCCTCTTTCCCCAGCTGCTTGGGATCTGCCGGGGAACAGCTAGCGGGGCCTACGCTATCTTCAGCTGCACCAGCTACAGGGGCCTGGCTAGCTACGGGTGAATGAAGGGTGCGAAGCCGAGTCTCCAATTCAGTAATCCTGGCCTCCAGCGCTGCAAATATGCTACATTTGTTAGAGATATCATTACTGCTAAAGGAGGTCGAGGAGTAACTAAACATCTGACACAATGAGCAAGAAAGTGCAGGAGGGACAGGTGAAGTAGCCATGGTGCTAACGAGTCGGCTACGAGCTAAGCTAAGCTAGCGAAACAGTACAGAGACAGTGAGTGAATACTTTGGCTATAAATTAGGTAGTGAGTACTCAGAAAGTGTGCTTCGGATGAAGCACGTGAAGATTATACTATGAAAGAAGAATGTATTTAAAAGTTTTTAATTAAATTGCTAAGCAGATAAGCTACTCAGAAACACCACTGTGTTTGAGCAGGAACAGGAAGTGATACTCTACCACAGAGCGAGCGAACACCAAGTGACAGCGCCAACAACTCATTGCGTCACCTGAACACAGCAGACAGGTCAGGGATAAAGTTATTGAGACATTTAAAGCAGGCTTAGGCTACAAAAAGATTTCCCAAGCCTTGAACATCCCACGGAGCACTGTTCAAGCCATCATTCAGAAAGGGAAGGAGTATGGCACAACTGTAAACCTACCAAGACAAGGCCGTCCACCTAAACAGACCTGGCATCTTTCCTGTTTCTTTACACCTGTATCCACTGGATCCACTGCACACTTGACCTTTTCAATGACAGCTGCTGCTGCTGGAGATCGAGCTGGTCTGACTCGCCTCTGGGTCTTGGGAGTGACAAGACTTTTGCCCAGTTCTTCCAGGAAAAGCCGACGTCGGTACAATACGCTGGCATTCCAGTGTTGGTTGATTTCAGTCCACAGGACATAGGCATTGTAAGCTGACACATCCAAAATGTTGTAGAAAATTACCAAGGGCCAACGAGCTGTGTTGCACTGGCAGCTGTATGTTGCTGTGACTTTGTCAAGATTGTCTACTCCTCCTTTGGAGCGAGTTGTAGTCTTTGTCTTGAAAGATCCTCTGTCTCTGAAACACCTTCTTCTTCATCACTATCCCAGTTCAAAAGCAGTGATAAAGCTTCTTCAGTCGTCATCCTTCAGGAGCTCATTTTAGGTGTGTTGAAATGACACGAGAACAGTGACAAGAACAGGGGAGAGAAAGTTTCTCACATACACACCTGGGTCTGATGTATATTCAGAGGCAGTCAAAACAAAGTACATCAAAGACAAATGTTTATTTTGGATCTGAACAGCTTTTTACTTGCATAAAAGTGTGCGGGTCAAAATGACCTGCAACATCATCTTTGTATACAAACACTGCAAAGACATCCCAGGACCAAAGTGTCCATATTTTACACACCAGTTCATGACCCCAGATAAGGAAAAGTCATAAACCTTCAGTACTTTGGTCAACACAAAAACTGGAATGGGTCAAATTGGGTCAAACCCTAACCTTATCCGTAACCTTAACAAGCACTTTAATGACTTCAAATAGTGTTTTCCAAAGTGATTGAAGTAAAATGAATGAACGTGTAGATTCCAAATGGTTCTCATGTTTCCTCATTTTTCTGATCTCGTCATTTAGGGATGTGTCGGGTGCCTGGAAGCGTAATATGTTGACGATTTGTCACCTAGCATAAAATATTACGCTTTTGGAGTGAGAACGTGTTGCAGGATTCAGGATTCCAACAATGGCGGCAGCTCCTTAGTTTTAATATTACTCTTATTAAACTTTTAACATATTTTGAGAATGTAGCTGTGTAAACTTCAAATATCTGCTCGGTTTATTAAGATATCACATATTTGCCAAAGTCCTGCAACGTTTTCGGAGACGTTGTTACCCACCAGCTCGATAGCTGACCAGGAGGTCAAGGGTCACTAGAGCTGGCAAAAGCAGCAAACTTCCAGCACATCGTTTTCTGATTAACTGATTAAACAGAAGTGTGAGATGGTCGAGAATTTACGCCAGTGTCCTGTTATTAAACTCCTCCGAGACAGCGGTGACGCAAATCTGAAGGCTAGACCGTCCAATTTCACAGCCTCGCACTTCCGGCCTTCGAAGGACGCGGCCCACATAGACCGCGAAGGCCGGGTCCTCCAAAGGATGCGGTTTTGGGACACAGCTGCTCTTTTTTTGCTTTGTATCTGTAACCAGACCTTAACGGGAAAAAACTAACTTGTGTAAATATTTTTTTACAAACACAAATTCTCATCAATCGATGCACAAACATCAAAAATTCAGATATTTTGGTTTTCAAGGTTACAAAACTTCACAACTAAGCATTTGATTTAAAAGTACAAAATATTTATGAGAGCAATTTGAGCCCACAACGCTGCTCCTAGATACGGTTCTATTGCAGGTCTGTTTTTAGTTACAGATGTAAGTGAACGCTACAGAGTGATGCATTAGATGCATTCGAATAGAATAGAATAGAATTCAACTTTATTGTCATTGCACATGTCACACTTGTGACATGTACTTACAAGGCAACAAAATGCAGTTTGCATCGATCCAGAAGTGCTTTAGTGATATAGATATATTACAATATATATTAGCAATAATATAGATATGTGAGTATATTACAGAAATGGGTCTATTACGGTATGTTATAATGTACACGGTATGAAGTATGTTATGAATATGCTATAACTATAAGTATGTACAGGCTATGAACAGGATATAAACATGAAAACTATACAGAAATATGAAATATGCAAGTTATAAACAGTTGTAGAATTATAATTATCGTGTTGTACACAGTATGATTGTCTATACAGCATTTACAGTAGTGCAGTTAAGATCAGTGAGATATGTGGATAATTTCTACAGAGGTATATAAAGTGCTGGTGGTTGTGAGTGATGGTTCAGTCCATGTTATTATTGTGTGTTTGAGGGTACAGTTGTCCATTGTGTGTGTGTGTATGTTCAGTCCATGTGTTAACGTGGGTCAGATGTCAGGAGGCAGAGTTCAGGAGTCTGACAGCTGTGGGGAAGAAGCTGTTCTGGTACCTGGTGGTCTTAGTCCGGAGGCTCCTGTAGCACCTCCCAGAGGGCAGGAGGGTGAAGAGTCCATGTGATGGGTGACTGGGGTCTTTGATGATTTTCCCAGCCCTTTTCAGACACCGCTTCCTGTAGATGTCCTTTATGGCAGGAAGTGGTGCTCCGGCGATGCGCTGGGCAGTTTTCACGACCCTCTGCAACGCCTTCCGGTCCGAGGCAGAGCAGTTCCCGTACCAGACTGTTATACAGTTGGTCAGGATGCTCTCGATGGTGCAACGATAGAAGTTCACCAGGATGTCTGAGGACAGGTGGTTCTTCCTCAGAGTCCTCAAGAAGAAGAGGCGCTGGTGAGCCTTCTTGACCAGCTTGGAGCAGTTGGTCGTCCAGGTGAGATCCTCGGAGATGTGGACTCCCAGGAACTTGAAGCTGCTCACACGCTCCACAGCCGTCCCCTTAATGTGGATGGGTGGATGTGGGTCAGCATTCCTCCTGTAGTCCACGATGAGCTCCTTGGTCTTCTCGGTGTTGAGCAGCAGGTTGTTTGTGTCGCACCACTCAGCCAGACGATCCACCTCCTCCCTGTAGGCGGCCTCATCGTTGTCACTGATGAGGCCAATCACCGTGGTGTCATCTGCAAACTTAATGATGGTGTTGGAACCATCAGCAGGTCTGCAGTCGTGGGTGAAGAGGGAGTAGAGGAAAGGGCTCATCACACAGCCTTGTGGTACACCGGTGTTCATCGTGATTGTAGATGAGCAGCGGTTATCCAACCGGACATGTTGGGGGCGGTTGGTCAGGAAGTCCAGTAACCATTTGCAGATGAGGGAACTGATGCCCAGGTCTGTCAGTTTCCTGATGAGTTGTGAGGGGTGGATTGTATTGAACGCTGAACTGAAGTCTATAAACAGCATTCTGGTGTAGGTGTTGTTGTTGACCAACTTATGGTGGTTTATGAGGTTGTTAATGAGGCCCATGTTGCTCTGATAGCAGCCTTCAGCTGGTCTGTATCGTTGGGTCAGGTGTTTCTCCTATTCCTTTTACTCCAAGACCCCATGTGGTCACGGTCAACAACAGTGCCATTTGACAGTAGCTTTAGGACACTGTGGGTGGGACTTTCATGTGCCTTTTTTACAACCTTGACTTCCAATTAAAATCCAAAATTTAATTTTATCTGAAAAGAGGACTTTGGACAATTGAACAACAGTCTTTGTGGGGTGGCTGTAGCTCAGGTGGTGGAGCAGGTCAGCTGCTAACTGGAAGGTTCGATCCCAGGCTCCACCAGCCAAATATCCTTGGGCAAGATATTAACCCTATGTTGCTCTCCGATGCATCCATCGGAATGTGAATGCGTATGAATGTTAGACAGTGAGCACTTAACAGTGTAGAATAAGTGCCTGTGTGAATGGGAAGTAATTGGGTGAATGAATTAGTTGTATAAAGCGCTTTGCTCAGAGTAGAAATGTGCTATATAAGAACCAGTCCATTTACCACTCCGTAGTCTGATGTTGTTTGTGGTCCACGAGTGGCTTGATGTCAGGATGTAGCCCCTTTTATTACTTCTGCACGGTTCTTGACAATCGTTTCAGGGCTTCAGGCATCTCTGATTCTTGGGCACCCTTTCCTACCCGAATTTCTATTACATACCATTATACCATTAGATATGTAATGATATAAATAAGAACCTTTATATCAGAATTCCATGATGATTACTTTGTTCTGTTCTGTCTGCTTTAGATTCATATGAAGACCATGCCTGCTGCTATGTATCGCCTGCTGACCGCCCAGGAGCAGCCTGTTTACATTTAACCCACAAACTGACCTCACAGATCAACTCCCTCAGCCCAGCCCGGACCTCATCCTGTATAGCTGATGAATTGTAGTGAGTTGTTAAGATTGTTCTGTTGCTCAAACTCATCTAGCTGCAACACAAAAACCAATATTATCCATGTGTATGTAGGCTTTTATTATTACAATAAAAAGATGTTCACACCAGATACATTTTCAGTACCTAGTCGTGCCCCAGAGTCTGCAGAGTTTCTTCATGGTTTACTGTTGATATTTTGAAACACAATATATAGTAACGTGTATTGCCGCTTAGTTCATGAAACTAAATCAGTTTCCTCATTGTTAAATTAGAGGAATGATGTTTGTTTTGCACAGTAAAAATCTTATTTCCAATCTTACACATGAGTCACATCCAGACACAGTTGTGGGCAAAAGTTTACATACTTTCATGACATTGTGGGTCACTAGATGTTTTTGGTAGCCATCAACAAACCTCTGGTGAAATTCCAGCTGAATATTTGATCACTCTTCTTGCCACAATTAGTCAAGTTCATTTAAATTGGTTGCTTTCCTGGCATGGACCTATGCTAGGCCCAAACATGCTGAGGAAAGCTATTCCAGAAGTAGATGAAACATTACTTGATGTTGTCTGTCTTCATGCTCAATCATCCAGCTAAAGAAATCCCAAAAAGTCTGGCCGCAGAGTTTTCAGTGGGAGAAACGTTTCGTCATCATCAGGTGACTTCTTCAGTCTCAGCTGACTGCAGGTTTCCAACCTTAGAAACAGGACATTTGCACAGTGACTGACACCAGCAGCACTGAATGAACACTGGGCTGGGAGGTCAGCTTATGACCATTAGTATGCAAATTGCCATGACCGCTAATCAACAACCATTGATCAGTGGCCATGAGTACCATTCACAGAGTTGGGGAATGTCTGCCATCACAGCATTGTAAGATGGTGTGTAAATCTACAGTCCTTTGCGCTTTAGTGAGTTCCTTTAAATTTGTGAGTATTGATCAATCAATCTGAATACTATTAATCTATAATCTATAATCAGCATAAGTTATTAAACATTATGTATAGAGAGTGAGAGAGCCTGCATGTACGTATACTTTTGACCCAGCATGGATGAGAGAAAATCCAAAACAAATTCAAACTTTTTCACCTCATTCTTATTTTTTTTAAACTTTAAAGGCCCAAAATAAATGTAACGTTCATGCACATGATGGCTGTATGTAAACCTCTGAACATACCTGTATCTGCTACTAGTACCCCGAGTTTCACCACAGGGCACTGCCGATGTCTAGTTACATTTTCTACACCAAACCCATGTATGAAAAAAACCCTCGTTTATGTAGAATTAAGTTACGTAGGTTTCACTTTGTGGGCTCAGTCGTGTTTCGACTCTCAGCTCAGAATCACAGTATTTTGAGCAGATTATTCTTGTTTATTACCAAAATTTAATGGTAAATTAACTCATTCCTATATAGCACTTTTCTACTTTATCCCAGCACTCACAGCGCTTTATACAACTTGCCTCATTCATCCATTTGTACAAGCACTTCTTTCTGGGGGTTGTGTTCGATCTAACAATCGCACACATTCATACTCGGTGGATTCCCCGGAGAGCAGCTCGGGGCTAGTATCTCGCCCAACGATATTCGGCAGACAGCCAGCGATTGAACCATGAACATTTCAATTAGTAGATGACCTGCACCACCTCCTGAGCTACAGCAACCCGAAATGATCCGTCATCACATTTTAAAATGAGGTAAATATAACCTCAGAGGAACAACAAACCATGACATGTTCCAACATCATTATTCACTTAATATAAATTCAGCCCAAACGCAGAAGCATGTGTGAAAAATTAACTACTGTTTCCTGTAGGAATTAAGTGGGTAAATACACCTATTTATCCTGCATGAGCATAATCAGTGATTATTGATTATCAGTAGATT
Source organism: Rhamphochromis longiceps (assembly GCF_057381845.1). Lineage (NCBI taxonomy): Eukaryota > Metazoa > Chordata > Actinopteri > Cichliformes > Cichlidae > Rhamphochromis > Rhamphochromis longiceps. The sequence goes on from NC_140568.1 coordinate 1,482,988, forward strand.
TGATCACCTCTAGAAAAGGAAAAGTTTTAGCAGTTTGTGGATCTGGAGCACTCAGTTATCTAGTATCTTCACTGCCATGGAGAAAAGACATCAGCAGTTACCTAAAAAGCAATTATTGCCCACAAGGCTCATAAGAGCATTTCCAAACAGTTTCAAATCCATCATTCTACAGTGACAAAGACTTTTCACAAGTGGAAAACATTCATGGCAGTTTCCTGTCGTCTCGTCTCAGTGGATGTCTCAGCAAATTCATTCCAGCTCTTGCAATACTCAGAGCTACACTCAGACTCCACGTGCCTCAGTTAGCCACGTTAAATATAATACAGTAAGAAAAAACATGGAACAAGTATGGCATCTTTGCATTTGTTTCTGAGAAAAAGAGCCTAAAAAGAATATACCAGCATGGCTTAGCTTTGCAAAACTGCATCTGAACTAACTCGTTGGCTTCTTGTGCAGCAACAAGACCTGGGCACCTTGCAATCATTGAGTAAACTCCTCGGTATACCAAAGTATTCTAGAGTAAAATGTGACAAAGCAAATGTGAAGGTGTTGCAATGGCCCAGTCCCACCTCAAGCTGGGTGAAATGCTGTAGTGGACCTTAAGAGAGCTGTTCATAACCGACAAAGCATGGAAGCAGCTGTGTGAAGGACAACGAGACACCTGAGTGACTGATGACGTGACACACAAAAGATTACTAACGTCTTTGGTTGCTTAGGCAAAGCTCTAGACTAACTCTTTTTGCCACGGTTGCAAGGCGCACCAGCACCAACGTTAGGCGCACCCAAATTTTTCAACCGCATCGCTTAACACCGCAGTTTTACATGTGCACTTTTTTGGGGGGGGGGGGAATTGCTGTCTATACAGACAACACTGATTTGTAAATGATTAACTAACAATCTTGTCAACACAACGTTACTGAAAAAGTGCTTGTGTTTAAAGAGCGTTGACGCTCTTCGGCAATATTGTAGACAATGTTAAACTTAATCATCACATCGGCTCCTCTGACGACCTGTTTGCTGCTGAAAGGCAGCGGGGGGAGGGGACACATTTATCGCAGCATATAATGTGTTTCTGGATACACTGCTGCTTTTTCAGCATTCAGGGGCTGATGGCTCCGTGTCAGAGCTGGCTATGAATTTCAGACGGATCAGGCCTTAACAAATAAGTTATCAATTGTTCTTTTCATCTTTCCTCATTACTGACAGCTACATCTGCTTCTGTCGGGCCTAGGCTGCTCACTGGGGCTGCGTATCGTCACTGATTTCTGTAATCCATTCGATTCGATTCAGTTTTGCCTCAAATAGTCAGAAATATTATAATTCTGATCATTTATCAGAACTGACACTGTGAGACTTCATCAGAGGTCTGAACATCACAGCAGATGCCTTTGTGTCAAAGTAACTGAGAATAAAACAGAAATCGAAGGAGATTTTCCTGACCTGGCTTTTTATAGCAGATAACCTTAAAAATATTCTGCAATTTTGCATAATTTTAAAAAGTATAAATTTCTTCAGTATTGAACAGCAGAAATGAGTCTTTCTTGTCCGAGGACATTTAATTAACAAAAAAGAAAAAGACAGCGCTGTAAACAACGGTAGACGGTGGGTAATAAGCCAATGAATGCAGAAAACAGAGATTTGAGACGGGAAACTGTTCCTGAAGTACAGAGAGAGAGCTGTGTGCTGGAAGCAAAACAGCAAAGGTCAGAGGGAATTAATGACGACATTTATCAAATGTGAAACATAGTTTGCTGCTTCTTTTGCTGCTGGTTCAGTGAATTTTGGTTGGAGAGAAATAAAACCTGCAGCATCAGAATCGAGCACAAAAAGACGTAAACACAGAGCAGACCCGACGCATCAGAGTCGGTGAGCTGCCGGCTTTCAGCCCCGACGGCCTGTCCGTGTTCGGGCCGTCAGGTGAGAAAGTCGAGAAAGAGAAAGCTGATTCTGATGCGTGGGGTCCACGCTGTGTTTACGTCTTTGTGTGGAGTCCGTTACCAGGGCCCTATTTCAGGAAGCCGGTTTAGTGCAAACTCTGAGTAAGTATACCCTGAGTTAACGAAAACTCTGGGTTTTCGGTTTCACAAAGCGAGTTTAGATTAATTCTGAGTTACTATGACGACACACTCCGTGAAGTTAACCTGCCCCCTAGCAGGTTTACTTCAACTAACCCTGACGTTCGCCGCCTCTTTGTCGGAAACCTGACTGTAGGAAGTGTCAGACATGGCGTGCTCCTTCCTTGAAGAGCCAGTAGATGTTGAAGCCCAAATTCTCCGCAGAGCTCTCCGCCGGGAGAGAGTGATTAGAGCGCGTTCGGACATTTTATCATTTCCTGATGATTTCCTGTGTGAACGTTACCGTTTTCCAGCACAATCTATAATTTATTTGAATAACATCCTCAGGCCTAATATTGCTCATGTGACACATCGCGGACATGCTCTCAGTTCTGTACATATTATTTGTATCGCACTTCGGTTTTTTGCAAACGGGAGCTTTCTGTATAATATTGGTGACGCTGAGCACGTTTCCAAGGCTACCGTCTGTCGGGCAGTCAGGAATGTTACAGTTGCACTGAAACGTCTCCTGTACTCGTCTGTGGTGTTCCCCGGTCATAGACCCACAAGATTTATCAAAGAGGGATGCCACAAAATTGCAGGTATCAGGATGAACGAAACTTAATTCATGATGTGGTGATACTTGAACTACTACTTAAATTTTACATTTATTCTCACGGTTCCCAGGCGTGATTGGCTGTAGAGATGGCACTCACATTCCAATCATTGCTCCTTCAGTAAATGAAGGAGACTATGTGAACAGGAAGTCTTTCCACAGCATTAATGTACAGGTACATAGTTCCCTGTAGCATTTCAAACTAACAAATCATTTCATTATAGTAATGGATGCTAATTTGTGTTCTCTGCACTGTGAAGATCATATGTGATGCTGCCAACATTATCACAAATGTGGAAGCCAACTGCTCAGCCTCTGTGAGTGGTGGTGGTGGAGGACCCCCACCTGTTTTTCGGGCCTCCGCTTTTTTTCTGTTGGCTATAACGGGTCACATTTGAGCATACAGAGTAAGCAAATATGTACTTGTAATGTGCTCAGATAATTTCAATAAGTGCTTACAGAGCGGAAATTAATGTAGCCTCTAACTGCAATCGATTTACATCGGACAAACAGACCAAGCACTATGGCTCATAATACAATTACACCTTACCTGTTTGGACTATATTTTTATATTTCATTTTTACTTGCTGCCAGGAACGTTTGGGGCCTGTTGGGTTAGACCTGTGCTCACATCACATCACAAAATAAAATATAATAAAATAACGTGTTAAATGGGTGGAAATCCCTAGATCAATGTTTAAATTAACACTCACGCATTGACTCTGTCGGCTATGTTTTGCCATGCATGCTCACTTTCTTTTGCAGCTGAGGCTGTGTTACTTTTTTTCTGAGAAATTTGCATGTTATCGGCATATGCTGCCATCAGAATTTCGGCCTCAAGCGCTGTAAGATACATTGACCGCGCCTTCTTTCCCTCCGTCTCCATGGTGACTCGCTTAATCTGTGCTCCACTAATCAGGGCTTTATGTATCCTCGTGCGCGCGCTTAACTTGGGGTTAAAGCAACTCCGCGTTGACTGAACTAATTGTTATCAGCCTTTCTGAAACCGAATATTCCGAGTTGGACAGTTCGGGGTTACTCAACCCTGAGTATCGTTTTTCACTCTGAGTTTTCTAAACCGGCTTCCTGAAATAGGGCCCTGCTCTCATTTACTGTTTGGTGGTTGTTGAAATAGTTTTGAGAGCTTTAACCTGAGATTCTGGTGTTTCGACATTTATATTTAAAAGTCGATTCAGGATTTAATGAATCGATATCGCTTTATTCAAACTACTCACCTCTCTATCTGCCTGCACTTTCAAATACACACAAAAGGACCACGGCCAATCACAGAGGTCCCGCCCCTGACTATCTCTGATTGGGACACACGATAGGGGCACGATGTGTGTCAGCTGATGACCACACGGAGACTCAGAGTTGTGGACACACTCTAGAGCGCTGCTTAGGTCGTTCTACAAGCTCGAGTATACTTAACTTTTTACACATTGCTTCTGCATTTTGATTTTTATTAAATAAATCAATTTAAATTAATATGAGGTTATGTTTCTTTATAGTGATGACAGTCAATCTATGTCAAGCTTTTTCCCTAAGATGGATTTTATGCAAATACATTGTATAAATTGCATCTGTATTAATTATCATGAGATAATGAATGCAGGTAATATCTGTGGGCAGATATTACCTTATGTCTTACCCTGTTACCCTTGAATACAGAAAGAAAAAAACAGTACCAGTTTCTGTTTCATTTTGGCTTTTATATCAAACAGTCAGCAATGTACAAAGACGTCTGTATAACGTAACCCACAAATGTGACGACTGTGGCTGTGTGTGAATGTACAAGCAGCAGCAGGATGTACAACTGTCTGTTTTTGGTTTGAGGGGACTCTGCATTGCCTAAAGAATGTACACTATACCTTGCTTGTACAAAAACAATAAAGAAGCTCAAATATTCTACTATTCAAAATATAAATATGAATAAAGGATTCTAGCCTCTGCCGTTTTGTGATAAGTGAAATAAACAACACTTCTTGCAGCCTCTCTATACACCTGATTGATCACCATCCCAATCACAATGTTTCCATTAGATATCTCGGCTAAGGCTGACCAGTCTCCTGTTCCCAACGAGCTCCACCATGCTTCGGCTAAATCTGTCATGTGCAGACCCTTCAGCTGCTCACTAGGTTTGTCTTTAAAATGAACCAAATATATTTATGTATTTATTTATCATTTTGGAGCGCTGTCTTTTGCTACACTGCTCGGGGTCATCAACACAGCACATTGGCTGTGCTCTTCACTCCTTAGAGGAGCTCTACAGTAAAGCTGCAGGGACACATCACACCCATATATCACCTGTTCCTGCTGTTATCCTAAGAGAGGGGTTACGAGACAGTAAACAAACAAACAGCACATATACAAGGTTTGTTTTTATTATAGGCAATAAATGAAAACACCTCTCTGCCTTTAATTGTTAGTTATTATTAATCTCTGTCTCTCTTCCACAGCGTGTCTTTGTCCTGTCTTCCTCCCCTAACTCCAGCCAATCACAGCAGATGGCTCCGCCCCTCCTTTAGCCTGGGTCTGTTGGAGGTTTCTTCCTGTAAAAAGGGAGTTTTTCCTTCCCACTGTCGCCAAAGTGCTTGCTTATTGGGGGTCACTTGAGTGTTGGGTTTTTCTCTGCATGTATTATTCTAGGGTCGACCTTACAATATAAAGCTCTTTGAGGCGACTGTTGTTGTGATTTGGCGCTGTGTAAATAAATAAATTGAATTGAACAGGGAACAGTACGCCTGCCTTCACAGACCTGTGAGGCAAGCTGTGCAGTCTCTAACCTGTACAATCAGCACACACGCACAGATGTGTCTATATTGCCAAACATATTAACTTACCCATACAAATCACTGATTTCAGGCGTTCCAATCATTCCATGCCCGTATGTATGTGACTGGATGTTCATATGTAATGGAATTTTCTATGTCACGTGGAAAATAAGACAAATGTAATGAAGTGGTTTTTCATGACGTAATTTGTGCCTTAGTTAAAAGTGGGTAAGGTGAGAGTATAGGGTGTGGCTAGATATCAGGTGATTCTGTATAAATGATGATGATTGGATGTCCAGATAGGAGGTGAGAGAGAGGGAGGCAGATGTGCAAAAGAGTATAAAAGAGAAATATTCAGAATATTCTGGTTGTTTTTTTCTGTAGTTCTTTCAATGAGCTGAAGACATCATCTTAAGACATCTTGAGGGTCCACAGTTAAAAACTACAGCATGCAATGCCAGAGGAGCCCCCACCACCACCCGAACACTCTGGACCCACAAACGGGTTTTGTGATTTTTGCCATATTGGTTTATAAATCCAAGAGGATTTGCATTTTGAACACAGAGATAAGTGTGTCGGTGGCCAAGGCATGCTGGATGGACAGGAACTGGCAACTCAGGGGTAAGACGCTTGTCACTGCGGTTTGCACATGGCAGATATAGCAAGAGCCTGACACCACTGTGCTAGAAGGGTTTGCTGCTGCTTGCAGTGATAGAAGCGGAGAAACTGGCAGTTCGGTAGTAGGGACGCTAGATGCTGCATGCAAATAGGGGATGAAGGAAAACCTGGCAACCCGGTGCCTTTTAATTCATTTGTCTATGCCAGGGGTCGTCAACCCTAGGCACGCATGCCACAGCTGGCACGCGAAGGGTGAACTGATGGCACAACCATAGCTGGACTGGCCATCGGGCGTACGGGGCATTTGCTCGGTGGGCCGATGGTGATTTTTAGTTTTTATGGGCTGATGAATTATTATTATTTATTTATTTTTTGTAACGGTATAAGCAATGAAAGGTGTTTATACACTCACATGAGTCCTCAGGTATCCGTCTGAATGCTGGACACTGGGAGACCTGTGTCTCTGAGTGGGAGACCAGAGATCACATTAACATGTGTGTCTCTGTATTAACAAACATGCCATATTGGCCCAGTTTATTTTTCTTATCATTGTTGTGAGGAGACCATAAATAGCATTTGTATTTTCTGTTGTACATTTCATTTGCTGTTATGGATAAAAAGTCTTTTTTTGTTTCAAAATAGCTGATAACTATTCGCTGACAGCTGCCAACATCTGCAAACACATAATCCTATAGGGTTGTTCTATATAGTGTGTAACTGTTCATGTAGAGCGTTATTACATTTATTGCTAATGCAATCATATGGCACACTGACTTCTGAGGAAATTTTAGATGCACTCGTCATCAGAAAGGTTGCCGACCCCTGATATAGATCATAATCAAACGTTAAAATATTACACAAAATGTCATCAAACATCATTCATGCTGCAGTTCTGCAGAAACCTCTGAAACAACAAGTGAAACATTCATGAACTTAGGCTACGTCCACACTGGCCCGGATAGATACGAAAACGGCATTTTCGTCTGAAAGCGCTCCGCGTCCACACTAGTGTTTTCAGTTGTTTTCACAGAGTTGTGCGTCCACATTGAAACGGCCAGAAAACACTTATGTTCCAGTCTTACGCATGCGTGAAACGCAAGAAGATTCGACCGGCCTCATTTCTGTCTGCCGCTTATTTACTTTCCTGAGTTTTTTAAATGGACTCACAATGAGGTGGAGTTGTTGCTGCGAGTAACACAAAAGTACAAAGTTGCAAAAGCGAGTGAGAGTTAAAGAATTAGAAGAAAAGCTCTCTGGAGCAGACTGATATTAATCTTTAATAGGGCTGTCAGACAAAACAACTGCTGTATAATGCCCTCCGCTATCTTTGTTTAATTGGTCACATGACTGCATCACATGACTAACATGCGTCTCCGAAAGTCTCCGTTTTCACTGTCCACACTGCAACGCGAAAGCACCGTCTTCAAATGTATTCGTTTTCGAGAGCGTTTTCCAAACGCTGCGTTTTCGGGGAAAACACCGTCTCAGTGTGGACGGGAGGCCAAAACGGAGAGAAAACGATGCGTTTAGAAACTCCAGATGCTTTTCAGATGACCTGGATGACTGAGACTCTACAAAGACATGTTCACAGACAGAAGTGACAGGTAAAGCATTTAATTACTTTCATTGAAAAACTCACAGAATTGGATTCCAGTGGCCACACTGACCACAACTACTGAACTCTTACAAGACTTCAAGACGTCATTCAGCTGAAGAATGAAGAATGCAACAGAAACAGCATTTCATACAGAACTTCATTATTTACTTTAACAGATGGTGTGTATGCTGCACAGAAATTCAGATGTGAGTCACTGAGTCTGTGAATACTCCAAGCATTTAACAGGGTTTTAGGAATAGGGCAAGCCACACAGGTCAATGTTCTTATTAAAGATAATGGAAAACTCCTTAGAAAGCAGCTGGTGAAGGCTGATGCCATCATGAGTATATACCCAGCGTTCACCTGTCCAGCCGTAGCGCTTGGGTCCGCTGTAAGCACAAGAGAAGAAAGGAAGAGGGAAGTAACATTACTCTATACTGACTTATAACAGATTCTTATTATACCAGTTTGTCAACAGAGAAATATATATAAATTTTGTCTGGCTGAGGGGGGAACGCTGGCTGACTCTGGAGTTCGAGTCTCCGGAGGGAAAATCCTGGCGGTTTGAGGCCCCAGGCTTGTGTTGGGTACGGTCCATCACAAGAACATTGGCTCGTGCGCGCTGTTGGGGAGACGCCGGCCCAGACCTGTGTTCGGTCCAAGTACGTCACAGGACAGCTGTTCGGGTACACTGTCGGAGTCCATTTCTGCGTACTACAGTGCGCAGAGTGGCGGTGTTCGTTCCTTGGTCCGTAGAAGGCAAGGAACCTCACGGGGGACGCCTCGTGTAGTAATGGGAAACTGGATCCAGTAGAGCGGCAGGCCTTCACCAGGCGGCCAGAGACAAAACTCAATACGTGACTGTATGGTAAGAACTGAGTAAATGTGTGGTGTGTAAGATGGCAGAGAATGGCTGTGTGAGTTGTGGAGAAAGGAAAAGAAATGTTGAACGAGTTAATAGGTTGATGTGTGCGTGTAAAAAGAGTGAAAAACAGGGTCAAATGTTGAAAATGGGGAACAAAAAACAAGGAAAACAAACAAACAAAAAAAGAGGAGTGTAGAAATGTGTGTGAAAGCTGTTTCCAACTAGCGGGAGAAGCTGGTACTGCAGGCCAACACACACACACACACACACACACACACACACACACACACACACACACACACACACACACACACACTAGAATTGTTGATGAAAATAAGCAATAAAATTAGGGTTTTGTGTCTCAGTGCGTCACTTGCAGGTGAAGAGCAGACCCGGATCAATTTTCCACGTGCAGCAGTCGGAAGAACATTATAGGTTAACATCATTAGAAACACTCCAGCCAAGTTTTGGCTGAATTATTTTACAGCTTAACTTCCATGTGTTTGTCACCCTGAGAACACAAGCTCCAAAATCTCTCCCTGAAGACCAGAAATGCAGTTCCAGAACAACGAGATGGACCTCAAGAGCTCACAGCAGTGAAGAAAAGGTCCAGCAGCAGCAGCTGTGCCAGACAGCGGCAGCAAGGAGAAAAATGGCATCATCACGACTGGATGGATGGATGTGCATTTCCAACGAGCTGCACCTTCACTGTGTGTGAATGGACCTTTGAAAGACTGCCTGAGTTGGACATTTACCACTTTTGGAGCAAAATGGCAAAATGAGACAGTGGAAAACAGGACAAAACTGAAAGACAACGGACTCTCACTGGACTGCTGCAAGGAGATGAGACCACAGTGGAAGGAGCAGGGAGGACATGGAGGAAGCTGTTTTAGTGTGGGAATGAAATTTGGGTTTATGAAACTGGGAAGAAAGAACGACTGCCTTACGTGGAGAATTGAAAAGTGTCTGGAGCACCGCAAAGAGGAGAGGTACACAAAAATTACACAAACAGAAAAAAGCATTAATCCTACTAACACAAACACACATGCAATGAAGCTCATGAAGATCAAACAGTATTTTAAGCGTTTCTGTTACCATCATCTTGTCCGGTTCACTTAGCAGGTTAAGAAGTGATGCACAGACTAGTGAACTAGTATTATATTGGGCAAAAATGATTGAACCATTGCAGGGGTGAACAGAGTGCTGCAGGGGGTCAGATGAGTGGAGACTAATAGATTGAGGTTCTTGTTCCTGATGTGTGGGGGAGGTCTTATCATGATGCACATCTGGGTACATGGAAAAAACTCATCATCTAATAGGATATTGCTGTTGTGTGAGGTGTGACTGGTGGATGAAAGTTTTGGGGATTTATTGATGCATTTTCTTTTGGTACCACTTTGAACCTGCCAGTTTTGATCTATCATTCTAAGAGAGTACGCTTAGACAACTTCTAAAACTAGGCCTTCATATTGTTTTTGATTTTAACAGTGCACTGAGCTTTTTTGTTTGGCAATTTTCTCTTTTTCAAGTAGGCCTGCAAGATCGGGATCGAAAGCACTACACGACATGTTGATCAATCGCAAGTGAGCTTCTCCAAAATGAAAATGGGCTCAGGAGGAAGCCACTTATTTGGGACAATCAGAAAACAAGTCCCTGCCAAAAAGGACTCAGCGAGGTGATCCAGTCTAAATCTTCTTTCTTTTTTGAAATGGCGTCATTGCTGGCAGTAGAAACTTATTGCGTCACGAGAGGTTCTACTGTCAGCAAATAACAAATGGGGACTGACTGGACTGACAAAAGCTTGACTGAGTTGACACCAGTATGCAAGATTGCACCTCCACCTTGACCTGACCAAAGGGTGGATGTTTGTATGTTTCTTTTTACAGGAGCAGAAAGGTGACAGCAGCAGGTTGCATGGGCTTTTGGGCCGTGCTGACTTAACCTCTTAAATGCCACTTTCTGTGTCTGTGAATTTACCAGCAGTGTCTTATTCATGACCTTGTATTGTTTACAGTGCAGAGGTCACTGTGAGAAAGTGTGCATACAGATGCGCTGCGCTAACATCCACATCACTTTTTCCACAGCAGAGGGTTGATCGTGTGATTTACAGCAGGACACACTGCTGGCTAATGTCTTTTTTTCTTATGACAGGGTTACAGGCCTGGAGTGAAGCTACTCCAGGGGAGAGGCCCTGGAAGTTTTAAGAGACAATGCACAACTTCATTGTGCATGTGAGAGCTTAGATTGTGGGGATGATTAAAGATGAACAAAGGGTGGTGGGAGAACAGTGAAGTGAGGATACACAGTGTGAAACTCCTTTAAGTGAACAATAATGTTGATGTGATGAACAGAATGTCAGGAGAGAAATTCTGGTTTTAATGTGATTCTTGATTTAAGAATCAAAGGGTGGGATTGTATAGGAATTTCTTTTACTTCTGTATTAATCACATTATTTTGTTGTATGATGCCTTGGTGCCACTGGATTCACATGTCTCACACTCATACAGTAAGACAAATGGTGGGGGTGTAGTAAGGAAGTTGGGGGAAGCAGACAACTCCACAGGAAGAGTCTTTTGTCTCTTCGAGGACTCTGGGAGGCAGCAAGGGAGTGTGAACCTTATGGTGTGAAGCAGCTGTGCACTGCCTTTTGTTCCTGGAGAAGGTTTTTAACTGAGAGCCATGCTGGGCTCAGGGAGACTCTGCTGACCCTGCGGTCATGCAGGCTCTCCACCAAGCCTGGTTGTCTGTTCTTTGTGTGTTTGATTAAAGAATGTTAGCTGCAGCTCACCGCTCGTCTGCAGGCTTTATTTAATGGAAAACTTCCACAACAAAGGTGCTGCGCAGTATCTTAGCTGTTCCCAGGACTGCGCTCTTCTGGAAGGAGATCTTAGATGTTGTTCCTGGGATCTGCTGGAGCCACTGGCCCAGTATGGGGATCATGGCACCAACTGTTCCGATTACCACTGGGACCACCGTTACCTTCAGCCTCCACATCTTCTCCAGCTCTTCTCTGAGCCCTTGGTACTTCTCCAGCTTCTGTTCCTTCTTCCTGATGTTGCTGTCATTCGGTATCGCTACATCGATCACTACGGCCGTCTTCTTCTGCTTGTCTACAGATACTATGTCACCACCATGTTGTCCGTCTGGATCAACTTGAAAAACCATTTTAATGTCTTAATACAATGTGAGCAAAAATGGAAAATAGCTGAATCCATGTTCTCGGTTTTGATGTATGCAGAGACAGAACAATAGAATATCCCACGTGTGGGACTAATAAAGGTTATCTTATTCTACTGTATATAGTATTTTATTTTATTCTATTCTGTACAGTTGTGTACTGTATTTATTCTTATTGTATTCTAATTTTTGCCTCATAACTTTTGCACTGTCCACTTCCTGCTGTGACAAAACAAATTTCCCACGTGTGGGACTAATAAAGGTTATCTTATCTTATCTTATATCAAGTCGGGATGTATTTTGTTCTGATGTTGAAAAGAAGATTGCATCTCTAACAGTTACACTAATAATGCTTATCTTCTGACTTTTAAGGTCTCAACAATGTATTACAATGATCACTTAAATGCATTTAGTATTGAGGATGGATTGGAAACAAACTGGATGATTTACTGTTTGAATACATTTTTGTAAATTAATCTCTTACATTTTTAATGGGTGTTTGTCATTGATGGCTGTGGTGGGTACAGTGGTTGTAAATACGTTTAATTGCAGTGGTAGAGATGTCAGAGATGAATGCGAGTTCATTGTTATCTGGCAGTGATGACACTGGTGTTAGAAAATCAGTGCTGTTCAGTGTTAAATTAAACACCAGGTTTAGTGTAAAGTACTACCAACACTAATCAGTGCTAATCTTTTAACACTTAAAACTAGGGCTGTGCGATATGACCGAACTCTCATATCCCGATATAAGACATCTATCGTCCCGACAACGATATTTATCACAAAAATTTACATTTTCTGTCAATTCTGTGAATCTCGGGCAGCTGAACTTGCGTGAAGTGTTTCCAGCTGGGCGTCGTGTAGCTGCAGTCGAGTGCTACGTAAGTTGAAACCGTAAACACTCTGCATACTATTTCACGTGATTCAGTTTATTTTGAAAATCTCAACAGGCTCTTCAGCTTTATTGTGAAAGGTCCATGTGGAAAATAAACAAGCGGATAGCGTCGTTGTTGCTAACGACAACGCGTAGTCCTTCGTCCGTCTGTAGTGTGGTTTTTTAAATATAAGAGAAAGGGACAACTTTAAGAAACTCTACAGTGACCATCAAAATGATGATAAAAAGTTTATTTTGCGACACCAAGAAACAAACGACAGACGTTTTTATATCGTCATCCGATATATATCGTTATATCGAACAGCCCTACACACAGTGTAGAATATTGTTGACACTGCTCAGTGTTAGTGTCATAAACACTAGGTCAGTGTTAAAAATATAACACGTTGAAAAGTGCTCATTTAAACTCAAGTGTGGACACATACAGACACGTTTCTAGTGTTAACTTTAACACTCAGTGTCAATTTCACAGTGGGGATTTTGCTGTGTAGAAGAAGAGAGGTCGGCACTATTGGCTGATGTGCAAGAGAGCTACAACTAACAGGTGGTGACGGAGAAAATGGACAGGACTTTTGCTTATAGGTGGCGTGATTGTGCAAGAGGCAGGGGCGGGGTTATTTAAGGTCAAAGGTAATTCTGTTCAGCTGCTGCTGCTGAGAAGGGCCAAACGGTTTCTACTGTGCTTAATGTAGTCACCTGTTGTGTTTGTGTGAATGGAAATGTCAGGAAAACCAGACATTGCAAAGGAAATAAATGACACATGAATGTGGTGAACTGTGAGTGCACGTACTAACAATTAGCAACCAGAGCGTCAAAATACAGGATTTAATCACCACAATAATGAAATATTTGCATGTCTGCGTTAATCAATCAAGCGATTTATTACTTAAAGCTGACCAGATTGGTTATGTTGGTAACACATAAGTCACTTATTGGCATCTTAGGAAAAACAAAACAGCTGAGTGGAAAATGTTGACAGAACTGTGTAAACTGAACAGAGACATTGTTGGGTTCCAGTTACTCATATTACCATGAAGTGCTACAAAGCTCGAGTCTCACCTGGTAGGAGAAGAAAGCCAGATTTGTTTGTTTGGCGCCTGTTTGTTGATCACATAGGTGCCGTGGTCTCCACCCAGCTTCACTGTCAGAACACCACTCTGTCAAACAAGAAACAGAAGAAAACGATTCTGCTTTCATCCGTTAACAAAGCAATTTTGACCAAACATCTACATGGAATATAACTAATCTTAATTTTATTTAACATGTATGTAAAGTTTATCGCAATAAACGTAAATTGTTTCAATCCCTTTCTGTTTGATTTTGGTGACTATGACTGAAAAGCTTAAAATGACTGTAGCAATTTACCCGATGTGCTATCAACGCCTGGGTTTAGACAGAGATACAACGATGTATCGTCTGCATTACAGTAATAAGAAATTCTGTGTTTTCTGAGAAATGAAGCCTGATGGGAGCAAGTAAAGGGAGAATAAAACAGGAACTCCACAAGCGAGTGTAGCAGGGTAACACGTGTTACCCAGCATCTCAGAGTATGTTCTGCTCTCAAGAGGCAAACCATCTTACAGCAGGGCCTCGAATGCCGACGCACGTCTTCAAATGGTTTAATAGGATTGTGTGATCAACTGTGTCAAACGCTGCACTCGGGTCTAGAAGAATTAAAGCAGCCGAAAGCATTGAGCACCTTCAGTAGAGCAGACTGTGTTGCTCTGAAGCCAGACTGAATGTATCCAGAACAGTATCTGAAAATGACAGAACTGACGGGTCCAAACCAGCAGCTTGTTTAGAAGAGGAACAGTTCCATTTCAGACGCTGCTGCTAACAAAGGATGTTAGAAACGTGATGACGACTGTCTTCTCTGAGAAATGGTGTAGGTAACACTTTCACAGGGCAAGTGTCATGTGCATTACTATATCAGTAAGATGGGATAATGAGACTGGTTTGAAGTAGGTGAGAAAGGAGGAACACGTAGGTGGTTCAGAAGGCTCTGGGGACGGGAGCAGAAGACGTTCTCTGATAGGATTCATTTTTCCAGTGAAGAACCTTTAAAATCCTCACAGGTGTGTGCGGCGGTCTCAGACGTGGTGGGATGCAGGACAGAGCTGATTGTGTTGGACAGGACTTTAGGATTCCCAGACTTCTTTGTAATAAAATTCATTTACTCGTTCTGCCTGATAGTTATTCAGACAATCTCTAAACACAACGCTGAGCTTTCTTCCATTTTCATTCTGCTTGACAGCACGAGGGACTTTATTTACCCAAGGCTGAGTTTCTAATTGATGCAGTCTGTGCATTGTTGGTACAAGCTGAACTAAAGCATGCAAGCAGCTCATCACGGTTACAGCGACAAGGAGAGGTTTCATTCAAAGGTGGTTAAAGGAGATTTCAGACGTCATAGGCTGCAGAAAAGAGGCGGTGTGGGTTTGTTTAGGAGATGAGTGAGGGATGGGGATATCAAACATTATGATTAGATGGACACATCAATCACCTCAACACTGATCACTGAAAGCCCAGATGACAAGATGGGGGTTCTTAACCTTTTTTACCTCGGGGCCCAACCTTTCCACTACAAAGTGGCCCCGGGGCCTCATTCAGATATTAACACTATACTGAATAAACTGGTGTTGCTTTTGGTTTGATTTATATTTAATAACTAAATCAAATCTACTTCATTTTAACAGCTAAAACCTTGTCAAATAAATATGGTACAATACAATAGTGTTTGTGGCAGCCTCAGTGTAATTGTATGTTCATCATTTAGTTTCTGTAAATAAGCATTTAGATCATTCTGCCATCATTTATTACAGCTACCATTAAAGTTCACTTCACAGTTAGCAACCTTTACAACATCCATAGACTTACAGAGAGGAGAACATCATAGTCGGCCCCAGTAAAAGCTTCATCTGTGAGGTCTTCAAAGTAATCAGCCAGAGCGTCCAATGTCTCATCGGCCAGCTTCTCATATGCTGCCGCAGACAGTTCACTTTTGGAGAATGACACAAAGTTATAAATGAGTTCAAGTAGTCAAAGCTTAAGCAATGCTTAAGGAGAAAAACAAAAACCAAAATATTGGTTACCTTACATTAGGGCTGCCACGATTTGTCGACTAGTCACGATTACGTCGACTATCAAAATCGTCGACGACTGATTTAATAGTCGACGCGTCGTTTGAAGCTTTGTAAGATCACAAAAGACGCAGGAATAAGTGGCAGGATTTAAGAGTGTAATAACGGACTGAAACAGAAGATGGCAGCACTGCATGTACAAGGATGCCAGCTGCCGTTAAACCCCGAAGAAGAAGAAGCAGCGTCCCAGAATTCATAGCGCGGCCCAGCGCAGTTTCTAACAATGGCGGCAGCTAGTTAGTTTTAATATTACTCTTATTATTCTTTCTGGGTCACAAAATAAACGTTTAACATATTTTCAGGCGAGAATGTAGCTGTGTAAACCTCAAATATCTGCTCAGTTTATCAGGACACCACATATTTTCAAAAGCGCTCCGACGTTTTCGGAGACATCTGTTACCCACTAGCTCGTTAGCGAGCCGGGGGCTAGGTCACTAGCGCCGTGAGAACACCGGACTCCCCGCAAATCGTTTTCAAACCCACCGCCGTCTTTCGCTACTCAGGTTAAATATATATGAGTCACTTAGATAACTTAAAATGTTATTGTTTGGCTTTCTTTAGTATTTTATTTGTTCCTGAGTAAATCAGTTTGGCTGAGATTAAAGTTATAGTTTTTACACAGCTGAATAAACGTCAAGCAGACAGCTGATTATCAGAAGTGTGAGATGCTCGGAATATACTCCAGTGTCCTGTTATATTTTAGATAGCAAGGAGTTCATTAAACTTCACCGAAACAATCTGCAAATTTCATTAAAATTTAATAAACTATCATCTTGTCTTTATTTTTAGTTAGCACAGACCTTAAACACTTAAAGCTGTAAGCTAATGATAGTTATATAAGAGCAGATGCTGCTGGTGCAATAAGCTGTAGTTTTACGTCCAATGGATGATGATCTGATTAGTCGACTATCAAAATAATCGTTTGTGGTAGCCCTACCTTACATGCACGAGGGTGACTTTTTTCTGGCTCTGTGAATTCAGGTAGATGGTTTTGCTCCACCTGCAGCCATTAATTCTGCTCCCGAACCACTGAAATAGAAAAACACCAACAAACTTGTTTAATTACTCTTCTCCTTCATGCTCAGCTGGTTTCTGACATGTATGCACCTTATAGAGTATTTATGGCCAACTTTGAAAGTTACAGTTTGTTTTCCCATTTGAAGACAGATGATGAAATCACTCGATGTGAAACATTTGTGACACGCACTTTATCCTTAATAAAGTGTTGAATTTGGAGGTGCAAGGCACTCCCTGATTTTGGACTGAGACATAAGCTAATTCTAACCGTAAACTTTGTTTACTTCTTCAAAGGTTCTGTGGGCCCTTCTATGAACTCTGAGCATCAGGTCTTTCCATAGGTTTTCCAGTTGGATTCGGGTCAGGTGATTGGCTGAGCCTGTGGCAGAGTTCAACTTTGGTGTCATCTTTCCAGAATATATTCTCCCAGTATTTCACAGGCTTGTTGCAAACAGATGCAACACACTCATGCAATAAAGAGGATGTTTATTGTGTTACAACATTACTCATTTAAGCTGAATTTTCCATTAATATGGTTTATAGCAGGGATGTCCAAACTCCGGCCCGCGGTCCATTTTTAATTGGCCCGCAAGTAATTTCATAAATAGAATAGAATAAGGCCGCACTTCAACTTTTGCCTGAGTGTATTGCACTTCTTAGTTTTAACACCAGGGGGAGCTGCTGTTGATCAAGTCAGTTGCTCCACCAAAAACGACAATCACAGAAGAAATGTACCCCAAGTTACTAAACAGGTCAGAACCAAAGAAGCGAAAAGTAGAAGAGTGAGTGCAGAAAATTTCAGACACGGTGGGAGAGTGAATGTTTCTTCAAAGAACTCAAGGGGACGCGTGTCTGTTTGATCTGCACTGAGACTGTGGCAGTTATGAAAGAGGATAATGTACGACGTCATCATGAAACCAAACATCAGGCCTGTGCAGCCGACACTGGTGCTGAGCCAGAGCAGACATTAAAGCTCTGCTGCAGGGTCAGCAACAGTATTTATTTCGTGCTCAACAGGTCCAGGAAAAGGCTCCGATAGCCGCTACACCATCAAACAGTCAATATCTGTAATAATACTCAACTATAGAAGTAATAATATTTGAACAACTCCTCAGTCAGGACGGAGAGTTTAAACAGGCCTAAATTTGATACAGTTCATATTGATTTGTCACATAGTGTGTGTGTGTGTGTGTGTGTGTGTGTGTGTGTGTGTGTGTGTGTGTGCCGTCTCTGTAAAAACCAGACCGAACATTTGTAGATAAACTGGAGATGGTCGAGAAGCTCGGTGACAACTACAACCCGTCATTAAGTATGTTCAGTTTAAACTAATCACCAGCGAGTAAAAGCTGAACTTACGCTGTGCGACGGCCGGCAGGGGGGATGCAGCGTGCGGTTAATGAACGGACGAAGCCCCGGGAGGTGAGATAATCTCCAGAACTACAGTGGACATAAAGGTCACTGTGAGTGTGGCTCGTATCTACCATTAGCATCATGTTCAGCCATGGACGCAGCTCGTACCTGGTTCCACAGATGCTTCTTCCTCTGCTGCGTCAGCAGGTTGAGCTGACACACGTGTGAGTAAATCCGCGGTGTCTTACAGAGCAGACGCATGGTAACAGTCCCGGTGTGTTGACAGCCAACGTTGTTCCTTCCTTATCTGCGGCTTTCTTTCTTTTTCGTCATTTGTTGGCGGTTGGCAAACAGCAAAATGGTGTATTACCGCCCCCTGCCGGTGTGGAGAATGAGTTCGTCTTAAACTAAATATGGCCTGATAATACTCGAGTCCATCTCCACTTCCATATCACCGAGCTTCTGGATCAGCTGCCTTCTTTCAGCATCATATTTCTGACAGTAAAACGTGTTTTCCTCCCATTACTTTTGACATCTTTCTTCCATTTTCTGCTGTGTTCTGCTCTTAATCTCTGTCCTGCTAACACTGATAACCAATCCACTGATACCCATGGTACCCATAAGGTGGTGACTCTGAGCTCCATGTCGTTGACTCTGTACAGTGTTTGCTGAATCTCTATCAGAATGTCTGACCTGCTGTCTGAGTCACTGTCTTGTAAACTAGCCAATGATGAGTGTGAACATATCACTGATCTTACTGGTCTTGCGTCTTCAGTCCACTGGACAGCTGACAGAACTGAAACGATTTCTGTGCACTAATAAACTGTCACCGATCCCTTTCCTTACTTTGACATGAAACTCAGGAACAATAAATATATCCCGCTTTGCTCGCCTGTCTTCTTTGATGCATCTGTGTAGATTTTGACATAACTGTAACACCGCTCTATATATGCCTGCACTGTATGTGCGTTTAAAATAAAAGCCCTGTTCCTACAGCATCAGAGAGCACTCAGGACCTTCTTACTGTGAGGCAACAGTGCTGACCACACCACCGCGTTGCCATACTTGTATCATATTCATATGGCATCCCAGGTCGTATCCTCAGAGACTGCGCGTACCAGCTAGCTCCTGTGTTCACTGAGATATTCAACATCTCTTTATCTCAGTCGGTGATCCCCACATGCTTCAAAGAGTCCATCATTGTTCCTGTCCCGAAGAAACCCCACCCTGCTTCTCTCAATGACTATCGCCCTGTAGCCCTCACCTCAGTAGTGATGAAGTGCTTTGAACGCCTGGTCAGAGACTTCATCATTTCTTCACTACCAGACACACTGGACCCACTACAGTTCGCTTACCGTCCAAATCGTTCCACAGACGACGCCATCTCTCATCTCCTCCACACATCACTCACTCACTTGGACACTAGAAGGGGGAATTATGTTAAAATGCTCTTCATAGACTACAGCTCTGCATTTAACACCATAATTCCCTCCACACTCACCACCAAGCTGGAGCATCTGGGACTCAGCTCATCTATGTGTCAGTGGATCTCCAACTTCCTAACTGGCAGACCACAGGCAGTAAGGATGGGCGGACATGTCTCAGCCTCCACCACTCTCAGCACTGGAGCCCCCCAGGGGTGTGTTCTGAGCCCCCTGCTGTACTCTTTGTACACATATGACTGTGTGGCCACTACCAGCTCCACCACCATCATCAAGTTTGCTGACGACACCGTCGTGGTGGGCCTGATCTCTGATAACAACGAGACGGCCTACCTGAAGGAGATTAGGAATCTGGAGAACTGGTGCCAGAGGAACAACCTCCTTCTAAACGTCAGTAAGACAAAGGAGCTGATAGTGGACTTCAGCACTAAGCAGGAGAGGAACTACCAGACCCCCGTCATCAACGAGTGCCCAGTGGAGAGAGTGGACAGCTTCAAATACCTCGGAGTTCACATCACGCAGGACCTGTCATGGTCCTGTCACATCAACACCGTGGTGAAAAAGGCCCGACAGCGTCTCTACCACCTCAGACGCTTGAGAGACTTCCAACTGCCCTCCAAGGTGCTCAGGAACTTTTACTCGTGCACCATAGAGAGCATCCTGGCGGGAAACATCTTAACCTGGTTCGGGAACAGCACCATGCAGGACAGACGAGCTCTACAGAGGGTTGTGCGGTCAGCTGAGCGCACCATCCGCTCCGAGCTCCCTGACCTGCACTCAATCTACAGCAGGCGGTGCTGGACCAAGGCCAGGAAGATGGTGAAGGACCTCAGCCATCCCAACAACAGACTGTTCTCTCTGCTGAGGTCAGGAAAGCGATTCCGCTCCCTGAAGACCAACACAGAGAGACTGAGGAGGAGCTTCTTCCTGCAGGCGATACGGTCTCTCAATCACACCACCACACAGTACTGACCCACACATACAGTTCTTACACACACTGGACTTTCTGGACATTGTTTTCACTTCATTACTTAAATCACGCTGCTGTTATTGTGCATATGCTGCTGTTATTGTGTATATATTTATTTATATTTCTTCATACATTCTTATATAGTTCTATACTGTGTATTTTGTTGTACAGTTATTTTATTTTCAACTTTAATTTATATATTTTATCTTATTCTTCCCAGTTAAATTTACCCTTCATTCTAATTTGTGTTGTACAGTTATTTCATTTTTAACCTTAATTTATATTTTATTCCTTCCTAGTTAAATTTACCCTTTTTAATTTTTCATATTTATTTCCTATCTTATTCATAGCCTTTTCCTTTTTTTGTTTTCTTTAGGTCACGAGCAGTTGTCCAAGCATTTCACTACATATCGTACTGTGTATGACTGTGTACGTGACAAATAAAATTTGAATTTGAATTTAAAAACTATGGCTGTCATAACCTTTAGTTACTTTCCCATCATAAATCAGGGTTCGACATAAGGTGCATCACATCCCTCCTCCCTGCATCAGTCCTGCAGGGTCCTGCAGTCCTGTGGGCCCCGGCTGTTGGGACCCTGCAGGATCTCGTCACACTTTAGTGTCTGATGTACATGATTTAAGAAT
Organism: Rhamphochromis longiceps; assembly: GCF_057381845.1. NCBI lineage: Eukaryota > Metazoa > Chordata > Actinopteri > Cichliformes > Cichlidae > Rhamphochromis > Rhamphochromis longiceps. Next base: position 1,504,148 of record NC_140568.1, read on the forward strand.
CCTCTTTTGCACACTCTCAGTCTTACTTACTCATTGTTGCATTTAACTTTTATCACAGCTCAGTCAGATTGGATGTGGAGCGTCTGTGAACAGCAGTTTTCGAGTCTTGCCACAGATGTTCGGTGTGATTTAGACCCAGTACGTGGATATTCTTTGATATAAACCATTACATTGTCTGCTGGAAGGTCAATCTCCACCTCCTTTGCAGCCTCCAACAGGTTTTCTGCCACATGTTTAGCTCCATCCAACTTGATTATCTAATTAGGTGACTTCTAAAGGCCACTGATATCACTGGGTTTTGTTTAGGGGTATCAGAGCACAGGGGGCTGAATACACAACACAATTTTCAGATTTTCATCTGCTTAAATTACTTAAGGGATCCAGAAAATGGAGCTCTCAGAAATGAGGAAAAGAAACAGACCAATGAGGAGGCTCGTGGATGCAGTGATGAAGGGCATGCAGTGGGTGAGGAAGAGGGTGACGACCTTCTGTGGGCGACCCTACAGAGAGCAGCTGAAAGAAGAAGAAACAACAGGCCAACTGACTGACCTCCACCACCAGCACCATGAGCGATGTGTGATGGGGTTTGTCATGGTCCTGAGTCTTTGGGGCTGGGGAGGTGTTGCTGTTCTGGTTCTCTGTACGGGTTTGGTCCTGACTTCATCTGAGTCCACTGATTCCCAGCCTGGGTCTCTCTGCTGTTTCCCTGTTTTATTTTGATAGTCTCCTCTCTAATTCTAATCTGTGATTTTGCTTCCTTTGATCTGGATTAGTGTCAGCTGTGGGCTGTTCCCTTTGTTGTCCGTTGTGAGCTCCCTCGTGGTGCGTGACCTTCTGTCAGCCTGTAACTCAGCTTCGTTCCAGTTTTGTTGCTTTGCCATTTCCAGCACATAAAGCTGTGGTTAAGCTTGTGTGTTATGATTTCTTCTGTGGGATCCACACATGTCTGCAGCAGCAATGCTAATGTTGCTGTCACGTGTGCGATTATGGTCAAAGGCAGTCAGCTACTGTTGCATTACCACATGTGCTTTTACTTTTGTGCAGTATTGTAGTGTTTGTGTCAGGATGTGGACACGTTTTTATAAAACCAGCCAAATGTAATCAGTAGTTCTCGAAGGCTGAAGTGCAGACTGAATGTTTAACAGCTGAAACGTGTCCTTGTTAGACAAGGAAATGAAATAATTATGAAGCATAAAGTGTGATAAACAGCATGTCTCACACATCAGTGACCCGTATGATGGTATTTGTATTCACAGCTCACAGACTGGACGTAGGAGGGGAGGCATTTTAATTTGACTCCAGTGGGCTGTAAAGCTTACATCATTCTGCTGAAATAAAAGAAGTCATGAACTGATTGTTCATGTAAACATACGGATTCATCCTTTAATGTCAGAATAGAAACTGCTGAGCAGAAAGTCTCTTTGATTTGAATCGTCTTTAAGGTCAGTGATGAATCACTCGCCCCTTTCCGATTGGCCACGTGAGTTTTCCCAGCAGACCCAGCTGTTCTTTCACGATGCTTCCCTGGTGCACGTTCCTGCCTCCTGCAGGTTTACCTTCGACCTGTGAACAGAAGAGTCAGAACAGGTGCCATCATGGCGTCGTTGCACCAAAACAAAGACAGAATAGATTCATTAGATCTCTGTGGTTGGTAGAATTAAATAATGATTATTGACATTCACATTTTAAGTATAACACAATCATTGAAATGAATTATTCATTATTACAATTCATTATAGGGAATTCTTCTGATTTGGACAACACTGTGACAGCCCTGCAATATCAGGAGCAGCTCAATAACACAAATCAGTCTGCTTGCTTCAGTGAAGTGCAGCGCTTCTGTTTGACTGGCTGTAGATAAAGAATCATTAGGTGAGAGTTTGTACAAACACAAATACAAATTAGTCTAAGAAGGTGGTTCCCAAACTGTTCCTGCAAGGCCCCCCTTTGTCCTACGAGAACCCCCCCATCGAGACACACACACACACACACACACACACACACACACACACACACACACACACACACACACACACACACAGATTTTGTTTTTAAATCCCATTGCAGTTTATAATGACGTAACTCCAACACTGGATTACAGGCTCTTACCTGTTGTGGGTCATGTGACTCTTGACCAGATGCCCAGCAGCCAGAGCAGCCATCAGTGAGAGCTCTCCAGCGAGTACCGTGGCACACACGATCCTGGCCAGCTGTCGGGCGTTCTCACCTGGACAGTCCTGACTGGCTCCTTGCACACCCAGCATCTACACACACATGAACACACAAGTTATATGGCAACCAAATCCTTCCACGGATGCAGCTTTGAATGAAACAGTGCTGCTAATCCATTTATCCATGTAAGGATCTAAAAACCACACGACTGTGACATGTTTGTGTCACTGTGCACCAGCACGCCATATACCTCTGCTCACACTTGCACTTGGTCCTAAAATCAAATCGAGTTTTTAGTTGTGACTCACTGCAGACGCACAGGTACAACAACAGACTGTGCAAACTAAAAACAGTCATCATGGAGACACGGTCCAAGCTGAAATCCAAAATGTTTTGTTTTTACGGACACTGCTGGACATTTAACATCTGCATAAAGTAAATGTGTGGCGTGTTCACTGTGTGTTTAATAAAAGGTGCTCGGGGACACGTGTCACTGATTTGTAATCGTCCAGACAGACACGAACTGGGAGGGAAGCAGAAATAAAAACTGTCTTTATTGAATCAAAGTCTTTTTGAAAAGAGCTTTGAAAGGATTGTTGAGGAAGCTACGCCTGCTTCAGTGGAACGTCATTGTTTTCACTTTTCCTGCTGCAGATGACCGACTGTAAACGGGTTTGCTTTGTTTCTCTCCCGTCATCTTAGCTAGCAGCCTGCTAAACTCTTTTCACGTGACTCACTGATCTACTGTCACAGCAGCGAGTTACACGACTGACAGTTTTTACGGCCTCTTACTTTGTGCTCACCCTGCAGGCTTCCCTCCTGCTCAGCTCTTCATGCACTCAGACCGTGCACCACGCATCCATCAGTCATTGTCATTACTGACACCTCTAACTGAACAATATTACATGATCCTAAACATCTAACAGTTGTGTAACCACTTCAAAATGAAAAGGACTGCCCAGTGTTAACTGTTGATCTTCGGTTGCTTGACATGCTTGATGTGCTCGTACCTGCAGACAGGCCTGTTGTGGAGGCAGGTTGGTCCCTCCTCCTACAGTGCCCAGCTCTATAGATGGCATAGTACAGCAGATGTGCAGGTCGTCTCCTGCTGGGCCTGACGGCTCCATGAGGGTGATGCAGTTACTGCTGCCCACTGACTGAGCTGGGTCCTGTGTGCACACACACACACACACACACATTAACACACACACACACACACACACACATTAACACACACACACACACACATTAACACAGGACACACACACACACACACACACACACACACACACACACACACACACACACACACACACACACACACACACACACACATTAACACAGGACACATGGGAATAGCTGTGATGCACAGCATTTCCTCACAGGTCATTTACCTGTCCACATGCTATGTAGATGGCTGTGACCAGGTTGGCTGAATGTGCATTAAAACCTCCGATGCTTCCTGCCATGGCTGAACCCACCAGGTTCTTGTTGATGTTAACTTCCACCAGAGCCTCTGTGCTTGTTTTCAAAACCTGAAGGGAGCGAGACCGAGACAGCAGCATGAAACGCTGTCGTCCTTTTACAAACCATCAAAGCGATTCATGAAAAGTGCAGCCACGGTTGGCTTCCAATGAGCTACATCAGAGACCTGACAGGTGGAGCTGTTCTCAAACAGCGAGTCGTTGTTAAATGACAACAGGAAATACTTTAAATACTTTTTAAAATTCAAATCTTTTCAAATGAAAATAGAATTTTAGATGTGAGTGTAGTGTTTCGATTAAAGACGAGTCTCTGCCAGAAAGATGTTCTTCATGTAGGTTAAATCATAAACACCTTCATTTACAAACTGCATGCTGTCTTTGTCTAAAGTTTACATTCGTTTAATGATCGGAAACATTGGGGTGTGACAAACATAAATACACGAGGGCCAAACACTTCTCACCCCACTGTGCACACAGTAGTGATTCTTTGTGACACAGTACTGCGTGCACTCTCACAGTATTGTGTTATAAAGAATGTGATTCTGAAGTTCAGTGTTTTGTGCCGCAGAAAATAAAAAAGCACTGAATGATTGATCAGATCAACATGTTTGACTCAAACTGTGGAGGAAGATCCTGTCAGACTAAGAACAGCAGAGAGTTTAAATATCAGCGTCATTTTTCAAGTCCTCGAAACTCTTCTGGACATTCAAATAGTTTTTTTCCTGTGAACAAACTGTGGTTCAGCTCAGCAGGTCCCCCAGGAGGACACTGGAGTCTCCAGATGGGACACACCCAGTGACTCATAGGTAGCACAGGTAAAGAACTCTAACTGCACCTGGTGGGTAAAACCACACAGTTGTGCTCTGTGACGTCATCCTGTTAGAGAGACGATAAAGGTCCATCAGACTTCTGAGTGTTATGATCAATAATTTTGAACTTAGATCCTGTTTCTTCAGTTTTGTGTGACAAATTGAATCCTGTTTTCTGTCAGACTGTTTTTAACCCTTAAGGTTGTGCTTAGATTTAATACTTCTCTAAAAAGCAGAGTCAGTACGTGCATCTTCTAAAGTGAAAGTTTGCTTCACTGCAGGTTTCTGCTGAAACTCTATTGGCAGACAGTTAGTCCCAGTAAAGGTTACACAGTGCTTCCTACCTCTCTGACCACCTTGGCAGGGATGGTGGCTTCGCAGACAGCAGACTTTCCCCGGCCCTCGATCCAGTTGATGGCAGCTGGCTTCTTGTCTGTGCAGTAGTTCCCACTAACAGCCACCACCTGCAGCTCTGGGAAGTGCTGCTGCAGTAACCTCAGAGCCTCCTCTGTGCCCTGCGGGTAGATCAGATTCATCACGTATGGTTGCTACGTCATAAATGCATCTGACACAGCGACGCAGGTTCATGTTGAGAAACGCTGATCCATCTAAAACAGTGTTTCCAGAAGTGCTGAATAAGAACCTTTGTTAATCCAGTGTGAGTGAGCACTGGGTGATGGTGTAAGTAAACGGTAAATGGCCTGTATTTGTATAACGCTTCACTTAGTCCCTAAGGACCCCAAAGCACTTTACACCACATCCACCCATTCACACACACATGCACACACTGGTGATGGAGCTACATTGTAGCCACAGCCACCCTGGGGCGCACTGACAGAGGCGAGGCTGCCGGACACTGGCGCCACCGGGCCCTCTGACCATCACCAGTAGGCGACGGGTGATGTTGCAGAAATCCCTTTAACAAAACAACACGTGTGTTTCTCCACATTAAACGAAGCTGCAGACACGACCACAGTTACCTTAGAGATCATGTTCATCCCCATCGCATCTCCAGTCTTTGAATGGAAGCGGATATAAAGATTTCTCCCTGCCAGACCCACCAGCAGCTTCTGAAGCCTCGCAAACCTGCAGACAGCAGTCCTCCGTCACACAGGAACAACACACACTGCAGACACACAAACAGAGACTGCAGACACACAAACAGACACACAAACAGAGACTGCAGACACACAGACAGACACACAAACAGACACTGCAGACACACAAACAGAGACTGCAGACACACAAACAGACACACAGACACTGCAGACACACAGACAGACACACAAACAGACACACAAACAGACACTGCAGACACACAGACAGACACACAAACAGACACTGCAGACACACAAACAGAGACTGCAGACACACAAACAGACACACAGACACTGCAGACACACAGACAGACACACAAACAGACACACAAACAGAGACTGCAGACACACAAACAGAGACTGCAGACACACAAACAGACACTGCAGACACACAGACAGACACACAAACAGACACTGCAGACACACAAACAGAGACTGCAGACACACAAACAGACACTGCAGACACACAGACAGACACACAAACAGACACACAAACAGAGACTGCAGACACACAGACACACAAACAGAGACTGCAGACACACAGACAGACACACAAACAGAGACTGCAGACACACAAACAGACACACAAACAGAGACTGCAGACACACAGACAGACACACAAACAGAGACTGCAGACACACAAACAGACACACAAACAGAGACTGCAGACACACAGACAGACACACAAACAGAGACTGCAGACACACAAACAGACACACAAACAGACACTGCAGACACACAGACAGACACACAAACAGAGACTGCAGACACACAAACAGACACACAAACAGACACTGCAGACACACAGACAGACACACAAACAGACACTGCAGACACACAAACAGAGAATGCAGACACACAAACAGACACACAAACAGACACTGCAGACACACAAACAGACACACAGACACTGCAGACACACAGACAGACACACAAACAGACACACAAACAGACACTGCAGACACACAAACAGAGACTGCAGACACACAAACAGACACACAAACAGACACTGCAGACACACAGACAGACACACAAACAGACACTGCAGACACACAAACAGAGACTGCAGACACACAAACAGACACACAGACACTGCAGACACACAGAGACACACAAACAGACACACAAACAGAGACTGCAGACACACAGACACACAAACAGAGACTGCAGACACACAAACAGACACACAAACAGAGACTGCAGACACACAGACAGACACACAAACAGAGACTGCAGACACACAAACAGACACACAAACAGAGACTGCAGACACACAGACAGACACACAAACAGAGACTGCAGACACACAAACAGACACACAAACAGACACTGCAGACACACAGACAGACACACAAACAGAGACTGCAGACACACAAACAGACACACAAACAGACACTGCAGACACACAGACAGACACACAAACAGAGACTGCAGACACACAAACAGACACACAAACAGAGACTGCAGACACACAAACAGACACACAAACAGACACTGCAGACACACAGACAGACACAAAAACAGAGACTGCAGACACACAGACAGACACACAAACAGACACTGCAGACACACAAACAGACACACAAACAGAGACTGCAGACACACACACAGACACACAAACAGAGACTGCAGACACACAAACAGACACACAAACAGACACTGCAGACACACAGACAGACACACAAACAGAGACTGCAGACACACAAACAGACACACAAACAGAGACTGCAGACACACAAACAGACACACAAACAGACACTGCAGACACACAGACAGACACACAAACAGACACTGCAGACACACAGACAGACACACAAACAGAGACTGCAGACACACAAACAGACACACAAACAGACACTGCAGACACACAGACAGACACACAAACAGAGACTGCAGACACACAGACAGACACACAAACAGAGACTGCAGACACACAAACAGACACACAAACAGAGACTGCAGACACACAGACAGACACACAAACAGAGACTGCAGACACACAAACAGACACACAAACAGACACTGCAGACACACAGACAGACACACAAACAGACACTGCAGACACACAAACAGAGACTGCAGACACACAAACAGACACACAGACACTGCAGACACAGACAGACACACAAACAGACACACAAACAGAGACTGCAGACACACAAACAGACACACAAACAGAGACTGCAGACACACAGACAGACACACAAACAGAGACTGCAGACACACAAACAGACACACAAACAGAGACTGCAGACACACAAACAGACACACAAATAGAGACTGCAGACACACAGACAGACACACAAACAGAGACTGCAGACACACAAACAGAGACACAAACAGACACACAAACAGAGACTGCAGACACACAGACAGACACACAAACAGACACTGCAGACACACAGACAGACACACAAACAGACACACAAACAGAGACTGCAGACACACAGACAGACACACAAACAGACACACAAACAGACACTGCAGACACACAGACAGACACACAAACAGACACACAAACAGACACACAAACAGAGACCGCAGACACACAGACAGACACACAAACAGACACACAAACAGACACTGCAGACACACAAACAGACACACAAACAGACACTGCAGACACACAAACAGAGACTGCAGACACACAAACAGACACACAAACAGACACTGCAAACACACAGACAGACACACAAACAAACAGAGACTGCAGACACACAGACAGACACACAAACAGACACTGCAGACACACAGACAGACACACAAACAGACACTGCAGACACACAAACAGACACTGCAGACACACAAACAGACACACAAACAGACACTGCAGACACACAAACAGAGACTGCAGACACACAAACAGACACACAAACAGACACTGCAGACACACAAACAGAGACTGCAGACACACAAACAGACACACAAACAGACACTGCAGACACACAAACAGACACACAAACAGAGACTGCAGACACACAAACAGACACACAAACAGACACTGCAAACACACAGACAGACACACAAACAAACAGAGACTGCAGACACACAGACAGACACACAAACAGACACTGCAGACACACAAACAGAGACTGCAGACACACAAACAGACACACAAACAGAGACTGCAGACACACAAACAGACACACAAACAGACACACAAACAGACACTGCAGACACACAGACAGACACACAAACAGACACACAAACAGACACTGCAGACACACAAACAGACACACAAACAGAGACTGCAGACACACAGACAGACACACAAACAGACACTGCAGACACACAGACAGACACACAAACAGAGACTGCAGACACACAGACAGACACACAAACAGACACACAAACAGAGACTGCAGACACACAAACAGACACACAAACAGACACACAAACAGACACACAAACAGACACACAAACAGACACTGCAGACAGACACACAAACAGACACACAAACAGAGACTGCAGACACACAGACAGACACACAAACAGACACTGAAGACACACAGACAGACACACAAACAGAGACTGCAGACACACAAACAGACACACAAACAGAGACTGCAGACACAAAGACAGACACACAAACAGACACTGCAGACACACAGACAGAGACTGCAGACACACAAACAGACACACAAACAGAGACTGCAGACACACAGACAGACACACAAACAGACACACAAACAGACACACAGACAGACACACAAACAGACACTGCAGACACACAAACAGACACACAAACAGAGACTGCAGACACACAAACAAACACACAAACAGACACACAAACAGACACTGCAGACACACAGACAGACACACAAACAGACACTGCAGACACACAGACAGACACACAAACAGACACTGCAGACACACAAACAGACACACAAACAGAGACTGCAGACACACAGACAGACACACAAACAGACACTGCAGACACACAGACAGACACACAAACAGAGACTGCAGACACACAGACAGACACACAAACAGACACACAAACAGAGACTGCAGACACACAGACAGACACACAAACAGACACACAAACAGACACACAAACAGACACTGCAGACACACAGACAGACACACAAACAGACACACAAACAGAGACTGCAGACACACAGACAGACACACAAACAGACACTGCAGACACACAGACAGACACACAAACAGAGACTGCAGACACACAAACAGACACACAAACAGAGACTGCAGACACAAAGACAGACACACAAACAGACACTGCAGACACACAGACAGAGACTGCAGACACACAAACAGACACACAAACAGAGACTGCAGACACACAGACAGACACACAAACAGACACACAAACAGAGACTGCAGACACACAGACAGACACACAAACAGAGACTGCAGACACACAAACAGACACACAAACAGAGACTGCAGACACACAAACAGACACACAAACAGACACTGCAGACACACAGACAGACACACAAACAGAGACTGCAGACACACAGACAGACACACAAACAGAGACTGCAGACACACAAACAGACACACAAACAGAGACTGCAGACACACAGACAGACACACAAACAGAGACTGCAGACACACAAACAGACACACAAACAGACACTGCAGACACACAGACAGACACACAAACAGACACTGCAGACACACAAACAGAGACTGCAGACACACAAACAGACACACAGACACTGCAGACACACAGACAGACACACAAACAGACACACAAACAGAGACTGCAGACACACAAACAGACACACAAACAGAGACTGCAGACACACAGACAGACACACAAACAGAGACTGCAGACACACAAACAGACACACAAACAGACACTGCAGACACACAGACAGACACACAAACAGAGACTGCAGACACACAAACAGACACACAAACAGAGACTGCAGACACACAGACAGACACACAAACAGACACACAAACACACACTGCAGACACACAAACAGACACACAAACAGAGACTGCAGACACACAAACAGAGACACAAACAGACACACAAACAGAGACTGCAGACACACAGACAGACACACAAACAGACACTGCAGACACACAGACAGACACACAAACAGACACACAAACAGAGACTGCAGACACACAGACAGACACACAAACAGACACACAAACAGACACTGCAGACACACAGACAGACACACAAACAGACACACAAACAGACACACAAACAGAGACTGCAGACACACAGACAGACACACAAACAGACACACAAACAGACACTGCAGACACACAAACAGACACACAAACAGACACTGCAGACACACAAACAGAGACTGCAGACACACAAACAGACACACAAACAGACACTGCAAACACACAGACAGACACACAAACAAACAGAGACTGCAGACACACAGACAGACACACAAACAGACACTGCAGACACACAGACAGACACACAAACAGACACACAAACAGACACTGCAGACACACAAACAGACACTGCAGACACACAAACAGACACACAAACAGAGACTGCAGACACACAAACAGAGACTGCAGACACACAAACAGACACACAAACAGACACTGCAGACACACAAACAGACACACAAACAGAGACTGCAGACACACAAACAGAGACTGCAGACACACAAACAGACACACAAACAGACACTGCAAACACACAGACAGACACACAAACAAACAGAGACTGCAGACACACAGACAGACACACAAACAGACACTGCAGACACACAAACAGACACACAAACAGACACTGCAGACACACAAACAGACACACAAACAGACACTGCAGACACACAAACAGAGACTGCAGACACACAGACAGACACACAAACAGACACTGCAGACACACAAACAGACACACAAACAGAGACTGCAGACACACAAACAGACACACAAACAGACACACAAACAGACACTGCAGACACACAGACAGACACACAAACAGACACTGCAGACACACAGACAGACACACAAACAGACACACAAACAGACACTGCAGACACACAAACAGACACACAAACAGAGACTGCAGACACACAGACAGACACACAAACAGACACTGCAGACACACAGACAGACACACAAACAGAGACTGCAGACACACAGACAGACACACAAACAGACACACAAACAGAGACTGCAGACACACAGACAGACACACAAACAGACACACAAACAGACACACAAACAGACACTGCAGACACACAGACAGACACACAAACAGACACACAAACAGACACTGCAGACACACAGACAGACACACAAACAGAGACTGCAGACACACAAACAGACACACAAACAGAGACTGCAGACACAAAGACAGACACACAAACAGACACTGCAGACACACAGACAGAGACTGCAGACACACAAACAGACACACAAACAGAGACTGCAGACACACAGACAGACACACAAACAGACACACAAACAGAGACTGCAGACACACAGACAGACACACAAACAGACACACAAACAGACACTGCAGACACACAAACAGACACACAAACAGACACTGCAGACACACAGACAGACACACAAACAGACACACAAACAGAGACTGCAGACACACAGACAGACACACAAACAGACACACAAACAGACACACAAACAGAGACTGCAGACACACAGACAGACACACAAACAGACACACAAACAGACACTGCAGACACACAAACAGACACACAAACAGACACACAAAGAGACACTGCAGACACACAAACAGACACACAGAGACTGCAGACACACAAACAGACACACAAACAGACACTGCAGACACACAGACAGACACACAAACAGACACACAAACAGACACTGCAGACACACAAACAGACACACAAACAGAGACTGCAGACACACAAACAGACACACAAACAGACACTGCAGACACACAAACAGACACACAAACAGAGACTGCAGACACACAGACAGACACACAAACAGACACACAAACAGAGACTGCAGACACACAAACAGACACACAAACAGACACACAAACAGAGACTGCAGACACACAAACAGACACTGCAGACACACAAACAGACACACAAACAGACACACAAACAGACACTGCAGACACACAAACAGACACTGCAGACACACAAACAGACACACAAACAGAGACTGCAGACACACAGACAGACACACAAACAGACACACAAACAGACACTGCAGACACACAAACAGACACACAAACAGACACTGCAGACACACAAACAGACACACAAACAGACACACAAACAGACACTGCAGACACACAGACAGACACACAAACAGACACACAAACAGACACACAAACAGACACTGCAGACACACAAACAGACACACAAACAGAGACTGCAGACACACAAACAGACACACAAACAGAGACTGCAGACACACAAACAGACACACAAACAGACACACAAACAGACACTGCAGACACACAAACAGACACACAAACAGACACTGCAGACACACAAACAGACACACAAACAGAGACTGCAGACACACAAACAGACACACAAACAGACACACAAACAGAGACTGCAGACACACAAACAGACACTGCAGACACACAAACAGACACACAAACAGACACACAAACAGAGACTGCAGACACACAAACAGACACTGCAGACACACAAACAGACACAAACAGAGACTGCAGACACACAGACAGACACACAAACAGACACACAAACAGACACTGCAGACACACAAACAGACACACAAACAGAGACTGCAGACACACAAACAGACACACAAACAGACACTGCAGACACACAGACAGACACACAAACAGACACACAAACAGACACACAAACAGACACTGCAGACACACAAACAGACACACAAACAGAGACTGCAGACACACAAACAGACACACAAACAGAGACTGCAGACACACAGACAGACACACAAACAGACACACAAACAGACACTGCAGACACACAAACAGACACACAAACAGAGACTGCAGACACACAAACAGACACACAAACAGACACTGCAGACACACAGACAGACACACAAACAGACACACAAACAGACACACAAACAGAGACTGCAGACACACAAACAGACACACAGACAGACACACAAACAGAGACTGCAGACACACAGACAGACACACAAACAGACACACAAACAGACACTGCAGACACACAGACAGACACACAAACAGAGACTGCAGACACACAGACAGACACACAAACAGACACTGCAGACACACAAACAGACACACAAACAGAGACTGCAGACACACAGACAGACACACAAACAGACACTGCAGACACACAAACAGACACACAAACAGAGACTGCAGACACACAAACAGACACACAAACAGACACTGCAGACACACAAACAGACACTGCAGACACACAGACAGACACACAAACAGAGACTGCAGACACACAGACAGACACACAAACAGACACACAAACAGAGACTGCAGACACACAAACAGACACACAAACAGACACTGCAGACACACAAACAGACACTGCAGACACACAGACAGACACACAAACAGAGACTGCAGACACACAGACAGACACACAAACAGAGACTGCAGACACACAAACAGACACACAAACAGAGACTGCAGACACACAAACAGAGACTGCAGACACACAAACAGACACACAGACACTGCAGACACACAGACAGACACACAAACAGACACACAAACAGAGACTGCAGACACACAAACAGACACACAAACAGACACTGCAGACACACAAACAGACACACAAACAGACACACAAACAGAGACTGCAGACACACAGACAGACACACAAACAGACACTGCAGACACACAAACAGAGACTGCAGACACACAAACAGACACACAGACACTGCAGACACACAGACAGACACACAAACAGACACACAAACAGAGACTGCAGACACACAAACAGAGACTGCAGACACACAAACAGACACACAAACAGACACTGCAGACACACAGACAGACACACAAACAGACACTGCAGACACACAAACAGAGACTGCAGACACACAAACAGACACACAGACACTGCAGACACACAGACAGACACACAAACAGACACACAAACAGAGACTGCAGACACACAGACACACAAACAGAGACTGCAGACACACAAACAGACACACAAACAGAGACTGCAGACACACAGACAGACACACAAACAGAGACTGCAGACACACAAACAGACACACAAACAGAGACTGCAGACACACAGACAGACACACAAACAGAGACTGCAGACACACAGACAGACACACAAACAGACACTGCAGACACACAAACAGAGACTGCAGACACACAAACAGACACACAGACACTGCAGACACACAGACAGACACACAAACAGACACACAAACAGACACTGCAGACACACAAACAGAGACTGCAGACACACAAACAGACACACAAACAGACACTGCAGACACACAGACAGACACACAAACAGACACTGCAGACACACAAACAGAGACTGCAGACACACAAACAGACACACAGACACACAAACAGAGACTGCAGACACACAAACAGACACACAAACAGACACTGCAGACACACAGACAGACACACAAACAGAGACTGCAGACACACAGACAGACACACAAACAGAGACTGCAGACACACAAACAGACACACAAACAGACACTGCAGACACACAGACAGACACACAAACAGAGACTGCAGACACACAAACAGACACACAGACACTGCAGACACACAGACAGACACACAAACAGACACACAAACAGACACTGCAGACACACAGACAGACACACAGACAGACACACAAACAGAGACTGCAGACACACAAACAGACACACAAACAGACACTGCAGACACACAAACAGACACTGCAGACACACAGACACACAAACAGACACTGCAGACACACAGACAGACACACAAACAGAGACTGCAGACACACAAACAGACACACAAACAGACACACAAACAGACACACAAACAGAGACTGCAGACACACAAACAGAGACTGCAGACACACAAACAGACACACAAACAGACACTGCAGACACACAGACAGACACACAAACAGACACTGCAGACACACAGACAGACACACAAACAGACACTGCAGACACACAGACAGACACACAAACAGACACTGCAGACACACAAACAGAGACTGCAGACACACAGACACACAAACAGAGACTGCAGACACACAAACAGACACACAAACAGACACTGCAGACACACAGACAGACACACAAACAGAGACTGCAGACACACAAACAGACACACAAACAGACACTGCAGACACACAGACAGACACACAAACAGACACTGCAGACACACAAACAGAGACTGCAGACACACAAACAGACACACAGACACTGCAGACACACAGACAGACACACAAACAGACACACAAACAGACACTGCAGACACACAGACAGACACACAGACAGACACACAAACAGAGACTGCAGACACACAAACAGACACACAAACAGACACTGCAGACACACAAACAGACACTGCAGACACACAGACAGACACACAAACAGACACTGCAGACACACAAACAGAGACTGCAGACACACAAACAGACACACAAACAGACACACAAACAGACACACAAACAGAGACTGCAGACACACAAACAGACACACAAACAGACACTGCAGACACACAAACAGACACTGCAGACACACAGACAGACACACAAACAGACACTGCAGACACACAGACAGACACACAAACACACACTGCAGACCAGTTTACCTGCTGGTGTTGTCAAAGGCGGCTTTGATGGCCTGAAAACCGTCGGTGCTCTCCAGCCAGGCTTTGACTTCAGCAGCACGGCAGGCAGAGGGCAGTCTGACTACAGGGCCCCGAGTCATGCTGTCAGCCAAGATACGACTACGGGCTCCCCCACCCAGCTACACACACACACACACACACACACACACACACACACACACACACACACACACACACACACACACACACACACACACATATATATGGTAAATATCGACACATGGTTCACAGTGTTTTCATATACTGCGTTCATGCTGTAACTCGTCCTGCAGCACATGCAGAGTAGCAGTAACAACACATGCAACACTCACTGCGATTGCTCGACAGCCGCGGTTGGTGCTGGCGACCAAGCAGCCTTCTGTAGTTGCCATGGGAACTTGGAACTGTTTCCCATCCAGAAGTAGTGGTCCAGCCACACCCACAGGTACGGGCACATAGCCAATCACGTTCTCACAGCAGGTGCCGACAACCTGGGAAACAAGGGCTGTGTTCAAAATAACTTAGTGACATTTTATTTTAAATCTAAGAATTGATGTTTGTACCAAAATAGTTTCTCAGAAAATTAATACTGTACTGGGAATCACCACCACATCCCAGTAAATAAGGTGAGAGAAAAGAACGTGAGAACTTTATTAATCTCAGAGGAAATCATTTGGTCACAGGTGCTTCAGGACAGTAAGAACAGCAACTAAAATAAGTAACACAGATACAGCAGAGCAGCTGTAATCATAAATGTCCCAACACATTACACACAGCTAACATATACAGTGGGTCACGCTGAGACGGCCCGCTCATTATACTGACTGTGTACTTTTCAGTGTGTACAGTTCTTGTAGTGTGTACGTGTGCTCCTCCTGTACGACGTGATGCTCCATCATGTTGTCACCTGTGCGACTGTAAATACACCTGAGCTTTCCTCCCACTGCTCTGTGGGTCAGGCTGCAATGCTCTGTGTTCATTAATGTTACAGTTATATTAATAATTATAAATGGTAATGATCAGTATAACTAGGCTCACATGGTCAGATGTTGCAGTTACAAGTGTTTGTTTTAATAAAGCTTCTGTTGAGTTTTTTAACCTTAAATGACCTTTGACCTTTTGTTTGATCTGTTTGGTGCCTGTTTTCTTTGTTTTACCCAGCGCTTTGTCACTTCCTGTTTATCAAAACAAACTTTACTTTATAAACAAGACTTTGCTATGATGTGTGTGAACAGTCATTACAGTTGTGTGGTGATAGCTTATAACAAAGAATGTGTAACAGGTACAACACACTACTAAAGTCTTCCTCCTGTCCTTGCCCCGTGGTAAGGCCCTTTGCTTGAAATGTTGAGGTAAGTTTGGAGCAGTTCAGGCAGAAATTAGACGACAACAGAGGAGAACGTAGTTGTGTCTCACCTTCGAGTAGTCATAGTTTGTGTACGGTAAAGAGGAGAGCGCAGAGGAACAGGGAAGCTTGGTTGATAACATTTTTCTTCTAATGGCCACGCCTCGCTCTGCGGTCTCCATGATGGCTTCCAGTTTGTAGGCAGGGATGTGTTTAGAGCTGACCAGGAGCATCACCTCAGCATCACTCAGGAAACGAGGGCCCAGCTGCAACAACCAGACTCACGGTCAGTTATAGTCTGTGCAGACCAGACACTGGGGATTTACTTTAAATACATGATAATAAAATAATATACAGTAAGATAATAAAATAATATACAGTAAGATAATAAAATAATATACAGTAAGATAAAATAACTAAAAGACTGAAATAATTCTGAAACGTCTTCATAAACATGTCATTTTCCCCCCACAACAAATAAACATTATGGAAAACAGGTCATAGCCAGTTCATTAAATGATGATGACTGTTGGCATTGACACCATACATGCTGCTTATATAAATATCTACACAGTCCTAACTCAGCAGTAAATGCTGTGGACTACATGCACGCTGTGGTCAAACATTCACTAATTCATTGAATTTCATGGTAATTTGGTTTAATGTTACTTTGTAAGCTGCACGTCGGCCACATGATTCCTGCATCATTGGCAGAGTTTATTTAGAGTAGCTGCTGTGTGTATGAGTACTTTTGACCCCGTGTTTGTACTTTTACCACACAAATGACAGAAAATTCAAACTTGTGAACCAAATTCTTGTTTTTGAAAATCTTTCCAGTTGGAAAAAGAACAGTTCAAAGACATCAATGCGTCTGAGGTTACCGTGGCGTCCGTGACGAGTGTGTGTAAACTGCAGCTCTACAATCACTGCAGATCACACCTTTGTGCAGGTATTTTCTCTTTAAGTAGAGGTGATCTGTTTAACTTATCAAACTGCAACTGAACGAGGTGGAGGTAGGCGGGGTCAGGTCTGCTTTAAAGTGAAGGCAGTCCCATCTTGTAGCTGCAGTTAGCTGCTCTTACTAAATCAAAAGTTGAAACTTTTTGTGGGCTTGTCAGTCTTCCTGTGATAAAGCTGAACCGTTTCAACTGAAAGGGAAACGACATGAGTCAGAAAAGATGAGGAAGGACAAACATGTCAATGGCCTCCACCTGGAAACACTTCCTGTTTGGGGGCCATTGTTTTCCCCTCTTCTCCACATTCACACCAAAGCCGCTGAGGCCGACACCCTCGACTACCTACCTGATGAGGTCAGTAACTTGATTCTATACTCTGATTGAAACGAGCTCCTTTCATTACCAACAACATAACATGTTATGTCAGCATAAGTGCGTTCAAAGCAACATAACGACCCTGAAGTCCAGCACATATACAACTGATGCCTGAGCAGATATGTGTGGGAAATTATTAGCATTCTTTAAAAGATCACAACTGATGGCAACAGTTTTAATATCGCATGATTCGAAACAAAGAAAATGACTAAACGTTTGTGGAACGAGTTTTTCGAAGACGGGCTTCAGCGATTTGCGCCTAATGGCTGACCTTAGGGTCGTTGAGGATGGTCACACAGTGGTTCAGGTCTCTGGGCTTTTGGGGGAGCATGTTCTCCGTGCTCTCAGACTTGGATTCTTCTTCCCTCGTTACAAAGAAGCTCCTTGGATGATGATCGTTGTCGGCAGCAGACAGGGGCCGGATAACCTCGTCTAGGATAACAAGGTTGAATTTGATAACAAAGCGCTAACAAGTCCGTCTGTTTTACCACTATCAGTAGACACACCTCTCTCCTCCTTATGGGCGGGTCCTGGAACAGCCATGGTGTGAGCGGGGGCGTGGCATCGTGACGTAACTAGATCCTCCCTGCAGCAGGGCTCGGATGGGGATGGAGGATTTAGGGTGTGTGTGGAAAGGGAGATGGGGTTCTTCAGTGACAGCGTGGATTCCATCTCAGCCTGTTCAAAGAAGATGTACTTGATAGCCAGCAGCAGGGCCAAGAGCAGACAGATCATTTGCTCTATGTCCATAGTTATCATCCTGTAAGGTAAGATGAAGAGGAACATGTTTCACTTCACAAAAGCACAACAACAGGAATGTCCAGGAAAACTCTGCAATTCCATTATGAACACAAACACAAAGCACAGGTGACCCTGACCACCCATCTCTTCACAGAACAGAGTTTTTGCCCTTTATGTCTCACACAGAAAGTCTCATACGTTCAGCAGCTCAACAGCATGTGCAATGCTCCATGGGGCAGTTATCACAACTGTGCGAACGTTAAATTAAAACAACCTAAACTACTGCATCACCTCGTGAGGTAGAACTGCCAAAGAGGTTTATCTGGCTCAATTCTCCTGGGTGAGAAGTGGTCCAGCTCCATGCCGACCCCGAGCATGTCCACTGCAGAGTTTATGGACAATGGTTCAGCAATCCAGCGGCTGTGAGCATGAACCATGACCAGGCCGAGAGACTGAACGTGGAGCAGAGACAAACATTACACAATTCTTCAAATAAAGACAAAGACACTAAGTAACCCGTTAGAAGCTTACCATGATCATTTTGACCCTCTGTGTTACAGGATTGGGTTTGTTGTCCTCCTCCTCCATTGCTCTGGACAAATCGTTGAGCTGCCAGATAGGATGGCCCCCCTGACTCTCGCGGGACAGCTGAACGAACAAATAACAGGAACAATCAAAGAAACCCGCACAAACATCAACATGTCAGACACATGCAGGAAAGCTGTGCCCTTACCTCCAGCAACAGGGAAACACATGCTGGGAAGAAAGTCATGAACACAAAGTAGTTGGCCAAGACAGACATGCATCCAAAGCAGCACATGATTTCCAACTGCCTTACACCTGCAAGACACCACACAGATATCCGCTCGACAACAAGTCACACCTCTATAGCATCATAATCACAGAAAGGCGTTATTCACTTTCTACAGCAACACTCAGTTTCTAAAGTCTGTCCACTATTACAACAGCAATGATAAATTCAGCGTAGTGTCCAGCTTGGTGACCTGTGGGGGAAGAAACCACACCTGGCACTAATGTGCAGTCAGACAACCTTTGATCTGATTACTAATGCAGTTATGTCCAAATGATTTCACAAATAGAAGAAAACTTGTGATTAATAGTCAAACATGTGGGAAACTCAACTGGTGCTAAAGTGACCAGACATAAATACACGACAGCTTCCAGCAAGCTGTGAAAACAGATGATTCAAACAGTGCTTACTTCACAGCAACGTAAAAGTGGCTTCAGGTTACATGTAAAACAGTATGTTTGTGTCTGACATCGGTTCATGGAAACTGTGGAAAACAAGCTCAGGAACCCACAAGCTAGTCTCTCCTAATGCGAACACCCAACAGGAGCACATACCTGACATGGTTCCCACTCCGATCACTAAGCATTCCACCAGAGCATCCAAAGTAAAGGCAGGTCCAAGTACCGCCATCCCATGAGCAATGTTATCCCTCACTTCATCCTGAAAACATATGAGTGACATATCAGTTTCTCCGCTGCTGTTAGGATGTGGCAATAAAAACCAAAATATAATAGTGCATACCTGAGAACTGGAGCTCAAGGCAAACTTGGCGAGAGCGCATGCTTTGGAGAGGTCGATGAGAAGCAGAAAGAAGGGCAAAGCCTCACTGAAAGACAGGATCAAACTCTTTATCGCACGTTTCTGAAAGAGCTCCTGAAAAAAGGACCTTTTTATCGAGTGTGTCCTTACTTGAGGCCAGTGAGCTCCTTATCAAGAAAGTGAATGACAACTGTGCTGAATACAAAGCTGGAGAAGATGGTGAAAAGGCCAGCGATGCCTACAGGAAACGCAGACGGAGTCAGGTCAAAAGGGAGAAACATCACCGGCATGTCCTACAAACACACGAGCACTGATACCTAAAATGTATTTGGACCCCAGCTGTCTCAGGTTCTGGAACTGGAAGTAAATATAGACGATGGCGATACAACGCGTAATGGTGAGGATGATGACGTCACTGCTCAGAATCTCCTGCAATAATAAAAAACAATAGAATTAATAGAATAAAATCGCACCACTTGTTATTATTGACACTGATCCTTTGCTCACCTCTGTTTTGGGGCAGTCGAAGTTCCAGCCACATATCTGGTCATTCCCAGTGAACATGTTCATGGACATCATGCAGACAGTGAGGGTGACTGTCCCCACAATCACCTCCCAGGGGTGAGAGGCCACCACGAGCCCGTGGGCACGGAACACGCGGGTCAGCATGCTGCAGCGGGGCTACAACATAACACATGTAAACCGAAGAGCTTCCCGAGGATGCCCGATGATAATCTGACAGTTTGAAACGGGATCGATTGGTTTGATTTCTACAGCGTCTGGTCAAAAGCGCTTAATACGTTAAGATAACAGCCCGTAGAAATGGTTACTGACAGGGTTCGGTTTTACACCACAGCTATTTTAAAGTGCTAAATAAGAAACTTTATTTATACGATTTCAATAAGTCAATTACTCATATAAACCTGCAGGTTATTGTTATTTTACTAGTAAAATGTCGTTGTGTGAGTGACTGACTTACCTGGTAAGAAGATGATTATGGAGGTCCGATTAACAGCGCGACGTGCAGGAGATGTGAAGCTGCAGATTACACTGCGCTTCACCTCCCAGTGTCACCACACCGATGGAACCATGGCACGCTATGGTGTCATGCAGCACTTCCACCTATCAGCTCCGTCTGACGCTTCGCTAGCGTCGTTGCCCCGCCCCGTTTCCTAGGCGACAGTAGTACTAGGGCATGGCCAAAGCTAAAACGACTAATCTCGCCACACACACCAGGCTGTATGTAAAGATCACGGCATGTTAGTTAGCTGTCAGGCTTTAGAGTCCCCCTTTTATTTCTTTTAAATAAATTAAAACAAAACCTATCAAAATTTTAAACGAATATCCTCATTTTTGGCTCTTATTTTTCTTAAAAACAAAAATAAGGTTAAAAAAATCTGGTAATTCTTTGTTTTTACATTCATCGGGCCCCAATATGACCAAATATCAAAGAGAAATTAAAAATGCTGCTGTGGAAGAGTTCAGGTCTTAGGAGGTTAAATAACACATTCTAACCGCGATGTAGTACCAATATAGCGGCACCATTTGAATCCAACGGACCGGGGTTATGGAGCGACCCTAAATACAGGAGGGAGCCATGAATGAACTTAGTCCGCTCATACCTGAAGTCTGAAGTCTTTGTTTTTTATTTTAAGCAAAAAAAGTTGACGAAGCTCTAAAGCTTTTGACGTTCATATATATATATATATATATATATATATATATATATATATATATATATATATATATATACGGTCCTGATCCCCAAGGACCCCAAGAAGGGACCGGTCCCCTCCAACTACCGACCAATAACCTGCCTCAGTACTACATGGAAGCTCCTGTCAGGCATCATATCGGCTAAGATGAACAGGCACATGGGTCAATACATGAGCGGGACACAGAAAGGAATTGGCAAGAATACCAGAGGCGCAAAACACCAGCTACTGGTAGACAGAACAATCAGCCGAGACTGCAAGACCAGACTGACAAACCTGTGCACTGCCTGGATTGATTACAAGAAGGCCTATGACTCAATGCCCCACAGCTGGATACTGGAATGCCTAGAATTGTACAAGATCAATGGGACCCTAAGAGCCTTCATCAGGAACTCAATGGGGATGTGGCGTACAACACTAGAGGCCAACTCCAAGCCCATAGCACAAGTCACCATCAAGTGCGGGATCTACCAAGGAGATGCTCTGTCCCCACTGCTGTTCTGCATGGGCCTGAACCCCCTCAGTGAGATCATTAACAAGACTGGCTACAGATACTGACTACAGAACGGAGCAGTTGTCAGCCACCTCCTGTACATGGATGACATCAAGCTGTATGCCAAGAGTGAACGAGACATCGATTCACTGATCCACACTACCAGGCTATACAGCAATGACATTGGAATGTCGTTCGGACTGGAGAAGTGTAGTCGGATGGTAACAAAGAGAGGGAAGGTAGTCAGAACTGAGGGGATTGAACTACCAGAAGGCAACATTGCAGACATAGAGGACAGTTACAAGTACTTGGGGATCCCACAGGCGAATGGGAACCATGAAGAGGCCGCTAGAAAAGCTGCAACCACCAAGTACCTGCAGAGGGTCAGGCAAGTCCTGAGGAGTCAGCTGAATGGTAAGAACAAGATCCGGGCCATCAACACGTACGCCCTGCCCGTGATCAGGTACCCTGCTGGGGTAATAGGCTGGCCAAAGGAGGAGATAGAAGCCACTGACATAAAGACAAGAAAGCTCCTTACCATGCATGGAGGGTTTCACCCCAAATCCAGCACCCTGAGGCTGTACGCTAAGCGGAAGGAAGGGGGCCGGGGACTGGTGAGTGTCAGCACCACAGTCCAGGATGAGACAACGAACATCCAAGAATACATTGGGAAGATGGCCCCAACTGACCGAGTGCTCAGTGAATACCTCAGGCAGCAGAAACCCAAGAAAGAGGAGGGAGACGAGGAACCATCATGGAAGGACAGGCCCCTGCACGGTATGTACCACCGGCAGATAGAGGAGGTGGCTGATATCCAGAAATCCTACCAGTGGCTGGACAAAGCTGGACTGAAAGACAGCACAGAGGCACTAATCATGGCAGCACAAGAACAAGCTCTGAGCACAAGATCCATAGAGGCTGGGGTCTATCACACCAGGCAAGACCCCAGGTGCAGGCTGTGTAAAGATGCCCCAGAGACAATCCAGCACATAACAGCAGGGTGCAAGATGCTAGCAGGCAAGGCATACGTGGAACGCCATAACCAAGTGGCCGGCATAGTGTACAGGAACATCTGTGCCGAGTATAACCTGGAAGTCCCGAGGTCAAAATGGGAGATGCCCCCAAGGGTGGTGGAGAATGACCGAGCTAAGATCCTGTGGGACTTCCAGATACAGACGGACAAAATGGTGGTGGCTAACCAACCGGACATAGTGGTGGTAGACAAACAGAAGAAGACGGCCGTAGTGATCGATGTAGCGGTTCCGAATGACAGCAATATCAGGAAGAAGGAACACGAGAAGCTGGAGAAATACCAAGGGCTCAGAGAAGAGCTCGAGAGGATGTGGAGGGTGAAGGTAACGGTGGTCCCCGTGGTAATCGGAGCACTAGGTGCGGTGACTCCCAAGCTAGGCGAGTGGCTCCAGCAGATCCCGGGAACAACATCGGAGATCTCTGTCCAGAAGAGCGCAGTCCTGGGAACAGCTAAGATACTGCGCAGGACCCTCAAGCTCCCAGGCCTCTGGTAGAGGACCCGAGCTTGAAGGATAAACCGCCCGCAGGGGCGTGCTGGGTGTTTTTATATATATATATATATATATGTGTGTGTGTGTGTGTGTGTGTGTGTGTGTGTGTCAGATTACAAAAGAGCAAATTCACTCTTTCTTGCCACAAGAGCTAAATAGTAAAGTCAATATGAACTGGCAGCTACAGCGTTGTGTTAATCCGACTGGATTCAGTTTCCACTTCATGACATCAGTCTTCACAGTCACTTCCACTTCAGCTGATTTAGGTTTGGTATTTCATTTTGCAGTATTTCATTAATCACTGTCCTGTTTACAGTTTTTGTCACTGCACTGTAGTGCTCTAAATGTAATGTATTTCATATATATAATCTTGTGTGTATGTTTGAATAGCACAACAGAACATAAAATTTGGGGTCCCTATTTTATCTGAAATTACAGTATAACTATATTTACCTACTAATACTAAGGTATTTACATTAAAAGAAGGGGATAGAGTTATTTTACCTTATCTAACATCCAGGTGTTTAACAGGAAAGGAGACACAAATTGTAAGGAGTTACTGAGTAAGTACTGCTTAGGTTTGTGCATATTCTCCTTTGTCCCACAGGCCATCAAACTGTTTAACTCCTCTCTGGAGGGGAGAGGGAGGGGAGACAGGAGGACAAAGGAGGGGGGAACAACTAAGCTGTAGTGCCTCTTCACCTCACTGTGCAATACTTTTGTTAACAGTCAACGGTGCAATAGACCTCAATACTTGAAATGTGCAATTCACTTGTATTTTTATTTTTATTCCTATTTATCCCCTTTGTATATTTTATTTATATATGTCTCTGTATTTATATATGTGTGTATATATATATAATATTCTGTAACTCTGTAACTTCTGTCGGTGCTGTGCTTTTTGGAAACCGAATTTCCCAGAGGAACCCACCCGAGGGATTAATAAAGTTTTATCTTATCTTATCTTATTCAATTGTCTTTTTATATGAAATATAAAAATGATACATTGATAGTTCTCATTATTATATCTGAGCCTGTTTTTATTCACCTTTAATGAAAAACAAAGAACATGAAACACTTCTTAACCGGAAAACGAGCTTTAACTACACAGTGCCAAACAAAACAATCCTTTTTCTAGAGTAACTGTAAATGCAGTAATCTTAATTACTGTGTAAGTCATTTTAAGTACTGGGAAGGACACACAGATTATACTGTAAGTAATTTTGTTGATTTATTTTAATTGTCAGTGAGCCCTTCATTTCCGGGCTCAAAGGTAATTGGACAAATTAAATAAATGAAGATAAAATGTTCATTTCCAATCCTTGGTTGAAAAGCCTTTGCTGGTAGTGACAGCGTGAAGTGTTGAGCTCATGGACATCGCCAGATGCTGGTTTCCTCCTTTTTAATGCTCTGCTGGGCCTTTACTGCAGCGGCCTTCAGCTGCTGTTTGTTTGTGGGCCTTTTTTCCAAAGGTCAGTCTCAATGCTCAGCTGAGTTAAGATCAGGTGACTGAGCTGCCCACACAAGAATTTTCCACTTCTCTGCTTTAATAAAGTCCTGGGTTTCTTTGGCTGTGTGTTTTCAGTCATTGTCCATCTGCATTATGAAACTCTGCAGTCTGACTGCATTTAGCTGGATGTGAGCAGACAGTCTGTCTCTGAGCACTCGGCTGCTTCTGTCCTGTGTCACATCATCAATAAACACTAGTTTCACGATGACACCAATGTTCCCTCTAATGTTTCATGTGTCTGAGCGAACACACAAACTCATTGAGTGGCCCCTTGGACTGTGGTCACGCCAGCATCGAATCCATCCAAGTCACATGGTTTATTAAAATAATCAAATTACAGCATTTACATGTATGTTAGACTGTGGCGGACCACCAGGTGGCTCCACTCACACCCAAGTTGAAGGGAAGTGCTGGGGTGGAGATTTTGGCGCTTACTGTATGTGAAGTTCTACAGAGCAGTGGCGGAGCGGGGGGGGGGGGTGGCTTACTGGGCTTAAGCCCGGGTTGTTTTGTCAGAAGCCCGGGGTCTTTTGGAGTGTAATTTTTTCATAGTTAGATGCCTGGCTGACAACTGTATAAAACAAAAAGTGCACACAATATTTGAAGCACATAGTGCACACTGTGGGAATTTACGACTGTGCGTGAATCCCCCCTGATATTGGTATGATCCGAGCTCAGGCACTGAGCGAGGGGGCGGGGCAGCTGCTGCCTGCGAGTGCGCCGTTGGAGAAACGCAGCCAGGCAGACAGAGGAGAGCTTAAGTTCGACCAGGTACCAAAGCAAATCATTCGTACTGTACAAATAATGTAAATATGACGGTGAATCACGAAAGATTGATATCAAACTGATCACTTGACCAATATTACGTTACTCGCTCTTCAAGTGAATCAACAAATGGCGAAATGAAAAGCCGAACAACAACAAAGCTGTTTCTTTAGAGAGTCTCAGCTTACATGTGTTTATTTCATATTTTCAGTTGTTTCCCTCCACGGCTAAATAAATCGGTTTCAGTAATGCACTGATATACAAGAATGGACATAAGGGGCTTCTTTCAAAGAAAAACTCAGGTAGATGTTATTTTATATATTATGCTTTGTATGTTGTTCAGTATAAAATAAATAAATATTGAAATATCTTTTGAATTAGTTAAATGTCAGAATAAAGAGAGACAGAGCTTCTATTTTTTATCACTTTCATCAAATTTAGGAGTACATATACACTAAGTTTATTGTTAATTAATAAGAAACTCCAGACGATTCCATCCTGAGCTGAAGAAGCTTCTGATAGGTTAGTAGAGTCCATGTGAGTAAACTGGTGGCACAGCTGTGGATGCATATAAGGCAAAACACAGAGCCTGTTTCTGTGACATGGGAACATCAAGAGATGTCAACAAAACACCAGGAAGAGAACTGTGGAGCTCCATAAGTGTGGCTCAGTTTGAATACAATTTGGTGCCATTTACAATTAAGAAATACAGACAGTTTCTCTCTTTACTCTTAAAGTTAACAAATGTGTTTTTATATTTATCAACCTAAAAAAATAAACATTTAGTCTAATTTGATGTTACAATTAAAAAAGTGTTTGTGTGTAAATATCTGGTTTCAACTGTATATTTGATGATTGTCAGCACAAAGAGGGAGAGAGGAACACACAGAGAGAGGTGAAACAAGAGCAGGTGAGACTCACATGTTAGTCACATGGTTGTTTACCAGAAGTATCACCGTATCACAGGTCCTCATGTATCTCGTACCTAGTGTTTCTTTTTAGGTTTACTATTTTTCAAATTCTATATTTATTAAGTTCTGCAGGCTTGTTTGCACAACAAGGATAAATAATTATATAAACTTTTCTCAATCTAAATATTGGACTTTGGTAGAATTAAAAAATAAGTGTAGTGCAGGTCTATGATGATTTTTAGTGCTGCTATCATCTAGTTCTGATTCTGGTTCTGTCTTGGTTAAGTCCCAAGTAGTCCTGATTTTGAACTGTTGTAGTCCTGTTTTAATTCCGGATCAGTTCTGGGTCTGGTTGAATTGGGGTTTAGTCCCTGTGTCTTGATACAGCCCTGATTTTGTTCTGCCTTGCTGCTTAATTAAAAACCTAGCTTAAGGTGTCCTGTATATGTGATATATTTTTTTCCTATATGAAGTCATTCTTTTTTGAACAAAACTCAAAACAGAGCCAATTAATCTTTCAGTCACTTCTACCTATTCTACCTATTCTAAAAAAAAAAAAAATCCCACATGCATACTACCCTTTAGGGCTAAGCCCCAGGTGTTTCAAATGTCTGGCTCCACCTCTGCTACAGAGTCAGTTAATAAAGTTGGAGTGAGACATTGAGACCTCTCCTGTCGTTATTACATACCTCCACATTGGTGACCCCCACATTGGTGGCCTGGAAGCATCGGCTGCTGCCGGACTTCCACCTCCGCTGATGGCTGCGTTTGCTGTAGCGCTTAAATTGCCGGATTTTTGGCTTCACGACCCTCCTTTATGGTTCGTGCACGTAGAAGCTCAGTTTGCTCTTCGTGGAGTTTCAGCCGACGATACTAAATACCAGAGGTGGGACCAAGTCATTGTTTTGCAAGTCTCAAGTATTTATCCTCAAGTCACAAGTCAAGTCTCAAGTAATGTCAGGCAAGTCAGAGTCAAGTCTCAAGTCACTGGTGTAACAGTCCGAGTAAAGTCACAAGTCTGAAACTTTGAATTTCAAGTCCTTTCAAGTCTTTAAAAAAAAAAAAAAAAAGCATGTTGCAGTTATATGCTAAATGTAAATGTTAGACCAGCGGTCCCCAACCCCCGGGCCTCGGACCGGTACCGGTCCGTGAGTCGTTTGGTGCCGGGCCGCGAGAGTTGAGGCTCAGGTGTGAAATGTCTGGTTTTCAGGGTTTTTATCGGTTGTCAGCGTTATTTTGTTATCGTTTTTATCGTTTACTCTGGTTTCCTGGGTCTTTCACGTGTGTTATGAATAAATTTTCTTTTTTTCGGTACCGGTACTAGTTTTATTTTGTTGTATTTATCCGCGACACCTTAAAGGCCGGTCCGTGAAAATATTGTCGGGCATAAACCGGTCGTGGCGCAAAAAAGGTTGGAGACCGCTGTGTTAGACCATGTAATTTTTAAATCTGTGTTTTTCTCAACACATAACGAAATAGTGAACTTAGAAAATATACACAAATTGTGAAATTGCACCTCTATAAAATGCAGCTCAATTAAACCTAGCTCCAAGAATAATTTTCACCGACAGTTCTGAGATAAGCTGCATGTTATTCTTGGATGCGGTTGTAGGACCGGCTTTAAAATCGCATGACAAAAATATCATACACATTAAAAAAAAAACTGTATCTCCAATGGAGCCTGGACAACATTTGCTAGTTAGATGAAGTCAGCTATCTCATCGTAGCAAAAGAGAAGCCCCGCCTACTGTTCTTTATGCAACTTCAACTGTCGGACAAAGTTGGAAGTTGTTCCATATCTTTCTGTGATTCTCTTCTTACATGTTTTGCATGTTGCATTTCGGTTTTTTGTTGACTACTTAATAATTTATGTACCTGAAAAAAATAACTCTTTGCAGCATTTTTGAGCGTTTTTTTTCTTTTAATAAAAACATCTGGTTAATTTGATTGGCTGTGCTACAGCTCAGGCACACATATGTACGGAGTGTGGTTTGAATAAATGAATGAATGAATTGAATTAATGGTGCACACTTTCTATATAATATGCGTGTTAACTTTTATATTTGGGTGAAATATCAAGTCTCTTCAAGTAAACCGGTTCAAGTCCAATTCAAGTCCCAGGTCATTGGTGTAAAAGTCCAAGTCAAGTCACAAGTCTTAGAACATCTAAAGTCATAAAATTAATGACTCGAGTCTGACTCGAGTCCAAGTCATGTGACTTGAATCTACACCTCTGCTAAATACCACCATGTGGTGACCTCACTTGACCCGCTGTCAACCCGCTGCGTGATGACTCTTCTCCGGGACCCCCCAGCCCAGGCAAGTACACCGCCCTCAAGGCGCTGCTGCGGCGTTACTCCCTCTCTGATGCTGAGCGGGCCGAGAAACTCCTTTCCCTCGCGGGCCTGGGCGACGGCACCACTCTCGAGCTCATGGAGAGCATGCTGTCCTTACTGGCCACGGATGACGGAGGATTCCTCTTCACCTACCTCTTTCTCCGACAGCTGCCGGCTCCAGTGCGCGCTGGCCTTACCAACTCCCCGCTATTGGCCACGAAGGATTACCGCTCCCTTGCGGAAGAGGCGGATCACATCCTCCTGGCTACCAGGAGTTTCGGCGTCCAGGCGATTGTCCCGGACTTATTGGTGGGTAACTGGTGCGTAGAGAACAGTCCAACCCTGCCAGGAAATATGTGCTGGGGAAGGAATGGTATTAAGACACTTTTTATACTTTTTATAGGTAACGAACAATTTCAGAAAAAGAACTGAGGGGCGTACAGGAAAAAGTTGAGTCCAAGTTGTGTAAATGGACATGGTTGCTACCCCAGCTGTCATATAGGGGTAGGGCTCTGATTGCCAATAATCTGGTTGCCTCGTCCCTGTGGCACAAGCTTGTGGGGTTGGTTCCACCTGCTGGGCTGTTCAGCGTCTCATTGTGGATTTTTTCTGGTCCAGGCAGCATTGGCTTAAGGCATCTGTACTGTTTCTTGCCGTGTCAGAGGGAGGTCAAGGACTTGTGGATATCATGGCCAAGACCACTGCGTTCAGATTACAAACTGCTCAGAAGCTGCTTTATGGAAGTAGTTACTGTTGGCTGCCCTTGGCTCGGCTGCTTCCCCAGAAAGCTGGATATCCTGGACTGGATAAGCATCTGTTTTTGCTTAAAACAGCAGAGCTTGATATGATGGGTTTAACACCTTTTTATCATTCAGTGTTGGATGCTTGGAAAACGCTGAAGATTTTCCGTGATCCTGACCCTAGACCTGGCTGGGGATTTTTGAAGAACCATTGTTTCACAATGACTTTTTGTTTGCTGTCATCACCTACAATAAGGACCAAGTTCATTCAAGCTGGGATTGTGAAACTGGGTCACCTCGCAAAACTATCGATAGAAAGGATATGTGACCTTACTAACATCAAGTCCACCAGAATCTTAAAGAGGATCCTGGAAGACGTCTGGGAGTCCTTACCTGTGTCACTGAAACTATTTGCTGAAAATTGCAATCTAGCTGACCAGTGGTATAATGGGTACGAGTACGTATTTCCAGTACTTTCAGCTGCGCCAGCTTTTGATGGATGGCATGAGGAGAATGGACTGGTGTCGGGTGTTCTCAGTTCATGTGGGAAGAAGCACCTGTATCAGAGTTGTGCCAAGGTGCTGAACTTGTGCTCGGGGGGTCAGGGAGTCGAGGTGGACACAGGTTTTTGGTTCAGACCTTGCCCCGAAGGGCAGATGGAGGGTCCTGTATAAGCCACCTGTTGAGAAACAGGTTGGTGACCTCCAGTGGAGGATTATACATGGATTTATAGCTACGAACAGACACACAGCTAGACCCGACTACTAGGGGTGGATGTCTATTTTGTGAACAACAGGAGTCGCTGTCACTTGTTTTTGTCCTGTGTGAGGTTAAAAAGCCTGTTTAGTTTATTGCAGGAATGGGTGGAAGCCCTGGGTGAGCGTTTTTCTATGGCAGTTTTTGTTTTTAGTCTTAAGTACAGAGCTTTGAAAAAGAAGACTCATGTCTTAATCAATTTCCTTCTTGGTATGGCAAAGTTCGCAATTTGGAAAACGAGGAAACATTTAATGCTTGGACAGGGTTGGACTGATGCAGCACTTAGTTTTAAGGGCTTAGTTGCATCGAGATTGAAAGTGGATGCTTTTTATCGTGTTGTAATCTACAGATGTTTACAGATTTGTGGTGTATTAGAGATGTTTTATGTTCATTGAGGGAGGATGGTGCACTTGTTTTGCATTTTTAGAGTGATATTATTATTCAGTGTATTTGTTTTGATAACTACACGTGGATCTAAGTGTGTGTGGTTTTTGGGTGGTGTTTTTGTGATGCTTCCTTTGACTTTGTGAGCGTTTTGTTTGTATTATTGAATTGTGATATGAATAAATGTGTTTGTTAAAGGTCAAACGTCTTTCTTTCTTTCTCAGGATGTACCAACCTGTAGAGTTCGCTACTCTAATATTTGTGGAGCAGGGAAATTATTTTACTGCTATTGTTAAATAATCATCATTATTACCATTGCATTAATAATATAATCTGGAGTTTATATTGCATTCAGGGGTTGAACAGTGTGTGTCTTTCAGAAAGGCTAAAAGTCACAGGCTGACAGGAAACAGGCTTGCAGAGAGTTTGCAGAAGCAGGAAGTTATTTTGAGCAGCAGGCTAAGACGAGGCTTTAACAATGTAACAGATAGCTTTAAGAAGGCCTTAAGATGTTATGCATACAGTTATTATGTTGACCTTGTATTTCAGGTGCAGTTATGACTATTTTATACACAATGCATATCTGTGCTTATTAAAGAGTTGGAGCTCGGTCAATTAATTGGGGATTGGAAGCTTTGTTCGGCGCGATGTCCGGACAATCTATTGTGCAAGTGACTTGGAGCCATAGAAGGAATTGCAATACATGCTTACAAAACACTTATATCAGGTCATTTTATATTAAGGTTTTAGTAGAAGTTCTTGGTTAAAACATTTATTTAGTAGAAGACATACATATAGTCTCAGTGAGCCTCTGGTCTGGTGAAAGGTCAGAAGTGCAACAGGTGAATTGAGAAAGAGCATTTGAGGGCGAGACACAGACAGTTAGTAGGTGAAGAGGTGACACAAAGAGCATGTGAGGTCAACACACACACACACATGAGTTAGATTTATTTAGAGGAGAGATTTGTTGTCTCGGCAAGAAAGAGGAACAATTCACTTTAAGACAAGAACGGAAAGTACCAGCCATGAAAATAGAAGATGATTTTCTGGGTGAAAAGCCATTGTGGTGTTGATCTGATCTATGTATAAAATGTATCTGTGACGCATGAAGGGGCGTCAGTAAATCAAACCCTGATGCTATAAAATATCTGTTCATGCTTTGATTAAGTTGAAGACTACTTGCTGTCGGCGTACAGAGTGTTCTTCCCACACGTGTGTAGTCATTAAAAATCATTGTTTGACCAAGAGCTTCTGGACCAAGGGTGGTTTGTACTCTCCCTCCTCAATTTTGAACCTTAACATTTGGGGGCTCGTCCGGTGGTTGAGGAGGGAGAATTGGAGGTGTAGATGGAGAAATTTGGTCTTAGGTGGTCTGACGGGCAGACATGAATTCCAGTGGTCGAAGTGAGTGGGCATAAGCCGGCTTATCCAAAAGGTAAGGCACTACCTGTTGAATTATTTCCAAAGTGTGCCAAATTGGATATGATAAAATTTAAGTCTACTCACTGAAGTTACTGGTGGATGTCTGTTTTGATTTTGATGAAAAATCTCATGAGTTGAAGCAGTTAGAGTTCTGCTAAGAAGAAATGAAAGCAGTTAAAGTCTGCGAGAGCAGTTAGAGTCTGCCAGGAAAAGTTTAAATACTGGGTTGAAGTCCCAAAGAAATTGAGTTAGAGTCTCAAGTAGTTAAATACTGGGTTGAAGTCCCAAAGAAATTGAGTTAGAGTCTCAAGTAGTTTGGTAGGAAATTTGGTCATTTTGTGGGTTAAAGTCCCGGTTGGTCATTAGGTCAGACCTTGGTTGGTCATTTTGTGGGTTAGAGTCCCCATTGTCCATCAGGGTAGATCTGCCTCAGTCATACACTTGTGTTGGGTGTTGATTGTTGTTTCAAAGCATTATAAATTATTCTAGAACGGCAGTTCGAGTCTGCTAGGAAGCGCAGTGCTCAGAGGTAACGCTTGCCAATGCCAAGGACGCTTAGGCATTGTCCTCGAAGAGGGATAGTCAGTTGGTCACTGTGGAGCTTGGGGCACTCCAGAATAACTAGGAGTTAGAGTCTCCTTACCGTTTGGAACGGTAGTCTGCGCTTTTTTGGACAGGAGAAGTTGGACTTCGGGCGTGTAACTTTAACTTAAAACTTCGGGGTAAGCCTTGGCTGTGAAACGCCAAAAATAGAGCTTCAGGCAAAGTTTGGGTTGGTTGACGCTTTTAAATTGAGTTAGGGATTTTAGAGATGAGGCCAGAAACAGTAGAGTCTGATACTGGTTAATTGGTCGCAAAAAACTCAGGGAGTTTATCCGCTGGGCGGTTATTTTAAATTTGTCTAAATTGTGTAGGCGCTAAAGCTGACAGATCTGACAGTGGTTGTAAATATAAGATGTCTTTGTAATATAAAATAAGAGATCTCTGTGTGAAAGGAGTCTGAGGCAATGCTGGAGCTATTTTTAGACGGTGTGTGTGTGAGTGAAAATGCAAATGAGTAAGCAGTGAACTGTTTAAACCACAGTTGGTTTTACAAATACTGCTGCAAACATTGTAGAGTGTGTGTTTAAGATGCCATTTATGTTTACTAGAGGGTTATAAATAAAGTTTTGAGTTGCCGTAGTGGATGTATAGTAATTGACTGAGTTTGGATGCAGATATATAAATATATTGAGTGCACTGTATATACTTAAGACTAACACATTACTTTCAGTAGTAACTTTTCTCCAGCATTAGTTGCTGGTGTGGTTTATTTTTTCAATTTCTTGTGTGTGCGGTGAGAATTAATGGAGGTTTCAATTTTTCGTTTGTTTGTTTTTGACTTGCTCTTTCTGATTATGACAAGCATGTCTAAAATACTCTTAGGAAAGTGTGTTTTGAGTTATATTCCTCAACTCTAGTCACAGTTTAAGTGTGTGAATGCGGTGACTAGAAGGTTTTGAATGATGAATAAAGGTGAGAGGTATTTCTTTGGTGATGTCAAGTAGGATGTTTTAAAGTTTGAAAGTGTTTTTAATTTGAGAGAGGCATGAGTGATGTTATAAGAGTTTGAGTTTCTTTTTCTTTCAGTTCAAGAACGCATAAGTACATACACTTGGTACACCCGTTTACTCTTTTACTTTATTAAAACAGACGGTGTATTTGAGTTTGAATTTCAGTAATTGTATGTTGATATGGTAATTTAGTTTTATGTTAGGGGAAGGAGATGTCCATCTCTGCGTCTTGCAGGATTGAAAGTGAAAGTTGAAGGTTGTGATGTGAATGCTGTGAGTACTCGATTTGAATGATTCTGTGTGAGGTGTACAAAATATTAAATAATAATAACACTATGAAAGTTGATAGTAGAGTGAGTGCAAGGCGGTGTGTGAACAGAGGAAGTCTGAGAGAGAAGTGTGTGCGTAGGCAAAATGCAGAGTGTGTGCGTGAAATAAGGGAGTATTGTTTTTACATCAAGGTTTAGTAGAACTAAAGTAGAACGTCACAAACAAACAAAAGAAGGTAAAATGAAGAGAGAAAATAACTGACAATTACATTAATGAATAGAAAACACACATACACAAAGTGCCATATGTGAAATTATTCTAGGAAGGAATCAGAAGTGAGATAGTTTAATATAAGATGCAATGAAGGAAGCAGCTTATACTCCTTTAATTTCCAGAGCCAGTGTGTTCCCTCCCCTGCCCACTTGGGCCCCGTATCAGGCGAGTATGGAAGGCTGGATAGCCCATGACGGGTAAGATCCCACCTCGAAACCCTGGGACAACCTAAGGCAGGCACAGTCACGATTACTTGGCCTCACTCAGTCCCTGTGAGCTCAGACTCACTGGTGAGATGAAGTGAAGAAGACGGGACCTTAAGGGTAAAGCCGCTGGGCTGAGGCAGAGGGGGTAAGTGGCAAGTGGAGCCCTAATTTCTGGCTGAGGAGCAGGAATGCTGTTAATAAGGTGGGGAACACAGGTGACACTGATAAACATAACGAGACAGGGCAGGAGTGAACACAACATTACGCATACTGACGAGAGACTGTCAAAGTAAAACAGGAAATACACAAGAGACGCAGGGAGACCGAGGGGAAACAACACAGACGAACCAGCAACTACCATAACAGAAGACACAACTTAAATACACCCAGAGAACACAGGGAGATTACACACAGAGTCCATAAACACACATGACAGTATTGATTCCAGGCAAAAGGCCTCAAATTGATTTAGCTTTTAACTGAACTTAAAGAAGGACCAAAGAGGAAGGAAAGCATATATTTTGGTTAAGTCTGATAAACTAGAATTAGAAGGTATTGTTAAATTAAAAGGAGCCAAATGAAACAAAAAGGCTATACCAAAAACAGGTTATAACATAGGAAATGTGAGGTTTTAAAATGAAGTTAGTGTTAACACACAGGAGTTGTTTCAAGGCAGCATTTAGCTATGATGAAATGTATACAGGAGTAATTGCTTATATGCTTAAACTTAATTGATTAAAGTGGTTGTTTTTCTTTTGGAGCTTTTAGTAGAATAGGCGGTTCTAATGATTTTTTGTTAAAAAGGTGACTTAAGATTAGAGTAGAGGAACTTGCGTACAGAGTTGTCTTCCCACACGTGTGTATTCATTAAAAATCATTGTTTGACCAAGAGCTTCTGGACCAAGGGTGGTTTGTACTCTCCCTCCTCAATTTTGAACCTTAACATATTGCAGCAGTTTCTTGGATGCATTTCCTCTGTTTTGGCAGTTTACGGATGGCTTGTTCCACCTGCTCCCTTGACTGCGTGTTGTCTGTTCACAGTAAAATCTTCCACATGCAAGCACCACACCTCATGATGTGCTGTGCAGGAGACAGGAATAGGACGCAAACGCAGGACTCACAACACAAAGGGGTGAACTAAAGGAGGCAGTAAAACATCTGGACGTTAGATAAGGTTAAACGACTCGATTCCCTTATTTGAAGGTAAATACCTTAGTATTAGTAGGTAAATATAGTTATGCTGGAATTACAAATAATTAAAGCGTACTTAGGGCCTTAGTCTCATGCCAAAATAGGAACCCCACATTTTGTTGTGTTTTGTTGTGCTATTTAAACATATTATAAGGTGTCATGTTTAAAGTATTAGTTCTTTTCAAGTTACTAATCAGGATACCACTTTTGTTGCTTTTCATTAAAAAAAGCAAAGACCTAAAAACGGAGAGCAGTGAATAATGCAATAACTGAATGCTGCCATTCATTTATTGCATTATTCACTCCTGGACTGTGTGAAAGCTGCGCCACAGCTGAATGCTGACACTGTAAAGGACAGAGTGAGGGAGACAGACACCAACAGATTACCCACGTGGTAGCCTCCGTCTCAGTCCGTGTAATCGCCTAATTAATTCTCACTATTAAAACAATAATAGCAAATTTACATTTCATAGTACAGAGTTAATAAAAACATATTGTTCTCTTCTCTCTCTGCTGTCTTCTCCCAGTGGAGCCCAGCTCATCATATTTATATCAATATTCAAAATGTTCAACCAAAAAAAGGTATAACCCCAGATGTGTGAGGATGCTTTGTTACAGGCAGCACAAGAGTAAGAAAGAAAAAGTGAATTAAATAAAAGAATAAATAAGTCCAATAATGTGCAAAAGGCCAAAACTAGAAGAATGCGACTGGCCTGCACCGCGTTCGATGAACTAGAATGAAATATGATGTCATCAAACGACTAAAAGGATGTTTGATGACATCATATTTCATCAAAATATGGATGCATGACAAGGAACATGCAAACGCGGTGTAGCTTTCACACAGTCCCGGAGTGAAGACTTTAGAAAAGTCCAAGAAAAGATGACTTGTGTCTTGAAGAAGCTCAAAATATTTGACTCCATTGGGCACGTGACTCGTTTTTATAATCGGAGCGAGAGGTCCACAGCAGCAGAGCTGCAGATGTGTGGGACGAAGCTCACTGTTGCAACAAACACAAAGCATAAGAAGAGCCTCTGTTCAGTGTAAGTTACAGTTCAGAAACAGTCGTTTAATCAGACACACGCTTCAACGGCGTTATTAAAGGTTAAGTTCACATATGAATCTGATGTTTACATCCCAAAACATACAGTTTAGATTTATTTTAAACTATGAATGCTCAAAACTCCAGTGGCTGTAGGTGACATACAGTTGTTAAAGTCCATGACAGACTTGCTTTTATCCGTCAAGCTCACAATCTCAGACATGAAAGATGACAGTTACTCTTTTTTAATGATAACATCTGCAACAGGGAAAAAAGCCCACCAGTACCAGAGTAATAACCAAACCAGGACTGCAGCTAGCTGTGAAAGAAGAAGCAACACAGGAGTTGTTGATGACAGGACAACTCAGTTATCACGAAACATGAGATCAGTTTAAAGAACATATCAACACGGTCAGTGAGAGAGCCATATTTTTGTAATGTGCTGATTCCAGAAGCCATGAAAAAATTACAAGTTCATCTGCAAATCATAAAACATGGAGCGTACCCACGTATTACTGCAAATGTGATCTGAAGGTCCCTGTTAGTGTCACAGTGATAGGAGTGCAGTTGTTGTCAGGAATTCAAATCCACCGTTCAGGCTGTTACAATGCTGCTCATGTTCACTGCAGGTGGAGTTATTGTTCTTATTATACACAGTGCCCCATTTACAGAGGATCTTCTCACCAGAATGCACAACATAATAACATGTTACAATAATATTCATAAAAATAATAAGAATATAAATAAAAATACTAATATGTAAAACAGAAAAGAAAGCGACCACGTGTACAGTGTCAGAACAAACGAGAGGAGGAGGCATCACCATGACAACACCCGTGTACATTCACCTGGTAACATCAAAGAAGGCAAGAAGGCCTCCTGCTCCCCCACAGGTCCACGCACGCCCCCTTACAGGGTGCACCCCCCCCCCCCCCCCCCACGCAGAAAAAAGAAAGAAAAAGATTTAAACAAACGAACCAACACAGCAGTTTGTAGCTGCCTTCAAAATAAATCTTACCACAGAAAAACAGGGTGTATTATCATCATCACAGCATGCTCTCAAGGCAGGTCTACAGAGTAACAAGGACCCTTTGTGATTAGGGGGTGATTCCAGTCAGCTCAGAGACACCAGTGGAATCAAAGACTTGGTTTTTAACATTTCATAAAGGGTTCAAATTCACACACTCAAAGTATAATGTTGCCGTCCTAGTGCAGAGTCCATCTGAAGCCTGAAATACTGAACCTCAGGTGCTGTGTTCAGAGAGTTTTGGTCCTCTTCAGGGTCGCGGTGCCATACTCTCAGGAACGCATAGCTCAGACCAGTGGGATCAGGGGTCCCCCCTCTGCCCTCCCCTCTGCTCTCTGATGTGAAAGTAGCTCATTTTAACAGAGGGTGTCTGTATTGAAAGAGAGCTGCACCTGCCAAACACACACAAATATACACACCAGAAAATCACTACACGTGCTAACACGTAGTGGTGATGTCTTTGTCAGGGAGCGTGCATAAGAAAATCCAGTGTTTGTTTGAGAACAGTGTGAGAAAGTTCTTGGTTCAGACCTGCAGCTCATCTGCAGAGTCTGCACATACTACCTGTTGTTCCACAGTCTGAAGTCTGACAGACTAACCACCTGTTCAGGGTGCAATCCTGTTCTGTTACCTGATGATAGATGGGCTGAGACCCTGTGTGAACACTTACATTTATGTAACACTGTCAGCGTTAGATGGTTCGCTCCTTTAGAGGCCACTGCTGCATTGAAAACAGGCTGAATGTGTTTAAATCATTAGCTTTTACATGTGTAGAGGAAACCATGCTGGTTAAGCACATTTGTTTACTCTGCTGGTGAAAAGCTACTCCAGTGTTAACTCTTCACTGTTGTCTCCTGAGGTTTGTGCTGTGGTGATGAGGGTCATTGAGTACCTGTCCTTCTACAGTAGTAGCAGTGTTTCCATTGCTTGCTGCAAGCTACACTGATGCTACAACATCTCGTGGTAACACTACAGTATGTCCTAGCCCAAGTTCTGGGTGATGTCTCTTCCACACACTATAGCTCTGTTTGTCTCATGTTACTGACCTTCCAGACACAGATGTGGGGCCTGCTGCACCTTCACCTGTGTACCCCTCCCTCTGAACTTCAATGAACAGAGAAACAGAAAACTCTAGGCAGGATCTGCTCACCCGTTCCTCTTCGAAGCTAATGAGACCTTCATCATCATCGCTCTCCAGCTCTTCTGGCGCCTCACTGATCAGAGCGTTGAGTTCTGTGTTGGCCGTTCGAGACTTTAGAAGGCTGAAGATGCGCTGCAGGGGGGACTTTCCACTGCCCAGTGGCGACACATCCTGCTGCTCAAGGTTATCGCTTTGTTTCTTGGCAAAGTTAACAAACACCTGGATGGAAAAAGAGATCCTGTACTTTATTTTTTATTTAAGATATTCCTTTTTGAAGTCTTGGATGAAACTGAGTCACTCACATTATCCAGAGTAGTCTGACTGACAGAGTAGTCCTCAATACCCAGCACCTCCACCACCTGCTCCATCTTACTAAAGACCTGAGCCAGGGACATGCGCTCAGACTTCAGCTGGTACTGCACCTTGGTGTGGTGACGCTCCTGCAAATATGATAACACGGTTTACAGTTTACCACATTTTTCAGCTGTGGTATTGTAACTGTGGCCAGTGACTCCAATTATAGGGATATGGACCAGCTCTTGATCCTGTGGGTATCACCTATTAGGTTAGTAATTAGTAGCTAACTCAAGCTGGTGTTGAGGATACTGGCCTAGCTTTAACTGCCTACGACCGGATGCCTGCCCTGTTTCACCTGAATGTAGGGCTGCCACAAACGATTATTTTGATAGTCGACTAGTCACTGATTATTTTTGCGATTAGTCGACTAATCAAATCCATTGGACGTAAAACTACAGCTTATTGCACCAGCAGCATCTGCTCTCATATAACTATCATTAGCTTACAGCTTTAAGTGTTTACGGTCTGTGCTAACTAAAAATAAAGACAAGATGATAGTTTATTAAATTTTAATGAAATTTGCAGATTGTTTCGGTGGAGTTTAATGAACTCCTTGCTATCTAAAATATAACAGGACACCGGAGTAAATTCTCCAGCATCTCACACTTCTGATAATCAGCTGTCTGCTTGACGTTTATTCAGCTGTGTAAAAACTATAACTTTAATCTCAGCCAAACCGATTTACTCAGGAACAAATAAAATACTAAAAAAAGCCAAACAACAACATTTTGAAGTTATCTAAGTGACTCATATATCATGTTTAACCTGAGTAGTGAAAGACGCGATTTGCCGGGAGTCCGGTGTTCTCACGGCTCTAGTGAGCCTAGCCCCCGGCTCGCTAACGAGCTAGTGGGTAACAGACGTCTCCGAAAACGTCGGAGCGCTTTTGAAAATATGCGGTGTCTTGATAAACTGAGCAGATATTTGAGGTTTACACAGCTACATTCTCGCCTGAAAATATGTTAAACGTTTATTTTGTGACCCAGAAAGAATAATAAGAGTAACATTAAAACTAACTAGCTGCCGCCATTGTTGGAAACTGAGCTGGGCCGCGCTATGAATTCTGGGACGCTGCTTCTTCTTCTTCGGGGTTTAACGGCAGCTGGCATCCTTGTACATGCAGTGCTGCCATCTTCTGTTTCAGTCCGTTATTACACTCTTAAATCCTGCTACTTATTCCTGCGTCTTTTGTGATCTTACAAAGCTTCAAACAACGCGTCGACTATTAAATCAGTCGTCGACGTAATCGTGGCAGCCCTACCTGAATGCTACATGGACTGATTCTTATATAAAGAGTACAGAGTACTCACAGCGCTCTATACAACATGCCACATCCACACAAGCACTTTCTTCTATGCTTTAAGTGCTTACTATCTAACATTCACACACATTCATACTCGGATGGATGCATCGGTGAGCAACTTGGGGTTAGTATCTTGCTGAAGGCATGCAGACTGGGGCAGCCAGGGACTGAACCACCAACCTTCTGATCATGTACACCCTGAGCTACAGCCAGCCAAAGATGCACCCCACTAGAACCTAAAGTTAGGGACAGTCAACAGCTGTACCAGTTGTAGGAGGCTCCTTGCACTTGTTGAATGGACAGGTAAGTACTGAATGTCCACATCGTCAGACTTTATGTGCAGAGGTTTTATTACAGTGATATAGCACAGGCAAAGTAGCTTAATGAAACAATACAGATCTTCTAATTAAACCACACAAAACTTTACATTCTTGAATCGATTCTATGGCGATGCTAAAGATCTACCACCAGTTTTGGTATATAACCACACTCTTCAGGTAATATTTGCTCTTTATTATATTTATTAAACCGTGGTATTATTTTCTCTCTGATGAGGATCTTTAGATCTACAATATAAAGCAGCTGTTGGGGTGAATTTACACTATATCATGAAAACACAACTGAACTGATAGTGAGGTTTAGTCTGGTGCTACGTCTGTCAGGTTGGTGCTCTGTGGGTAAAATGACGACACTGGAGAGTTGCTGTAACGTACCTTCAGCAGAGCCTCGGGGAAGTTTCTGTTGAAAAACCGAACCACCTCTTTGACGCTGGAGCTGCTCTTTGTCCTCACTGTGATCATGTAGCCATCTCCAAACCTATAACATGTTAAGAGAAGCATGACTGTGCCAAGTCAGGACATAATGGTACAATCATAAAGTTCTCCAACTCTGCCCCTTTAAAAAAAGCACCCCAACATATGTTATATGAGTACTGAGCGAGCCAGAACTGTAAACTTTTTTCTAATTCGGATTTTTTTAATATACCTTTGTCTTTTTTAACCTCATGAACGTGGGCAGCACTGTGCTGTGGTGATTAGCGCTGTTGCCTCACAGCAAGAACTGTTCTCCCAGTGTTTGCTGGGTACTGGGTACTCTGGCTTCCTCCCACAGTCCAAACACATGCAGTTAGTGGGGACCAGCTTAATGGGGAATCCCAAATTGCTCATGCGTGTGAATGGTGGTCTGTCAG
The DNA here is from genome assembly GCF_057381845.1 of Rhamphochromis longiceps. Taxonomy (NCBI): domain Eukaryota; kingdom Metazoa; phylum Chordata; class Actinopteri; order Cichliformes; family Cichlidae; genus Rhamphochromis; species Rhamphochromis longiceps. Next base: position 1,547,558 of record NC_140568.1, read on the forward strand.
ACAGACTGGCGACCTGTCTGGGGTGCACCCTGGCTCTCACCCTTTGACAGCTGGCACATCTGTAGTCAACTATGAGACCTGAGTCTGTGAAGGTTCTCAGTCATCCAGGTCATCGTAGTCAAAGGAGCGACCATCTTTGAACAGAGGCGGGGTTTACGACACCAACTCTCTGCCATCTATAATCCAGTTTTGAGATCCCTTCCCAGACGCCTTAACGCCCACTCACATCCTGGGCCATCTGACCTCAGGAATTCGCATGATAAGGTGGGGCCAGGTTTCACAATGAACACACCCGAAACTCTGGCTGATTGGGACCCACGCCCAGTTTCACACCTTGGCTCAGGTGATTAGAGGATCATCAGGGGTCCTTTTGTCCCTCTGTGGGGGGAAACTCCCACTAGGTTTATATCTGGGACTCTCCACCATTTGACCTTAGAACTGAAGAAGCTTCTCGGATGAGAGGTGAAACGTCTTCAAGCAACTTAAAGAAGTCCAGACGCTTTTCTTTGCAAGCTCCTTTGACTACGATGACCTGAGGTTAAGGGTGGTCTTTTGCGGTTGCCTGTGGGATCCCCTGGAAAATACCCAATTAAGCTTCAGTTTCTATGGGAGTATGCATGATGAAGCAGAGCTGCTTCTAAATGTGGACAAATGTAAAGATTTTCTGTCCTTGCATCCTCTGATAGCTAAAGAAATGATGGCAGCTGTGTGCAATGTCCTGGACAGAACAGACTGCAGGATCTGGTGCAGCTGCCACATAAACCTCGTCTGATTTTAAGGACTGCCTGTTTTTCCATGGACTGTGAGGATGAACTAGTGGAGACAGGGCATGAGTGCAGGATGAGGAGGAAAGCTTATATGTACTGTTCATTATACCAAAGGTAGAAACCTGATATTGATGACCTCACAGTACTCAAGCTGATTTTAAAATGATAAGTCAGAGCTGTGGATGAGCATGGTCAGGTTGTAAAAACAGCTGGAAAAAGATGAGATCACAGGAGAACAGTGTCTCACCTCAGATTTACTCCACCTCATCCCAAACCACCACAAACATCAGGTGAAAATACTCCTCCCTCACATCCAGCGTTACATCTCCTTCTACTGTCCAAGATCAGCTGTTCCACAGCCCAGGAGAAATTACTGTCCTCTTGTGGCAGTTGAAAGTCTCCATAACTGTGAAACATTAGACTGGAAATGCTGTTGTGGGTACTGGTTCGACATATACTCCCCAGCTGACAAACTCACCTCATGTACTTGTCTAACAGACCACTGAGCTAGCTGCTGGGCTGGATGGAGACAGAAATGACTCTTTAGAGTAAAAGCTGGCATGTGCCTGTGGTGGTGCTTGTTTCAAAGACAATGGCATTTCCTGCTCTACTGAGTTTAGATTTCATATTATTCACTGGTATGCAGCTGGATGTTTCAGAAGGAAAGTATTGGTTTGATGATGATGATAAGATAAGACACTTCAGGAGTGGGGGGTGTGGTGGGGTGGGTGACCAGAGTACTGCTTTCTTTCAGCAGACACTCCTCGTGTCTCCACGTCAGAATGTGCCACCATCATCTGTGCTCTACAGGGCCCCTCACAGAAGCTTACAATAGAGGTGGAAGGCAGAGCAGAAAACCAGAAAGTCACACCCTGAATCAGAAAATCACTGATACAGGAGATATAACATCAATCCCACCATGTCATCAAAACAGGGCTTTATCTATCTATCTCAAGCTTCCCTACAAGACCATGTGCCAGCCACAATCCTTCCCCTGGACATCTGGGAAGACACCAAACCTACTGACGATTGCAGAAATGGTCTGCTGGCTAAAACCGAGCTGGGATGTTCAGGAGAATGTGCAAAACTGTAATGTGTTCTATTGTACAAACTTCAAAACCAGCAACCAGCAGGCAAACACCAACAAACGATGGTCCAAAGGCTGCTAGGGATGTATGTGATGGGTCCATCCCCCAAGAAGATCAACCAAAGTGTCTTTGTTGACACCACTCCAGGTAAGTAGGATGATTCTCTTTAAGAAAGTAACATCAGAAGCTCTGACACAGTGGCCCCTATCTGATCCATTGTCCTCCTGGAAGTCATGAAACCCAGTTTGTCTCCTCACTCTTGCAGACAGAGTCCCAAACATGGACAAATGAACACATCCTCGGAGCAGTGCTGTGGAAAGAGTAAACTGCACCTTAAAAAAGAGACTCTTACACTGAAACCAGACATAAACAGTGGGACAAATCCATGACTCCCAGTTTGCCCTAAATCCAGCTCTTCAGGTGTCCTCTGGTTTCTCCTGCAGAGCTGAATCTTTAACGACGACGACTCTTGGATGTGTTGCTGCACCCTCGAGATGTCACACATCAAACCTCTGGATGTGCCAAATCTCAGTGCTGCAGGTCCTGAGTAACCGTGTCTTCAGAAACCTGGACTATATAACTATGAGTAACTATGATTAAAGAAGGTCCTGACCTGTTCTTTAGGTGCTGGATGCTCCCCAGGCATTTAAACCTGCCATTCACCATAATGCCCAGTCTGGTACACAAGGCCTCACACTCCTCCATGCTGCAGATGTAGTGAAAACACTTTGGTGAAACATTTGTAACACAGATGGTATAACAGGAGGTGTTCCAGAGGAACATGCATGTCATTACTAAGCTTTATAACCTGTGTGACGTCAGCACTACAGAGCGTCCGGTCTTGATTATGTCCAGGATTAAATTCCAGAGGAACCTGCGGGCTTTCGGGTCCATCCCAGTGGTGGGCTCATCCTAAACACAAGCAAACACAACAATGTTTAAAACAGCGACAGACTCTGGATGGACTCTGAACCTTACTGCCTGGGACGTTGATAGGCTGGCATGTGTGATGTAGAAATGTTGGACAACTTTGGACTTTTTTACTATTTGACCAACTGGATGTGGGGTTGATGCTGTCTCCACAGGCTGTTCAGGGACACTCACTGCAGTCTTTAAGTAAAACTGGTTGCATATTTTCTGTATCCATGTTACACTTAATCATTAAAAATGATCACATATTACGATGTTTATATCAAAAGATTACTGTGTTGCACACAGACATTAAAATATAATCCAAGGTATGAGTAGAACTCGCAGAGTAACTAACTTATATAATACTATCACTACTTTTGTAATACTTTGTATACATGTATGCAATACTATCAAGTTTTAATAAAAATATTTATGAATGATCACTCAGATTACTGATTAGCCCCATAGTCACACATTCACATCGTCCTTCATTTTATGCTTTTAAGCACTTCTATCGGCTCCATTTCAATGTTAAACATGCTTCCAAAAATGAACTAAAGCTTCAAACAGAATGTGAAGAAACCGGCGGATTGACCCTCTGATCTTTGTTACGCTGCCCCGAGCACAGAGAGCATCTATTCTTCTTACCAGGAAGATGAGTGATGGGTACCCGATGAGAGCAATGGCAGTGGAGAGCTTGCGTTTGTTTCCTCCACTGTAAGTGCCCGCTGGTTTGTCTGCATACTTGGACAGCTCCAGCTTTTCCAATGCCCACTGCACCACCTGCAGGGGGTAAAGAGTAATGTGAGCTGTTGAAATTCTGCTGTTCAGGCGATGAAGGAGACAACGGTAGGATATCCCCCCTTAATGTGGAACTGCATAACATTTGCTGAATTGTTCCAATATTTGATCCTCAGTTTGTATTCTCTGTCCTACATGTTGGGTCTGACTCTGACCGTAAGTATGGGTCTTTTACTAAATAACTGCGCAATCAGCAAAAGTTCTTGTAGGTTAACATGTCTGCATGTTTTGCTGGCTGTGTTAAGTGGATAATTACAAGACACCACAAAGTTACAAGCTACACAGAGTCCTGTGGAGTCTGATAAAAAAAATAACACAATTAAAATAACTAACTGTTGTATAAAACAGCAGTTATAAAGGTTATTGGGAAATAAAGGTCAGAGGAAGAAGATTACTGCATAAGACTAAACTTCAGCTCTTTTTCTTTGTAATTACTTCACAAAAAACGGTGATAAAACACGCTTCACAGAGTGAGCAAGTTTATCATGCACAGGATATTCTCTTCATTATCTTACTGCACAAAGTCCAACAACTGCCGTCACAATGTGAAGTCGTTTTTAGCTCAATGAGTCAACTCAGGTTTCACCTGCTCGAAAAATGAACCGGAAACTCAGTCATCACAAAAAGTTGCAATTAAGTTTTATCAGTTTAGATGGACCTCACCTGCTGCAGACACACGACTACAGGAGGGGGTCGGGGCTTTGTGAATTCGGTGGCTGTCAGGAGCTGAGGCTCTGACGGTAGGCTGGCCAGTTAGCAAACATGACCGTTTAACATCACCTCTTTGGCAGGACAAGAGCCTGAGGTCGAGGGTCTCTGAATGATTCAGTAGAGAATTGGGGTTTAACCTAGTGGAGGAAAGAGATATTTCCCCTTCATGTCAGGGATTGCATCCTGACTGGTGTCTGTGATTATAGTTCAGCTTACTGAGCCTTCATGTTCTTGGTTTTTGTTTTCTCCATGGGCAGGAAACAAAAACAACATGTAATAGTGGCTCTAGCAGATTTACATTTAGCCAGACTGATGGTCAAACCAGTTCAGGTGTCTTCATTTGCTCTACATGCTCCTCCCAGGTTTCACTGTAAACACCTACGTCGTCTAAATAAACTGCACTGCTTTATAATCCTGACACAACTGTATTCATTAATGCTTGAAAAGAAGCTGCTGCATTTCAAAGACCAAATGGCATGACAGCATATAAATACAGACCTGAAGGACAGAACAAATGTATTTGGCTCTCTGAGACGGAGGAACCTGTCGACGCCCTTTCTAAAGGTCAAACTTGCTCACAAAGTTTGTCGTGGCTACCTGGTCAATACAATCTTTCATTCTGGGAAGAGGATATGCACCTGGCTGTGTGACGCCATTAATTTAGCAAAAGTCAGTGCAAGACCTAAATTTGAAATCTGACTTCTACATCAGCAAACACAGAGATGAACAAGCAGAGGAAGAAGGCAACACCATTTTACCATTTACCTCAGATTCTAATATCTGTCGCTTATCAGGAGATGACCGGTAAAAATGCTGTTTAATAGGCTGAGTATCATCAATATCATGGTCCACTAAATGACCACAAGATGGTGTACCTGAGAACAGAGACAGATAAGACTCTATAATGTTCCCAAAAAGTTTATTCTGTTCATCTGGATGCAGCGTTTCCAGTGCATGTAACTGTCTGTTGTCAATCAGTTGTTCGGGTTTATCTTCATCCAAATGTACAAGTTGCCCAGAGCTTCCCACCAATTTTTTTAAGATGATGTTGCAGCATCCTATCTTCCAATACTCCTCCTTCCTCTCAAGCACCACCGAAGATGAGGTAGAGGCCGCAGTCTTGTGAAAGAGGCGTCTTGGTGCTGAAGGTAAGGCTTTACCAAACATCCCTGTATCACCGCACATTAACATTTAAACAGCACAAAGAGATGCTGAGACGCTGTAGAAACAAAGTCTGCTCACCATCCGACCAACCACGTGAATCTACAAGCTTCTCAAACATACAAAAGAATATATCTGGGTCCAAATCCAGAACTCGAGCACCACACTGAGTGTGTTAGCGTGCAACCTACGAGCAACACGCTGGTAAGGGGCCACAACCAACCTATATTAAATTTTAGGAGGTGCGGAGCAAACTTCTCCCCGAGTTACACACTGGGCTCTTTTTGCAGGCTGGAGAGGAACCCTCACTGACCACCAGATTACTGAACCAAATCAAGGTCCCACCCAGCATGTAAACTGAGCAACACGCCAGTAAGGACCACAGGTTACAGAAGACTCTAAGGCTGCAAACGTGTGACTCCATGAGCAACCCACCGGGCTCTCTTTATAAGCTAGAGAGAAACTCTGACTCACCTGACCCACCAACGTCAACGCCTTTCTAAAAGGAGAGTCATACGCTGTACATGTAATATGTAACATATATGTAACATATGTGAAAGAGAACTGGATTAGTACAAACCTTAATTTCAACCTTAAGTTGTACAATGATACACAACCAGATAGCAGGTATGTAACTAGCTCTGATTTCTGTCTCTGCTCAAGTACAAACAAACGAAGCGATAAGTTCTGTAACATCAAAAGAACCTGTTTATTAATCTCAATGGAAACAGGAAGCATAATATCAGCTGTTGTTGCTGTTGCACGCCTCACTTATCTTGCTCAAAGTAACATTAGAACCCTTCAGGCTTAATATATTGGATTTCTAAAGTGGGGCCGCCACATCTCCCTGCGACTAGTTGTGACTGGGTGGTGGCCGAGAGGTGACAGGTGGTGCCAGGGCTCAATGCCAATGCCTAGCCCCGCTGTACCACCTGGTTGTGAATCAGGGGGCAGGAGAGGATGCTGAACATGGCACAGTGATCCCAAAAGCATGGTGTGGCATAGTGTGGGTAAGCTGGGAGAGTATGACAGTGGCCCTGCTGTATGAGAGCTTCAATTCAGACCATCGGCAGAGATCTGACAGCATTTCGAGGGAGGCTGGAGGCAGGCCACTCTCTCCGGTAAGTCCAAAGGTGGAGGTCTCTGCTTCTACATCAATAGTGGCTGGTGCACAGATGTGACAGTGATTGCTCAGCACTGCTCTCCCTCTCTGGAATATCTTTTTATCCACTGCAAACCGTTTTATTCTCCGGGGGAGTTCGCTTCATTCATCCTGGCCGCTGTTTACATCCCGCCAGACGCAGATGCGCAGGCAGCTCAGTGCGCACTCGCGGAGCAGATTCTCCACACGGAGCGGACATTCCCGGACTCTCTCATCATTGCTCTTGGGGACTTTAACAAAGCCAATCTGAGCCATGAGCTTCCGAAATATAAGCAGTATATTAAATGCCCAACCAGAGAGGAGAGGACATTGGACCACTGTTACAGCACGATCAGCGGGGCCTATCGCGCGGTGCCCCGCGCTTCACTCGGACTTTCTGACCACGTCATGATCCACCTAATCCCCGCGTACAGACAGAGGCTGAAGCTCTCCAAACCTGTCGTGAGGACTAAAAAACTGTGGAGCAACGAGGCTGTGGAGGAGCTTCGCACGTGTTTGGAGACCACAGACTGGGACACATTGAAGGCTGCTTCTAACAGCTTGGACGAGTTTACGGACACTGTCACCTCCTATATCCACTTCTGTGAGGACAGCATTGTGCCATCACGCACCAGGGTGAGTTATAACAATGACAAACCCTGGTTTACTCCTAAACTCAAAAAGCTGTGGCTGGAAAAGAGAAAGGCGTTCAGAAGCGGAGACAGGGACTGCTACAGAGAGGCCAAGTACAGGTTCACTAAAGAAGTGGACATTGCTAAACATCAGCACTCTGAGAAGATGCAGCAGCAGATCTCAGAGAATGACTCGGCCTCTGTGTGGAAAGGTTTTAGGAATATCACAAACTACAAGCCTAAAACCCCCCACTCCACTGATGACTTGCTCTTAGCCAACACCCTTAACGACTTCTACTGCCGTTTTGACGAGCCATCAGGCAGCCTTCACACCTCCAACGGCCCCAACAATAGAGGCACTTTGGACACTCATTCCCCCACCTCTCCCCCCTCCATAGAGCCATCACCACCTTCAAACTGTTCACATACAACACCCCCCTCCTCACCCCACACAAAAGAGGATTTCACACCACCTCCTCCCACCACAACTCTTCATATTCATGAAGCAGATGTGAGGAAGCAGTTTAAGAACCTGAATGCTCGGAAAGCTCCCGGCCCAGACGGTGTGTCTCCTGCCACCCTCAGACACTGCAAACGAGCTGGCCCCAGTGTTTTCTGGCATTTTCATCTCCTCACTGCAGGCATGTCATGTGCCTGCCTGCTTCAAGTCCTCCACCATAATCCCTGTCCCCAAGAAACCTAGGATCACTGGACTAAATGACTACAGACCCGTGGCTCTGACATCTGTGGTCATGAAGTCTTTTGAGCGCCTAGTTCTCTCCCATCTCAGGACCCTCACGGCCCCCCTCCTGGACCCCCTGCAGTTTGCATACAGAGCCAACAGGTCTGTAGATGACGCCATCAACATGGCCCTACACTTCATCCTGCAGCATCTGGACTCCCCAGGAACCTACGCCAGGATCCTGTTTGTGGACTTCAGCTCTGCCTTCAACACCATCCTTCCAGACCATCTCCGAGGCAAGCTTTCCCAGATGAATGTGCCTGATCCCATCTGCCGGTGGATCACTGACTTCCTGATGGACAGGAAGCAGCACGTGAGGCTGGGAAAGAATGTCTCGGACTCCCGGACCATCAGCACCGGCTCCCCTCAGGGCTGTGTTCTTTCTCCTCTGCTCTTCTCCCTGTACACCAACTGCTGCACCTCCACCCACCAGTCTGTCAAGCTAATCAAGTTTGCAGATGACACCACCGTTATTGGACTCATCTCGGACGGGGACGAGTCTGCCTACAGGAGGGAGGTTGAACGTCTGGTGTCCTGGTGCAGCCACAACAACCTGGTGCTGAATGCCCAGAAGACAGTGGAGATTATTGTGGACTTCAGGAAGCACACAGCCCCACTCCCCCCCATCATCCTGACTGACACCCCCATCACCTCTGTGGACTCATTCCGCTTCCTGGGTACCACCATCACCCAGGACCTGAAGTGGGAGCCCACCATCACCTCCGTCATCAAGAAAGCCCAGCAGAGGATGTACTTCCTGAGGCAGCTGAAGAAATTCAACCTGCCAACACGGACGATGATGCAATTCTACACCGCAATCATCGAGTCCATCCTCACCTCCTCCATCACCGTGTGGTACGCTGGAGCCACTATCAGGGACAAACAGAGACTGCAGCGTGTTGTGCGCTCTGCTGAGAAGGTGATTGGCTGCAGACTCCCATCTCTGCAGGACCTGTACACCTCCAGGACATTGCGGCGTGCAGCTCGGATCTCAGCTGACCCTTCTCACCCTGGACACAGTCTGTTTGACCTGCTCCCCTCAGGCAGGAGGCTCCGGTCCATTCGCACCAGAACCTCTCGCCATAAGAACAGTTTCTTCCCCTCTGCTGTCGGACACATGAACAATAACCATATGACTGTTCCCACCACTAACACATGACCCTACGCTGTGTCACTGCATCATTCCATGTTTGGCACTGATCACCACCTGCACTCATGTATATATCTTTCTACGTAGCACTCTTAATTCTTATTCTCATGTATATATCTCATGTATAGCTCATGCACATATCTTTCTACGTAGCACTTTTAATTCTTATCCCTACTTTTATTTTTTCATGTCTATTTAAGTGCTATTTATGACACTATGTTTGCACTGAAGCACCGCAGCAATTTCCTAATGTTGTAAACCTGCTCAACATTTGGCAATAAACCCCTTTCTGATTCTGATTCTGATCAAGTCCAAGTGAACCATTCTGCTCTGGTGGTTCCCTTTTCAAAAAAACTGTACCAGAGGTTGAGCTTTCAGAGGCAACTTATCTCTCAACCTTCCTAGTAATATCTATGCTAGTGTGCTGGAAGGAAGAGACTACCAGTTAGTCAAATCTTGGAACTAGGAGGACACAATGTGGTGTTCATCCTGTTTGTGGGACACTGAAGTCAGACTCCGCCAGGGCTGCTCTTTGCCATAACTTTTACAGGCAGCATTTCAAGGCGCAGGAAAGTGGCAGAGCGGTTTGCATATTGGTGGTCATGAGATGGTTATGAGCAGACGGACACTGTAGTGGAGAGAGAGCTGAGGATAAAAGTGATCACCTGTTTCATCTACATTTCTACCCTCAACCACGGTCACAAGCTGTGGGTACGGTTCCACCAAAGCTGCTACTCCTACACATCAAAATAAGCCAGATGAGCTGGTTGGATGCCCCCTTAGTAAAGGGTTTAGGGTATGTCCTATAGGGCTGTGCGATATGACCAAAATCTCATATCCCGATATAAGACATTTATCATCCTGACAACGATATAAATCACAACAATGTAACATTTTCTATAAATTCTGTGAATCTCGGGCAGCTCGACTTGTGTGAAGTGTCTCCAGCTGGGCGTCGTGTAGCTGGAGTCGAGTGTTTTCTTTCCACCATTTTCTTTCAAAGGTTTATTTTTTAGCACCTGACGGCTCTTTTTTGCTTCTCATCCGTAAACACTCTGCATACTCTTTCACCTGATTCAGTTTATTTTGAAAAATCTCAACAGGATCTTGAGCTTTATTGTGAAAGGTTTACGTGGAAAACAAACAAGCGGACAGCGGAGCCACGCGATGGTTTTACCGTCATTGTTGCTAACGACAACACGTAAAAACAGGTGCTTGTCTGTCTGTAGTGTGGTTATATTAAATATAAGAGAAAGAGAGAACTTTAAGAAATTAATACTACAGTGACCATCAGAACCATGAAAAATATTGCTGTAAACAGTTTATTTTACGACACCACAAAACAAACGACAGACGTTTTTATATCGTCATCCGATATATATCGTTATATCGAACAGCCCTAATGTCCTGCTGGGCAGAGGTCCCGGGGTAAACCCACACTACAGAGATGATGTCTCTGCTGGCTTGGAAACATCTTGATGTCCCCTCAGAGGTGACTGTGTAGTTGGAGGTCTGGGCATCTCTGCTGCTGCCACAGCAGAAAATGAATGATAAACAGATGGATGTCAGTCTGTCCAGATACAAAAATATAAACCATTACGAACACCTGCCTTGGTTCAAAGATGGAGGGCAGCAGGTTCATGGGAGAGGAAACAAGAAACGAAAATGCTTTTTCAAGCAGTGGCACAGATCATCTTTTCTTATCCCTCCATGCAGACTGGTTTGGTTTCTGTGCCGTATTATTGAGCAAGACACTCACCTCAACTTGAAATCGATGCAACCACTGGAATATGTACAGTTGTGTTCAAAGTAATAGCAGTCCAACATGATTAACCAGATCAGTCAGTGTTTTTGATATAAATCATATTATTACATGGCAAATAATTTATCAGTAGGTGCAGCAGAGTCAGAGAAACCAACAGACCCAACAATCATCACATGAATGCACCTGAGTCTGTGCAACTGAATAATGAAGTGAAAGGGGCGTGTTCAAAGTAATAGCAGAGTCCAATCAGTGAGGTCGTTCACTATGTGAAGAAACAAATCTACAATTTGCCAAAGAACATATGGACTGGCCTAAAGAGAAATGTAGAAACATTTTCTGGACTGATGAAAGTAAGATTGTTCCTTTTGGGTCCAAGGGCCACAGACAGTTTGTCACACGACCCCCAAACACTGAAATCAAGCCACAGAACACTCTGAAGACCGTGAAGCCTGGTGGTGCAAGCATCACCATATAGGGCTGTTTTATTAAGGTGTCGGGCCTATTTATCACGTACCAGGGATCATGGATCAATTTGCTTATATCAAAACACTTGAAGAGGTCATGCTGCCTTATGCTGAAGAGGAAATGCCCCTGAAATGAGTGTTTCAACAAGACAACGACCCCAAACACATTCAAAACATTCAAAAATGCTGCCTCTTAGGCAAAACCAAGAAATGCAGAGGAATTGTGGAAGGTTGTCCAATCATCCTGGGCTGCAAGAAGCTGGGCGACTCCATGCAGGACAGATGTGAAGCAGTTCTCAGAAACAGTGGTTATACAACTAAATATTAGTTTAGTGATTCACAGGAATGCTAAAATATAATGTGCAGTGTTACAACATTACAGCGTTGTAATGTTGTAAAAACGTTATTATATTTTGAGCTTTACTCATGTTTTAAAACACACTGCTATTATTTTGAACACAACTGTATGTGTGTGAATGTTACACAGCCTGCACACACAGTGCTTGTATAAATGGGTAAACGGGGCAAGTTGCTGAAACTGCTTTGGGTGCTCAGGTAGAATATATATCAGAACCAGTCCATTTACATTCACCATGGCTTTAGCAGTGGGTCAGCGACTGTCTGAGGAAATATATCCATGTTTCCAAGTTAGCCAGTGACACTTTGACTGTAGGAAGGTTATGAAATGCCGGACCCAGAATGAGTTTGGTCATGAATATGAGGCATTATCCTCTTCACTGAGAAAGTGAGGACTGGCCAAAATCTTCATGATCAACATGCTGGCGTATCCTCACTTCTGATACTTGTCTTTCTATTATTACGATTTTGATCACAGTTTCTGTTAGTAAACCTAAAGCTGTGTGTGTGTGTGTGTGTGTGCGTGTGTGTGTGTGTGTGTGTGTGTGTGTGTGTGTGTGTGTGTGTGTGTGTGTGTGAGAGAGAGAGAGACTAACCCTTTCTTGGTCTTTCCAAGGAATGCCACGCAGGCGAGTGTAAAGCTGCAGATGCTCCCTGGCTGTCAGGTCATCAAACAGAGCATCAAACTGTGGACAGTAGCCGATACCTTGTTGCACACGTAACAGGTCCTTCAGGATACTGCACACATGCACACACACACAAGCACAGTTGGCATCACTTCAGCAGTGGTCCTGCAGTACAAACCCAGACTATAGTCAGTGCCCATGTATTTGATGTCTGATGTCCTTTGCTGCTAAAGTATCTGCTAAGAATGTTACAGTCACATTTACAGTGCACTCTGTTATTTCAGCCACTAACCTGTTTCTGTTAATGAAAGCCTCTCCTCCAGTAGTACACTCGTCTCCTGTCAGCATCTTAAAGGTGCTGGTTTTCCCAGCTCCATTTACTCCGAGCAATCCAAAGCACTCTCCGGGCCGGACACCCAGACACAGGCGGTCCACTGCAAGGATACGTCCCATCTTTCTGGATTTGTATACCTGAGGATCAAGCAAAGTAACTTTTTGATAGTAATGACCACTTTAACAGAGTAGGATCATTTTAAAGTAATGGCATAACTGAACGAATAGTTTAAAATATGCAGTTGTGTAAAAGTTAGCAAAGTACATATTAAAGTTTAACCTTGGTTAGGTTCTTGATCTTCAGCATGTCATTGTCAGCGTCTCCACGCAGCACTCTTTGTCTCTCACAGGCCACGTCTACATCATCGTCATCGATAGGCTTGGAGCTGACCGGCACCCTCCTAAGCACATATACTCCAGTCATCTTTTAGCGTATTCACTCTGTCAGTAAGTAATTCCACTTGTCTTTACATATCTTTTATCAACTACAAGAAGGGGGATATGAGCATAGTTTCTCCTTGGTCTGCAGTTACAGAACTGTATTGAAGACTTTTACAACAACATTTTTTAAATGTATTTGTATTTTAAAAGTATGTGTATTTAGATGGACTGATCCGATATTACGTATCGGTGTCGGTCTGATACTGACCTAAATTACTGGATCGGATATCGGAGAGAAATAAAAAATGTAATCGATCCATTAAATATCCCAAAAGCACCTCACAAAACTTGCCACATGGCGTAACTCAGCTCAGAACCGTAGCACGTCGGAGCAGTGTGGTCACGTGATAGAGCGGCTGTGGCGTGCGAGACCATTATAATATTATTATTGTGTAGGAACTATTAAGTCTAATATACCCTAGTAAGCTATAGTACTTTTTCCTTTGGGAACCATCTGTGAAAGAAAGATGTTGAATCTATTTAATTATTGTAGAAAAATAATTGATTTCTGTGCATTTTCTTTTACATGTGCATTAAATTAAATTTGATTACGTCAATTAAGCATTATAAGGCAGAGGGTGGGGGGTGGTTCCCTTTTTTTTTTTTTTTTTGCTGGGAGTTGGCAACCATGTTAGTTAGGTTGTTTAATATTTCCACTAAGTACTCTTTAAAATACCAGAATGAGGAGGAGGTGCAGGTATAAGTAAATTAGATTGATCAGTGCTGAACTATGAAAGATTTTGGCTGCAGTGTATTTTTTGCATACAGGTATAACAGAATAGTTTTAGTTTAGTTTAGTTTTTTAAACTTAAGTATGAACTTGTGCAAAATGCAGCAAGATATTGAAAAAAAACAAACGTTTCATTGATTATAAAATATGCTCTATTGGATTTATATCACTATTGGGAGATATCCAAATTTATGATATCGGTATCGGACATAAAAAAGTGGTATCATGCCATCTCTGTTCACGTTAGCCATATACAAGCAAAGAATAGTGAAAATCAATTTCATTGAGATTTTGATTTTGGCTTCTCAAATTACACGGATTAAGGCCAAGCAGAACTTGGCTCGGGCAGCGGCTGTTGGGTCTGCGCTTCCACAGGCCGCTGGTTTAGAGACTTATTCCCATTAAGGAAGCAAGACGAACAGCGATTTTACTTGCGCAAGGGAGGATCTCAGAGCAGCCCTTCTGCCCTCGTTCAGACCACTTCCACCCCGGCCTCCGCTTGCTGCCTTTCATTGAAAACAGTTACAGTACACACAGCACCACCCATTGTAAACCCCCCTATGGTTATAAAAGATAAGGTACCATATGTGTGTAAGCACGTGTGTGTGTGTGTGTGTGCCTGTGTGAGACTGTGTGTGTTTGCATATGTGTGTGTGAGTTTGGGGGTGCGTTTGTGTGACCTCCTGCCCACAAAAGGATCATAAAAGAAGGAAGCTTACTAAACAAGAAAACAGAACCCTCACATAGGATGTGCCTACAATAAACACTACAGCCTCCCCCACCAGTCAACAGGCTGCGGACGGCAATAGAAACAAAGGAATGTCTTTGATCATACAGTTTTACAAATTTAAGTAACACAATGATAACATTTAACAATTTAAACCTAACAGCGGCTGAAGCAAAACCTTAAACTGTAGGAGGAGTTTGGAGAGGCCATGGAAAAAGACTTTCAGATTGCCTCATTCTGGCAAACTGTCAGGTGACTCAGGAGGGGAAAGCAGTGCTCCACCCACACTCTGCATAGTGTGGGTGGAGCACTGCTGATTTGGACTGTCGGACGGTGGAAGGAAAACTTCAATGACCTCTTTAATCCCACCTCTTCCTTCCATAGAGGAAGCAGAGTCTGGGGACCAGGGGGATGAGTCGTCTATCACCGTGGGCGAGGTCACTGAGGCAGTTAAACAATTCCTTGGTGGCCCCTGGGGTAAATGAGCTTCGGCCTGAGTTCCTGAAGACTCTGGATGTTGTTGTAGGGCTGTCTTTGTCGACACGTCTATACAATGTTGTGTGGAGATCAGGGGCGGTAGCTCTAGACTGGCAAACTGGGATGGTGGTTCCCATCTTCAAGAAAGGGGACTGGAGGGTTTGCTTCAATTATAGGGGGATCACACTCCTCAGCCTCCCTGGGAAAGTCTATGCCAGGGTGCTGGAAAGGAGAGTCTGTCCGTTAATCCAACCTCGGATACAGGAGGACAATGCAGTTTTTGTCCTGGTCGTGGAACACTGGACCAGCTCTTTATCCTCTCAAGGATACTTGAGGGTGCATGGCAGTTTGCCCAACCAGTCTATGTGTGTTTCATGGACTTGGAGAAGGCATTCGACCGTGTCCCTCGGACTGTCCTGTTGGAGGTGCTCTGAGAATATGGGGTGTCTGGCCCATTGCTATGGGCCATTCGATCATTATACAACTGTTGCGAGAGCTTGTTCTGCATTGCTGGCAATAGGTTTTACTTGTTTCCGGCGGGTGATGGACTTGGGTGTAAATGGGAGACGCCCCCTAGGGTGCGAGCTAAGATCCTGTCTGTCCAGAGTCAATCCTGGGAACAGCTAAAATACTGCGCAGGACCCTGTGTTTTATTTACGTATTTTTGCTGTTTTCTGTTATTCTACTGTTTTTAACTTGTTTTCTGCACAGCACTTTGGTCCTGTGCTGGGTATTTTAAATTGCTTTATAAATAAAATTGGATTGGACCCTCAAGCTCCCAGGCCTCTGGTAGACGACCCGAGCATGAAGGCTGGGGCGAGTGGGGAATTATTTTGTTTTATTTTGTAGCTGCGCCTCAGACCACGCCCTGCCACACTGATATTTGAAAGCTGTGTAACAGCAGGAAACCCTACTACATTATTTGTCTTATATACGAAGCATCAATCTGAAAGCTGCTTTGGTGCCGGCTTGGTACAGTACATAAGTTCTGGGGTTTTTCCCCTTTTTCCTGTTGTTAAGTCATTCATGCTTACCGGTAGTTGTGTTTTTAACGTACCCTTTGTTTATATTGTAAGTACATTTTTAGTACAGTCCTCAGCCAACTCTAACTGTAGATCTCTCAGCATACGACCCTCTGTGTAACTAAGTGGTAGGCATCCAGTTCAAAACTATATATAGAAAACTCACGGCGGGTTCCTCAGAAAGTTGTACTGACAGAGGATGGTGATGAGGAAGCCAACAAAGCCTTCGACTGTCATTGCAACAAGTCCTCGAGTCACAATATCCCACTCAAATGGTGATTTCATCTTGTCAAACTGCCCTAAAACACATAATTACAACAACTTAATGTGCAGCTTTGCTCTTCAATCTCCTAAAATCATTATGAATAAAACAAAAAAGCCTGCAAGACTGTAAATCTTTGTTCTCAACAAATCTTCTGTAGCACCAAACTAAGAATGTGCTCTGAATACCCTTATAAATCTTTAAGTATGTATAGCACAACTTTTAGGTTCTTGCAAGAAGTGTTGGTTCATCTCTGTTAAATAAATCATAGTAGTTTAAGATTTAACTTTATTGTAATTAGCCAGCTCGGTGCTTAGTGTACCTATTTTAGCGTAGTATTCATTGATGTACTCGTTGTAGGCCATCTGCATCAGGCCATGACCCAGGTTGTAGTTGGGGAAGATGAGGAAACAGGACTTTAGGTAACTGTTCACTTTTTTCAAATCCTGCAAAAAGAAAAAAAAAGAAGTAAAAGAAAGAAATACAGTAAAAAGCAAAGGTCATGTCAGATACTTTTCCATTTTGTAGTATTCATTCCAGTATGTGGAAGAGCAGGTGATCTAACTCAAAGATCACCATCTCTTCCAAATCTGTACTTTTGCTGTTGAAGGGGAAACGAGTGATGCGTTTGGCTGTGTGTCTGAGGTAAGATAAAAGAATCCAACAGACCTTGTCGTGTTCAAAGAGCTGTAGAAGGAAGGTTGCAACAGTTGCAGTGATGCCTATGAAGAGGTTGATGACTATGAGAAAGACATAGGCTGTACTGGGAACCTTAAACCAGAAGGATGCAGGATACATTATGGGAGTGATCGACCAACTGGAAAGGGGAAGAAAGAAACTTGCTATATGTTTCCATGTTTATAAAAAGATCTTAGTATTTCATTTACATTTAGACAAGTAGTAGAGTTTTGTGAAAACTGCACCTAAACAGGACCTAGCATGATACTAGAGTTGAGTTTGCATGTCAATATGACAAAATGTGCTCCTGGAGACATCCACTGTACCGGAACCACCACGACATGTGGTTTTTAATATTTTTCCCTGTTTGTGAAAATAGTTTGCTAATACTATAAAATTACAGCTGTTAAAAATACAAGTGTGCAGCTGATATCAGAGAAAGGCAAAGTGATGATAATATGTTAGCAATAATTTAAAGCATCCCTATGATACTTTATATAATGCATTAGCACCAATCGTCTGAACTGTGCGCTAAAACAATTACAAGGAAAAGTGCAGGTGGTGGAAGTGGACTGACTTCTGTATATTATGTCTATTTAATGGAAGTCAGTATACAACTAAACTACATAACAATGTGAGCAGAGACTCAGAACCAAGGTGAAAAATCGTGTGTGCAGACAGATGTCTCACCCGTAGAGAAGAAAGAGGGAGAGGACAGCAGGGAAGTTTGTTGGAGAGGTGTAGGCTGGCAGGTCAAACACAAACAGAATAATAACGCAGCATGTAGCAGGTACCAGGTAGTTCAGCTGAGGACAGATAAAAGGAGAAACCATGTTCAGGAGCTGCACACACGTTAAAGCATTTAGTAAGACATTCACATCTGCAACATCACATCCTCACCATATCCCAAATATAGTTGGCTAGCCAGTAGATGACTGGGTCACAGCCACTGACAAACTGCAGGTGTTTGGCCTTTGTGGATTTTTCTGCTACTAGGAAAACCACAAAGCTGGCTGGGACAAAGGACATGGCGACAATAATGAAGATGGCAATCACTACATCTGTGCCCTGGAGCCTGCAGGTACAAAAACAAGGAGAAGAGCTAGTTCAGTTTCAGTTTACAGTATTTGGTCCTCAACAGTCATTTCAAAGCACTTTTGATAGAAACATTCATAAAGTTATGCAAAACTCTCTGAAGTTAAAGCTATACATCAATCTTTACAGTAAAGGAGGAATCGCTCTCTCTGTCTCTGTCCTCTTCTCAGGCCTCTTTGTGGCTCCTCTGCTATTTGTTTTTCCGAAGCACAGTTATACCTAGAGATGGCACGATACCACTTTTTTATGTCCGATACCGATATCATAAATTTGGATATCTGCCGATACCGATATGAATCCGATATAGTGTTTTTTAATCAACAAAACTGTTTTTTAAATATCTTGCTGCATTTTGTATAAGTTCATACTAAAGTTTAAAACAACAACTACACTAAAGCTATTCTGTTATACCTGTATGCAAAAAAAATATTTCATAGTTCAGCAATACTGATCAATCTAATAAACTTAAACCTACACCATCCTCACTATTCTGGTATTTTAAAGAGTACTTAGCGTAAATATTAAGCAACCTAACTAATAGGGTTCCAACTCCCAGCAACAACAAAAATAAATAAATAAAAAATAGGGAACCACCCTCCACCTCATGATGCTTAATCGACGTAATCAACCTTAATTTGATGCAGTGTGAAAAAAAAATGCACAGAAATCAATTATTTTTCAAGAAATATTAAATAGATTCAACATCTTTCTTCAACAAAATTGCAGACTGCACAGATGGTACCTTCCCAAAGGAAAAAGTACTATAGCTTACTAGGGTATATATATTAGACTTAATAGTTACTATATACAGTAATTGACTTCTATTCATTTTACATCAAATTAAAACTTTGGGTGTCAGATAATTATTTATTAAAAGCTCGACATTTTAAATGAGAATAAGAAAGAAAAGTATGTCTTTGTGCCCCCTTTTCCCTGTTAATGCCCTATCGGCCCCCCTGGCTAAACTTTGCTAGTTCCGCCCCTGCACAGTTACCAGCCGTCAGCTGTAGAAAAAGATCCTGGAGTAGAAAGTAATATTAAATAAATTCTAACAACAGCTGATCAAGCTTAAACGTGCTGCTGTTGTTCAGCCGCTGGTTTCCTCTTTCTGGTGCAAAGTGGGCCAAAAGCAAACAAGAGAGAAAAGCCGATCAGCTGATCATTAAGCAGTTTCATGATTGAAGTAGCAGCAAGAAGAGGCAGTCGCTCGTTAAGCTTAACGCAGGAATGCTTTACAAACATTCAGAGATGGACTTACACACTTGCTTTACTTCTCTCGGGGATAACTTTGTCGGAGATGAAATGCCGGGTTGCTAGCGAAGCTCCACATGCTATCCAGACCACCGACAGGTCCCGCATGCCACAGCCGCTCTATCACGTGATGCATACTGCTCCGACGTGCTAACGTTCTGAGGTGAGTTACGGCGTGTTGCAAGTTTTGTGAGGTGCTTTCGTGATATTTAATGGATCGGATTACATTTTTTATTTTTCTCCGATATCCGATCCAGTAATTTAGGTCAGTATCAGACCGATACCGATACGTAATATCGGATCGGTCCATCTCTAGTTATAACTGCGATGGATGATCTGATATCAGTACCTCACATAACTCGCCACATGGCGTAACCAGGTAGTGACCTCAGCACGTCGGAGCAGTATGCGTCACGTGACAGAGCAGCTGTGGTGTGTGAGACGTCTGGAGTTACTTCACACTCAAAGCATCTGGAGCCTCACTACGTGCTGCCAAACCAGCATTTCGTCTGTGAGTAGGCTCAGTTAAATGTGATAGAAACCGAAGCTCTCATGACTCATCAAGTGATGCTACTGACCAGCCAATCGGTGGCATTCAGTCTGATGATGTCACATTTTAGTACCTGCTCGGATTGCTTGGAACCCCGGGCGAGCTGATACTAAAAACGTACCTGGTACCAGGTACTACAACCTAACCGAAAACCCTGAAAACCGCACCGAGTCGATCTGAGTAGATACGAATGGAAAAGGGGTTTAATAGACACTAGCCCAGGAGAAGCATTCCCTTTTAGGAGAACTTCCTTTCAACAGGAAGAGAGGCCTGGCAGAACCAGGCTCAGGGCGTAGCAGCCATCAGCCATATGGCTGGATTCACTCGCTGGACCCACGTCCTCATTTTAGGTTTGACAGTGTTTGTAGTAGATAAAGGTGAATGACTTAAACATGAACTGAGCTGCAGTTTGGGGAAGGCTTCAGAGGGGACAGGTGGCGGCTCCCGGGCCTGGCAGATCCCCCATGAACCAATGAGAAGTGAAAGAATTGAAAAAGGGGAGGGAGGGTGGGGCACGAAAACAAGAATGAACAGCTTGTAGAGCTGGGGGAGCATGTATAGATAAGAAGCTAAAGGAGCTTGTTTGGAGGCCGGTCCTGCTCCTAAAATTCAGATACTTTAACTCCAATGAAGAGAAGAGACAAAATACCAGCAGCTGCCAGCGCTACTCCTACGCCTCCTAGCAGAACTTGAGGTCAAGGTCAACAGGATCCAAACTCATCTGAGACTTTTAGGAGATGCACCGATGGTATCAATTTGAAAATCATATGTCGCCTTGTTCTTGAGTTATCGTGTTCACAAAGTAGCGTGTCCATGAAGGGTGACGACCCCCAGTGTTTTACAGCTGAGGGTTAAGGAAGTCTATGACTAACTTTTCTGTTTGATGAATGCTGAATGGACGGGTTCTGACATCGGGGTTTTCTATTCGATCTGAACACTCAAAGCACTTTATACAACCTGCCGCATTCACACAAACACTTTTTCTGTGCTTCATCTATTGAAGTGCTTTCTATATACCACTGACACAGTCATACTCTGTTGGATGCATGGGTGAACAACTTAGTATCTTGCCCAAGGATTCTTGGCATGCAGACTAGAGGAGCCAGGAATCGAACCACCAACTTTCTGATTAGTAGATGGTCTGCTTTCTTCCAGAGCTAGCAACAATGAAGACTCATCGTTTACGTGAACAGAATGTGACTCTATCACATAAATATATGAGGTAAAGCCACAGACACTTACAAATAGTCTAAAGAAAGGCTGGCACTGGTGCGATTCATCGGGTGGTTTGTTACTGTGATTCCTGCAAACAAACAGAACAAACAATCTGTTGTGTAGTTAAAAATAACCAACCAAACTGGCACAACTTTATTCAGCAGCTATATCTGGCGTGTCTACCATAGGCAGCAGGATTGCCCTTGGAGGGAGGCATGTTGGCACGCAGGATGGCATTGTTGAGGACATTCAGATACGTTGGCATGCTGTGGTAGCCTTTATTGTTGTAGAGAACCTGGACACAGTAAGTTGCACTGTTAGCAGTATTGTATACTGTACCTGTCCAGTTTAGAGTCATTGCGTCTTTGTCTTTACCTGAGCTGATCTGCGCACCGCTATTTTACGAACCATAGGTGGAAGATTTCTCCCAAAAGATGTTGGGATTGATTTCTGAATGTTGCCCACTGTTAAACCACCATATCTGTAACAAAATTAATTTGACAGAAAACCAGTATGTGCATGTTACTGTATCCATGTGAAATTAAGACGAAGTGTAGCCAAAGAGCAATGCACAATTACAATAAGTATGACTTGGCAAAATTAATGGACTTAGGAATTCAGAAAAGTACCAGCAAATACTGATCCACCATTAATAACATCTGGAAAGTGTCTGATTGATGATTTACTTTTCAGCATGACAATGATCTCAGGAGCTCGGACAGAAAAGCATCTGGACATCTTTAAGCTTCTTGAAGACGTTTCATCCGAGAAGCTTCTTCATCATACATGACGAAGGGGATGTAATACCCTGTAGACTTCCAAAGATCCACAAAGGAGTCCCACTCAGACCCATTGATAGCAGCATTACCTCAGCCACATACAACACTGCAAACACCTCACCACCATCCTAGCGCCCCTTGTAGGGACCATCACATCAAGAACTCCACGACTTCACCGACAAGGTCCAGAAACTTCCCCTGGATCCAGATGAAACCATGGTGTCCTTTGATGTAGTCTCTCTCTTCACTTGCATACCCACCACGGAGGCCGTGGAGACTGTCAGAAAACGACTACAAGAAGACAGCTCCTTGGAGGACAGGCCCAACTTCACACCCGATCAGATCTGCACACTGTTAGACCTCTGCCTCACCACCACATACTTCAAATACAATGAAGGCTTCTACAGACAAAAACATGGCTGTGCCATGGGCTCCCCCGTGTCACCTATTGTAGCCAACCTTTACATGGAGGAAGTGGAAAGGAAGGCTCTTGGCTCTTTCAAAGGAAGAGTACCCAGCCACTGGTACAGATATGTGGACGACACCTGGGTCAACATCAAGACACAAGAAGTGGATTCCTTCACTGCGCACATTAACGCTGTGGATAAAAACATCAAGTTCACCAGGGAAGACACAAAGGACAACTGTTTGCCTTTCCTGGACTGCGCCGTGCACATTGAAGAGAACGGCAACCTCAACATCGAAGTTTACCGGAAGCCCACACACACGGACCAGTACCTCCTCTTTGACTCCCATCACCCTCTGGAGCACAAACTTGGAGTAATCAGGACCCTACACCACCGGGCAGAACATGTTCCCTCTAAGCCTGATGGTAAATGGACTGATTCTTACAGAGTGCTTTTCTACTCTCCCAGAGTACTCAAAGCCCTGTATACAACATGCCTCATTCACCCATTCACACAAGCACTAAACACAAGTGCAAACTAATCTACATTCACACACATTCACACTCTGATGAACACATCAGAGGGCAATTTGCGGTTAGTATCTTGCCCAAGGATATTTGACATGCAGACTGGGGAAGGCACCAACCTTCCAACCAGTAGCTGATCTGCTCTACCACCTGAGCCACAGCCACCACAGCCCTAAGCCTAAGCCTGAAGGGAAAAAGAAGGAGCACACACATGTAAAGGAAGCTCATCAAGTCAGCAAAGATGCACAGAAAAGAAGATCAGACACCAGCTAGAGAAAATCAGAAGGACAAACAGAGCAGCACTGTCAGCCCTCATGTAGCGCGTTTATTAGAGAAATTCAGGAGTCTTCTCCAAGCACGACATCCCAGTGTACTTCAGACCCAGCCACACACTCAGACACAAACTGGTTCATCCACATCCGTTTTCACGCCTTGGCTCGTGTGATTAGGCAGAGGATCAATACCGGGTCCATGACTCCCTCAGAGACACTCCCATAGGGCTTAAAAATCTGGGACTCTCCACCAGTTGCTCTTAGAACTAAAGAAGCTTCTCGGATGGGAGATAAAACGTCTTCAAGCAAGTTAAAAAAGTCCAGATGTTTTTCTTTCTGACCTCCTTAGACTATAATGGCCTGAACTGAGAACCTTCACAGACATCACAATGATCCCAAACACTGCCAGAGCACTAAGCAAACCTAAAGAAGAGCTTTGGTATATCCTTCAAGAAGCCTGGAGAACTGTTCCTGAAGATTACCTAAGAGAGCTTAGGCTGTGTGGAAGAATAAAGAACTGTACAAACTCTGTTTTTGCCTTATATGCTGTGTCTCTGTGTTCACATGTTTCAACAATGATGCCTGCTGTGTACTCTGAGGGGAGCTCGCAGCTACTCAGGCTCAGGAGGTCCCAGTAGCAGCCCATGACATATAACATATAAGTTATAATTCTGTTTAAACTAAGGTGATCCAACTAGTATTTTGTGCAATTAGATTCTACACTGAAAAGTCAAAGCATCAGTTTGCAGTATGTTGTCAGTATTTCTGTTGTGTGGCTGTTTCCTTAGAGTTGCTCCAGCAGCTGTCCTACCTGTGCAGCCGCACTCTGTCTGATGTGAAAAGCAGATATTCAGAGACGTTCCGGCCTGTGATGTCCACCATAATGTCACCGGTCACCACCTTCATGAGAGGGGGTTGTCCTCCTACCCCACTGGGACAGGAGAAGCCTGTCCCCTGCATAGAGCAGACGCAGCGCACCGGCTCATGGATGGACAAGGGAAAGGTAGGTGGAGATGTAACAGGCTCTAAGCAAAAGTGAAAGAGTCATCATTCATTCAGCGGATCTTTTCCTTAGTCCACGTGGACTTCTCAAAACCGAAAAAACACAGGGGGAATAAACTGCGTTAGAAATGATTTATTAGCTCTCCCAACGAGCCAAGACACAAGTAGGCATCACTGTACGTGTCTATTGGTCCACATTAGCAAAATATAATAAGACAATAACAATATTCTGCTTAAAAACATGAAAGGAACACTTTGCAATCACAGTATGGCATCACATAAATTAAACTTGGTGATCTGGTCAGGTAAGGAGCAGAGGGGTTATTGATCAGTTTCAGCTGCTCTGGTGTTAATAATATTAACACCAGGTGGACTAGATGGGCAACAATGAGACAACCCCCAAACAGAAATGGTTTTCAGATTAAGACCACCGACAGTGTTCGTCTCCTTATCTTTTCTGACTGCAGCGTCATTACTGGTGGCATGAAGTACTCCCTGCACCCTACAGAGGCTGCACAGGCAGGCCTACAGCGAGGCACATCAATACATTTCATTATCAGAGGTTATCTGTGTCTCAGCATGCCGTGAGACACAGGCTAGGATAGCTGGACAGGACCGCACAAAGTCCTTAACCCATCAGCTGTACCAGTATCTGCTCCTTTCTGCAGGTGGAACAGGACGAGTGCTGCCAGAGACCTACAAGTGACAGCCAGCAGCCCACTGCTGTCAATGTCTCTAACCCAACAATCATAAGCAGGGCCTGAGAGCCCGAGGTCCTTTAGTGGGGCCCTGTGGTCACTGCCCAGCACTGTGGAGCCTGACTGGCCTTTAACCATACCAGAACTGGCAGGTCCAGCAGTGGTGCCCTGTTAGTGTTACTGTGAGACAGACGTGAACGGGTCCGGAGAAGCCATAGAGAAAGTACATGCATGCATTTGCTGCAATTAATTTTCCACCAAACAGACTCGCATGCTGCATCATTTTTTCACTCTGACTTCAGCCCTCTGTAGATTGATCATTTTCATCAAATGATGTGTCATCCTTCACTCCTAATATATTACCTGGACCACATCACCTCAGACATGCAGCATGATGATGTGTTTCCAAAGTGTTCCTGTCACGGTTCTGGGTCAGTTTGACCCAGTATTTTGAGTTATGCTTTTGGTGTGTTTTGCATTTTGGATTCTTTTCTTATTATGATGATAATGATGATTATGACTCTATGTTTCAGTTATTCTTGTTTAGGGATTAGTTCGTAGGTTTTTGTGTTCTCATGTTTATTGCAGGTTTAGTTCAGTGTCTAGTCTATCTCTCTGTGTCGTGTCTGCGTGTTTGTTTAGTGGTGTCTTGTTTCCTGTTTTACTCTGAAGGCTCATGTTCAGGTCTTATTCCTCCCAGCTGTGTTCCCCTTCTGTCTCTAATTTCTTGATGACTGCCTCAGTGTATTTAAGCCCAGTGTGTCTTTGTGTCAGTGTCAGATCATCTGTTATCCTCACCTCGTATTTTCCCTTATTGTGACACTGTGTTCATAGCCTGCTTAGTTACTCTGTGTTTATAGTTTTTTCCATAGTTCCTTCACAGAGTGCCTTAGCCTTCTTAGTTTACACAGTGTTCTCTGTCTTCTTAGTTTTCCCAGTTTCAGTGTCCCCTAGTGTTTTTGTTATGCCTGCAGCCACAATAAAGGCTTGCCTTATTTTGGAAACCTAGTTCTGTCTCCACCGTGTCTGCTCTTGGGTCTACCTCATTCCTCACGCCGGCGCGCCCCGCCGTGACAGTTCCTTTAATTATTTTTTGTTTAAGTCAAGTCTTGATTTTCAGATCTAGAGCTACATACGTTAAATGGGTCGCACGCATATTATGGAAGCACTTACTATGAACTGTAATTGGAGGAGTGACTGTTAGGTTCCACAGACCGTCCTCAAAATTAGAGTCTGGGTCATCTGAAGGTGCTGGCGAAGGTGGTGGGGGCACAAAGTTGGAGAGGGGGACGCCCTGAGTGAAGGAGTCCAGACACATAGAATCAAAGTATTTGGCAGCTAGGGTTTTGGAGTTATTGGCATTGGGGTTGAGGGTTTGTGCCAGCTGGTCCAGGGTGCTGTTGAAGGGGGTTTTGAGGATACAAGTAGCACCGATACCCGAGGGCAGGCGGAAGGTGTTGATGATCTTCTGTGGGCTGGCGTCTGGTGACAGCTTGTTCCTGAGAGTGGACCAAAGATGTGTCAGTCACATTTCTTTCTATTCCACTGTGTCAGTGTTGACTTGAGCAAAATGCTGCTGTGCACCAGGATTCTGTTTAAAGTAACAGCTTATTTCAGCGTCTAAAGGCTCCAGTATTTGGACTCATAAGATCTCTTTTGGTCAACCTTGCTAAGCTCTGCTACAGGTCGAGGTGACAGGACTCCATGGAATAATATATGAGGTGATCGAGTTAGTCCATGACCCTGAACCACAGTTATGCTTGGCATGCTCATCACTGACAGTCCTGCTAACACAAGGCTATATCGTTTTTAACACAGGTCACTTTGGCTGTTGTGTGTAAGGGTGACAGTAGCAGGCATAAACAATCAGCACACATCATCACACAACTTGACAATTTAGCCACATATACTGAAACTAATCCTTTCATTACTGATGTGGAGATGATTCACCACCAGAAACCCTTTCCATGTCTTGGTAGAGCTTTCTTATATGCAGCTGTTTACTAAGCAAAAGACAAGTTGCTACAGCAGTGTGGGGACTTACGTAGGACAGTTACAATCAGGGCGTCTACGCTAATTAAACCTGACAGACAGTTTAGTATAAATAATATCAAGCATGCTGAATTTTTATTTGCTGAAAACATGACGCGATGTTCCAGTTTAATTCACAGAGATATCAGACATTGTTATTTGTCAGTCAAGTTGCTGTACTGGCTTTACTTCAGGCTAGCGTGCACTAGAGTGAGCACGAGCAGTTACTTTTCTAATATCGAGTAATATAAAAGAAGTCAAACACAAACAGTTTGTTTGGTAAATGTTCAGCTGAGAAATGTGACTTCACTGTCAAAGAAACATCTGCAATATTTAGTTTTAATGATAAAAATCTGCATGAGTTATATCAGTAAATTAAACATCATCCTACCTGTACTGGGGTCTGTCTTCATTGGCATAAGGGATGAAGTTGCCTCTTGGTTGGGTGTAGTTATGATACTGAGATGGGGACAAGATCAAGGGTGGCAAATCTCCTGTAAAATAATTCACACACAACATCCATCCATTAATCAGGGATCTTTTTACGTAGATTTTACAGCTAATTGTAAAAATAAAGTGCACTGAGCCCTAGAAACCCATGTATTTCATTAGTTTAGTAGCTCCACTGTTTTAACTGTTGAGTGAATAAAATAAACAAATAATTTAAATATCGACTGAAGTGAGCGTGCTCACCAGCTACTGCTACCCTCCACCCTGGTATATCACACATTCTTCATAGCAACACGAGTCACAATGAGCCAAACTTAACAACAAGACAACAAAGTGACGCTTTCAGTCCATGATTATTGATGCTCTCCGTTTCTAAGCATGAAAGCATAAAATGATTATTTAACTACGCTGCTCTGTTCTTATATAAAATGTGAAATCTAAACATGAAACACACTCACATATGTGCGTGTTTCTGCTACAAATATGGGGGCTTTTTTCTGAATATTTCAGGTGATTGCTGCAGGACACGGACATGAATCTCTGGCACTGTGTGTAAAACTCCTCCTCGCCATTTACGCTTTCCAAAAAATCAACGATCATGGCGGCAGCGATCACAGTCACGCCTGCTGACTAAATGTGCAGCATTACCCGTTTGACCCACCGCTGGTTCTGGTTCACGTCTCAGGTCAGTCGGGTTCCACCCCACCCTGCCAACCCAGCTCAACAATCTGGTCTGAGTAACCCTCATCAGTCATCACTCGTGGACTCAGGGTCCTTATCACTACTTCTAAGCGCTTTGCAACCTGTTCTCCAATATGTGCCTTTCTCTTGTTTGTATAGATTTGTTCCTGCTGTCTTACCATCGATACTTTATTGTCATTGTCAATCGTGCAGGAGTAAAGGGCTATTCTATTCTATTCTATTCTATTCTATCCTATTCTATCCTATTCTATTACTCGGTTTCTTTGCTGCTAATCTTAGTGTACCACCTTCATGATTCATTTTAATACTTTGGTTCAAACATTTATCTTGTAAAGTTTGATCCACGTATTTTAAGTTTTTCTATTTTAGGAAGATGTTTATGAGCAAAGACTGTTCGATGAATGTGAAATTCAATACAGTTTTATTTACATGTGGCCAAATCACAACAACTTATATCGTCTAAACTGCTGAGAGCCCGCTCAGCAGTTTATTTGTAATAGACTGTTAAAGTATTAGGAGCTCTGTACAAAACTGTATTCACCATAATCTAAATACTGAACTGTTTAACAGTATACAGACAACTTCTGCAATCCTGTTTATCTTCTTATTAAGGCGGGACAGCAGCAATATTAAAACCAGCAAAGGACGAGTAAAATCTCACCGATCTCGGGCACAGATAAGGCCACGGTCATGGCCACACAGACAAAGAAGGCAGGCAGGAGGATCTGAGAGAAGAGACCCTTGGTGTTCCTCTTGGCACAGTGAAACCTCTTGATAATAAGTCCGTGAAACTGGCTCAGTTTCAACCACCAACCCTCCAGCTTGAAGGTGCCCTGCCCTTCCAGCACCTCCGGCTCTGGTGACGAGGGGTTCTCTGCATCTCCTAAAGTGAAAAAGTTAACATGAAATAGACAAACTGACAAATTATGGATGAGAACAGTAATCACAACCGGTCTGTATGATTCTTTAGTGCTCACACTATATGAGCATTTTTATTCCAGAAGCATGAAAAGAAAAAAGATCTAAAGAAAAACAAAAACTAAGAAAAAAACATTTAATGTTGTAGCATTGTCACTTGCATTTATTAACTAATAAACTGATGAAAATATTCATCTAAATTTTGACAATATAAGTCACTAAACCCTGAAACGAGCCATGAGATTCATGGGTTCGAGCATCTAAACTCATGATGAGACTGTGTGTTTTTATAAAACAAAAAGTCTGTTCTTTCCTTTAAAAACGTGTTCAACTTTAAGTCATCTTAGATAAATATTTACCACCTGTTTGTTCAGTTATATTAAATTCTGTTTGACATGCATGGAAGTGCCTGTGAATCCCATCTTTATATCCCTCCACAGATATTCTGTCCGTGCCTTGGCTGACATTTTATCCATTCAAACATCGCATGTGTCAGGCAGTGGTCAGGGATGGAGGCTGTGGCAGTCTGATCCCTAGATATCGAGGCTGGCTGCTGGGACATGAAATGCCACCTCTCTGGTGGGGAAGGAGTCTGAGTTAGTGTGTGAGGTTGAGAGCTATTGGCTATAGCAGGCTCAACACATGTCTCCTGGAGAGGTCCTGGACTGTTCAAGTCACTGCTCCATCTAGTGACTCTGTCTTCTTACTGGGAGACTTCGACACTCACGTGGACAGTGACACCTGAAGGGGGTGACTGGGAGGAATGGCCTGATCCGAACCAGATCAGGGTTCTGTTTTTGGCTTCTGTGCAAATCACAGTTTGTTCATACCGAACACTATTTTTGAACATAAGGGTGCCCATACACATGGTACCAGGACACCGTAGGTTGATGGTCAGTTGTCTTATTGTATTATCAGATTTCTGATCTATCCAGAACATTCGCATGAAGAGAGGGCTAGAGCCGTCAACTGACCACCGCCTGGTAATGAGTAGGATCAGGTGGTGGGGGAGGATATTGAACCTGGCACGCCTAAATGTGCCTGGCAGAGGCTCCGCTCTGGGAATTCCTCAACTAGAATGTTGACAGCAGTCTGAAGGAGGCTGATATTGAGTCTATATCGACCATATTCTCCATCTCCATTGCTGAGGCTGCGGCAAAGATGTTATTGCCTGTTGTGGTGGTAATCCCTGAACCAAATGGTGAACAGAGGAGGTAAGGGTAAACCTCAAGCTGAAGAAGAATTTTTATTGGGCTTACTACACTGTGGGCAGCGGACGGTTACCGGCAGACCAAGAGAAGGCGGCTCGTGCAGTAACTGGAGCAAAAACTTCATGGGAAGAGACTTTCAGTTTGTTTTGAAGCAATTCTGGCAAACGAGTGGTACAGGAGGGGAAAGCAGAGCACTACTTACAGTGTGTAGTGGGTGTGGGTGCTGCTGACTTGAACTCATGATGTAGTCAGGCATTGCAAGGAATACTTTAAGCATGTTAATCCACTGACACATCTTCTGTAGAGGACCAAGAGCGTAGCCATGCCCTTGGGGTTGAGGAGGTTTGCCCTGAGCTCGTAAAGGCTCCAAATCTTGTGGGGCTGTTTTGATTGATACTCCTCTGCAGCACTGCATGGAGATCTGGGGTGGTGAGTCCCATCTTTAAGAAGGGGGGGATCAGAGGGTTTCTTTCAATTCAATTTTATTTATACAGCGCCCAATCACAACAACAGTCGCCTCAGGGCACTTTATACTGTAAGGTATAATAATACCTACAGAGAAAAACCCAACAATCATATGACCCCCTATGAGCAGCACTTTGGCGACAGTGGGAAGGAAAAACTCCCTTTTAACAGGAAGAAACGTCCAGCAGAACCAGGCTCAGGGAGGGGCGGGGCCATCTGCTGCGACTGGGTGGGGTGAGAGAAGGAAGACAGGATAAAGACATGCTGTGGATAAAGACATGGGGGTCACACTTCTCAGCTTCCCTAGAAAGGTCTCTTCTCAGGGACAGCTCGTCCATTAGTCAAACCTCAGATGCAGGATGGAACAAGAGCAAGACGCTGCCTGGCTGCCTCCTAGGTTAGATATTGGCAGCATGACCCATCTGCAGGAGGCTTTGGAGCAAGTCCATAACACACTGGTGGGGTGAGGTGGCTGGGGAGAGGGAGATCAGGGCTTTTCTGCTTAGGCTGTTGCCCCCATAACCAGAGGTGTGGACTCGAGTCACATGACTTGGACTCGAGTCATTAATTTTATGACTTTAGACTTGACTTGAAAAAATGTTCTAAGACTTGTGACTTGACTTGGACTTTTACACCAATGACCTGGGACTTGAATTGGACTTGAACCGGTTTACTTGAAAAGACTTGATATTTTACCCCAAATATAAAATTTAACATGCATATTATATAGAGATTGAAAATGTGACGTCATTCACGGGTAGAACCGCAAAGGATTCTGGGAACTCGTGGCAAGAGGTACTAGCGCACGCAGGCTTTCAATTGAAATCAGTCACACAGCGATAAAAAGAAACACAAAAATGTCAAGAAGCTGTTGTATTATTAACTGCAATAGCCGGTCGCATGACAGCCACGGGAAGCCGACGAGTAAAGAGATCGGTTGTTATCGGATTACCTCGTTGAAGAGAAATTGTTCGAGCCATGTTTCCGAAGTAACAAAGATGAGACGGATGGCCTGGATTGCAGCCATTCAAAGACCAAATATAACGTCCCAGAACAC
Organism: Rhamphochromis longiceps; assembly: GCF_057381845.1. Classification (NCBI taxonomy): domain Eukaryota; kingdom Metazoa; phylum Chordata; class Actinopteri; order Cichliformes; family Cichlidae; genus Rhamphochromis; species Rhamphochromis longiceps. Next base: position 1,579,175 of record NC_140568.1, read on the forward strand.
TCCAGCTCACAGGTTAGTCTGCTCCAAGCATTTACACGAAGGTCAGTGTTTTTTAGTAGTTAATACGTCATTTTCATAACATAATTGGTGATATAGGTTACAAGCAAGTCTGGCGCTGAACAGAAATGGTCGCGCTATGCTCCTTTGTTTATTGTGCATAAATAGTGAATTGTCCTGACACAATATTGCGTTTCGCTTCTGTTATTATGGTACATTGACAAAAACATATACTTTTATTCACAGGATAAAACAGTTGTTTTGTATCACTAATTGTCCAGTACGATTACAGCATACAGTATTATTGTCACTGCTACATTTCTGTGATGAACAAGAAATTATTTCCACTACTAATTAATTACCGTTGAGCTCAAAGGTCCTATTAATAAACGGTTAACGAATGTGTATTTATGACGACGATTTGTGAGACTGGTAAACTTATGATACGTACGATGGTCTTTACTTTCTACACGGTGCATTTCAAGGTCCTGCACCCATCCGTCGGTAAACTGTACCTGGGCTTGTTGCAGTGACCTGAAGTTACTATCGTGCCAAACTAGGTATCCCCGACAGAATTTGTTCCCCCTGTGTAAATCACAGACAAACAGTATCCCACATTGCTGATTTTTCGTTCACAAACACTTCTTATTATGACGCATTTCTCCTGAAACTTTGGAGGATTTAGCTCTTTATATAATAAAGTTACAGGAGAATAAAAATAGTTATTAGCCAAAATGTTTATGGTTTATTAAAATAATCCCATCTGATACCCCGTGAGCAATAAATATATAATTTTCTGTTGTAACCCTCAAACTGAATGGTAATGTAACGATACTAATTTTTCACAAAATGAAAACATCAGTACTTCCTGCGTGCTCCCAGCACAGGGGAAACAAATTCTGTCGGGGATACCTACTTTGGCACGACACCGGTCCTACAACCGCATCCAAGAATAACATGCAGCTTATCTCAGAACTGTCGGTGAAAATTATTCTTGGAGCTAGGTTTAATTGAGCTGCATTTTAAAGAGGTGCAATTTCACAATTTGTGTATATTTTCTAAGTTCACTATTTTGTCATGTGTTGAGAAAAACACAGATTTTAAAATTACATGGTCTAATATTTACATTTAGCATAACTGCAACATTATTTTTTCGTTTTTTTTTTTAAAGACTCGAAAGGACTTGAAATTCAAAGTTTCAGACTTGTGACTTGACTCGGACTTTTACACCAGTGACTTGAGACTCGACTCTGACTTGCCTGACATTACTTGAGACTTGACTTGAGACTTGCAAAACAATGACTTGGTCCCACCTCTGCCCATAACAAGGGAGGGAAGGATGGACGGATGATTGACTTGTTCTTTTATTAAGGTCATTTTTTCCCAAATTTTGGATTCACTGTCACTCTGCATCATCTGGTCTCCAACCATCATTTCTTGACACATTTTAAAGATGCTCAAACCAATAGAGTGCACCACACCATCATTTGCCTCAGCAGAGTAAGAGAATGTAAAGATGTTTTTAATAAACTAGCAAAAAACAAACAAACAAACAAAAATGTTTTTCATTTGTGTATAAATTCATGAAAGATGTGGCAAAGAACGATCAAACAAGAGTACATCTGCTGTTGTTGTTGTCTTACCCTGGAGGCTAGCAGAGTCAGCCCCCTGTCTGTTGTCAAAGAGCGGACAGTAATCTCCATAGAAGTCGGTATATAGCCCTCCTTCATCGCCTCTTACTGAGCCGACAGATGAGGAGGACATTAGAGAAGACTGGCTCTGGCTTAGTGTGGAGCACTTCACCAGATTGTTTAGTTCCACCGTTGGCTTTTCAGGCTCCACTTGGGATCCTGTCTCACCCTGTGGTCCCCCCAAACCTTCTGAACCGATTGATGATTTCCCTACAGAGCTCCCCCCTGGCGAACCCTTTACGTCTGCTCAGAGATAACAGGGGTGGGAAGAAGGTAATCATGTCAGCCATGTGCCAACCGATGAAGTCAAAACACACATATGAACATATAAGAAACATGTGCTCACCAGCATCGCTGTTTTCAAGAGACTGGTCCTCTTCAGACACTTTGAGAAAGACCTCCTCTAAGGTGGTGTCCATTACCCCAAAACTAGTCAGTGCCAGGGAGTCCAAGCTCTTCTCTAAAGCCTGGAGGCACAATGGCAAATTAGTAAATAAGGCAAAATGAGAGTTTGAAGATTGTTGTGTACAAAGTCTGTCTTTATGTATGACCGCCTTTATTCTTCAGCACAGAATGAAGAATGAACTTTATTTGGAAGTAGTCTTCATGTATACTTATTCAGGCTTTTTGAAGGATATTCCAAAGCTTATCTGTGGCTGTTTGCTGCCTTTTGCTTCATTCTCTGTCAAGATGATTACACACCGCTACAATAACATTGAGGTCCTGGGCAGGTCAGTGAATGGCTGATAGTGTTTCACTGGGAATTTGTCTACCCAGATATGCTTTTACTGCACTGCAGTGTGTTTGGGATCACTAAAAAATGAAGCCAATGCTTACCAGACGGTACTCCATGATAGATCACAACCTGTCAGTACTGTCAGCAACACTGCTGGCTTAATTGTCACATTAAACTATGAGATCGACCTGTAAAACATCATAACTAATTTATGTCAAGATGTTTTAAAGGTCGATAAATATGCTCAGCTTTCTTTTGATTGCTACAAACTGAGGATTGGATACAAAAATGAAACACTTGGCTTCATTCTTAAGGCCTGTTTCAGTCTAGTTCTTGCACAACTTGGCATACTTCCTTAAGAATGGCTTCTTGACAGCCACTCTTACAGTTAGATCATTTCTGATGAGACTTCAGCAAACAGTAGGTCAAATGAAGGGCCGGGTGCACGTGGTCCTGTGTCAGGTGCTGTATTTTTCCCCCGTTTCTAAAGGACGTGGCTTTTAGATACTGGTTATCTGCTCCGGGAGGTTTTCACACTTGTTGTTAATCTCTTTTCCACAGCATGTCTTTATCCTGTCTTCCTTCTCTCACCCCAACCAATCACAGCAGATGGCCCCGCCCCTCCCTGAGCCTGGTTCTGACGGAAGTTTCTTCCTGTTAAAAGGGAGTTTTTCCTTCCCACTGTCGCCAAAGTGCTGCTCATAGGGGGTCATATGATTGTTGGGTTTACCTTACAGTATAAAGCACCTTGAGGCGACTGTTGTTTGGTTCTATATAAATAAAACTGAACTGAAGTTTGTCGGCCTTTATGGGTCTTCTTTTGTCCACTTCTTTGAGGACACTGCACACCATGCTAAGATCTGCCAAGGTTAGGGGTACTACAACACTGTTAAAAAGTTGTTTTTTATGTCACACTTACAGTGCTGGGTCTTTGTACTAGCATTTTGAGTTCAACATTTTACTACTACTTGTGTGGTTTCCACATCTTTGTCCTTTATTTATGTCATTTTAAGTTTTTATTATATCCCATTTAGTTTTTTCATTCTCAGTTTTGCTCGTCTCCTTTTGGGAACATGTATATTTGGCTAGGCCTGAGCCTGGGCCTTTCTGAGCCCTGCCCACTGCAGGCCATGGTCATGGAGGTTGGGGGTTTCCCCTCCCTACTGCTACTCATTTGTAGTTGCTTCCCCTGGCTTGGGCCTCTTTGGTGCCCGGTGGGGGGTCTGCTTGGTGCAGGCCAAATCCACCCATTCATCCATCCATCGATTATGAATCCACGGCCCTCTTCCACAGTTCTACTGTCTTCCTCCCTGCACGGCCGACCTATCACAGAGTATCACTGCTCCTTGCTGAACCTGGTTCTGCAGGAAGCTACTTCCTGTTAAAAGGGAGTTCTCCTTCCCACAGCCACCAAGGCAGTTGTTTTCTGTATTATTGTAGAGTTGTTAGTTTACAAAAGCACCTTGAAGTAACTGTGGTTGTAATTTGGTGCTATATAAATAAAACTGAATTGAATTAGATTAAATTTAAAACACATTGTCTTTTATGCAATTAGCCAGACCATATATAGAATCAGCAGCAGCATCAGAAAAGATGTAAATGACCTGCTTTTCTACTCATCATTCACACCAGCACTTTTTTCTACTCTTTTTCTACACACGTGTTTTTTATCAAACATTCACACTCTGATGGATGCATTGATGAGCAACTTGAGGTTAGTATCTTGGCCAAGGATATTTGGCATACAGACTGGGAGCAACCAGGGATCAAACTACCAACCTTGCGATCAATAGCTGTGAGTTTATTCTGTAACAGAAGAGTTTTCTTTGCTTGTGTAAATGTACCTGAAACAGCCTCTCAAAACAGCCCTTCTTGACAGCCTCAGAAGGCAGCACGTAGGACAGCTCAGTGTTGGAGTCGGACACCAGCAGGCAGGAAGCCACAAACTGACGAATAAACTGAGTGACCTGAACTTCTGAGCAAGGCGACAGAGAGGAGGACGGAGACAGAGACGGAGGCTGGAACTGGCTGGCCTGGCCTTAGCATTGAAAGAAAAAACACAAAGCATGAAGACTTTTGGTTTTCTGCATGGTGGTGGGTAGGTGGGGGTGGTGGGCACATGTTTGCATAGTGCAGGGCTCTTCTGCTTGTGTGCTTTTGTTTTGCCTTTCTATTAAAAGCAGTTTTGGTTGAAGGTTTAATAATCGTGTTACTGCTCTGCTTCTAACATCTTTCTGCTGTGTGTAGTTCAACTCCACGCACACACTGAATAAAATGAACATCATTTATGAGGTGCTCCTTTAACTGGACTCTCACCTCATAAATGATTATATTATAATCAGATTATTGAAGTGAATGCTGGATGTATGTTTGTGATGATACCAGAACACCAGTAAGTATTTTCTACTGTAATTCACCAAAGTATAGACAAAGGTTGTACATATGTCAGATAAAACCAATAAAATCCCAAATGTACAAATCATATAGTAGACAAACAATGTATGCAGTGTATATGATTGCACTTCTGTGTATACCAATGCACACATGCATTCATAAATCATGGCCATATGTATCATTAAGGGCTCTGCTAGACTTCTTAGTGTAAATCTGCAAATGCTCTGTAGGCTGACAGCATCACAGGTGCAGGAAATAAAAACACTACCACACACACACACACACACACACACACACACACACACACACACACCTCGGCCTTCGCTCTGCTTTTTGACCAGTGTCAGCTTGTATCCATCTCCATAAGTGCTCTTGAGAAAGAGTGGGGAGCCACAGCATTTGAGTTTCCCGTGTGAGATGATGGCAATGCGATCTCCCAGAAGGTCTGCTTCATCCATGTGGTGGGTAGACAGCAGAATTGTGCGGCCTAAGGCAGAGGAGCCACACACATATGTAGGAGGTGGTTTGGGTTACATTTACCAAGCAGGACATCAAAAAAAGGATAGAGCGTGCCTCTGCAACAATATTCTGAAAACTGAACGCAGAGGACATTTTTCCCACGTGCATACAAGAAATATGCACGGACTGAACAACACTTAAATATCTTTGGTGAGGATTGAATCCCTGGATCGATGTCATGTCACTCTGCACGATGCCTAGGAGTCACTCACCTTGTTTGTACTTGAGAATGAGATCCCAGATGGCTCGGCGGGCGTAGGGGTCCACCCCTGCGGTTGGTTCGTCTAGGATGACGGCCCTGGAACCACCAACAAAGGCAATGGCGACAGACAACTTTCTCTTCATCCCACCAGACAATGTCTGCACCAAGCTGTGACGCTTGTTGGACAACTCCAGGTCAACAATCATCCTGGACACACACACACACAGAGAGTTGTGTTCTGTTGGTCGGTTGTCAGGGAGCACTGACACTGGTTGAGTGAAACGTTGTGAGGCAAGTTAAACCCTAATGAGTCCCAAACAACTAAACAGCATTAAGCCTGTGCTGTGACCTCAGTGCCTTTACATATGCACAGTTTGAATTTCCATAAAGGTTCAGGATAGGCTCTTTATCTTACAATACAAGGTGCCTCTGGGCAACTGCTGCTGTAATTTGGCGCTACATAAATAAAACTGAATTGAATAAAAGCAGCTGACTTGTCCATCTCCTTGCAGATGTCTTCTTCAGCCATGCCTTTGAGCCTGGAGTAGAACCACAGATGCTCCTCCACACTCAGCTTGTCAAACAGGACGTTGTGCTGCGGACACATCCCGAGGTTCTGTCGAATACGCTCCATCTCAGTGCGGATATCGTGGCCATAGATGGTGGCAGAGCCAGACGTGGGCGGGAACAACCCTGTCAGGATGGACCTATGAACATACAGTTTAGATTACAGGTCACAGTGATACATTAAACAGGATTTGTTGCTTAAATGTTGTTTGGTCCAATATATCTTTAAAAAATATCATATTTTTATTTTCTTCTTTTTTTGTTTGTTTGTGTGTAGCTGCAGCAGGCTGAACATTTAACAACAGATCATGGATGTTTATATTTCATTATATATGAGTCTTATAAAACCTGCATGTCTCAGTGTGATCTACAAAACCATGCAAGAGTAAATCATTGAGCTCTCCAGTGCTGGAGCTGCACAATAAAAACCATTACTACATGCTGCACACTGCCTCTCACATTGTAGTCGTCTTCCCAGCTCCATTGTGTCCCAAGAAGGAAACCACCTGGTTTTCATGGAGGTTGAGGCTCAGTTTGTTCAGGGCCAGTTTACTGCCTGTCTTGTACACCTTGGTCAGTTTGTCTATACACACCACCAGGGGAAGGTGGTTGGGCTCCTCCTCTATCCCGCGGATCTCCTCTGGAGTTGGAATGACAGTGAGAACAAAATCGGAATCATTTATAAAAATATTGATTTAAAAAGTGTTTTTCTCCGTCGTTAATTCCACTTCTTTTGTTAAAAGCACTAAGAGGAGAGGCAAATAACCACATGCCTGAAACAGGGAGAGGCCCTGTGGTTTCTGCATGGAGATTTGAACTCAGCACTATTATTTACTCGGGACAAATAAGGAAATATAAGGGGCGTGGCTTCATGTCATTTTGAACTGAACTGTCTCGTGTGTCACATTGGAATCTGGAAATTCATAATCCTGCTCAAACATGCAAACTTGGAAAGGTTCCTGTGTAAGGAAATAATAATATTTAATATTATTATGATATTATGGATGGAAAAATAATATTTAATATTATTATGATATTATGGATGGAAAAATAATATTTATCCTTTTACTGAAGTTTAGGACGGTGTGTATTACAGTGTTTTTAAGCTGATTGACAGAATATGGGAATCTTGTCCTCGAGCACCATATTGTTGGTTTTTACCATTCCTCCGGTGGTCCATCGCACAAGCCTGATCCTCCTCCATCACACTGAGCCTGGCAGCTCCACCTCCGCACCAAGGCCAGTCCCAGGTCTCCACACGGCCACTGCCAGACCAGTAGGACCTCTGCAGTGGGAAGTACCATGGGCGCGGCAGCCCATACATTCCTAATGGAAAATTAGGGAAAATTGAATCAGCAGAAGATTCCTAAATAACGTTTGTTGGGAGAAAACCTGAGAGAGCAAGGATTTCACACCTGGATGCACAGCCTCTATGTACCAGGTCAGCACACCGTACACGCCAGCATCAATGATGAGCATCATCATGGAGAGACCGAGGTTAAAGTCATCGCCTTCTACAGGTGACTGGCTTATGGTCTGCCACTGAATGCCAACACCTGCTACCTCGTATAGAGCAAAATACTTGGAGCCAAGGCCAAAAGCTGTGGTAGACATCAGAGACTAAAAGAGAAGGAAACAATGTGGATTATCTGATTTCACAGAACAACAGATAAAGAACATTTTACCAACGCACCACAAATTCAAAGAGTTTTGATTGGTGAAAAAGGAAAGAAATGTAAAATGCCTTACAGCAATGCATTTCTCGAAGGCAGTGATCTTGTCGTGAGCCACCTCCTCCCTAATGGCCACATACATATAGGGCACATAGCTGAGGAAATAGATGATTCCTCCGCAGGCAGAAGCCAGCTTAGCTTTGGAGTAGATTACTGACACCAGGAAACTGGGAAAAAAGTTACGCTTCATTTGTTTCAGGACATATTCCACAAGTTTTTAAAAATACAATGAGATGTGCAGCAAAATCACTACATATAAAGACAAGGTTCACGATTTTACAAAAATAATCATCACTCAATGCTCACTAACATTAAAACTCAAGACACCAGGTTTTCCATGTCTGGCAGAAACCTCCAGCACTGATCAAAAAAGTCCTGACCACAGGAGGCTGACTACAAACTCCTCTTACACTGACATACTGACAGCTTAGTATCCATCCATCCGTCCATGAATAACCATGTCTTAAGGACAGCAGCCTAACAAGAGAAACCCAGACCTCAGGAATCTCAGGAAACACTGAGGGGATTATCGGGCCTTTGGAGGGACATTTCTCCGGCGTGCCCTGAGCCTCCTCCAGGTAGGACTACATGCAAAAATGGCCCCAATCTATCTGTCAATCTTTTGTTTTCCATCACAGACGCCAAGATACTTCAATTCCTCCACTTGGGACAGCAACTCTTCCCTGGTGGGAACGCCACCTTTTTGCAAAAATCTAACTGGGAGCCCAGTCAGTCTACATGTAGTGCCAAAACACAACAACAGTCACCTCAAGGCGCCTTGTAAGGTAGACCCTACATACAAGGTCTTAAATAATCAGGCCCCATCTTATCTTAATGACCTTGTAGTACCATATCACCCTATTAGAGCACTTGGCTCTCGCTCTGCAGGCCTACTTGTTGTTCCTAGAGTATTTAAAAGTAGAATGGGAGGCAGAGCCTTCAGTTTTCAGGCCCCTCTTCTGTGGAACCAGCTTCCAGTTTGGATTCAGGAGACAGACACTATCTCTACTTTCAAGATTAGGCTTCAAACTTTCCTTTTTGCTAAAGCATATAGTTAGGGCTGGACCAGGTGACCCTGAATCCTCCCTTAGTTATGCTGCAATAGACGTAGGCTGCTGGGGGATTCCCATGATGCACTGGGTGTTTCTTCTTAAGTCACCTTTCTCATTCCTCTCTGCATTTAGTTATTATTAATCTCTGTCTCGCTTCTATATCATGTCTTCATCCTGTCTTCCTCCCCTCATCCCCATCGAATAGCAGCAGATGTGAGTTCCAGAGGTGGGACCAAGTCATTGTTTTGCAAGTCTCAAGTAAGTCTCAAGTCTTTATCCTCAAGTCTCAAGTCAAGTCTCAAGTAATGTCAGGCAAGTCAGAGTCGAGTCTCAAGTCACTGGTGTAAAAGTCCGAGTCAAGTCACAAGTCTGAAACTTTGAATTTCAAGTCCTTTCGAGTCTTTAAAAAAAACAAACGAAAAAATAATGTTGCAGTTATGCTAAATGTAAATATTAGACCATGTAATTTTAAAATCTGTGTTTTTCTCAACACATACAAAATAGTGAACTTAGAAAATATACACAAATTGTGAAATTGCACCTCTTTAAAATGCAGCTCAATTAAACCTAGCTCCAAGAATAATTTTCACCGACAGTTCTGAGATAAGCTGCATGTTATTCTTGGATGCGCTTGTAGGACCGGCTTTAAAATCGCATGACAAAAATATCATACACATTAAAAAAAACTGCATCACCAACGTAGCCTGGACAACATTTGCTAGTTAGATGAAGTCAGCTATCTCATCGTAGCATATTTATATGCATATTTATAATCATACGGTTCTTGGAGTGAGTGCATACACTCATGAAGTTTAGTAACTTCCGGTCACTGCAACAAGCCCAGGTACAGTTTACCGACGGATGGGTGCAGGACCTTGAAATGCACCGTGTAGAAAGTAAAGACCATCGTACGTATCATAAGTTTACCAGTCTCACAAATCGTCTTCATAAATACACATTCCTTAACCGTTTATTAATAGGACCTTTGAGCTCAACGGTAATTAATTAGTAGTGGAAATAATTTCTGGTAGCATCACAGAAATGTAGCAGTGACAATAATACTGTATGCTGTAATCGTACTGGGCAATTAGTGATACAAACAACTGTTTTATCCTGTGAATAAAAGTATATGTTTTTGTCAATGTACCATAGTAACAGAAGCGAAACGCAATATTGTGTCAGGACAATTCACTATTTATGCACAATAAATAAAGGAGCATAGCGCGACAATTTCTGTTCAGCGCCAGACTTGCTTGTAACCTATATCACCAATTATGTTAAGAAAAATGACGCATTAACTACTAAAAAACACTGACCTTCGTGTAAATGCTTGGAGCAGACTAACCTGTGAGCTGGAGTGTTCTGGGACGTTATATTTGATCTTTGAATGGCTGCAATCCAGTCGCCTCTTTGTTACTTCGGAAACATGGCTCGAACAATTTCTCTTCAACGACGTAATCCGATAACAACCGATCTCTTTACCCGTCGGCTTCCCGTGGCTGTCATGCGACCGGCTATTGCAGTTAATAATACAACAGCTTCTTGACATTTTTGTGTTTCTTTTTATCGCTGTATAACTGATTTTAATTAAAAGCCTGCGTGCGATAGTACCGCTTGCCACGAGTTCCCAGAATCCTTTGCGGTTCTACCCGTGAATGACGTCACATTTTCAATCTCCATATAATATGCATGTTAAATTTTATATTTGGGGTAAAATATCAAGTCTTTTCAAGTAAACCGGTTCAAGTCCAATTCAAGTCCCAAGTCATTGGTGTAAAAGTCCAAGTCAAGTCACAAGTCTTAGAACATTTTTTCAAGTCAAGTCTAAAGTCATAAAATTAATGACTCGAGTCTGACTCGAGTCCAAGTCATGTGACTCGAGTCCACACCTCTGGTGAGTTCCTCCCTGAGCCTGGTTCTGCTGGAGGTTTCTTCCTGTTAATAGGGAGTTTTTCCTTCCCACTGTCGCCAAAGCACTTACTCACAGGGGCCATCTAACTGTTGGGATTTTCTGTGTTCTTTGTATTATTGTAGGGTCTGCCTTACAATATAAAGCACTTTGAGGCGACTGTTGTTGCCGTATAAATAAAACTGAATAGAAGATTTGGAGGGTGAAGGTCTCCAGTCCTAATCGGAGCGCTCAGAGCAGTGATCCCCAACAGGGAGCGTGGCCTCAGCAGAGCGCAGGAACAGCAAAGTACTGCACAGGACCCTCAAGCTCCCAGGCCTCTGGCAGAGGACCCGAGGATAAAGACTGCTCGCAGGAAGGATGGACATTTTATTTGGCATATGGTAATAAAGTTACTTCAGGTAATGAAGTACCTCCCTGGTAGAGTTTGCATGCATCTCATCCTGTCATTATGTCTGTAAACATGATGCCTCGATAAGTCCTGAATCGATTAAAATGAAACGTTAAATGGGTGGAGAGTTTATATTCACAGTCGTGTGTATTGTCAACAAATAGAAAATATCTAATTAATATTTAAATGTCATTTGATGTCTGACCTCTTCTTCAAGGTCAACGAAACATTTAAATGTGTAATGAATGCTACACGTGTACTTGCCACATAAATAAATAATAAAATAGTATAAGTGGGTTTCAACAGGACAAATAACAAAAGCCTGCACATTCATGCACTGCAAACGTCTTAAAGTATTCTTTAAAAGAATAAAGTAAAAATAATAAATGCATATTATAATCTTATTCCCTGAAACCTAAAGAGTGAGCTGCCTTGGTGGAGGTTTGTGCTCAGAGTGCTTCTTGTAACTACTGAAAACACTGCCAGACTTACACATGTTAAAGTTTATTCACCCTCTTGTTTAAGTGAGAATGACCAGCGAGTATCGAATAAGATTTGATTGCAGATTGTAGGAAGGAATCAAACTGCTGTCAGAGGTAAAAATTTAATTATGCGTTCTCCACTGTACCGATAAATGCTAACTGACAATTTCCTAATTTTTTTCAATGAGTTTTATCTTTCTAGGCTTAAATGCACCATGCTCTATTCACATAGCATTTCAATTCATAGTTTATCTCATGCACACCAGTAGATATATTGGAGGTCTGGGCAAAACTGACCTTTGACCCTGTGGTGAGAGTATCCCCTTCCTGTTCTGTACTAAACATTATCCGTGAAGCTGTGCACATTGTGCATTGAGCCAGAAGTCTTACCAGAACATGATAGTAGCCACGGCATAGATGGTAAGGAACAGCCAGATGATGAAGGGATCGCTGTGGAGCAACACCCGGCCGTACTTTAAAATGGCCGTGAGAGCAGTGACAGAGATGGACAGCTGGACAAAGCCCGTGATGAACCACGCCACCCAGTGGACTGCATTGTTCAGACCCATCATCTTCATCACCTGAGACAGAGACACTATGGTTATTTGCAAGTATGCACAGTAGTGTGAAAAAGTCTTTGACCCTTATACAACACACTAAACACAAAATGCAGCTGCTAAATAAAAGTATTTATGAATAAGTGGACAAAACCCCAAAGCTACACGGCCCCTAAACCTGGGTGGGCCTCAGCAGCAACAGCTGCACTCAGGTGTTTGTGATAACTGGCAGTGAGCGTTTTACACTCTGTGGAGGAAATTTGGCTCGTCTTTGCAGAATTGTTGTAACTCAGCCACACTGGAGGGTTTTTGAGCATCTCAGTCTGACTCAGGTCAGGACTTTGAGCAGGTCAGAGTTGTGTTTCTTGGACTTGCTGCTGTGTTTTGGATCATTGTCCTGCTGAAGCGTGCTTCAGCTTGAGGTCACAAACAGATGGACAAACATTTTCCTTATTGGATGTTTTGGCAGACGGCAGAAATCCTGTTTCCGTTTACCACAGCGAGTCTTCAGGTCCTGAGACAGAAAAACAGGGTTAACTCTGGTTGGTCGGCTCCTCCTGGGAGGGGTCACCACTATTCTGTGTTTCTGGCATTTGTGGTTCGCTGGAGTCCCACAACTTTAGAAACGGCTTTCTGACCTTTTCCACACTGAGACACTTTGTTCCGTCACTCATTGTTTCACACACATCCTTATTTTTAATGATAAATTTGGGAAATTTGGGAAAGTGAATTTTGTGAAGTAATGGGAGTGGTGTTATTTTTCTAGTGACCACTATAACCCACGTTTACCCACTCACACACACCTGCAGCACTTTGAGGTCTTTTAATGTAACACACACAGTTCAGGATAATGTCCAAGTGTCACTAAGCTGAAGTAAATTCTGGGTCATTCTCTACATATTCCCACTGGTGGCTTTTGGTTTTGGGCCCCGACTTATGCTGCAGGATTGTTTGCTTCACAACAAAGCAAATAAAGACATAAAGTCTTCTGTCTTTCATCATCATGCTCAGTCTGCACAGAGCGTTTTTGGTTTTTTAATGTTGTTTTTTGGTAAATGGCCTGTATTTGTATAGCACTTTACTTAGTCCCTAAGGACCCCAAAGCGCTTTACACGTTCAGTCATCCACCCATCCACACACACATCCACACACTGGTGATGGCAGCTACATTGTAGCCACAACCCTGGGGCGCACTGACAGAGGCGAGGCTGCCGGACACTGGCGCCACCGGGCCCTCTGACCACCACCAGTAGGGTGAAGTGTCTCGCCCAAGGACACAACGACCGAGACTGTCTGAGCCGGGGCTCGAACCGGCAACCTTCCGGTTACAAGACGAACTCCCAGCTCTTGAGTCACGATCGCCCCCTGTTTTTTCGGTATTTTGTCTTTATTTGACACCAGTAGTCACGACAGACAGGTGAGCAGAGAGAGCCCAGGCTGCTGCCTTGTGTCATATGGTCGCCCACTGAGTTATACTGGTGCCCAGAGAGGATTTGTCGCACACTGAGAGCTGTGAGCGAGTGTACGATAAACAGAAGTCAAAGATCAGACAGGGACGCCGTAAGCAGGAGGAAAGTGATGACGAGTCCCTGACTGCCGGGAGAAACAGCAGCTCGTCTTTTTTTTTATTAACCTATCAGCGTAAGATTGAATAAAACTTCTCATGTTTCAAAAGTACTTAAGCAGTAAAAGTACTTTTACACTGTTTTATAAAATTTAATTCCATTCAACAAGTTAACATATAATATGTATTTGGTGTAAGGTATTAATCAATGTTAAAAAAAAACATTATAATCTTATCATTAAAACTGTGAAAATGTAAAAAGTGGCACAAAATCAAGAAATAAGTTTACTAAGCAGAACATGGACCCATGTTTGTGTTTTTAAGGCTGGCGTGGTCGCAGTATCAAAGTGGCCTGAGAGGAGGCAGCAAAGAGCAGCACTAAGGCTGCGCGCTGATGTACAGCGTGGAACAATGTTGCCATGGATTGTGGAGCAACTCTGCTTTTCAACACTAAAGGAAACATAAAGGAGCCACACAGCTGCACACATACTGGGAGCAGTTCACTGGTGACTCTTCGCAGCTGCTTGCTCGTGCACATTTATTCCACTGGTCTCGGTGAGAGGTAACAGGCAGGGTGAGCATCCTTGCATTCCCTCAGCTTGCTGCTTGTATGACGGGTTTCTACCAGAGGAGGAGAGAGTCGCTTCATCTTGGACCTGGTCAGGAAAGTTCGTCTACTTATCAGACTTCAGATCCCGGAGGAACCATGCAGTTATTGTCCTGGTTGCAGAACACTGGACCAGCTCTGGACCAGTGGGTGTGGACATGGAGACATGCGATCATGTCCCTCAGGTACATGAGTGCTTGGGCCCATCACTGAAATCACTGTCCATCACTGTCCAACTGTTGTGAGACACTGCTCCACATTACCAGCAATAAGCTGGACTTGCTTGGGGGGTGTTGACATGCACGAAATGCTGCGAGCGATTCTATCACTGAGCCGTACGTACTGCATGTTTTTGTAAATACAAGCCCTATATTTCAAATGTTTGTTTAAAGTTTCAATATTTGCTTTGGTTTAAAACTAATTGTTTGCTCCCATCCCCAACAATCTTTGAGCACGCTGTCGTGTGGACCAATCACGCTAACAAACACTCACCTCTTTAAGCCTGTGCTCTTTCTCAGCTACAATATGCTGAATCATCATGGCCACTGAGTAAACCCAAGAGATCACCATACACAGAGGCATCATGTGCTCAATCACAAAGAGAAAACTGCAAAGACAAGAGTAACACAGGGTATGAGCTGATGATCACAGTAACAGACAGATGTGCTGATGGAGGAATATATTCATCCAAACCGATCGTTGGTCACGTTTAAATGAACTTTTCAAACTGCTTAAGACATTCTGTTTACATGACGTTCTAATGGTAACGTGTCATTATTTTGTTTATTATTATCACACAAACAGAATCCCAGTAAATAAAGTACAGGGCTACGTGTTAGTCCGTCCCTTACTCGTCTCTGGTGTAGCATGGATAGGGGAACATCTGAACGTAGTTGCCAGGCTCCACCACGTCATGCCCCACAAATGTGTTGATGATCGCTCTCTCTATCATGTCTGGAAAAGAGAATCGAGACAGGGTTCGTATTTCTCTCCAGCGTGCGTGTTACATATTTGTATATCAGCTGATGGTGACGGTTTGGGTAATAAAGGATGTTGTGAGTCAGACTGATTTACAAATTAATCACTTTTAAAAAATTACGATTTTTTTAATTCACATGATGAAATATACAGTACAGTAGAATTATATAACCTTTATTTTATATTTATGCTTAAACATTTTTCATGGGAAACTCAGTGACAATATTCGACATAAATATGGAGAAAGAGTGAGCTGGAACATTATAAAATACAAGGGACTCAATTATATATATGTATATATATATATATATATATATATATGTATTTGCTGTCTTCTGCAGGCTTACACATCAGCACGTGACTTGTACTCAGTTATGAATGAGGGTAATAAACAGAGAGCAGCTGAAAGCTCATTCTTTAAACAGGCTGATGATGAACTGAAGTAGAAATATTCTAATAACTTAAAACAACTGTTTCCTTTTAACATAAACTGCAGTGATAAAGACCACAGACCCTTAAAGAGCTACCACACTTGTAGTGTGACCAGTTTTCATAGGAATGACATCCAATAAAAGTCTATTGTAATTTCATTCTATGCTATAGCCTGATGAGACCCATGAAGACACGAAATGGACCCCTCAGACTTCTACGAGCGGGAGCAGGCACCGCTCTCCTTTCTGGAGGAAGAGCTGAGGTGGAAGTCGTCTGACTAATAAACCCGTGAGTCCTGCATTTGGGTCCTCTCCTTCCATTCCCACACACGTGACCGTGAAAGTTTGATTTGTAGTCTTTTTGTAATGATCCAACCCTGTCAGAGCCTGTGACCTCTCCTGGCTAAACAGCCTTACACTGCGTTGTCTTCAGACACGTCTATCACTCTGATTTCATCATTCAATATTCTGTGTCAGTTGAGTGGCTTCCCTGCTTTCAGCAACTAAATAAAATATGATTTGTAGTTAGAAAAGGCTACTGCTGCAGCGTTGTAAGCACGTTCCATCAATCCATCCCCTTCTGCTCATCCAGGTCAGGGTTGCAGGGGGCTTGAAACCCATCCCAGCTGCCACAGGGCAAGAGGCAGGGTACATCCTGGACAGGGTGCCAATCTGACACAAGGCCAGGTAAGCACGTTACCTTTACTTCATAAAAACAAATGAAACTGCACTGATATCAGTGTGTCACCCCTTGGGTCCTGTGCATAAAACCGTTGATCTACATACTGTTCAAAAACCACACAAGACTGAGAATTCTCATTCCAACCACAATCAAACGGTCAGCACTGGGGAAGTAAGTGAATTTCAGTTCCTTACCTTGGATCCAAACAAAGCCATACAGGAAATAGAATTTCCCCCCAGTGTTGGGGCCAGGGCGCCAGTAGGCCCTCCTGATTTCATTGGTCTTCTCTGTTAAACTGGAATTTTGTCTGATTTTGTACATAACATGTGGTGGAAGGGAGCCATCTTTATTAGTCTGGAAAATCACACCTGGGGAAAGAAAACATTAGAATAGTAAAGAAAATCTAATTTTGCATCAAAACTCTGATGTGGGCATTTAATATGCTTCATGTGATTATGAACGACTCTGAATAATATAGAAACAGAAACAGAAACAGCTGCTCATCCCTGACAGGACTGTGAGGAATCCTGACTGATTGCTGGTTGATGGGAGAGCGCAGTGACATCCCCGCCTGTGATGTGAATGATGCAACCATGAGTAGTAACGCCCCTAAACGGCAATTAGGAAATCAAGTGGTAATGTCATGTGTATCCACCAGGGGGAGCAGTGTGGGGCACACTCATATACGTTTTGAGATCCTTCCCAGATGCCTTAATGCCCACTCACATCCTGGGCCTTTTGACCTCAGAAATCACACGATTGGGTGGGGCCAGGCTTCACAGTGGGTCCACAATGGTGATTGTGACCTACACTCGTTTTCACACCTTGGCTCATGTGATTAGGTAGAGAATCATTAGGGGGTCAGCGACCCTCATAATGGACAACTCTCACTACGGCAAATAATCTGGGAGCGATTGGTTTTAGAACTGAAGAAGCTTCAGTGGAATGAGATATGCCCAAAGGGAAGTCAGCTGACAGGAGTCAGCTGACCTCTAGCTGGAAGCAGTCTGAGGCCTGTGGGTACGCAAGTGACCTTTTTGCAAGCAAAGCACAAACGGGACATTGTGAAAATCTAGAGCATGTCCACCTCACTCCTGCACTTTAAATGCATTAGATACTATGATTACAGTCGGACATGCAAAGGCGACTCACTGGCAAACACAGAAACGTTGTCCCGGTAAGCCTGATTCAGGGTGTAGTTGACAATGCTGTCTTCATCAGGAAAGCCCTTGAAGACATCAACACTGACCTGGAAACACAAGTAACAGACACACACCTGGGTTTGCCACTTATCTGCACTTTAATTTTAATAACTGTACAGTGCTCTGTTTTGGTAACTATTGTCCATGATGTAAATATGTGAAGATTGTGTGTTTCTGTTCTGTGTCCTGTTCTGTTTGTATATGTGGGGGTTTTTTTGTTTTGTTTTTTGCTGCTGTTACAACCACATTTCCCCTTGTGGGACAATTAAAGTAATTATTCTATTCTATTCTATTCTACTCTACTCTAATCATGTTTCACTGCAGAAGGCTGTTGGTGTTTTAGCACCAAGATGAAACCATCATATGAGCTTATTAAAGTCTTTACATATTTACAGCATGCAGTAGGATCGTGTGCTGTTGTCTCTGTTTTCTCTACAAAGTCCAAAGACATTAAATAGAATGTAAAAACTTCTCAGTGTGATTTAATGCAATGACTTTGCATTTATCTGTGGATTCCTAATAACAATTTTAATCAAATATAAACACAAAGAGTCATCCATGACTGTTGTGACTGACACCAGAATCAAGAAAGCAAAAAAAAGTTAATTCACGTGAATATCACACCAGCGTACCAGTCGTGTTTTCATGTGTAATCCAAACATTTGAAATACTGGTACGTGATTAAACAGAAAAAGAAAGACGTAGCTAAAAGCTGATAGCAGTCACTTGTCTTATAATGACCCCACTCTGTAAGTAACATTAATAAAGAAAGATTATTTCTTTGTTGTTGTTGTTGTTGTTGTTGTTGTTGTGAAGCAGATAAAAATGAATGAATATTGTTGTCATTATTATTGCAGCCCTGCATTCAGGTTTGGCTCGCAGGAGCAGCAGTCTTTGCAGAGAAGCCCAGACTTCCCTCACCCTGACCACCTCTTCCAGCTTAGCCAGGGGGACACTGCATTGGTCAACTGACATATAATCTCTCCAGCATATCCTGGGTATGACCTGGTGCCTCATCCCAGTACGATATGCCTGAAACACCTCGACTAGGAGGCATCAAGTAGGACTCCTGATGTTGAGGAGCAGAGGCTTTACTCCAAGTCCCCCTCGGATGAACAAACATCCGAGGGGGACTTGGAGTAACCTTATCTCTAAGGGAAGAACCCAGCCACCCTTTGAAAGAAACTAATTTCCACCACTTGTATCTGTGACCTCATGAACAAGACCCCAAGAGCCTCCATCACCTGCTAGGGCTAGATAATGTGTCCATAAAACTATGAACAAAACTGGTGACCAAGGGCAGAACTGGCACGGTTCAACACTCACTGAGTCCTACTTATTGCCAACAATATGGTTCAAGCTCGCGCTGCAGTGGTAGAGGGAGCAAATGGCCCACAGCAACAGGCCAGACACCCCAGGGCTGACCCCATGGGACGTGATGACAACTGTACAACTCCCACACACCCTCAAATAACCTCAGGAGGATAAAGAGCTTGTTCTGTGTTCTGCGACCACTTTATATATTGTGAGTGGAACACTGCATCCCCCTCCTGAGTCATGTGCCAGAATCACCTTGATGCTGACCAAAAGTCTTGTTTTATGTCCCCAAACTCCTCCCACACCCAAGTTTTTGCATCAGCAGTCCCATTGGCTAACGAAGCCAGGTAAGACTTTCTTCAACCTGATCACCTCCCATGTCCACCAGTTGGTTCTGGTATTATGGTCCAAACCTGTCCCAGCTCCATATTCATTCCCCGGGTGGCCCCTTCTTAAATCATCTATTGTATTTTCCTTCTTAATGAGAACTCTTTTTCTCTTCTGAACTCGATATCCACACTATGCATAGTTATCCAGGATGCATAAGTGTTTTTATTTTTTTGCCTTTATTGGATAGCAATAGTAGAGATAGACAGAAAAGCGGAGCAAGAGGGGGAGGGAAGACATACATGGATCAGACTCAAACCTGGGCCGCTGCTTTCATGTGGTCATGTGGCTGAATTTATAGAACTGCTTTTTTATAAGGTCAAAACTAAGTTTTTGGAGTGATGCATTGTTTTATCTTTGTAAAATTTAAGATAAAAACTGTGCTGACCTTAGACATAAAGTGTGTCCAGCCACAGGCAGCATTGTCAATGGTGTCCAGCTGTTCTAGCAAGGTGGAGGTGTTGGGAAGACTGTAGTTTCCTTCCATCAGACTTTGCATTAGCTCAGTGTCTGTGCCATTTATCAACTCAGGGTGCTGCTGAAGATCTGAGAACAACTTGAGCAAAGAAAAACAAGATGAATGAAGCAGAAGCAGAGCACAATTAAAAGGCTCCTGACTCAAAATCGAATTCTAGGAAAAGATGGATGTAAATGTTCCAGCACAGACAGCACTGCAGCGTCATGTCCGTGGGCTCTTTTGTAAATGTACCTGCTGCAGCCACACCAGGTGCTTGTGGAACTGGCCCTCCTCCAGGAAACTCCTGAGCTGGGAGGAGATATTGAGCCACACCCGGGTGTAATGTGTCACATTCCCAACAAATGCAAATGTCTCATTGGCCTTTAAAGAAAAAAGTGAACACATTAGTTTTTCATTACAATCTGTATGAATCTGTATAAACAAATATATGTATATCTATAAATAAAATGTCTTCTATTATTTTCTTCTTATTATTTCTTCTTCTTCCAATACAGTAACACAGTTCTTACAGTAGTGGAGGGCACCGTGGTCTTAAACATCCTAAATATATTTACTCCCAGATCTGTGCTTGGACACAGCCCTGTCTCACTGGCCTTTTCAATTATGTTCTATGACGTCAAAGGAGCTTGCAAAGAAAAGCGTCTGGACTTCTTTAAGTTACTTGAAGACGTTTCACCTCTCATCAGAGAACAGAGAAGCTTCTTCAGTTCTAAGGTCAAATGGTGGGGAGTCCCAGATTTAAACCCCGTGGGAGTTTCCCCCCACAGAGGGACAAAAGGACCCCCTGATGATCCTCTAATCACATGAGCCAAGGTGTGAAACTGGGTGTGGGTCCCAATCAGCCAGGGTTTCGGGTGAGCTCATTGTGAAACCTGGCCCCATCTTATCATGTGATTGTCCCTCTGTGGGGGGAAACTCCCACTAGGTTTAAATCTGGGACTCTCCACCATTTGACCTTAGAACTGAAGAAGCTTCTCGGATGAGAGGTGAAACGTCTTCAAGCAACTTAAAGAAGTCCAGACGCTTTTCTTTGCAAGCTCCTTTGACTACGACGACCTGGATGACTGAGAACCCTCACAGACATATGTTCTATGACAGGTGGACTCCAATCAAATTCTAAAAGCATTTCACAGACAACAGAGCACAGTCATATCCAAGTGCGTGATTAATAGTATGAATGCAAAATATCAGCCTTTTTTTCAACAATTCTAAAACAAGTGAATGGAAACATCTTTTGCTTTGTCATTATGGAGTGTTGCATAGATCATGTTGCACCAACACATTGAAAATGTTCTGAATGAACATTGTATCAGGTTAGGGTTAAAAATTAGATGGTGGTGATCTACATCATACTCATTCAGTCCGTTCTGCCTCCCAGTGTTTTGGAAGAAAACACACTAATAGCTTGGACAGTGTATTTTTGCTGGTTATGACAAACGCTTTGTTCATACTTGATTGATAATGCAAATCTTTTTGTACATATACACGAAAGAGAGTGGTGTTTACATGCCTTCTGAATCACTTTGTCCACCTGGGAGCCAATAGGAGAGTAGAGGATCTTGGGATTTGTAGTCATCAAGTGAACCAGTAGGCCCAAATTCCTTTGTTCTTTGCTGGTGAATCCCAGAGAGCTCATGTTTCCCTGCTTCAAAGCCTCCGGTTCAATTATCCTGCAACAAGATCTATGGTTAAGAGCACAGACTGTACTGCTAAGTAACATCCATCCATTTTCTTCTGCTTATCTGGGGCCGGGTCGTGGGGACAGCAGCCTATGCAGAGAAGCCAAGACCTCCCTCTCCTCCACCACCTCCTCCCGCTTGTCTGGGGGAACACCAAGGCATTCCCAGCTAGCTGAGAGATATAATCTCTCCAGCACGTCCTGGGTCTGCCCCAGGGCATCATCCCAATGGGACATGCCCGGAACACCTCACCCAGGAGGCATCCAGGCAGCGTCCTTGTCAGATGCCCGAACCACCTCAACTGACTCCTGTCGATGCAGAGGAGCTGCTCTACTCTGAGCCCCTCCCGGATGGCTGAACTGGATGCGTGCCTCATCTGATTCCCACTGCTTCACACTCGGCTGCAAACCATTCCACTGCGAGCTGGAGGCCATCACTCAATGAAGCCAACAGAACCACATCATCCGTGAAAAGCAGAGATGAGATTCTGAGACCAATCAAGTGAAGCCTTCCACCACTTGGCTGCACCTAGAAATTCTGTCCACAAAAATTATGAACAGAATCGGTGACAAAGGGCAGCCCTGGCGGAGCCCATCACCCACTAGGAACGAGTCCGACTTATTGTCCGACTTATGTTGGACCAAGCTCTCGCAACGGTTGTATAAGGATCGAATGGCCCGTAGCAATGGGCCAGACTCCCCATATTCTCAGAGCACCTCCAACAGGACAGTCTGAGGGACACGGTCGAATGCCTTCTCCAAGTCCATGAAACACATGTAGACTGGTTGGGCAAACTCCCATGCACCCTCAAGTATCCTTGAGAGGGTAAAGAGCTGGTCCAGTGTTCCACGACCAGGACGAAAACCGCATTGTTCCTCCTGTATCCGAGGTTCGACTAACGGACAGACTCTCCTTTCCAGCACCCTGGCATAGACTTTCCCAGGGAGGCTGAGGAGTGTGATTCCCCAGTAGTGGGAACACACCGTTCGATCCCCTTCTTTGAAGATGGAAACCACAACCACCACCAGGTCTGCCGATCCAGAGCTACCACCCCTGATCTCCATGGAACATTGTAGAGGCGTGTCGACCAAGACAGCCCTACTATAACTAACAGTACTTTGTAATTTGATCTGTATCTTCTAGGTTATACACTACAGGTAAAAAGTTTGGACACACCTACTCATTTAATGCTTTTTCTTTATTTTTACTACCCTTCCTACATTGTAGATGCAAACTGAAGACATCAAATAGATGAAGCCAGATATATGGAAGCAAAGAAAAAATGATAAATAACTCTAAATATGTTTATATTTTAGATTCCACCATTTGTCTTGTTGACAGCGCTGCAAACCCTCGGCCTTCTCTCAGTGAGCTTCATGATGTAGTCACCTCACAGGTGTGCCTGTCAGGGTCCATTTGTTCATTTCTTGCCTTCTTAATGCCACTGGGACCATCAGTTGTGTTGTGCAGAAGTCAGGTTCGGACACAGCTGACAGCCCTATTTGACAACTGTTAGAATTCACATTATGGCAAGAACCAATCAGCTGAGTAAAGAGAAACAACAGCCCATCATTACTTTAAGGACTGAAAGTCAGTCAGTCAAAAAGTTGCTAAAAATTTGAATGTGTCCCCAAGTGGAGTCGCAAAAATCATCAAGCGCTACGATGAAACTGGCTCACATGAGGACTGCTGCAGGAAAGGAAGACCAAGAGTCCCTCTGCTGCTGAGGATACTTTCAGCCCAGATAAATGCCACAGTGCAAAGCAGTAATCAAGCAAAGGTTGGCTATTTAGAAGAATCTAAAATATAAAGCATGTTTTGAGATATTTCACACTTTTTTTGTTTACTAGAACGGTATGCCGATAAAGTGCATGGACAGCAGAGTAGTTTGAAAATAATTTTAAAAAATTTATTATCATAGTATTTTGTGGTTTTAGCAATAATTACTTTGATTTACAACAATTATATCAGTTAGAGGTGGGGCAGCTGTAGCTCAGGAGATCCAGCAGGTCATCTACTAATGGGAAGGTTGGTGGTTTGATCCCTGGCTTCTCCAGTCTGCATGTTAAATATCTTTGGGCAAGATACTAACCCCAAGGTGCTCTCCCATGCATCCAACAGAGTATGAGTGTGTGTGAATGTTAGAAAGTGTTTAACCAGAAAAAAACTGAAAAAAGTGCTTGTATGAATGTGAGAATGTATAAAGACTTTGAGCGCTCAGATAAAGTCGAAAAGCGCTATATAAGAACCAGTCCATTTATCCTTTTAGAGCTCAGTTGTAGTTCATTTAATTCCACACAGTTGACTGTCTACAAGTCCTAGAAGTAATCCTCTTATTTCAATTTCACAAACAGTTAATTGACATTCTTGCTGATGTTGATATCCAGGTATTTTGGTATTTAAATTTCTTCCCATTTAAGCTGTTAACAATCTCTCTGTTCTCGTATTCTTGATGTGATTGGTATTTAATTTATGTGCTAGAACTTTATTATGTTGAGAAGCTGAGGAGGAGCTTTCTCATTGCATATGCTTTGTACTCTGACCATTGTTCATATAAAGATAAAACCTGTGGCTGCTTCTGTTTCTCTTCGGTTGGGTAGCTTTTTTGTAAAAAGGAGTAGTCTAAACACGTGGGCACTTCTTTAAATGTATGTTCATATTATTTAAAACAACATGACAAAAGCATTCCTCATACAATTAAAGACAGTTTTTGTCATACCCACCTGTTATTCCCACACAGAATGGGCTGCAGTCCAGCCCATAACTGTACAAATGCTGAAAACTGAGAATGAGGATTCTCCGTTTCCTTCTTCCCTTTCCCACTTCCTGCTCCTCCACCTTCCTCTCCTCCTTCATCACCCTCTACGGGAATGTCAGTTGTGTTGGGGCCCCATGTGGTGGCATTGAGAGGCCATGTTGTGTTTGCTGGCGATGCTGGAGTTCGACCAGCACAGGCCCCTTTGGGCAGCAGGCGAGCCAGACTAGAAAGCAGGTCCACATCCTTCAGAAGCCTCTCTACATCAGCCAGTTCCTTCAACAGAGCCCCAACGTTAGACTGAGACAGAAGAGCCGAAGAGCTGGGCTGCAGGTGAAGCTGGATGGGAAGAAAGGAGGAAATGGGCAAATTACATGATGGCTACAGCAGACATATGAAAAAGGACCCTGTTTTCAAATGTCAGTGCACATTTTTACTCAAACTAAAGACTGAAGCTGCCTGAAAACACAACTGCAATCTGCTCCAGACCCCCTGCTGATGTAGATGAATAACTGAATTCATGAATTTAATCCTCCCTGTGCTGTCACTATACCTGAACTGAAAACATTTTGAAAGTTTCACATCAGTTGGTGGTTCGGCAGGAGGTGAAAGGGTGGCGATGCAGATTTTATGCAGTTGGGTTGATGCCATGTGATCTAACCAGAAATGCTGTTATGTGACCAATCAATGTTTGGATTATGAGTGTGGAGCCAGAGATGCCGAAGAACTAGAGGTGCAAGAGGTGCTTCAAACAGATGACCTGTCCAACATCTTTACCAGAAAGAGTGACAGAGTCTTACAGAGCTGTCTGCAGCTTCTCTCCTTCCCTTATCCCTCCAAAATCCCCTTAAAGACTATGTCTACTCCCAAATCACCAAAAATCATGAAAAAATGATTTAAGCATAAAGAAATCACAAAGAAAGAACAATACAGTATCCACGACTGCACCAAAGAGTAAAACAGTCAAATCTGGATTAATATTTGGTCTCCCGTTGAATCCCTGTTAGTACATAAATTAACAATTGATCAATAAACTGATTTAGTCTGCCTCACAGAAACCTGGTTTCAACATAATGTTAATTTAGATGAATGAATGTCCCTCAGTCATAGTAATCATCAGAATCCTCGAAGTACAGGCCAAAAGAGGGTTTGGCATCAATCGTCCACTCAAGCTTATTAACCAAAGACCCAGACAGACTTTTAATTCATTGGAAAGCCTGATGGTTAGTCTTGTCCACCCCAGCTGTAAAACTCAGAAAGCAGTCTTATTTATTATCATCTATTGTCCACCTGGGCCTTACACTGAGTTTCTGTCTGATTTCTGGGACTTTTTATCTGACTTAGTGCTCAGCTCAGATAAAATAATTATTGTGGGTGATTTTAACATCCATTCACTAGCTGGGCCCACGTCCTCATTTTAGGATTGGCAGCGTTTTAGTAGGTAAAGATGATGCTTGGACATTAATTGAGCTGCGGTTTGGGGAAGGCCTCGAAGGGGACTGGCGACGGCTCCCGGGCCTGGCAGATCCCGTGCTATAAATAGGAGTGAAGAAGTTAAAGAATTAAGAACAAGGAGGGAGGAAGGGTGGGTCACGTAAACGAGAATGAACAGCTTGCAGAACTGAGGGAACCTATATGGTAAATGGCCTGTATTTTAGGGGTGGGTTTTTATAATCGATTCATCGATTAAGATCGATTCTGGCTTGGATAACGTAAAATCGATTCATTAAAATCCTGAGTCGATTTTTTTAATATAAATTTATTTTGCCTGAAATGCCAGAATCTCTGGTGACATCTCACAAAATTTCAAGAACCACCAAACAGCTAAGACAGTAAATGAGAGCAGGAACATGGATTCTGCACATAGACTTAAACACACAGTGCGACCCGCGGATCAGAATCAGTTAGATGTCGCCTTTCTCACGGTCGGGGCTGAAAGCCGACAGCTCGCTGATTCTGATCTGTCGGCGGGTCGGCGCTGTGTGTTCATGCCCTTTTTGCGCCGATTCTAAAGCTGTTAGTTTGATCTCTCTCCAAACAATATTGACCGAACCAGCAGCAAAAGAAGATCCAAACGCTTCACATAAACATCGTCATGAATTCACTCTGACTTTTACTGTTTTGCTTCCACCGCGATGCACAGCTCTCTCTCTCTGTCTCTCTCTCTGTACTTCAAGAACAGTTTCCCTTTCTTCATTATTCGCTTGCTTGTTACGCACCAGTCTACTGTTGTTTACAGGCTGTCAGCCGCTGTTTTTTTCCCTTTTACATTCTTCCGAAAAGTAAACCTAATTTCTGCCGTTCAATACTGAACAAATTTAAACTTTTTAAAATTATTCAAAATGCAAAACGCTTAACCGTGTCTCTAATAAAACCGCTGTAACTTCAGAGGTGATGTTCATATGTTGATTAATGGTTTTCTTTCGTTTTTGATCTACTGCAGAATATTTTTATAAAATCCCAGAACAGGAAAATCACCTTCATGTTTTTCTGTGTTTTATCTTCCGCTACTTTGACACAAAGGCCTCTGCTGTGACGCTCACACCTGTGATAAAGTCTCGAAACTGTCAGCTTCCTTTTTATTGATACAAAAATATGTAAATGTACAGATCTGAATTATAATA
Source organism: Rhamphochromis longiceps (assembly GCF_057381845.1). Classification (NCBI taxonomy): domain Eukaryota; kingdom Metazoa; phylum Chordata; class Actinopteri; order Cichliformes; family Cichlidae; genus Rhamphochromis; species Rhamphochromis longiceps. Next base: position 1,606,109 of record NC_140568.1, read on the forward strand.
TTTCTGACTGTCAAAATTTCCCAGATTTAAATCGAATCGTGGATCGAATCGATTCGGGACCTTGTGAATCGGAATTGAATCGATTCTAGAAATCAGTGACGATACCCAGTCCTACTGTATTTATATAGCGCTTTTCTAGTCCCTAAGGACCTCAAAGCGCTTTACACGTTCAGTCATCCACCCATTCACACACACATTCATACACTGTTGAACTCTTGAGCCACGATCGCCCCCTATATATAGATGACATCCGGAAGGAGCGTGTTTGGAGGCGTGGTCCCACTCCTGAAATTCCAATACATAATCTCCAATTCACTAGCTGGACCCACGTCCTCATTTTCGGATTGACAGCATTTTAGTAGGTAAAGGTGGGGAGAGAGAAGGAGAAGAGGACAAAGACGATCGCATGGAGAGCGAACGTCGCTCCGTGGTGTGGAGAGGATGAGCTCAGACAATTCGGAAGGAATGGCAGGAGAAGAGATCAAAGGAAGTTGCAAACAACGGAAATCTTAATGGATGAATGAGGGGAACCCTCGATCGGGTAGCGACGTGGCTCAACTTTGAGCTGAAGCTCTGACAGAGAAGAATGCTGGATTTGAGATTTGAGGTAGGGCTCGGCGCCTCAAAAAGCTTGTCTTTGAGTAGAAGATGGAGAGGGGGTGCTTAGCTGGTTAATTACTTCAGATAAGGTAGCAATAACGCCTCAGCTGATTTCTGAATTAACAGAAGTGACAGCACCAGCTTGGGGAGAGTTGATGAATTGAAAGACTGATTAGAGGAAAATAATCTCTGCTATAATAACGTCAAAATCGTCCGAGAGCAGAGTGCGAGTCCACTGGACTTCATGGGAGATGATAAGTCGTTCAGACGCAGTCAGAACCGTGAGTCGACTTAGAGAGCGGTCTCAAATGATTGTGTCGAGGGTGGATGCCTGATGATGCTGGTGAAAGCACATGAGAAGTGAAGGCACGCTATGAAGAATTATGCGCATGACGCAGTTTGGATGTCTTAGAAGGAGCGATAGAGGACAGAACCTGCCATCTCGGTGCCACAAAGGTTCACCTTTGTTTTGCAAAGGCAGGAAAGATGGCAGCGAAACTGGTATCTCGGTGCCGGAGGCATGCTGTTGCATTTGCGAATGAGGGATAAAGAGAGAACCTGTCATCTTAGTGCCAGAGGGGTTTTACTGCTGCTTTGGAATAACGGATGCTGAGAAACTAGCAACGTGGTGGAAGAAGATTGCTGCTGCGATTACGAATGATGGATATAGAAGGAACCACCTAGAAGGATTCTCTGCTGCTTTAGCCCTGATGGATGGACAGGAACTGGCAACTCAGGGGTAAGAAGCTTGTCACTGCGGTTTGCACATGGCAGATATAGCAAGACCCTGACACCACTGTGCTAGAAGGGTTTGCTGCTGCTTGCAATGATAGAAGTGGAGAAACTGGCAGTTCGGTAGTAGGGACGCTAGATGCTGCATGCAAATGGGGGATGAAGGAAAACCTGGCATCCCGGTGCCTTTTTATTTATTTGTCTATGCAGACAACTGCCAACTGCCGAAGCTGCTGCTGCTTTCAGGAATGAGGGATCAAGGAACCTGGCCGGTGCCGACGTTTGCTACGGAGTTTAGCCAAGGATGGAAGAGGCTGGGAACCTGGCAACTCAGTGCCGAAGTATGCTGCATTTGCTATGGAGGGAAGGAGTACTGGCAACTCTGTGCCCTTTTATTTTTTTCCTTAACTATGCAAACTGGCAACCCGATGGTCGAAAAGCTTGCTGCTGCTTTTGCGAATGAAGGAGAAAGGTACCTGGCAACCTGGTGCCGTCTGACGCGCTGACGGTCGAGATGGTGATTGTAAAACTACGTTACTCCTGAGAGATGAGCTGTGTTTAAAGGTATTTGCCGAGAATGGACCCTGTTTGCACGTAAACGAGAATGAACAGTTTGCAGAACTGGGGGGAACCTATATAGATGACAACCGGAAGGAGCATGTTTGGAGGCGTGGTCCCGCTCCTGAAATTCCGATACATAATCTCCAATGTAATGACAGCTTCAACATGGCATTTAATATGTTCTTAGATTCTATTGGCTTCTCTGAAAATGTAAAAGAACCCACCCACCACTTTAATCACAATAGAGATCTTGTTCTGACATAGAAACTGAATATTTAACAACATTCCCTAATGTCCTTTTTTTCTCTGATCACTTCTTAATAAATTTACAATAAGAGATTACACAACATTGAGAACAGATATTCTCACAGTAGACGTCTTTCTGAAAGTGCTGTAACTAACTAAAGGGTATAATTCTCCACTGTTATCATCTTGTACCAATGCAGTGCTACTGCAGGCAGGAATGATTTCCTGTGTTGTTAAATCTGCATTTGGGTAATCCCAGCCTCTTACTGAGCGTGCTCCTGCGACTGGCCAGCACGTCATTGAGTAGGTGGGAGGTATTTTCCAGCATTGTCCTTATCTTGGACAACATTTGCCTCTCCCACGCCACCTTAAGGCAGTCCAGCTCCATCCCCACAACATTACTGGCCTTGCGGACCAGTTTGAGTCCGTTGGCATCTGCGACCCTCAACCTGAAGCTCCATCATGCAACCTCACGAAGGATAGCATGGCCACAATAGACTCATAGAAAATCCTGAGCATTTTCCAACAGATGTTTAAAAGACCTCAGCTGCCTAAGAAAATAAAGACGACGCTTGCCCTTCCTGTAGAGTGCATTGGTGTTTATTATCTATGTGTACTCCAAAAATGTATAGATGCTTCCCCTTGGCAGTATCATTAGAAGGCATAGCACACATTTCACTGCTGTGCAGATGATACCCAAATTTATCTATCCACAAAGTCAATTAACACACACCAATTAGTTAATCTAGAAGACATAAAGACCAGGATGACCTCTAATTTTCTCAAATTTACACGAAACTGAAGTTACTATAAATCTTAGAAATATAATATCTAACCAGATTCTTCCTCTGGATGGCATTACCTTGGCCTCCAGTAACGCTGTGAGGAACCTTGGAGTCATTTTGACCAGGACATGTCCTTCAACGCACATATTAAACAAATATGTAAGACTGCGTTCTTCCATTTGTGCAACATCTCTAAAGTTAGAAATATCCTGTCTCAGAGTGACGCTGAAAAACTAGTTCATGCATTTATTACTTCCAGGCTGGACGACTGTAATTCATTATTATCAGGAAGTCCTAAAAACTCCCTGAAAAGCCTTCAGCTAATCCAAAATGCTGCAGCAAGAGTCCTGACAGGGACTAGAAAGAGAGAGCAGATTTCTCCTGTTTTGGCTTCCTGTTAAATCCAGAATTCAAAATCCTGCTCCTCACATACAAGGTCTTAAATAATCAGGCCCCATCTTATCTTAATGACCTTGTAGTACCATATCACCCTATTAGAGCACTTCGCTCTCGCTCTGCAGGCCTACTTGTTGTTCCTAGAGTATTTAAAAGTAGAATGGGAGGCAGAGCCTTCAGTTTTCAGGCCCCTCTTCTGTGGAACCAGCTTCCAGTTTGGATTCAGGAGACAGACACTATCTCTACTTTCAAGATTAGGCTTCAAACTGAGTTTTTCCTTTTCAGTCACCTTTTTCACTCACTATGTGTTAACAGACATTTGTTACCCAAATAACAAGCCGTGGGTGACTAAGGACATCAAAGCCCTCCTCAACAACAAGAAGAGGGCTTTCAGAGGGGGCAACAAAGAGGAGGTGAGGAAGATCCAGGTGTTACTAAAGGACAAGATCAGGGAGGCTAAGGACAATTACAGGAGGAAGCTGGAGTGGAAACTCCAGCAGAACAGCATGAGAGAGGTGTGGAGGGGCATGAAGACCATCACTGGATTCAGGCCAACCAACAGCAGGGGAGCTGAGGGAGGTGAGAATAGAGCCGACGAGTTGAATCTGTTTTTCAATAGATTCGACACCACAGTGTCTGCTCCCACCCCCACAACCTCACCTGCAGTCAGCCTGGAATCCAGAGCCACACCACTGTGCCAGCCTCTCTCTTCACATGTTGCCTCCTGTGAGATTCCTGACACCCCTCCCCCACCCATCACCTTCACTCAATACCAGGTTGAGATGCAAATGAGGAGACTTCACTCAGGCAAGTCTGCTGGACCAGACGGAGTGAGTCCCCTTGTCCTCAAGACCTGTGCCCCCCAGCTGTGTGGAGTCTTTCATAAACTGTTTATGCTGAGTCTGAGTCTGCAGAGGGTCCCGGTGATGTGGAAGACATCATGCCTCGTCCCTGTACCAAAGACGCCACGTCCCAGTGGCCCCCAGGATTACAGGCCCGTGGCACTGACCTCCCACATCATGAAGACCCTGGAAAGGCTCATCCTGGACCAGCTGCGACCCATAGTAAGACCACACCTGGATCCCCTTCAGTTCGCTTATCAGCCTCGTCTCGGAACAGAGGACGCCATCATCTACCTGCTCAATCGTGTCTACACCCATCTGGACCAGCCGGCGAGCACTGTGAGGGTCATGTTTTTTGACTTTTCCAGTGCTTTCAACACCATCAGGCCGACCCTCCTGGGTGATAAGTTAGCAGCGATGCAGGTGGATGCTTCTCTGGTGTCCTGGATTGTTGATTACCTGACAGGAAGACCACAATATGTACGTCTCCCACAGTGTGTGTCTGACAAGGTGATCAGCAACACAGGGGCACCACAGGGGACTGTCCTCTCCCCCTTCCTCTTCACCCTCTACACCACAGACTTCAGCCACTGCACAGAGACCTGCCATCTTCAGAAGTTTTCTGATGACTCTGCGGTGGTTGGATGCATCAGCAGGGATGATGAGACAGAGTACCGGGCTGTGGTCGACTCCTTTGTCACGTGGTGTGAGCAGAATCATCTGCAGCTCAACGTGGCAAAGACCAAGGAACTGATCGTGGACTTCAGGAAGACCAGGAAACACTTGACCCCTGTTTCAATCCAGGGGGTCAGTGTTGACATTGTGGAGGACTATAAATACCTTGGAGTACACATTGACAATAAACTGGACTGGGCTAAAAACACCACAGCACTTTACAGGAAGGGCCAGAGTCGTCTCTATTTTTTGAGGCGACTGAGGTCCTTCAACATCTGCCAGAAAATGCTGAGGATTTTCTATGAGTCTGTGGTGGCCAGTGCGATCCTCTATGCTGTTGCATGCTGGGGGAGCAGGCTGAGGGTCGCAGATGCCAACAGACTTAATAAACTGATCCGTAAGGCCAGCAATGTTGTGGGGATGGAGCTGGACTCCCTCAAGGTGGTGTCGGAGAGGCGGATGCTGTCCAAGATAAAGACAATGTTGGATAACACCTCCCACCCACTCCATGACATGCTGGTCAGTCACAGGAGCTCGTTCAGTGAGAGACTGAGATTACCGAAAAGCACCACTGAACGACACAGGAAATCATTCCTGCCTGTGGCCATCTCCCTGTACAACGCATCCACTTAACACACTGTTTGCTGCTACAGCTACACATGTTTCTTTTCCAACTATTTATTTATGAGTGACTTATGTATGTATGTATGTATATATATGTATATATTGTACTATTCTTAGTTAGCGTATTGTCTGTCTTGTCTTAATGTTGGTTTAAAATGGAGCACTGTAACAAAAAATAATTTCCCCCAGGGATCAATAAAGTATTCTGATTCAGATTCAGACCTCTCTGCAGGAGTCCTGACTTAAGCTGAAGATTGTTGATGCTTCCACAGATCACTCTAGAGCAGTCCTGGCCCGAGGAGACCATGGAAAAGAACATCCAGTCCTATATCTTGGCCGGAACCCACATGACACAATGTATTCCACTGTGAAGAACGAAGCCTTGGCCATTAAGTGGGCACTGGAGAAACTCCAATATTATTTGTGTAGATAGGAATTTGATCTGGAAACTGACCACCAAGCAGCCACTTGGATCAATTCGAACAGAATTACAACAGCTGCCTGTTACAATGGTAACTCTCACGTCAGCCTTTTAGGTTCACCATCAGCAAGTGTAATATAGTGGCAGATTACCTGTTACCAAGATTACCAATCTTGACATAATGAGGCCAGGAAGGGGACGACTTTGACTGTAGACATGGATGTGGGCTTGCACACAGGCATCCAGATATTCCACACACATGTGGATGGATGTCTCAAGGCCAAAGAGTCAAACAAAAGGGAAGGGTGACCACTGACTTCACTATTTAGCAGTACAGGTGCAGTCAGCATATATTCTCGATTACCTCTCACTAAAAGCATTGTGCGCAGTCTCCCCGCTGTCTTCAATGCCGGATGGGTAAGATAAGGCATGGACCTCCTGGTATTAACCAGTGGGTTTGCGAACACTTGGGGTCACGTGAGCTGCATTATTCTGGGTTAATTTTTTTCCTTATAACGAGCCTGTTTAAGTTGCCTGTTGCTCATATGGATAACGAGAGATCTTCTGGTGACAATGATAACAATCTGTCAAATGATTAATGAACTCACCTCAACCATAGAGAGAAGATGAAGAAACTACACTGAACCAGGTCCAGAAGCTTTTAGTAGTTAAACAGAGAAACTGACCAACTGAAACAACAGTTGGAAGAAGAAGCAGCCCAAAATGTTGGCAATAATAACCAATCTGATTGTTCCTTCAAAAAGTAGCACAAGCAGATAACAAAAATGACTCAACAACGATCATTACAGCAGGTTTATATTAGGGCTGAACGATTATGGAAAATAATCTAATTGCGATTTTTTGCCCCAATATTGCGATTGCGATGCGATATGCGATTATTTTTTAAGGTCTTTGTCTTCTGTATTATTAAACAAAGACAAGCAATACATCATATAGTATGGCCAATACTATATTACATTAATTTTAAACTGTTCTTTCCTGGAAGACAGACCTCTGTTATGATGACATGAGGTGATGCATGAATTGATGACTGACATTTTTATTTAACTTCTTCAATCACAACAGTATATTTGAACATACACAATAGTTTATTTTTAGCTTACAAACATCTGAGCATAAAGTGCTGACAAGGAACCCTGGTGTAAACATTAAAATGAAAGTCAGTACAATGTGCAGATTGCAGAAATATACATAAAAAAATCAGTGGCTTTACCACACTCAGTTTTTCGACATCTGTGAACTACTAGACAGTCATTCAATTAAAAAATAATATTAAATAAATAAAACTAATAAATAAAAAATACACACATCTTACTGATCTTTGCAGTCAGTAACATTACACATAAAGTGCAAACATAATAGCAATTGTATAAACACACACACAAACACGCCTTTAAAATTTAAAGGCGTGAAATTGGACGGTCTAGTTCTGATTAGCGTCACCGCTGTCTCGGTGGAGTTTAATAAACTCGGCCGTCTGCTCCTTGCTATCTAAAATATAACCAGACACTAGTGTAAATTCTCGACTGTCTCATACTTCTGTTTAATAAGTTTTCTGTTTGACGTTTAGTCAGCTGTGTGAAAACCAAGGAGGAACCCACCCGGGGGATTAATAAAGTTTTATTTTATCTAATCTAATAACTTTAATCTCAGCCAAACCGATTTACTCACGAACAAACAAAACACTGAAAAAAGCCCAACAATAACATTTTTAGGTTGTCTAAGTGACTTATATATTACGTTTAACCCGAGCAGCGAAACTCCGCGGTGATCTGAAAATGATGTGCCGGGAGTTGTGCCGTTCTCGGCCGCATCAGTAACCCTCGAGCTCCCGGCTAGCTGTCGAGCTGGTGGGTAGCAGACGCCTCTGAAAACGTCGAAGCACTTTTGCAAATATGGGATATCTTGATAAACCGAGCAGATATTTGATGTTTACACAGCTACTTTCTCGCCTGAAAATATTTTAAAAGTTTATTTTGTGACCCAGAAAGATTAGTATGAGTAATTTTAAAACTTAGTAGCGGCCGCCATTGCTGGAAACTGGAGTTTGGCTGGGCCGCGCTATGACTTCTGGGATATGGTAGGCCACGAAGGACACACCCGACCCATCCTTCAAATTCGGGGAAAAGGAGGACGCATTTGTCGGCTACATTCGGAGGAGTCTACGAATTTGGACAGCCTTCGGCGCGTCGCTGTGACGTAATCGGTCTACAAATGCGGCCTCAGGAGGATGCAGCCCATGAATTTGGACATGTCCAGAGTATAATCGCAGCCTTTGCGGTTAGAAAATTGCACTTGATCATGTCGCGATATTATCGCAAATGCGATATATCGTTCAGCCCTAGTTTATATTCAACCAAAGACAAATGTAAAGTCTTCGTGCTTCTACAAATTAAGGAATGATTCAACACTAACTTTGACTTCAATGCATGTTTATTTAAATTTTTGAACATCGTCATTGTTTAATAGCTTTTAGTTGCTTTTTCTTTCCTTTGACTAGATGGTAAATTTGTTAATATTTCTAGCTGATTAGGAGACTTATTGCATTTCAAATGCATGTCCAAAGGCTGCTAGACAATTATGAAGCGTAGACTATAATAGACATGCTTACCATCTGACAGCACTGTGGGTGTCTCGGGGCAGAGAACCACACAGTACTGTTACAACTGTCTTTCGCAAGGCCGACTTTCAGAAACTCTTTGTGTAAGTAACAAAGTCTGTTCTGTAGTCGTGTGCCTCTTTGACTCACATTCAGGCATCAACTGGTCTTTCTGCAAACTGGACCCACACAACCTCACGCTGACCTCAATGACAGAGCTGCTAGTCCACATTCACACTCCTGGACAGTGAAAAAAACTTGTAGCAGCAGCTTGGGTCTTCATGGTTCCCAGAGAATTACAAACTAAAGAAAAGGATCCAGACAAAAATCAAATCAAACCGTACAGATGGAAGAGTCCACACCCACGCTTAGTATGACTAACAAAAAACTTATATCTGCCAGTTAAACGTGCCGTTCAGATCACAGTCTAAATACAAGTAGTACTACCAATCCACAATAGCAAGTTATAGAGATTTAATCATCCAAAATGTAAATATTTAAATAAGGTTTAATTCTCCCTAGCCTCAGGATAAAGCAAAATTAATTAAAGCATCCTCCATTTGATTGAAATAATTCCAATTTGCATAAACTGAGACTGAAGCCCAAAATACTTGTCACACATGATAAAATAGAAATTAATTAACAGACATCTATTATTTTATACGTATGGCATTTAAATATGGCATTGAGCTTAGTACCTTAATATTGAATATATATAAATATATAATTTGTATAAAAAAATACACTTTCAGCAGGTTTTTATTCAGATTACATGAAATCACAGGTATCAGAATAAAACCTTAAAACACATCAATTAAAAGGAGGAGGCAGAGGCCAGCCCAAGATACATGAGCAAAGGTGCTAGTTATGGGGGTCACACATGCACACTTATATGTGGAACCAGTTATATACGATCGGAGACTTTAATTATCTTCAGACGTTACATCCATTTAAGAGCTCTGCACTGCTCCTCCCAGGTTCTAGCCAAATCCCCCTTTGGGTGATCACAGTACTGGTTTCTAAAATCTTTAGACGTAGTGAGTGCAGAATGTGGTTTAGGTTGTCTCCAGTTCCTGCCATACAGTTACTTCCTTTGCTTTTGGGTACTTGATTGGCTGACTCTATCAGGTCCTAATGATAAAATGACTAAAATCAAAATGTTGGACTTCCTGTTATGTTACTATTTTTCCCCATAGCGGACATGTTTAGGTCCTCACAAAGGTCAAACATTTCCCTGACTAATATTAAACCGGCCGGATACAATGAGGTGCTTGCACTTTTAGGTGCAATGGAGAATACTCACTATTGCATGTCTTGCTGATCTATATCGTGTTGAAGCACCAACTAAAATTTCACCTACATGGGATGATGATTACCCAATTGCCAGTATTGGTAGCCGGGAATCGGTCCGCCTGACTCACATTGCACCCGACCCCTTCGGTGCCTCCTGCAGGTGGTGGGTCTGCAGGAAGATGGGCCTATGTCCCTTTTTCGGGCACAGCCCACCAGACGCTTGCCCTCGGGCACCCTCTCCGGGCCTGGCTCCAGGGCTGTGCCCCGGTAACCCTATTCCGGGCAGGGTGAACTGTTCCCTCGATGGTCTTTTCATAGGGGTCTTCTGAATTACTCTTTGTCTGGTCCCTCATCCATGGGAGACCCTACCAGGGGGCAAAAGCCCCCAGACAACATAGCTCCTGGGATCCCTGGGACACACAAACCCCTCCACCACGATAAGGTAGCGATTCGCGGAGGGGGAGCGGGAGATCGACAGACGGATTGGTGCAGCGGCTGCAGTGACAGCACCGGTCCGTCGTGGTGAAGAGGGAGCTGAGTGTAAAAGCGAAGCTCTCAATTTACCAGTCGATCTACGTCCCTACCCTCACCTATGGTCACGAGCTGTGGGTAGTGACTGAAAGAATGAGATCGCGGATACAAGCGGCAGAAATAAGCTTCCTCCGAAGGGTGGCTGGCCCCTCCCTATTTGATGTCTTCAGTTTGCATCTACAATGTAGGAAGGGTAGTAAAAATAAAGAAAAAGCATTAAATGAGTAGGTGTGTCCAAACTTTTTACCTGTAGTGTATAACCTAGAAGATACAGATCAAATTACAAAGTACTGTTAGTTATAGTAGGGCTGTCTTGGTCGACACGCCTCTACAATGTTCCATGGAGATCAGGGGTGGTAGCTCTGGATCGGCAGACCTGGTGGTGGTTGTGGTTTCCATCTTCAAAGAAGGGGATCGAACGGTGTGTTCCCACTACTGGGGAATCACACTCCTCAGCCTCCCTGGGAAAGTCTATGCCAGGGTGCTGGAAAGGAGAGTCTGTCCGTTAGTCGAACCTCGGATACAGGAGGAACAATGCGGTTTTCGTCCTGGTCGTGGAACACTGGACCAGCTCTTTACCCTCTCAAGGATACTTGAGGGTGCATGGGAGTTTGCCCAACCAGTCTACATGTGTTTCATGGACTTGGAGAAGGCATTCGACCGTGTCCCTCAGACTGTCCTGTTGGAGGTGCTCTGAGAATATGGGGAGTCTGGCCCATTGCTACGGGCCATTCGATCCTTATACAACCGTTGCGAGAGCTTGGTCCAACATAAGTCGGACAATAAGTCGGACTTGTTCCTAGTGGGTGATGGGCTCCGCCAGGGCTGCCCTTTGTCACCGATTCTGTTCATAATTTTTGTGGACAGAATTTCTAGGTGCAGCCAAGTGGTGGAAGGCTTCACTTGATTGGTCTCAGAATCTCATCTCTGCTTTTCACGGATGATGTGGTTCTGTTGGCTTCATTGAGTGATGGCCTCCAGCTCGCAGTGGAATGGTTTGCAGCCGAGTGTGAAGCAGTGGGAATCAGATGAGGCACGCATCCAGTTCGGCCATCCGGGAGGGGCTCAGAGTAGAGCAGCTCCTCTGCATCGAAAGGAGCCAGCTGAGGTGGTTCGGGCATCTGACAAGGACGCCCCCTGGGCGCCTCCTGAGCGAGGTGTTCCACCGGGAGGAGGCCCCGGGGCAGACCCAGGACACGCTGGAGAGATTATATCTCTCGGCTGGCCTGGGAACGCCTTGGTGTTCCCCCAGATAAGCTGGAGGAGGTGGCTGGGGAGAGGGAGGTCTGGGCTTCTCTGCTTGGGCTGCTGCCCCCGCGACCCTGCCTCGGATAAGCGGAAGAAAATGGACAGATGGATGGATGGATGGATGGGATGATGATGATTATAATCTACTGCATATTTTCTGTTGCCACTAGGTGGCGCCACAATAGTGACCAATATTAGACGTCTGACAGTTTGGACTCAAGCATGCCCAGTTTTTGACAGACTTGACAATTGAGAAACCAGTTTCTGTCACCACTATGTGGTGCTGTGACTATTGTTAAAAGCTAACATAGTACTGGGTTCAGGGATGGACCCATATGACAGGTTTGGTCCAGATGGATGATGTATGTGAAACTGAGCAAATATAGTTCAAAAAGTTCAAAAAAAGCATCCTGTAGTCTCAGTACGTGAAACCTGTAAAATATGAACATTTTCTCTGTTACTGAAGCATGTGCACACACGGTCATGACTTTAGAACGTTGATTCATTCCATAAAATAATAATAATCCACGGAGCAGACACAATAACGCCTCTGCACTTTGTGCTGAAGACCTAAAACTGAATGAAGCAGACAGAATAGGGGTTTCGCAATAAATGGATCAGATACAATAGGATACAATAGGGCTCTTGCAATTTCAGTGCTCGGGCACCAACTATTAGACTACCACAGGTAGGGATGGGAGTCGAGAGCAAATTCTTGTAGGAAACCGGTCCCTAGAAGTCCAGTTCCTTGGAATTGTTAGTCTGCCTTATCAATGATTCCCCTTATCAGTTCGTGCACTCCTTCTACAATCAGCTAATATCAGTTCGTGTGTCAGACGAGGAAAACAGAGGCGCAGTCTACAGAGTGCATATAGAAATATAGTTTTATTGCACCAAAGGACGACAGCATGATGGTAAAGTGGAAAACTGCATCCAGGACATAAACAACCGCATTATGTTGCTAACACAACTTTGGTTCTTTGCAAGCTTCTGCACAGACAGCATGCTAATGCTAAGCTAGCCAAGAGCCCAGAGTGAAAGCTAAGTGAATGCCGACCCCAGCAGCCAGACCCTGAACTTCAACAGGTAACAAGCTGATGAGCAGTTAGGCTGCAAACTCCCGTTCTACCTGTTCATGTTTCTAAAGCAGAAAGACTCTCATGCAATTAATTTGCATCAATGTAATTTCTTTATTACTGCTTAGCAATCATTGTACTCTGAAAACGGAGCCAATGAGAATCAATAAGGAATCAAATCGATAAGTGATATCGATAATGGATTCGGAAGCGCTAAATTCCTATCAATTCCTATCCCTAAACTCCAGGGCTGGAGGTCTCAAAACAGTAAGTAGAGTAGGTCTTGGAAATGAAAAACATGCATATAGTTAACAATATTATTTCTCAATGATAACTGTAACTATACCAATGTTTAAAAATGGCCTGATGGACAATGTCCTCCATGTTACCTTTTCGGTGACACTCTGCGTGTTGATCTGCTTTCTCAGCTCCAGGCTCAGCTGCCTGAAGCGTGCTGACTTTTGCTCCGCCCCTTCGCTACACACAGAATTGCGATACGCCTGGATCACGGGTCGCTGCTTCTCAGGTACCAGCAGAATCTTGCTCAGCTCAGAGGACCTGTCCCCACAGGTGAGGTCCTCAAGTGTGGATGCAGTTAAGAGGCTGTCCTGTGAACAACAGAAACACTTTACATGACCAAAGGTCCTGATACGTTAGTCAGTAAAGTCTTCATAAGGACTTTCAGGCTCTGTGTGACACACACACACACACACACACACACACACACACACACACACACACACACACACACACACACACACACACACACAGAAGGCAAGTATTAATATTTATATATGTATTGAAAATATGGATCTGTTTATTGTTAGTATATGTGGGCCAAATGTTGATGACCCCTCCTTTTTTCATACCTTCTTCTCTTCACTTTCACCTTCACTCTGACAGCAAGAGTCAGAGGAACTGACAGTCTACACTCAAACAACACACATGTGATTTTGGTCTTTGCGATGTGGCGTTCACATCCCTCTCAGAGGCAAGAAAAAGGTCACACACTGGACTTGGTGCTTTCCCGCGGGCTGGATGTGTGCATCACGGAAATATCTGAGTTGTGCATCTCTGATCGTCTTCCTGTGTTGTTCACTCTAACGCTGCGCTGCTCGGTAGATAAGCCGTGCGCCCCAGCGCACAAAAAGCGAGCGCTTAATGCTCTAACAGCGCCGCTTTTTCTGCTGCCTTTAGGGACTCTGGAATAATGAACTCCACCTGTAAAAGTGTTGAGGACCTTTCGGACATTCTTCATTCTACCTGCACTGATATTTTGGACTCGATTGCTCCGTTTAGGACTGTGTGCACTAAGCAATTATCAGAGCCGTGGTTGAATGAACATACGCGCTCCCTTAGACGTGACTATAGACGTGCCGAAAGATGGAAAAAGGACAGATTGCACGTTTCTCTATAGATTTTCTCGTCTTTCTGCTCACCAAGAAGCTGTAAAAACTGCAAAGACACAGTTTGTCTCAAACTTGGTGTCAGTAAACAGTCACAGGCCTCAGGTACTTTCTAATGTCCTTAATCGTTTTCTTAGTTCACGTGATAATGCTGGAGTCATTTCTTCACCAAGTATTTGTGATGATTTTTTAGCATTTTTTAACAACAAGGTTCTATCCATCAGGGCTGTTGTCTCGTCGTCTGCTGCCTCAGATCCGAGTCTTTCTCCTGTGTGCTCAGCTGTCTTTGATCCCGTCTCCCTTAATGACTTGACTGCGGTAGTTAGTAACCTAAGATCATCACACTGCCCCTCTGACTGTCTCCCCCCAAGCTTGCTTAAAAGCACTTTTAATACTGTCGGGCCTTTTATCCTGAGATTAATTAATACGTCCCTTGCTACAGGCTGTGTCCCATCATGCTTTAAGAGATTTAAAGGGATCTGCCCTAAAGTGGTTTCGGTTCCACTTGTCAGGAAGGTCTTTTTATGTCAATATGGGCCCCCATAAATCCAAAATAGCCCCTCTTAAATACGGTGTACCTCAAGGCTCTATTTTGGGCCCTGCCCTGTTCGCCCTCTATTTGTTGCCATTGGGCTCCATCTTCTCACGGTACAGCATTTCATTTCATTAAATTTCTAAAGCTAAATGAAAATAAAACTGAAGTTGTCATTTTTGATAGCTCTCTGGGCCCCTTTTCCTCCTACTGTAAAACACATGTAAAAAACCTCGGCGTCTACCTTGATGGTTCTTTTAAATTGAATAAGCAGGTGACTGCAGCAGTTCAGTCCTGCTTCTTTCAGTTAAGACAGCTGGCCAAGGTAAAGCCAGACCTCCCGGCTAACGTCTTTCAATGTGTTATTCACATTTTCCTTACTTGCAGGTTGGACTATTGCAATTCATTGTATTTTGGTCTAGACCAGGCCTCCATCCATCGTCTTCAGATCCAGCTGCTCGCCTGCTAACTGGTACCAAACGGAGAGAGCATATAACTCCAGTTTTAGCTTCTCTACACTGGCTTCCTGTCTCCTACAGGATCCAATTTAAACTTTCACTTGTTTGTTTTTACGTGTCTGAGCTCCTCTCTGTTTATGCTCCAGGAAAAACCATCATGTCTAGCTCAAGATTAATGCTTTCCATGCCACGGACTAGTCTCAATCTCGTGGTGATGGAGCCTTCTCTGTGGCAGGTCCCAGACTTTGGAATAGTCTCCCCATAAATATTAGATCTGCACAAACACTTGACCAAATTTAAATCACTAGTAAAGACACATTTGTATGCCCTGGCTTTTAACACACTATGACCCAAGCATTCTGGTCTTATTTTAATATTCTTAGTTATTGTTTTAATTATTTTATTGTCCTATCATTGTATGATATTGTTATTATTGTTTTACATTGTCTCTTTTAATGGCATTTTATATTATTAAGCACTTTGTGCAGCATTGTTTGTCTGGAAATGTGCTATACAAATAAATTTGACCTTGACCTCTCTCAGGGTCATCCAGTACACCACTCACACTTTTACTTTACTACTTTTTAGTTAGCAGCTCCATGATGAGGCTATTATAGGCACTCAGATTTATCCTGGAACTATCAGTGATCATGCACCGGTCTCTCTCTCAGAATAGAAAACTATTCTGAAGAAGTACAAAAATCTCCTCCTAGATCACATAAGTTTGCAGAGAATATCTGCCTCCTCAAAATACCAACTGGATGATGTTTATCTGGACCACTGAGCAATTCCATTAGTACACGTGGTCGGCTAAGGTTCTGTCTCCCTGTCGCCTTGCCGGTGGATGAAGGTGGTCTCTGGGACTGTCTGTGGCGGCTTCCTGGGGCCTGGAGAGCTGCAGCTGCTGTTTTAGGGTGTCTGTGTGTCCGCCTTGGTTGGTGGGGGACTGGGGTAGATGCTAATACAGCTGATAAATTTGGGGGAACAGAAGAATCATAAGCTGGAGAAGTGATATGAGATGGTAGCAATTGGTTTGTCCCGAGCCAATTCAAATACACTTTTTTGCTTACATGTGACCACTACTCATGCTAGGGAATTCATCTAGGTCGGAGTTTTCTCCAGGACACAGGTCAGACTGACTACTTTTTCGTTTGTACAGTCTGATACCTTCTCCAAGTCCACAAAATACGTCGTCTGGTTGGATAGACCCCCATGCACCCTCAAATATCCCCGCGAGGGTAAAGAGCTGGTCCGGTGTTCCACGACCGGACGAAAACCGCATTGTTCCTCCTGTATCTGAAGTTTGACAAACTGATGGATTATCCTTTCAAGAACCCTGGGAGGCTGAGGTGCTATAGTGGGAGAACACCCTCCAGTCTCCCTGTTTAATGATAGGAACCACCACCCTGGTTTGCCAATCTAGAGGTACTGCCTCTGGATTACCAAGTAATATTGTAGAGGCGTGTCAACCCGCACAGCCCTTCAACACCCAGAGCCTTCAGGAACTCAGGATACACCTCATCGACCCCAGGGGCTCTGCCTCCAAGTTGTTGTTTAACTGCCGCAGTCTGCTTCCTCTATGAAGGACGTGCCAGAGGGATTAGGGAGGTCCTCAAAGTTTTCCTTCCACAGTGTGACAATATGTTAAAAGCACCAAACACAGTGTTGATAAAGCACTGCTTCCCCCTCCTGAGATACCTGACAATTTGCCAAAATTGCCTTGAGGCAGTCTGAAAGTCTCGTCAAACTCCTCCCACCCCCGAGCTTTTTCTTCAGCCACTGCCAGAGCCACGTTCCACTTGGCCTGCCGGTACCTCCTGGCTGCCTCCAGCCCCACAGGTTAACCAAGCCCGATAGGACTCTTTCTTCAGCCTGGTGGCTCCTTTCACCTCCAGTGTCTACCATCTAGCTCGGGAGTTACCATAATGACAGGCACCAGACACCTTGCAGCTGCAGCTCAGTGCAGCAGCCTCAGCAATGGAGGTGCTGAATATGGTCCATTCGGACTCAGTGTCCCCTGTCTCTCTCAGAACGCTGTTGTTGCTGTTCCGGAGGTGCAAGTTGAAGATCTTGTGGACCGAGGCCTCTGCTTGGTGTTTCCAGAGCACCGTCACTATACGTTCAGTTGCGCCAGGTCTGTCAAGCATCCTTCAGAGAACTTCTGGAGACTGCACAGAGACCTGCCATCTTTAGAAGTTTTCTGATGACTCTGGGATGGCTGGATGCATCACTGAGGTTGATAAGATGGAGTCCTGGGCTGTGGTTGACTCCTTTGTCACGTGGTGCGAGTAGAAAGACTAAAGAATTGACTGTGGACTTTAGGAAGACCAGGAAACCTTGAACCCTGTTACAATCCAGGGAGTTGATGTGGAGATTGTGGAGGACTATAAATACATTGGAGTGCACATAGATAATAAACTGGACGGGGTTTAGAACACCACTGCACTTTACAGGACGGGCCGGAGTCGTGTCTATTTTCTGAGGCAGCTGAAGTGTTTAAAACATCATCTTTGTGACCATCTTTGCCATCCTCTATGCTGTTACATGCTGGGGCAGCAGCTCTGTAGCTAACCACCATGTAACACATTTTTTTGTATACTTTATTAATCCCCTGTAGGGAAATTATTCTCTGCATTTAACCCATTCACTCAGTGAAGCAGCTAGCCCAGCTAGCCCAACCTCAGTAACCCTACTGACTAAACAGCCACTGCTGTTTAGTCTTAATTCATGTTGGAAGTGATAGCAGAGCTGTACGACTAAATTTTTCGAAAATCAGAACATGGTATTTTATTTCATCTTAATTTTTTGGGGGAAACGTCCCTCATACCACTAGAGGGAGCTCACGTACCACCAGTGGTATGCGTACCACAGTTTGAGAATGACTGCTCCAGAACATACGGCCTCAGACCTGATGATGCGATTACAAAATTGATCATTGAGCTGCAGCCTAGGATGTCCTGGGGCCATGTGCACGTATGGACACCGTAATGATGGAAGATGGTGTTCGTTATGGACAAACTGTTTGCACAGAAGTCAGATAATACAACACCGCTTGGGTGCAGATAAGGCAGACCATTCCTCCCAGTTACACCCCTCCAGGTCTCACTGTCGTTGCCCACATGAGCCTTGAAGTCTTGAAGCACTTACTTCTAACTGAAGGACTCTGTCTCTAGGTTTTTGTGTGGTGCCCTTGGCCTGTTGAATCCAGCTGTGGGCTCCTCCGCCATCTCCGAAATGTGTACCGACGATAAGGCTGTAAACCTACAGATCACACACAAAACTGTCAGCGAGTCACTGCGGAGTTTCTGGATCACTGTTCTAGTGCTTTCTATTCAGCCACACCGGAGGGTTTTTGAGTATGAAAGGCCCGTTAAACGTCAAGCCAAATTTAAGTACGGACTTTGACTAAGCCACTCAAAAACCTTTTGTTTTTTAACCACTCAGCCGTGGAGTTGTTGGTGTGTTTCCAATCACTCTCGTGCTGCAGAGCCTTTGTGTGCTTGAACGTCAGGAAACAAACTGATGGCCAGAATTGTGACTTGATTTTGGCATTGGAAAACAAACTGGTATAGAAGGATAAGATACAACTTAAAAAGCAAACGTTAATAATACAAAAATGTTGTTTTTAAAATACATTTATACATTTATTTATTTTTACTTTTGTGCAAAACAGTTTCTTTTTATGCTCCGTGGAACTCCTCTGGCATGTTTGGGAGGGACTGAGAGGAGGGGCTTCACAGCCAAGTCTTCACAGGTGTAATTTGCACAGATCGTGGACACGACCAGCGATCCATCTTTACTGAACAACTTTGTAATGGACGTTTGATCTCGGGATATTTCTTTGCTCTTTCCAGCTTCAATCCAGCACTTGAAGCTGGGTTGGCTTAAAGACATTTGCTCTAAACTAGCTTATTAATTGCACACACATTTGCAGGAGTATTGTGTGAGCTAACTGGATTCCCTGCAGTGCAGATCCTTCTTAAGAGTTAGAGACCAGTGTATTACTGGAATCCAGTTCCCCTCTGTAGCCACATGCTAATGCCTGACTGAAGGAAGCTGTCCATCCTCTGACTCCCTCTCAGGACACTAACAGAGTTCTTTAAAGTACTAAAGCTAACAATGCAACAATGTACTCATGAACACACCAGCACAACATACTGTCTGAATAGTAGTTGAAATAACTGAGAAGGTGTTTCAGGTGATATGGATGAGTTATCTGGTGGATACAGAAACTGCAGTTTCTCATCAAAGCAGAACACAATGATTACAACAAACATTAAGCAACAGCTGTTCATGCGTTTACTGCACCAATGCCATCCAACCCTTCACTTAATTCAGGATTATATTGTATGATTATTCAAAAGCATCACAAAAACTTTTTGATGAATTTTGAGCATCACCTATCATTTAGTTTACAACTTTATATTTGGATTTATCCTTTTCATTTCTTTAAACTTCAAAAAGTCTTGAAGATTCATGTTTACCTTCCCAGACTTTTACCTACTGTAATTATTTTGTAACTGCCTTCTGGGCATTATGAAGGTTTTGTCCTTTGCACGTTGGCTGCTTTTTAAATTGATTTTGTAATGGGATGGGAAAAATGACCATAGCACCTCGGAAAAAACAAACCCAAAAGAGTCGCGTGACATATTATAAAATAACAGCAATTTTCCTGAGCTGAGATGAATTGAATAAACCAAACAGAGTGAAGACTTTCTGTTAGTAATGGTAAATCACCTCTGCGAGGCTCACTGGAGTGTTGAGCAGAAGGTTGGCTATGGAGTCAGACAAGGAAAGGTTCTTGATCAGGAACTGTTGGAAAACGGATTCATTCTTCAACACGCTGGCCAGAGTGAAGCCTGCACCCAAAACACATGAAATCATGTCAACGCTTTCATGTCATTCAGTAAAACAAGAGTTTTGAAAGTAACATGTATATATGTATGATGTATGATCGAGACGTTCTACTACTGCACTCAGAGGAAACGAGTTTCTTCTTCTCGAGCGCCATCATTCTGCTCATGGCTCTCCTGCTACATAAGATTAGATTCCCAACTGTGCGTATGTTGGTTTGAAATTTCACTGTGGAGCTAAACTGAGTTCATCTTCATTTTGAGGGCCATCACTGGAAGAAGAAAACACACTGCGGCTTGTCCCAATGCAGGATCTTGCACCGACTCGCTAACACTTTGTCCTCTTTCTCAAAAGGAAATTCAAAACACAAGAACTGTTCCAAAATGGTGAAGCACAGACTTCCACAAAGCAACAGTCAAACTGGATTTAGTACAGCTGGAAGTCACTGTGATGCTGCTATTGATCAACTATGTTGCTGCCATCCCATGATCAATATCTCAGTCTTTCCTTTTATTTATATTTTTGGTCTCAGTGGAATTACCATCCCCACCCTAAATGACCATAGCCCCTCCACCCTTATTTATTTATATCATATAACTGCTTGTGTACAGCCCCACAATGTGTCTGTTTCAATGTTTCTATATAGTTTACTCACATATATGTATACATATATTCCTTGTTGTATATTGTTTTCTTTACTTTGCACCTTTGCGGTCCAGCTATCCAATTTCGCTGTACAAGAATCCGCACAATGACAACAACAGCTCTAAAGTCTAAAGTGTAAAAGTCACACCTTGGCTGTTGTTAAAGTTGTGGTCATGTGGTAATGGGGTGGAGCTGAGGCTCTCCAGGTGCTGCTGCAGGGTCTCCAGCTCTTGACCTAAACCAGGTCTATCAGATGTGAAGAGCTGATTCTGTTCAACCACTTCACTTATCCGCTCCAGCAGCTGGGTCACACTGAAACAGATTCAGACATGAAACATTCTCACACCTCAAAAGAAGAAGAACACAGTCTCTCTACAGGCTGGAGCTAATGACGGGTTCTGTAATATGTTGACTTTTTAGTGCCTGCACATAAAAACAGTGTTGTACATGTTGCCTCAGCAGAAAATATGCTACGTTTATGATCTTTCAAATCTAAAATAAAAATTTATAATGTTGTAACATTCTAGCAACATTGATCACAAAAGTGAGCGTTCAATTCAAGCCTCTTCAGCTGCAGCAAGGCCTAGTTTCAGTGCTGGGAAACGTGAGGGGCTTGGGGGGGTCAGAGGCCTTTGCACTGGAACCATCATATGTAGAAGAACTGACCTTAGAGTGCGCTCGAGAAGCAGTGAACGTATTTCTCACAAGTCAGCCAAAACACAAATGAACAAGAGACTGCGGAAGAGCCCTACTCACGTGGAGTTCTTATATTGCAGGAAACCAAATTCATCTCTCTGTCCATCTGGGCAGAGCGACTGCATGATGGGAATGATGCCAGCCGAGGTGAGTGGCGCAGCGCTGTAAAAGGCTGGACATGAGGGGGGGAAATGGGACAGGTGCCACAGAAGGAGAAAAAGACACAGCCACAGACAGAGTGAGAGGGATGAGGGAAACAGAGGAAGTAAATATGAAGGGTTGGTAAAGGAAATCAGACACCAAACAGGACAATGAGTATGAAAAAGGAGAAGGAGAGATTGTGTTAGAGTCAGAAAGGAGGAAAGCTGTCAGGCAGCACAGCAGTTAATGGCCAAAGAGGCTCCCACATGTCAATGCTGAATATGAAGCCTTTCATCATGTTGTCATGGTCTGTGATATTTTCCCACTTCTGTCCATAAATGCTAGCTGGACCATCTCACAGCCGGTGATAAAAGAAAATTTGGTTCCTGCTAATTGCTCCAGGTTTCCATGGTTACTCTGCTCCTGAAGCTTGCCTGTGGGTGTGGATTCATCCTACCCACAGAAACACTTCCCACTGTCCTCCTGCTCACTCTCATATCTGTATTGTCCAGCTATGCCATTCTTACACTTTCTCTTTCTTACCACATGTTTATAACCACTCTGCATGTCTTTTATCCTGTTCTCACCCCAACCGGTCGCGGTCGGCCGCCCCTCCCTGAGCCTGGTTCTGTCTGAGGTTTCTTCCTGTTAAAAGGGAGTTTTTCCTCTTTTTTCCTTCCCCAAAATGTGCTAGCTCATAGGGGTGGGGATTCTTCTGGTTGTTGGGGTTTCTCTCTATTATCGGAAGGTCTTTACCTGGAAATATAAAGCACCTTGAGGTGACTGTTGTTGCAATTTGGTGCTATATAAATAACAGTGAATTATATTGAATTGAACTTCTCTCTTTAACGGTTGCCTTCGGCTGTCGTAGTCTCTGGATTGCATACTCTTACACCTGCTGCCCTCATAAAGAAAGGTGTCTATTGCCAGCTTCTAGCCTTCGTTGTTTTACCCTGGTGTCACTGCAGGTCTAAAGCTGAATGTTTCATTTGTATTGTATTTAAAAGTTTACGTTTAGGGAAATCCCCTGAAACACTATGCTTTATAGCCACAAAAAGTCAAAAAGAAAAATGTAAACTAAGTCACTTCACAGAATATCATGGTGGGTTGAAGACAAACCCACAGTGAAATATGGTTTCATTTGTAACAAACTGAGTCTGACCAAGAACAAGCATCGTTCAATGTCTTGCTCCACCCCTTTATCCTTTTCCTTGTGTGTGCCCAAATACACTCTGCAGCATTAAAATAAACTACCGGACTGATTATAGTAAAAACTATCATCATCATATTATGATTGTTTTGGCTAAAAATAGTTTTTCCAGAATAGTTTTATTAACCTGACCCACTAAACATCGGACGTAAGATAGATAAACAAACACGATTTATTCTGTGTTACTCAAATTATTCACAACATGTGGGGTTTTTGTTTTGTTTGTTATTTTAAGTTTTCCAGTTTTTCCTTAACTGGTTTATTTATTTTAATTATTCAACTTATTTGTTTGTAATTAGGTTAAAACGACCATTTATTTAAAAAATGTGAAATATTAAAAACATTGAAATCCATCCGAAAAGGTTGATTCTGTTCATCTGGACGTCTTCAGAGGGAGAAATGTTTCATCATCATCCAGGTGACTTCTTCAGGCTCAGCTGACTGCAGGTTTCTCATAAACAGTACATTTGCTTACTGTTTCAGGACAGTGCCCTCTACCTGTGGAAACATGGGACTACAGAGCCTATACAGGTGGAAGCTTTATAAAAACTCCATCTAATTTAAGTCTAAGTTTGACATTGAAACAATGTCCACAGCCACCAGATTTGGACTATAAAAAGCCCATCCACAGAGGTCCTACTGACATCAACACTAGACGTGTAATAGATGTATAAAAAACGACGTCACCTGGAGCTACAAAACAACCTCGTCACTAAAATCGTATGTCCAAAATGACATAAAAGATGTCCCTTTGACGCAGTGGGAACATTTTAACTACACAAAAAGCTGACTTTTACAGATGTTCACTTTTCAAATGAAAAATCAATGAAACAAAAGGTGGAGAAACTATGGAGTCCCCCTTAAACTCATGACTGCATTTAACTGCCAGTCCACAGGTTGTGTGGAGATCACAGGGTCAATACGAGATCCAGGCAACAGCAAAGATTGTCTTTACATGTCACAGGTCACCAAGTATATATAGAATCATTTATTCAGTGACGAGTCCACAGTGAATAATGCCATCGTGCATTTCTATAATGGAAGTGTGAAAATATAAGTAAAATGTGCCCTACAGAGTAGTTCAGTTCATTCTTCAGCTCACTGACATCTGTCCTCTCTGATCAGGTCACAGGCTGGTAGATTTACTGAGGGAGTGTTAGGTGCACAGCATGGTGTAGGAAACAGAATTAGCATGCACTAAACAGCAGCTCATTAAGTTTTCATAGCCTGGTCAGAAACACTGAACATGGTGAAAAGATTCAACAGTAATTACAGAAATATTTGTTAGCGCTGTCGTGGATTAGATTACTTCTCGTAATTCCATTGGATAACAATACAGATGTGCTTCTCTGTGTCCGCCAACCAGCAGTGTGCATCACAGTGCTGGTTCTGAGGTGACCTGAGCGGAGCACACTCACAGGAGCCAGAGGAGCTTTTTTACCTGAGTGCACGCACTGAATTACAACCCAGATAATTCAGGAGCTCATGAGATAAAAAGTAAGATGACTCCTGACTGGGCAACAATACTGTTTACCATCTAATGTCTTGAGTAGCCTGTAAATGTGTCCAATGTACAGATTCAGAGGGAATATGAAACTGGCTTTTTCAATCTACATCCTTTGGTTTTGTGAGTAGTGTGCCCAACTGCAACCACAACTATATACACCAGTGTGTGTGTACACCTGATCATTTGTTTCCTTTATGAGACATGATTATACATCACTACATTTAAGATGCATCAAACTTGGCTGCCTGTTCAGTCTTTTTCTCTGTGGTGCATTTAAAATGCTCCATTTATAGTTAAACCATGAATTCGTTTCTTGACTTTGTATCAAAAATCAACCTTAAGAGATAACAGAAGGGACAGTTTAAGATGATCACTCAAACAAATCTGACAGCAATCTAAATCAAAGTGAAAGAAATCTCCAACAGCCAAAGAATCAATCCGGGTCCCGGGAAGAGCTCGGCCTTCCAATATACAGAGTGTATGTTATATAATCTGTTAGCATAAAACAAATGCACAATGACACTTACACACTGGTCCATCCAAAATGTTGAGAACATGCATCATGCAGAAGAAAGAAAGGAAGACAGAAAAAAGAAAGAAAGAAATGTAAAATAAAAGAATAAAAGACAAAGAAATCAAATAAACTGGGTGCTCTGATGGCTACAGGGAACAGTTACACATGAAAAACCAGCTAACAGCTGAGCAGACACATCACTAGCAGATGAACTACGAACACAAAAACAGGAAATGTTGCAAAAGTTGATCTCATACTTTTGGTGGATCGAGTGGGAGGACAGTATAAAGGGTCCATATAAGACTAAATTAGCTGCTGGTATGATGCTGCAGGTATTACTGTCGGCTGGTCTGCAGCTTCCTTTCCAACGTTTTTTATTTAGTAAAAGCAGTTTGATGTTGCATGTTTTACCTTTGAAGGCAGTGAGGAGCAGCAGCTGCTGCCTCACCACGAAGCAGGAGCTGAATAATGATATCAAGTTTACTTAAGTTCCTCCTGGTAATAGTACTGACCAAAAATGAGGAGTATTAAGGCAGTGCACATAACTCCACCCCCTTTATGGTAAACTTAAGCCATAAATAGAAACACATTTATTCTAGTCAGTATTGGCCACTTCACTGGCAACCCTCTGCATTCACCGCACAGGCATACTTTATTCTAAGGCTGCAATGATTCATCGAGTAATTAGAGTAACTCAATTATACAAAATCCTCAGTGCTGTGTTTCATGCACGACCGTGTTCAGTCATCATCGTGTAAAAACAAGTTTCGCCCACATAAAAAAATATGTATAATATATATTAGGGATGCACCGATACTGGTATCGGGGCCGATACTGTAAAATGTGTGTGTACTCATACTCGTAAAAGTTAACCGATACCACGAACCGATACTAACTTATTTCATTAATCAGAGGGTGGCTTGCCATTTCTGTTGTAGGTTTTTAGATTGGCCACTAGGGGGACATCCCGCGCTAAACAGGCACAGGGTTAGATGAGTCAGACTGGCAGCTCCAGATAAAAAAAGAGAAACTGGAGGCTGCTGTAGCTAGGCTAAACAAAATGTCAGCAGTGTGGACCGGAACAGCCAACTTTAACTCAGGTTTTGGAAAAGTGATGAAAAATGTCAAGAGAAAATCCACGGGCAGTTAAAACAACAGAGGCTCTGACTCATTTTATCGCTCTGGATGACCAGCCAATGCCAGTCGTGGAAAACATAGGATTCTTCTCAGCACACTCGAGCTGCGATATGAAATTCCCAGCTGCCCACACATCAGGGAGATAATGGTGCCAAAACTCTCTAAAGAGGTAAAGACAAGCAGTGTGTGCGCGATGTCAGTCCTTGATTTAACGGCACAGTGGACTGATGATCCACGGGCAGATGGGGAGTTCGTTCGTCAATGCCAAATACTTTCGTTATTTTGTTTGTTTGTTTACAATATGGACACTCTGCAATAATTTAAAAGTTTATTTTATTCTCAAACCTAATTTGTATTTATTTTATTCCAAACAGAAGTGTTTATTTATTATTCCGAAAGCTCGAGACAGTGCCAATAGTTCAGTGATATTTTGTTAAATTACAATGTGGAGACTCTGCAATAATTTAACAGAAGTGCTCATTTTTCACTTGAAATTTTTTTGTGGTCTTTTTTATTAAGATATTATTTATTATCGGCAGAGAATAAAATAAAACCTCTCTTCCAATTCATTGCATTTGTCTGTGTGTGTGGTAGAAGTATCGGTTTTTGTACTCTGTATCGGCAAGTACTCAGATCCAAGTATCAGTTTGAAAAAATTGGTATCGTTGCATCCCTAATATATATGTATATATATATATATATATACGGAGTGAATTGTAAAATCAGTCCTTTATGACCAGTTTCTAATTTGGAAACCAATAAGCAGTTCATTTTGAAATAGCTGTTTTTTTCTCTTTTAAATATTTATTTTATGTTCATTAATAAAACAAAAACATTTCTTATCCAATTACTCGATTAACCAATGAAATAACCGACAGGAAGCTTGAAAGATTTGCTTTGTCTGGTAGACACCTGCACTTTTTGTTCACACAGTTATTATGCTGGTCTAGTCATTTTTATGTATCTTTAGGTTAACATTTTTTGATTATTATAATTGATAATATATATAAAAATATTCTCTAAACATGCTGAACTTGAATATGAAATGTTTATGTAGCTTTGACAAACTAGATTAACCTAAATCATGGAGACACTAAGAATACCTGTGCTGCAATCACTGCTGTAAACAGCAGGATGCAGTACGAGTGCTGAAATGTTGTTGATTCTGAGGATAGATACAGTAGACATTTAATCCTGGGTATTAGCAACTTCAGTCAAATGTATTGCTTCCACCCCCCATGTCTACTGGTAATACAATTTTCCCACTGCTGTCTTTAGGTTCTCAAACACTCTGCTTACCTTCCTTGACAGGAATTGCTGGCTTCTTCTGCCTCAGACCCAGGAGGATGAAGAAAAGGACGAGCGGGATGAAAATCTCAAAAGCCAGCACCCACTGAATCGGAACAAGAAAGATAATTTACAGGATTATTTTTTCACTCCATTTCAATGAAATCTGGGCTAAACCTAGTCCAGTTTCAGGTCAGTGATCTTGAGTCATGGGTCTTTACCATTACACTCTCCTTGTCAGTTCCCATCACACAGTTCATAGATCATGTTTCACAATAGACTTTACAGAGTTTGCTTACTTTAAGATATCAATCTTTTACATCGGTGAGGGAGTGAGAAAGATGTCCAGCCTGCACAGCTCCTCTTCATTGCAATGCCAAACCCTTTTTATGTGGCCGTTACTCTAAAGCAGGCTGTGCAGTGCAGTTTAGTTTGCTCTGTGGGCACGTTACAGATTAAAGACACCATCAGAGACAGGCTGATAGGCCACGTCTGCTGTACAGTCCATTGCAAGATATGTGCCTCACAATCAGAGGAGGAGATGAGATGAAAAGATGCTGACAAAAGTACCATAGTTTAAAACAAAGGTTCATAGTAGATTGCGTGCTTATCACCTCACATTTCTTTACAAATGTGAGATGATCAGGGTGCATTCTGACCACCAGAATAATTCTCAGAAATTACTCCAGAAATTTTCAAGGCAATTTCATCAAGCTCTTTGGCATCTAGGGCAACTTCTTGTCATCTTCTCTTTCAACACTCCTGAATTTAACCTGGACATGGACCCCTTGCAGCTGCAGTGCATTTCATTTAATGAAATCTAAAACAAAGGTGTGTGCTAACAAAGCCAAATGAAGGCCTCGATTCTTTCCAGGAATCATGAATCATCTTGAATCTGACAGCCTCCTCTTTCGTAACACTGTCCACACAGAACTACTGGAACCATGATGTCTTTGTGCTTCTGTCTTGGATGCCCACAGATACACACCCAGCTGCTGC
The DNA here is from genome assembly GCF_057381845.1 of Rhamphochromis longiceps. Classification (NCBI taxonomy): domain Eukaryota; kingdom Metazoa; phylum Chordata; class Actinopteri; order Cichliformes; family Cichlidae; genus Rhamphochromis; species Rhamphochromis longiceps. The sequence goes on from NC_140568.1 coordinate 1,634,145, forward strand.
GTGTGCGTTCTGTTTGTGAAGGTTAGTGCAGACAAAGAGGCTCTTTAGACAGAGACAAGAGTCCACTGACACAGGTTACAATAAACAAAAATGTCTCTTCTCACATATCAAGTTCTGTTATAGATGATCCATTTAATCTGGCAGCACTCTCATACATCTCAACTTTGGTACACTTGAAAAAAAAATGCTAGAAATAAGGAGATTTTAATGTGATTTTAAAACTGTATTACTTTTTATTTCTTGGGGAACAAAACAACAGGTTTTTTTCTCAGAGTGTCTGAGTCTACACACACACACAAACACAGGAAACCCCGTTCAGCTATCTTAGTGAGGACCTTCATTGACATAATGCTTTCCCTTGCCCCTTAACCCAACCTTAACCATTAAATATGAATGGCTACCCCTTACCCTAAACCTAACCATAACCTAATTGTAACCCTGACACTGAAACCACATTTTGAGCTTTAAAAATGCCTTCAAATCTTATTTGTGAGGACCAGGTTGTGTGTCCTCACAAGTGACTGTTGGTTCTAACAAGTATAGTACAGGGTGGGCCATTTATATGGATACACCGTAATAACATGGGAATGGTTGGTGATATTAAAGTCCTGTTTGTGGCACATTAGTATATGTGAGGGGGCAAACTCCTCAAGATGGGCGGTGACCATGGTGGCCATTTAGAAGTCGGCCATCTTGGATACAACTTTTGTTTTTTCAATAGGAAGAGGGCCATGTGACACATCACACTTATTGGTAATGTCACAAGAAAAACAATGGTGTGCTTGGTTTCAACGTAACTTTATTCTTTCATGAGTTATTTACAAGTTTCTCTTTGTTCACAGTCATTGACATGTCGAAGAGGTTAACACGTGAGGAGCGGATCTAAATTGTGCTGATATCTGGTGAACGCAGTAACCGGGTCATTGCAGCAGATTTCAATGCAAGACACCCTACGAGACCACCCATCTCCCATGCTACAGTTAGCAAACTGCTTGCTAAGTTTCGTGAAACTGGTTCAGTGTTGGATTTGTCAAAATGTGGACGCAAGAAAACTGTGACTAATGAAGAAACATCAGTGGCTGTCCTAGCTTCATTCAGCAAGAGCCCACAGCGTAGCACTCGCCGCATGTCACTGGAGAGTGGCATTAGTCAACCATCCCTTCGGCGGATATTAGCTACTCACAAATGGCATCCTTACAAACTCCAGCTGCTGCAGCATCTCAACGAGGATGACCCAGATCGGCCACAGAATTTGCAGAATGAACAAAACAAAAACTGGAACAGGACCCTCAGTTCACGCAGAAGATTCTGTTCAGTGATGAGGCAAACTTTTATGTGAATGGTGAAGTTAACAAACAAAACCACCGCTATTGGTCTGACACGAACCCACATTGGATGGATCCCTCCTGTTGGAACAACAAAAGTGATGGTTTGGTGTGGTATATGGGGCACAATGATAGTGGGTCCATTCTTCATCAATGGAAACCTCAAGGCCACTGGATATTTGAAATTGCTACATGCTGATGTGTTTCCCTCTTTGTGCACTGAAGCTGGCACGTTCCCTGAGTTTTTCCAGCAAGATGGTGCACCACCACATTATGGGTGCCAGGTCCGAGCATTCCTAGATGATCAGTTTCCTGGAAAGTGGATTGGTTGTCGTGGGCCAGTTGAATGGCCCCCAAGGTCTCCCGATCTGACCCCCTTAGACTTTTATCTTTGGGGTCATCGGAAGGCCATTGTCTATGGTGTGAAGATACGAGATGTGCAGCACCTGAAACTACGGATACTGGATGGCTGTGCTGGCATTTCTCCTGCGGTGTTGCTATCAGTGTGTGAAGAGTGGGAGAAGAGGGTTGCATTGACAATCCAACACAATGGGCAGCACATTGAACACATTTTATAAGTGGTCAGAAACTTGTAAATAACTCATGAAAGAATAAAGTTACGTTGAAACCAAGCACACCATTGTTTTTCTTGTGACATTACCAATAAGTGTGATGTGTCACATGGCCCTCTTCCTATTGAAAAAACAAAAGTTGTATCCAAGATGGCCGACTTCTAAATGGCCACCATGGTCACCGCCCATCTGGAGGAGTTTGCCCCCTCACATATACTAATGTGCCACAAACAGGACTTTAGTATCACCAACCATTCCCATGTTATTACAGTGTACCCATATAAATGGCCCACCCTGTACTATCAGAATCAATGCGGTGCTTTTACGGCACTTTTGGCTGCACAGGAAACAGAGCAGTGTTCGATTCATCCTACAAAAAAAGATGTTGTCATAAAGGTTGCACTTTTAATCCTGTTTGAGCAAGAGGCAGGATAAACCAAAGCATTTAACCCCACACTCTACAGGCCCCTCTTCTATGGAACCATCTCCGAGTTTGGATTCAGGAGACAGACACTATCTCTGCTTTCTGATTAGAGTTAAAACTTTACTTTTTGCTAAAGCATATAGTTAGGGCTGGATCGGGTGATCCTAAATTCTCTCTTAGTTATTTAGCGCAAGACGTTGCTGGGCACATCCCATGATGCATTACTTCGTTTTTACCAACTATGTTTCCAACCAGTGGTGGCAGATGGCTGCCCCTCCCTGAGCCTGGTTCTACCTGGAGGTTTCGTCCTGTTAAAAGGAAGTTTGCCTTTCCGACTGTTGCCACATGCTTGTTCAAAAGGGAAGTGTAAAAGGATTGATTCTAAAATAAGAATCATCTGCTCACGTCTGCCCACCTGTGAATATTACCCTGTTGTCTCATCCCACAGCAAATTAAAACAGGAAACACATGAATTTAAAAATAATCAAATGTACTTTTAACATCTCAATAGGACCGCCACACTAAGAATGAAATAAATAAAAATATCAGATAATACAAATTAAAGTGCTAGTAGTATTCAAACAAAAACATAATAGGAAACTAAAATGGGTTCTGTCCATAAGTTCAAATAAAGCTTTAAATGGAATCAAAAAGATTTTATTTTCCAGTCCTAAGAAACAATTTTCCGAAGCTTACAGATGATTCAGTTCATGACTTCACGATTGCAGTGGACATGCCCTGGAGTGAGGCGTGCTCTTATCTTTGAGGTGATGTTCCCAGCTGCTGATAACATGCTGAAGATGCTCTCTGTCACGACTTCAGCACTTTTAGAGGTGCATGAGCTTATACAGGACAGTCTCATATAAATGCCTGTGCTTACTACTAATATAACAGAACAAACAGAGTTAGACAAAAACTAATTATACTAATGTCTGTATATTATAGTTTCTCAGGTGGAGTAGTGTTCAGTGCCATTTAAACTATTTAATTGAATATTGATAAAGTCCAACCCACAGATTAACAAGTTAGGTGTAAAAGGTTTACTGTAATATTACCTGTAGTGTACTGCAGTTACAAAACAACATTTTTGGTATAAGTATATGATGCGTCGATTAATTTTTATAGTCAACATCATCAATTAATCAGCACTTTTCTACTCTCCCAGAGCACTCAAAGCACTTTAGACAACATGCCTCATTCACAAAGGCACTTTTTTGTATACTTAAGTGCTTTCTATCTAACATTCAAACACATTCATACTCTGATGGATGCATCAGTGAGCAACTTGGGGTTAGTATCTTGCCCTAGAGCAGCGGTCCTCAACCGTTTTTGCACCACGGACCGGTTTATGCCCGACAATATTTTCACGGACCGGCCTTTAAAGTGTTGCGGATAAATACAACAAAATAAAACTAGTACCGGTATCGAAAAAAAGAAGATTTATTCATAAAACACGTGAAAAGACCCAGGAAAACAGAGTTAATGATAAAAACGATAACAAAATAACGCTACAAACCCTGAAAACCATACATTTCACACCCGAGCCTCAACTCTCGCGGCCCAGGTTTCATAAAAGGAAGGCACTCATCAACAAATACACGGAGATTACTTAATTTGATAGACTACTCATACAGTAAAAACCTAGAAACTACAATATTTTCTTTAGATGCAGAAAAAGCATTTGACAGAGTTAACTGGAAATTTCTATTTGCAACTTTACACAAATTTGGTTTTGGATCCTCTTTCATTAACTGGTTAAAAATATTATATAATTCCCCAACAGCCTGTGTCAGAACAAATGACCAGACATCCTCCAGCTTCTGTCTCCTGAGGGGCACCAGGCAGGGATGCCCACTCTCCCCTTCACTGTTTGCAATTTTTATTGAACCACTAGCAGCAGCAATTAGACAGAATTCAGTAATTAAGGGCATAAAATGCAAGAATGTGGAACATAAAATCAGCCTTTATGCGGATGATGTGTTACTCTTTCTCCAAAACTCACAAACCAATATCTCTGGGGTGATTGAATTGATAAACTCTTTTGCAAGAATATCAGATTACTGGTCAAAATCTACAGTCCTTCCGATTAATTGCTCCTTCCATAATTCCTCTTCTACACCACTGCAATCGGGAAATATAAAATATTTAGGTATTAATGTTTCTCCCAAGCTTGCAGATCTGACTAAATTAAACCATATCCTACTTTTAAAGACAGTAGAAGGCGATCTGGCTCGATGGAAATGTCTACCCATATCACTCATGGGAAGGGTTGCCGCTATAAAAATGATGGTCTTACCAAAAATAAATTATTTATTCTCAATGATCCCAACTAAACCGCCACAAGATTGGTTCAGATCTCTAGATTCATGTATGTCCAAATTCCTTTGGAAAAATAAACCCCCACGTATAAGCTTAAAAACACTACAAAGGACCAAGGATAAAGGAGGACTAGAACTGCCTAACTTTCAGCACTACTTCTTAGCCAACAGGCTTCAGTTTATCTCACGATGGCTAAAACACACCCTCTTAGATGAACCTTGGCTAGATGTAGAACAAGCACTTTGCAATAATCTAGAGATTTCAGACCTACCATTTATCAGCTCAAACATCCAACGACATGAATGCTTTAAAAGCATCAACATCAGCTCTTCTCTGACAGCATGGTGGGAGTTTCTAAAATTGACGGCGTCTTCATTAATCCCATGCAAACGTACACCTATCTGGAACAACCCTGACATATTACAAAACAATAATATGATAAACTTTTCAGATTGGAGTGATAAAGGAATCAAATATTTAGAACATATACTAGAAGGAACAGAATTTATTTCATTTGACGGACTAGTTACACAATATGGGATCAACAAGAAAAGATTTTTAGAATATCAACAAATTAAATCCATAGTAAAAAAGAAATTTAAATCGGGTCAAGTTGAACTACAAACACCACCAAGTGTGGTTCAATTTCTTACTCTTAAACCCCCCAAATTACTATCCAAAATATACAGAATGCTTTCTAAAACAGATGAATCAATATCACTTCCTATTGCAAAATGGGAAGCGGATTTATCAGTTAACTTAGACCTAAACTTCTGGTCTCAGATTTGCTTAAAAACCTTTCATCTAATTAGAAATCCCAGTCTTCAATTAATTCAATACAAAATATTACACAGAGTGCACTATACAGGTCATCAGATGTTCAAGATGGGCTTTACGTCTACCAACAACTGCTCACACTGCCAAACCAATTCACCGGACAATTATATCCACGCTCTTTGGTTCTGTCCACCAGTTCAGAAGTTTTGGCGCGAGATATGTGAAGACTTATCGAAGTGTCTGAAATGTAACATTCCAACTTCCCCCTTAGTGTGTTTGTTGGGCAGCTTAGATAATGTCACTTCAGAAAAGAATATCGCCCATATGGTTTTCACTGCCCTATGCATAGCCAAGAAAACAGTCCTCATGAACTGGAAAAATAAAAATAATCTTAATTCTAACCAATATAGAAATTATCTATTAGATTACATTAGTCTTGATACAGCCTCTGCCACCACATCAGATCAATTGCTCTGGGCTCCTTTGATCAGCTCCATCACCTAGTGGGGGTGGGGGGTCATAGTTTAGTCCCACCTTCGCTGTTGTGATTGGTGTGGGGGTAGGGACAGGCTTAGGGTGTTGGGGGGTTCTTCCTTGGAGGGGTCAACCCGGGGTAGCAGTCATGGACTATTAAGGGCTCTGTTGGCTCTTAGGTGACGGTTTCCTTGCGGCTGTGTGCAGCGGGGCTAGGGGAGGGTCTGTGCTGACGGACGTGGGTTACTGACCTGGTAGCCTGGCTGCCCCTGGGTGGGTCCGGGACAGGCGTGAGGTTCTGGGGGCGCTCCGTCTCTGGGCTGGGGCCCTGGCCGGGCCTCGGGGGCTTGGGTCCTGTTTGGTGTGTTGCCGGGGTTATGGGCGGGTGGGTGTATGGGGGCCCAGCCCTGGCACAGGGTGCCGCCGGTGCATCAAGCCACCTGGGGGGCTCTTCAACTGGTGGGGGAGGTTGTTACATCTTGCAGGAGCTCTCCTCTCTTCAGGAACTCACTCTGCAGGAGGGGGAGTTACAGGAGAGGTGGAGGAAGATCTCAGCCTGGGCGTCTATTGTCTTATGTGGGGCGATCGTGGCTCAAGAGTTGGGCGTTCGCCTTGTAATCAGAAGGTTGCCGGTTCGAGCCCCGGCTCGGACAGTCTCGGTCGTTGTGTCCTTGGGCAAGACACTTCACCCGTTGCCTACTGGTGGTGGTCAGAGGGCCCGGTGGCGCCAGTGTCCGGCAGCCTCTGTCAGTGCGCCCCAGGGTGGCTGTGGCTACAATGTAGCTTGCCATCATCAGTGTGTGAATGTGTGTGTGAATGTGTGGATGACTGGATATGTAAAGCGCTTTGGGGTCCTTAGGGACTAGTAAAGCGCTATATAAATACAGGCCATTTACCATTTACCATTATGTAGTCTGGAAGATGAGTGGATGACGGGGTGGGTGCAGTTTTCTCTGAGGTGGGCTGTCCCGGGCTCTGTGGGGCCTGGCGGGCGCTGCTGTACTGGGCCCCGGTCCGGATGGGCCTGGACCCCCTTTCCCTGGCGGGTTGCAGAGTATGGGGGTGCCTACTGGGGTCAGCGGGGGGAGCTGGCCCCAGGGAGGGGTCACTTGCCCCTCCCTTCCTTCCCTCCCCATCTCCAGCTGCCTCCCTCTTCCCGCTCCACCACAACCACCCACACATGCAGGGCCTTGGGGTAAAGGTATGTCACCAGGGTGCAGGGGAGGCACCCCCCCCTCTGTCCCCTTCTGGCTGCCTCTGCCTCAATTTTATCCCACAACTTAGACATTCACATTACTCACACTCTCATTACACATACATATAGGATCTTGGGGGTGGGCACGCTAGACGGAATCCAAAAGACCATCAGGGTGTACACCTCACCCCTGGCGTCGTTGCCCACCTCTCAATTTTAAATACACGTAGACATTGAGGGCTATCAGGAGGGGCTATGTGCTTACCTGCTGCTCTCTGGCAGGTAGCTCCATGCCCTACTGGGTTTTAAATATCGTGGCTCAAGAGTTGTGTGTTCGTCTTGTAACCGGAAGGTCGCCGGTTCGAGCCCCGGCTCGGACAGTCTCGGTCGTTGTGTCCTTGGGCAAGACACTTCACCTACCGCCTACTGGTGTTGGCCAGAGGGGCCGATGGCGCGATATGGCAGCCTTGCTTCTGTCAGTCTGTCCCAGGGCAGCTGTGGCTACAACTGTAGCTGCCTCCACCAGTGTGTGAATGTGAGAGTGAATGAATAGTGGTATTGTAAAAGCGCTTTGAGGGGTCCTGAAAAGCGCTATATAAATGCAATCCATTATAAATGCACCTTAGAACACACATGCATCAACACTACATATGAGCGGGTGGAGGGAGGTTTGGAGTCTTCTCTGCGGCCTGCTGGAGCAGGGGGGCTAGGAGGAGTTGGCCGTCCGACTGGGGTCTGGAGTGTGGGGCCTCCCTGCTGCTGCCGAGTCGGGGCGGTCTGCTTCTCTCCACCCCAGGGTAACACTACCTGGGTCTGGGTGCAGTTTCCCCCTCCAGGGGCAAGGGTACCTAGACCTGGGGCTTAGAGTACGCTTGGGGAGTGTGATTGTGTGTACAGTGTCTCTCGATGTCTGTCTCCACGTTGGTTGAGTGTGGAGTAAGTGCATATGAGAGCATGAGGGTGGGAATGGATGTTTGTATCTGTGTGTGCTTGTATTTCTGTGTCTATACGTCAGGTTGGGTATCAGACGCCACCTCTCTGGGGACATCTCAGGCCCTCCAAGGTTTGGAGGCCTATCTCCCCCTACCACCACTTCCCCTGCCAGTGGCAGACTCCCTCAGACATCGGTGCGTTGGTGGTTCTTTGTGTCCGGGGATGGGCGTCCAGGTACACACCGGCTCACTCCTTGGCGGCCGCTTATCGGGGCCTGGAGCCTGGGGCTCGCTCGGGCCACTTCGGAGGCGGGGTGCCCCCGGCCTCTCGGCCTGGGGCTCGGTCACTCAGGCACGGCTGGCTGCCGGCGGAGCTCACGGGCGCGTCACTGCAACCCCCCCTGGCTTCTGCTCCGCGGCTGCTGAGTGAGCCCTCATCTGGGACTCTCCTCAGCTCTTTCTGGGACAGTGGCGCGGCTGCCCCTCTGTTGGTCTTCCTTGGTCTCTTGTGTTCTGGGGGCCTCTGGATGTCTGGAGTTTTGATCTCCTCCATACCTGCTTCATGCCCTGGAGGACGGGGCTGTGGCCCCCCCCCACACCCTCTAGCAGATCATTACATGAGGGAACCTTTTAAAAACAAGCGCGTCCATGCTCACAGGTGTACACACGGGTGATCACACCCACAAACTACACCCTTTTTGGCTCCTACCATAAGCACACTGTGCGCTGTCGATCTTACGTGCTGCACAATAATGTTTAATATTTAGTATTTACTGTCATATTCCCATATATCATCGTGATGTTGTTTATTATGTTGCTCTTTTTTTTCTTCTGCTTGTTTTCTCTTTTTTCTTTCTCAACAGGTGATCCAGGTGAGATGGATTTTTTGTCTGTTTGTTTTGTTGGTTTTTGTTTTTTGCCCTTTATCCCCGTCCCTCTTCCCCGCTGTTTTTCTTTCCCTCTTTCTTTCTCCCTTTTCTTTTCCCCAGTCAAATCTGTCCCGTATTTAGCAAGTGAAAATAAAATAAAATAAACAATAAAAGGTGAATCAAATGGACCATTACGGCAAGGCTGGGATGGTCCATTTGGTAAAGTAAATCCGTTGGGCATCTTTCTTCGCCTTTAAACAATAATTCTGATGGCAAAAGAGCCAAACGGGACAGGCAAATAAATAAATAAATAAAAAGGAAAGAAAGGCTCCTGGCTCTTCTACAGGGACAGTATATAGCCACTGGTACAGATACATGGATGGCACCTGTGTCAAAATAAAAACTCAAAAAGTGGAATTCTTCACTGCTCACATCAACTCAGTGGATAGAAACATAAAGTTCACCAGGAAGACATAAAGATAACAGTTTCCTGTTTGTGGACTGTGCTGTAAACATTGGAAACTTCAACACTGAAGTTTACCGGAAGCCCACACACACAGACCAGTACCTCCTCTTTCACTCCCACCACCCTCTGGAAAACAAACTGGGAGTAATTTAGGACCATGCAAAGGAACAACACTGTCATCCCTTATGTAACAGGTTTATCAGAGAAGCTCATACATGACATCCTGGTCACCCAGCCACACCCTCAGACAAACACTGGTTTATCCCAAGAACAAATCTCCCAAACCTAATATAGACAGTGTATGCTGTGCAGTGCAACAAGTAGTACTCAGACCTCAGAGAAACCAAACAGCCACTGCATGAACTCATGGCACAACATAGAAGAGCCCCGTGACAGGACAAGACTCAGCTGTTCATCTGCATCTAAACTAGGGCTGCCATAAACGATTATTTTGATAGTCGACTAGTCACCGATTATTTTTACGATTAGTTGACTAATCAGATCATCATCCATTGGAGTAAAACGTACAGCTTATTGCACCAGCAGCATCTGCTCTTATATAACTATCATTAGCTTACAGCTTTAAGTGTTTAAGGTCTGTGCTAACTAAAAATAAAGACAAGATGATAGTTTATTAAATTTTAATGACATTTGCAGATTGTTTCGGTGAAGTTTAATAAACTCCTTGCTATCTAAAATATAACAGGACACCGGAGTAAATTCTCGAGCATCTCACACTTCTGATGATCAGCTGTCTGCTTGATGTTTATTCAGCTGTGTAGAAACTATAACTTTAATCTAAACCAAACTACTTATTCCTGCGTCTTTTGGGATCTTACAAAGCTTCAAACGACGCGACGACTATTAAATTAGTCGTCGACGATTTTGATAGTCGACGTAATCGTGAGTAGTCGGCTAATCGTGGCAGCCCTACTCTAAACCAACAACAACTGTCTGCTACCAACAATGCAGTTTTGAGATCACTACCCACACACTTTAATATCCACTCACATCTACATCATCAGGTGATCACATGATAGAGTGAGGGAAGGTCTCACAGTGGTTGCACCCGAAACCTCGGCCCATAATAACCCACACCCTTTTTTCACACCTTGGCTCATGTGATGAGGTACATGATCAATAGGTAAAACTCCCACTAGGCTTTACATGCCTGGGACTCTGCACCGTTTGGTTTTAGAACTGAAGATGTTTCTCCGAGGAGAGCTGAAATGTCTTCAAGAACCTTAAAGAAGTCCAGTTGCTTTCATGTCCAAGGTCCTTAGACTACGATGATGTGGATGACTGAGAACCTACATAGACATGTTCTTCTGATCAGCAGATGACCTGCTCTACCTCCTTTTATATGAGACAGTTGTGGTTTTTTTTTAATGACTAACTAACATCAAATGGTTCCCACTATGAAACGTAACCTGTAGCTTGTCTTCAACAACATTAAAAATCTAGTTAACCATGTTCCAGTGAATGTCAGTGCCACCTCTGTAATATTTAATTGGAAATCGATTGTATATTCTATCATAACTACCTCCCAATCTGCAAATTACCCCTAAAACATAATTAGCAGGCATCTTATAGAGCTAATGGAACACAGAAACGTACTGATTCATTTCAGTCTGACAATTAAAAACAGTTCACAAGAAGCTTAGGATTATGAATAGGATTTTAATCAATACTTAAGTAACATGACTTGACTTCAGTGTTTGACACAGCTGATCAGGCAGTTTTCCTCAACAGGCTGTGAAACAGGGCTGGCATACTTGGAAAGGCAGTCAGGTGGTTCAGTGCTGACAGTTTTATTTCATCCATGCACTCCACAAACATAACTGCCACGTATACTTCTTCCATACTGTAGAAACCCCCCCCAAAATGTGGTTCCATGCATTTTTTCCTTGCTTGACTTTGAATTTCTGATATTTGAACAGTTAAAACTGAAGTCTTTACCTTCAGCCTAAAATCAACTCTCACTGACCCCTAATAAATCCTCCAGTTCTTGGTTTAAGTCACCTGACTGAAACATCTTAGCATTTCTGTGGAAAAACAAACCATCACAAAAGGCAAAAGATGATGATGGTCCAGAACTACCAAATTGTTGTCATCACTTCTTCACCAACAGATTGCAGTACGTTTCATAACGGATCATATCAAGCTCCTGAAACTCAGCGTCCATTCACAACAGGCACTCTGTGGACAAAGCTCTGAGCTGCCTTTCATTGTCTCCAGTATTTTGCATCAGAACTGCTTTAATAGTCTTAGCATAAACACCTCGTGGACAGCCTGCTGTGAACATTTAAAAATAACCAAGTCTTCATTTAACCCATTTGGAACAAGCTCGATATTTGTCAGAAAAGAGATATTTAGATATTTTTTAGGTTAACTGTCCTTTTAACAATTAACTGTGATAACTCCAAAAAACAGCAAACAAACTGAAAAATCACACACTTCTTTCATTGTGCACAAAACTTGAAACAGAAATTCACCATTAATTCCTCACATTTTAGTCCAACCAGAACCCGAATGTGTTCTCACGTCACCGTTATTGACCATTGATATTTAGATATCAGATCTGATCTGATCAGACCAACAAACAGCTGGATGCAGGAAAGTTCAGTGCTGCACTCTCTCTGTGAAACCAGGTTTTCAGTATTTAAGGACAGGTTTATATTTAGTTTTGATCAGGTATGAGTATTTAATATGTATTACATAGCACACGCTGCAGATCTGTTAATATTCCTATACCACACGGTCAGGCCTTGTGGATGTGTCTGTGTAAGGAACACAGCCTCGTCTGTAAGCATGTAAATTACACACAGTTGGTGAAGGAGATCCGAACCTCGTCAGTAACTTCATCCATGTGTGGAGCAGAACAATCAGAAGCTCAAACTGCATCTAAATGCCCTGAAGTCGAGTCGAACTTTGAAACCCAAGGATTTCGAGGTCATGTCACGTCTCCGGTGCAAGCCCTCGGTGGTCCTTAAAACGCTCCTCTACAGATTCGCTCTATTATCAGTCAGGAGCTTCATTCTTCATCCCTCCATCTCTAAAGTCTTTCTCTCTCGTATCCTCTCCTTTCTCCTGTGCAGATGGTTTATCCCTTTCCTGTTGTGTTTCCGTTTTTGTGTTATCTCTTCATTTAAAATCTTTTTCTACGAGTCCTCAGCTATTCGTGGTCTTCATAGATACCATGCCAGCCCACTTCTGTTTACTAGATCTAGGTCAGACACACTGCTAGCTGCTGGTACCACAGACTGACACCACATTACAGCAGAGCCCTGGGTTTCGTTACTGTCACATGTATGTATGTCTTCTATATTGTGCATCTACACAAAGCTGCATCTCGAAACTGGACAGTTTTCACTTATTCCATTGGCTGATTTTTTTCGCTTAATACAAGATAAAAACAAGTTCCTATATCTTACTGAAATTTCTCTGTAGCTGATTGTGTCTTATTTTGATTGATTGATTGGTAATTTATTTCAACATGTGAACAATATACAGGTACATTTAGAAAAGAAAATAAGAGAGAAAAAAATACATACAAAAAAAACCATTCTGATTAATTTACATGTTGAAAGGGAGGAAGTAAACACTTTATTTAATCCCACCCCTTTACCATAAATTATCAGTTAATATTTAGTCAGCTTCCTTACTTATAATTTGTAATAAAAATAGTGAACAGATTTCTGATTTACTATATACTATAATATCACATGAGTTTGTTTGTTTTTTAAATAGAGACATTCAATTAATTTCAATATTTTCCTTTTCTTTATAGTTCGAGAAGATCATATTTTTATAACTATTTTTGAACAGTTTTATGTTTGGACGTTGCTTTAATTCCATATTCAGACTGTTCCATAGTTTCACTCCATGCACAGAAACACAAAAGCTTTTTCTTGTAGTACAAACCTTCCCTGTTTTGAAGTTACAAAAACCCCTTAAATTATAACTTCCTTCTTTCAAAAAAAACATACTCTGAATATTTCCTGGCAGTTCTTTATTTTTTGCTTTGAATAGAATTTGTGCTGTTTGGAATTTTAATTTTAAGTGTCATGAGATTATTTTGACTAGAAATAAGCCAAATATAATCGTAAGATTGTGAGTTTTTGCCGCGTGGTGCCTCGGCTACGTTTAAAGAGAAAGAAAAAGAAAACTACCGACTGATCAAGCAGTTCTGTGACCAGGCGAGGCCCGCTTCCCTTCAGACCTATCAGTGACACGGCTACATTTTGTTGGTGTCTTCCAGCAACACCAAAAAGACCATGTGAGACAAATATAGTGGACAACTGCAAAAATGTTTCCATGGTAAACCCCTTCAAAACACACTGTCCTAGTCAAGAACACTCTGAAGGAGGTGGGAGTATCATTATCAAGTGTAAAAATGTAAATACAGAAGGTTTCATAACACAGTGTTGTACTCCAAGTGGTTTGAGTGCTCAAGTTGAAAAGCTTTGTAATAACCAGCACATTTATCACAGGAAAGCTTCGGACCGATGGAGCCAAGATTAGTTTGTACCTGAATGATGACAAAAAGGCCAGAAATAATGGAACAGCTTATTATCCAAAGCAAACCCCATTATCTGTCAAACATGATGGATGCGTTATTATGACAGGGACAGGTATGGCCGCCAGTGGAACTGGGTTACAGGTGTGTATACATGATATAACTGATAAAGAGTAGAGTACGGTCCTGGGCCCTCCCTAACCCTGGTTCTGTCCCAGTTTGTCTTTCATTGCCAAGTACTTACTCAGAAGGGATTGTCTGAGTGCAAGTGCACTTCAGGGAACTGCTGTTGTGATTTGGTGATGATCAACGACCCAAAGCATACTGCAAAAGCAACTCCAGAGTTTGACTCCACGAACAAGAAGCTGAAATACCTGTCCCTGCTCGAGCAGAATGATTTCATCACCATTATGTCACACACAGCATATATGAATTACCTGAACACTGCAGTCAAAATTAAGCTTCACAATATTCCTGTTGCCATAAATCTTAATGTGAGAAAAGTTCATATCAAATCTATGTTTCATTGGGTGGTGCTGAAGTAGCTCCGCAATGACAACAACATGTTACAGCCTACGTTCTCAGGCTGACATCAAACATGTTGTAATATTTCTAAAATACTACAACAGCTGTTGAATATGATCACAATCATAATCGTGATCAGGCCACGCCAACATGGCTCACAGACGCTGCATAGGCCTGCTCACAATTCATACAGTTGTTTATGTCGAAGCAACCTGTTCGCCAGCACGGACACACGCACAGTACACGTTCCTGCTCAGCAACACCCAGCCACTCTCACGCTGCGGTATTATCCTAATGCCTGATGGGAACATATGCAGACCGAAGCGGGCGGAGGTAGAATTAGTCCAAATATCATCTGTGGGCAATGCAGCAGCGGGGCAGAACACAGCCACACTTACCGGCCCCCTCCTCTTCAGAGATATGTTCTTCCACAGCAGAAGATGGAGTTGGTGCAGGAATCCCATTTTCCTTCCCACTTTTACTTCACGGTGTCCTAAATGTAACAAATCAGCATAACGGCGGTGACGTCACGCTGGATTTAGAAAACAAGGGGATTTCTATCCCGTTTCTGGGCATCCTGGATCCGATTCAGCCAATAACAATATTATTATTATTATTTTAGCGCAGGCGGAAGGAAAAATGAGCATTTATCCGAGAGCGGCGGCAAAATGCGTGACGGGACTGAGTGTCATCCTCTGTAAACACTTCACAGTCTTGCTTTATCATGCAACTGCTGGAGTTGGAACAGGAAAGCAGTTTGGGAGCAGCCTGGCAAGCTCCAAACCACAGACTTCCGATAGACCTTTCAAAACAAAAGCCTCTTGACTCAGATTTGGACGGTGGAGCATTAGAGCCACATTACGAAAAGAAAGTAGTAAAATCTATTTGGATTAAAAAGTCAAAATGTGAGGATTACACTTGTTTCCCTCTACAGAAGTTGTGAATAGATCCTCTTTACTGGACGAACCTTTTATCTGTCCTCTGACCAGTGGCGGTCCTAGCCTGTTTGGCGCCCCGGGCGAACACTCCCTCTGGCGCCCCCCCCCCCCCCCCCCCACACACACACACACACACACACACACAAAACACATTAAGGATTGTACATTAACATAAAACTGTTGTCGGAACCACACTGAATTTCACCAGAGAAACACACACACACATGAAGAGAGAGAGAGTATGCATAGTATGCAAACAGCTACCAAACAGCCATCATAATTCGAGAGAGAAATCAACAACTGACAATGACTAATTGATATTAAAACCTGTAACATAATGTGTTGCTTGGAGTTTAGTCTGTTACTGTTGCTATTTTTACCATTTCTTCTTGGAGCAACTCTACCCACATTATTTTCTTAGGGATTAATAAAGTGTTCTGATTCTGATTGTTTCAGGATGACCTGCCATTATCCAATCACACATCTGCTTACCTGTATCTTTTGCTCGTTTCTCCTCCTCTTCTTTTCTCTTTTTTCTAAACTGAGCAGCTGATGGCTTTGAACGTTTCTTGTCCGTCTTCCATTGGTTTTAATTTTGCACTCCAGTATGAACACAAATCCCCCAACTCGAGGATCACCACAACTTAACCTAACACACCTACACCTTAGTTCACAGAATCACTTTGTGTAGGGTGCATTTCTGGGATTTCCCACAACCCCGGACTCAAATCATGAATAGATAATGGGCTTGGATTTACATCATTATGAATGAAATGTGCTCTATTTGGAAGCAGCTGGCCCCTCCCCTTTCGACGGCTTGTGTGAGACTTTAAATCAGCAAACTGTAAATTATAAATGTTAAATTGTTATTGATCCTTTACCCCGAGTCCTAAAGTTTATATTTATTTTCTTACTCTTATATTTATTGTTTGGTTACTTGCACTGCTGTAACTGGAGCCTCGTCGTCTCGTCTCTCTATATACTGGACTGTATGTAGCAGAGATGACAATAAAGTATCCAAGATGGCCGACTTCTAAATGGCCACCATGGTCACCACCCATCTTGAGGAGTTTGCCCCCTCACATATACTAATGTGCCACAAACAGGACTTTAATATCACCAACCATTCCCATGTTATTACGCTGTATCCATATAAATGGCCCACCCTGTAGAACATGTGTAGCATTCATTTCATTGTTTATTATTAAATATTAAGTAAACATGTGAAATAGTTATGTATTTAAACAATTATAACCTGTTACTGTAACGTACATAACAAAGTTATAATAAAGTTATGTGCTATTTCAAATCCCAATTTATCATTCCCTACATATTCCTGTATGTTGGCAATACAAACAATGACACATGTAGTTTTAAGTAGCCTGACACAGGACACGGTTCTTTCTACATCCATACACACTTCTAACATATCTGTTTCTAAGTAAAAGACCCTGAAGACCTCTGTGGACATAAGCCAGATGTTAGTGGATGGTTGACATCACCCATCTCTATATGTCCTCAAAGTTTTATCAAAAATAACTCAAAACCAGGGGCGGAGCGGGGGGGGGGGGGGGGGGGGGGGTGGCTTACTGGGCTTAAGCCCGGGTTGTTTTGTCAGAAGCCCGGGGTCTTTTGGAGTGTAATTTTTTCATAGTTAGATGCCTGGCTGACAACTGTATAAAACAAAAAGTGCACACAATATTCGAAGCACGTAGTGCACACTGTGGGAATTTACGACTGTGCGTGAATCCCCCCTGATATTGGTTTGATCCGAGCTCAGGCACTGAGCGAGGGGGCGGGGCAGCTGCTGCCTGCGAGTGCGCTGTTAGAGAAACGGAACCAGCCATACTAAGGAGAGCTTAAGTTTGAGCAGGTACCAAAGCAAATCATTCATACTGTACAAATAATGTAAATATGACGGTGAATCACGAAAGATTGATATCAAACTGATCACTTGACCAATATTACGTTACTCGCTCTTCAAGTGAATCAACAAATGGCGAAATGAAAAGCCGAACAACAACAAAGCTGTTTCTTTAGAGAGTCTCAGCTTACATGTGTTTATTTCATATTTTCAGTTCTTACCCTTCCGACTAAATCGGTTTCAGTTATGCACTGAAATATAAGAATGGACATTAGAGGCTTCTTTCAAAGAAAAAACTCAGGTAAATGTTATTTTATATATTATGCTTTGTATGTTGTTCAGTATATTTCTATGCAAAACGAGGGATTTCAGTACACAGCAGGATATTCACAGTTGTAACCAGACATTTACACTTTATGGAGAAAACATAAAACAATTTTACTGTACAACATCAATTTAGAGTAAACTTTTGTTTTAGATAAATATTGAAATATCTTTTGAATTAGTTAAATGTCAGAATAAAGAGAGACAGAGCTTCTATTTTTATCACTTTCATTAAATTTAGGAGTACATGTACACTAAGTTTATTGTTAATTAATAAGAAACTCCAGACGATTCCATCCTGAGCTGAAGAAGCTTCTGATTGGTCCGTAGAGTCCATGTGAGTAAACTGGTGGCACAGCTGTGGATGCATACAAGGCAAAACACAGAGCCTGTTTCTGTGACATGGGAACATCAAGAGATGTCAACAAAACACCAGGAACAGAACTGTGGAGCTCCATAAGTGTGGCTCAGTTTGAATACAATTTGGTGCCATTTACAATTAAGAAATACAGACAGTTTCTCTCTTTACTCTTAAAGTTAACAAATGTTTTTATATTTATCAACCTAAAAAAAATAAACATTTAGTCTGATTTGATCTTACAATTAAAAAAGTTTTTGATCTGAAGAGTACATAAATATGCGGTTTCAACTGTATATTTGATGATTGTCAGCACAAAGAAGGAGAGAGGAACACACAGAGAGAGGTGAAACAAGAGCAGGTGAGACTCACATGTTAGTCACATGGTTGTTTACCAGAAGTATCACCGTATCACAGGTCCTCATGTATCTCGTACCTAGTGTTTCTTTTTAGGTTTACTATTTTTCAAATTCTATATTTATTAAGTTCTGCAGCTTGTTTGCACAACAAGACTAAATAATTATATAAACTTTTCTCAATCTAAATATTGGACTTTGGTAGAATTAAAAAACAAGTGTAGTGCAGGTCTATGATGATTTTTAGTGCTACTATCATCTAGTTCTGATTCTGGTTCTGTCTTGGTTAAGTCCCAAGTAGTCCTGATTTTGAACTGTTGTAGTCCTGTTTTAATTCCGGATCAGTTCTGGGTCTGGTTGAATTGGGGTTTAGTCCCTGTGTCTTGATACAGCCCTGATTTTGTTCTGCCTAGCTGCTTAATTAAAAAACGTCTGGCTCCGCCTCTGCTCAAAACGCTTTGAGCTATTGTGCGCTGACATAATGATGACGCAAACACACACAAACAGGACCAAAAAAAAACCAAACAAAAAATTTTACTTTCTTCTTAGGCAACAATAATAATAATACTAATAATAATAATAAGAACAAGAACAAGAAGAAGAAGATGCAGCAGTTACGCTTTAGGTAGTTCTTTAAATGTGGAACATGTAACTGGTTTTTGTCATTATTTTACATTTTTATTCCAAAATCAGATTTATGGAATTTATTTAAATGAAAATGAAAACTGAAGTCAATTTTATAAAGTGATGTTTCTCACACACACACACACACACACACACACACACACACACACACACACACACACACACACACACACACACACACACACGTATTAGTCCACTTTCCACATTAACACAATTAAACTAATATCCAAAATCATTAAATTTGAAATTATTTACTAACTGCAATTAAAATAGTCCTTTTACAGTTTGACTCCATTAAAAGGAACGAGCCAGTAAAAATCCTGCGTCTTTTAAAAAATCCCTTCAGGACAAAGTCATAGAAACAAATCGCAGACATGACAGCTTGCTCGGCCAGAAGAAGACTTAATCAGAGGGAAACTGTTGCTCAGTTTCTGCACACTTCTTTCTCACTGTTTGTCCAAATCTGTGTGTTTGTAGCACTGAAAAGACTTCAAACACATCTGCATTTTTATTGACTGAAAAGGTTTTTAAAAAGTTAAAAACTTCTTATTTCAAGGGGCTGGAAAACTGTTCAGAAGCCAAAATCTCTATATGTGTATGTTGTCATGGCCGTGAGCCCAGTGCAGCATCACAACATTATTACAAAGGCTTTGGAGTGGAGGGCCCACTCCTGAAGACCTTCTATGACTCTGTGGTGGCTTCTGCTATCTTTTATGGTGTGGTCTGCTGGGGCGGCAGCATCTCTGCTGGGGACAGGAAGAGACTGAACAGGGTGATCCGAAGGGCCAGCTCTGTTCTAGGATGCCCTCTGGACCCAGTGGAGGTGGTGAGTGACAGGAGAACGGCGGCTAAGCTGTCATCCCTGATGGACAACATCTCCCACCCCATGCAGCAGACTGTGACAGCACTGAGCAGCTCCTTCAGTGGGAGACTGCGGCACCCACGGTGTGGGACGGAGAGATTTTGCAGGTCTTTCCTCCCCACTGCTGTCAGACTCCATAATAAAGACTTTAACTGATCAAGCACACACATCCATACATATGCAATAATACTAAGTGCAATAATCCTTTCTGTCATCGTTGTATTTTTACTCAGTTGTATATAGTATTTGTATTTGTATTCTATTTTTATCTTATTGTATATTTATTTTATTTTATTCTACTGTATATAGTATTTTATTTTATTCTATTCTGTACAGTTGTGTACTGTATTTATTCTTATTGTATTCTAATTTTTGCCTCATAACTTTTGCACTGTCCACTTCCTGCTGTGACAAAACAAATTTCCCACGTGTGGGACTAATAAAGGTTATCTTATCTTATCTTATCTTATCTTATCTTATCTTATCTTATCTTATCTTAACAGAACAATGACCAAAATGACATTTGCATTTCAAAACAAACCAAAAACATAAAATGTCAGGGCCCCTGAAGGCTGATAACACAGTCCGGACTCAAATGCAGACACAATGAGCAGCTGATTGCTCTGAATGAGGATTTTATTAAACACAGAAGACTTGGTTTACAGGGAAATGTAGGGAGTGAGCGTCACAGGGGAAGAGGCAGATTACTCCACTTAATTTGAACAGTTGGTTTGGGAGGACATTCTCTGAGGACTGAGGGCTGTAGAATAGAGCAGTGATTGTGGGGGAGACAGCCAGGTGAGTGAGTGAAGGAGCTGAGATGTAGTGATTGGACGCGCTGTGCCGAGGCTGCAGAGCATGCGTCAAGAAATCCAGGAAGTGTTTCATCACGTGCACACTGAGGCAATGACTCTGAAGCCTCAGAATTTCAGACAGTGTTTCAAGTGTTGGTGACATTTATGAAAATATATAAAGCACAACGGATTCCTGCCAAAATATGTGTGTTAATGTTCATGTTCGAGTTTCACCTGTGACGTGGGAGAAGGGTTTCAACACTTTCAGCTCATCCCTCTCAATAAAGTATTAACATAATGTTCCTGTAAATCCCTCGTTGTTGATCAATGGTCATGACAGTTAGCATATTAATGATCATAAACTGACCTCACACCTCACTGTTGATTCATTGGGCTTATTAACCTTATTGTGCAAATGTCCTGTTCATAAGACTCCTGAAATCCAGAAAGCTACACAACATGGGACGGTTCATTTACAACCACAAGTCTAACTTAACTCTTCTTTTGTAATAATGAAATAATCACATTGTTGCATCTTTCATTTACACAAAATGTTTAAACCTATTTTTTACTGGGGGGCTTTGTTGCCAGTACAACAGCAAAAATGCTTAGAGAGACTGGGGTCAGAGGACAGGTGCAACGAGAGAATTAGCTGCCACTGCTGAGAGGACCAGTCACTGGCTATGGCTAAAAAGGGCTGACATCACTTAGCTGCCCAAGAGATGTCAGCCCCCTGCCTCAACTAGAGATGGACCGATCCGATATTACGTATCGGTGTCGGTCCGATATTGACCTAAATTACTGGATCGGATATCGGAGAGAAATAAAAAATGTAATCGATCCATTAAATATCAGAAAAGAACCTCACAAAACCGTAGCACGTCGGAGCAGTGTGCTCACGTGATAGAGCGGCTGTGTGTAGTTGTAGCCTCGCTACCAAACCAGCATTTCATCTCAGAGGAAGTGATCCCAGAGAGAAGTAAAGCAAGTGTGTAAGTCCATCTCTGAATGTTTGTAAAGCATTCCAGCGTTAAGCTTAACAACCGATATATGGAGCGACTGCCTCTCCCTCCCTCTCCTGCTGCTACTTCAATCATGAAACTGATCAATGATCAGCTGATCGTCTCTCTCGTTTGTTTTTGGCCCACTTTGCACCAGAAAGAGGAAACCAGCGGCTGAACAGCAGCAGCACGTTTAAGCTTGATCAGCTGTTGTTAGAATGTATTTAATATTACTTTCTACTCGAGGATCTTTTTCTACGTAGCTGACGCTGGTAACTGTGCAGGGGCGGATCTAGCAAAGTTTAGCCAGGGGGGCCGAGAGGGCATGAACAGGGAAAAGGGGGCACAAAGACATACTTTTCTTTCTTATTCTCATTTAAAATGTCGAGCTTTTAATAAATAATTATCCAAATCTTACACCCAAAGTTTTAATCTTATGTAAAATGTATAGAAGTCCATTACTGTATATAGTAACTGTTAAGTCTAATATACCCTAGTAAGCTATAGTACTTTTTCCATCTGTGCAGTTCTGTTGAAGAAAGATGTTGAATCTATTTTTATTCTTGAAAAATAATTTATTTCTGTGCATTTTTTTTTCACACTGCATCAAATTAAAGTTGATTACATCGATTAAGCATCATGAGGTGGGGGGTGGGGGTTCACTATTTTTTTTGTTGGGAGTTTGCAGCCCTATTAGTCAGGTTGCTTAATATTTCTGCTAAGTACTCTTTAAAATACCAGAGTAGGAGGATGGAGCAGGTTTAAGTTTATTAGATTGATCAGTTTTGCTGAACTATGAAATATTTTGGGTGCAGTGTGTTTTTTACATACAGGTATAACAGAATAGCTTTAGTGGGGTGTTTTAAACTTGAGTATGAACTTATACAAAATGCAGCAAGATATTAAAAAACAGTTTTATTGATTAAAAAACACTATATCGGAGTCATATCGGTATCGGCAGATATCCAAATTTATGATATCGGTATCGAACATAAAAAAGTGGTATCGTGCCATCTCTAGGCTCAGCAGGGGTAAAACATGGTTGACTGCTACAGCTGTCTCGGGGCCTCCTGGGGACTGTGCGGTTAACCTCATGGTACTGAAACTAAAAGGAGGAATGAAAGAATAGGAAAGAAAAATGTTCCCCTCTGCTCTTCTTCCCTTTTCTGGGAGGCAGTGGGGAGGTAGAGCGTACAGCCCAATCCGGCGGGGAGGGGTGGGAACCCAGATCGGGCGCCCCCCTTCCAGCTCTCCTCTCTGCTCTCTCCTATCTTGTCCCTTTTGTCTTACTTCTCTCTGTCACCTTTTCTGTCCCTTTGAAGAAGTGAGGCTCAATAGATGCTAAAGATGTAAGTTTTATTCCTCAGTTGCAGTGAATAGATAGAAAATAAACTGTAGGAAACTAAACAGCAGAAAGAAGAAGAGAAATAACAATTAAACATAAACCACTGACACTCCAGGGCCTGATCAACCCTGGCAGGGCCTCCTTGGATGAGGGTGTCTAGTGATAATGGCCGAAACACCCGATGAATCCAAGGTCCACAACTGACAATGTGTCCAAATCATAATAACATAATCTAGATCAGATCTCTAATCCCTAAACCTAACCAAGGAAGAAAGAATGGCAGATCAGCCTGGGTAAAAGACCGAAAGATGAGGCACACAACGATGTGTGCTGCTGGTAAAGTTTCCTCATAACAGCCGTCCCTCAAGAGTCTCTCCATCTAAAGCAATGCTTTACCGGGGACTGTAACATCGAGTTTTTTTACTGAATCTGATTTGTTGTCTTCACCCTCTGAGGTGACCGTCACCGTCCAAAGACATGCAGCTTGTGGGGATAGGTTAATTGATTAATCTAAATTGTCACTAGGTGTGAATGTGCGAGTGAATGTGAGTGTGAATGGTTGTCTGTCCCTGTGTGTTAGCCCTGCGACAGACTGGCGACCTGTCCAGGGTGTACCCTGCCTCTCGCCCTATGACAGCTGGGATAGGCTCCAGCGCCCCCCGCGACCCTGAAAAGGATAAGCGGAAGCGAATGGATGGACCCTCTGAGGTCCAAAGTATAGTGAAATATAACCGTCCATTTGAGTTTACATTTGTATTTCACCTTCAAATTGTTTCATTTCATTTTTCTTCCTTGCCTTGCTTGGTATCATTCTTTTCAGCACAACCTCACGTGTCTGAATTTACAGATAGTTTTTCACTGCCGTACTGTAGTAACACAACAGATCTGAAATCACACAAAAACATAAAATCCTACCAGGAGTTATATTTGTCTTACTGTAAAAACCACAGACATGTTTCGTGCGTGATTTTTTATAACTTGAAATGCAAATATAAATTGTACATTTTGAAAACTATGTGTGACACAAATTTGACACCAGTTTTGTAAACAATAAAGTTATGAACAACTATTTGTCTAAAAATGGAGCCAATGCATCTGGCGGGTGTTTTTGTACGACCACTTAAAAATAACATCCATCCATCTTCTTCCACTTTATCCGGGGCCGGGTCGTGGGGGCAGCAGCCTAAGCAGAGAATTTATTATATTTATTATTTAAAAATAACACTATAACTAAAATGAGAGAACAATCAGGTGTCACAATAAGATAATAATAATGGATTGCATTTATATGGCACTCTTCTAGGCACCCAAAGTGCTTTACAATTCCACTATTCATTCACTCTCACATTCACACACTGGTGGAGGCAAACCACAGCTGCCCTGGGGCAGACTGACAGAGGCGAGGCTGCCATATCGTGCTATCGGCCCCTCTGGCCAACACCAGTGGCCACCAGAGGACCAACACCAGTGGCCACCAGTACCCCAGAGGCGCCAATGGTGCGATATGGCAGCCTCACTTCTGTCTAGGGTAAAGTGTCTTGCCCAAGGACACAACGACCAGGACAGAGAGCTGGGGGATCGAACCGGCGACCTTCCTACACAACCAAATCCCACGTGTTGCCTTTATTTGTTATTGGTCGATACGGTACATTTTTCCACCAATAGGAAAGAGATGGCAGTCCTTTTTTTTCTAACCATTTCACACTAAACGTGATAATAGTGTTCAGAAAAAAGGATGGCTTATATATATACTTTAATCATAACTCTAGATTTAGTGGCCTGGTATTAAAATGTAAAAACTGATGTATGCTTTCAACACACTGAAATAGTGGCTGCAGCTTGTTGCTGTGTTAGCTTAAATCAGTCATGTGATTTGGAGGTGCAGCGTGAGGGTTAATAACACTCACCTTCATTCCATTTCCAGAGTGTAACAACCGACCACCTGTGTGTAATCTGAAATCCCCATGGTGAATATCCCCCCAAAATGTGCTCGGGGGGGATAAATATGCAATATATTCACTGATAGCTGTATCTGGCCTCAAAGTGTAAATACTATTAATACCTAATAAACAACACTCTCACATGCAAACCTAGGAAGGCCCCAGTGGTGGCAAGAGTTCATTTTGGGGTTGCACATGCCGCCCCTCTAGATCCGCCCGTGACGAAACGTTTCTCCCCCTGAAAACGTTATTTGGGGTTCCTGTAAATCATGAAAAGTGTTACTACTTTAATATTCAAGTCTGGGTTTTCTATTTCAAGGTGAAGTGTTTGTTGCGTGCAAAGCAACTGGGGTACAACAATACCTGATATATTGGTGTCATTTAGGTGCTTACCTCCAAGCCTTTATAGGTTTGCTGCATGATACTCGTATACCTGTGCATCTTGGTACTGAGGAGAGAAAAAAATATAGTATTTCTAAATGAAAAAAGTCACCAGGTGTTTGGCATCCAGGGGCAACAAATGAGTACAGGAAGGCTGCCCAGATTGAGTAATTAACATATTTCTTAGTAAAAATGGACTGGAAACTATTTCTGCAGTTTCTACAGAGAAGGAAAACAGAGGTAAATATGTTTACACTTCAAACTAAATTTACTAAAATGAGGTAAAATGACACAGGGACTATATTTGGTGACGTGAAGCTCATTTTTTCTTCGTTACACATTTTCACTGACTGTAATGCTAGCTTAGACCGCCAACCTTTGGGTTACAGCTAGTTAGCTATAAGCTAAGCACAACTAAGTTTGTCAGCATGAGTTTCCAGAATCGTTATTAATGTTGATATTGTGTAAATAGAGAAATAAAATCCTATATGCTGGGCATTGCCACTGAATGAGTTTGTGTTAAACACTGAGATTCATAGCACAGTAGATACAGCCCAGAAATGGCTCCCTGTTGCTACAGATCTCGGTGCATACTGCCACATGCTGTCCTTCAAAGTGTAAAAACATGACTTTAAAATAAATAAGCTCATTTGTATGTGCAGATATTAAACCCCTGTTTGAAATAGGAGTTATCTGACTCAATTCAGCTTTATTTATACAGCACCATATCATAACAACAGTTACCTCAAGGTTCCACAATTTCTTCTAAAAACAAAGTAAAAGCTTTGACACTGTACAGTCGTGACTTCAGACAGGGAAGTAGCTGTTTCAGTGCTATACAAAAGTGAAAATTGTCAAGGCTGGAACGACCAGCACAAAGTTGGGACTCAAAAGCAGACACAATAGGCAACAAGTGCAAAGCTTTATTGGACAGACGAGACAGGAGTGGAGCCCACTGCAACAGAGAGTCAAGGTGAGTCTATTAACTGACAGAAGTGGTTGCTTACTTAGACACGGCTAAGATCCAAGGTCCCAGATGGGAGGATGTTTCTGGGTGAGTGTCAGAGAGAGTCAGAGTGGAGGAAACAAGAGGTCTGACTTTGAGCAGTTGCAAAAAGCAGGATGGCAAGCTGACCTTTGAGTTTCCAGAAATCTGGGGAGGGATGAGTGGTAGAGGCCAGCAGGGGAGTTTGTCAGGCAGCAAAATGCATAACCTTGGTTTGCAAGTCAGTATCTGTTTATTTCTACTTTCCATTCACAGTTTAAAGAACAGAGAAACACTTTATCTGCACAAAGCAGATTCCCTTCTTTTTATATCCTGTCACTGAAAGTCAAACCGTCTTTCACCACCCATGGACATGTTGGAGTGAAAAACAAAGTCTGCAATGTAGGTGACATCAGGTTGGGGTTTCATCTTCCTCCATTCTCACCTGTTCCCTGCCGACACCTACATGTTCTTGCACCAGCCAGCAAAATGAACTTGAAGTTGCAGCTTTGCTACAGTTCTATTGGTTTATTGCAGTTTCACAGCTGAAGACTGAAGACTGCTGAAAGAGGCCACAAGCGCTATTAGCAATTTTCCATCATCTCTTGGCTCTGTCACATTTGGGTTACACTAATTCTTCTGCTTCCAAGATCTGCATTTGTTACAGCTGAAGATGGCATTCTTACAAAAACCTTGAATGCTGCATTTGAATGAAAGACTGTTCCTGCCTGTGACAGATGGATTGCTTTGTTGCTGTAACGGGGAAATTCTTGTTGTTTCTTGTGGTTGCTGCAGTCCTGCAATGGTCTTGGACCAGGTCTGAGTCTATGCTCTCTGGATGACTGTCTCCCTTACTGGCTCCTGGCCCTGTGTTTGAACTCGGGATTAGGTTCTGGAGGACATGCTAACTGTAAACTAGAGACTTACGCTCACACGAGTGGCAATAGGTTGTGTGACATCTGCACTGGACATATGATCTTCTGGTAGGCCTTGGTGTAATACTGTGGCTAAATCTGTCTTTGTTTTTATTGTTTATAGGTTTTAGAAAAATCGTGGCCTGGACCCACTTCGGAGGTGGGGTGCCCCCGGCCTCTCGGCCTGGGGCTCGGTCACTCAGGCACGGCTGGCTGCCGGTGGAGCTCACGGGGGCGTCACTGCAACTCCCCCTGGCTTCTGCTCCGCGGCTGCTGAGTGAGCCCTCATCTGGGACTCTCCTCAGCTCTCTCCGGGACAGTGGCGCGGCTGCCCCTCTGTTGGTCTTCCTTGGTCTCTTGTGTTCTGGGGGCCTCTGGATGTCTGGAGTTTTGATCTCCTCCATACCTGCTTCATGCCCTGGAGGACGGGGCTGTGGCCCCCCCACACCCTCTAGCAGATCATTACATGAAGGAACCTTTTAAAAACAAGCGCGTCCATGCTCACAGGTGTACACACGGGTGATCACACCCACAAACTACACCCTTTTTGGCTCCTACCTCAAAGCACACTGTGTTCTGTTGATCTTATGTGCTGCACAATAATGTTTAATATTTAGTATTTACTGTCATATTCCCATATATCATTGTGATGCTGTTTATTCTATTGCTCTTGTTCTCTTCTGCTTGTTTTCTTTCTTTCTCAACAGGTGATCCAGGAAAAGAAAAAGAGGGAAAAAAAGCAGATTTTCATTGTCTTTTCTCTCCATCTCTTTCCTCCTTTTTCTTCCCCTCTCCTTCTGTTAACTTTCTTCTGAACTTTTCTTCTTGTTTTTCTTTCCCGTCCCCGAGTCCAGTCTGGCCTGATTACAATAACTTAGAATAAAAATAACAAATAAAGATCAAATAAACTATGACAATAAGTGGACCAGTATAGCAAAAGGCCCACTTGGGAAAGCAAATCTGTTGGGCATTTTTCTTGGCCTTCAGACAATAATTCTGATTGCTACAGTGCCAGACAGGACACACAAAAAGAAAAAAAATACAAAATATGAGTAACTGTATTCTGTTACAGTTAGCGTTTAAAAGGGTGGCATTCAGAATACAGTTACTTTGTTGAAATACATGGATTGCACGGCGGTCTTTTCCTGTTTCATATATTAGGCTATGCTCTCTCTATTTTTGGTAATTCCACGCTGGTGGAAACCCAAACAAAACACGCATTAAGAGGCTCAAATGCCTGTGTCTCAATCTGCGGGTTGAGCAACTGATCACCACCTGATGGTGGATCAGATTGCGGGGGGAGGATGCTGGACAGACCTGGCGCTCCTGAATATCACACACAAGTCTCATCCCATCCACAACCTCGTTCCCTCCCCATGGAGCTGCAATCCACTGCTGTTGCTCAATGACAACTTCACCAAACTTGTATTTTCAAAATGCCTTTGTCACCATGAATCAAACAGAGAAAAAGCCATTTTCATACTCCGTGCTGGGAATGATTAAAGGCCCATCTCTGTGAGGTGATCATTTCCTTCTTTGCCCATCTGAATAAAAGCTTAATTTAAAAGATTATTTACTCACATTGCCACATTAGATCAGCGGATTGTTAGCTGTCCTTCATCTAATTTACTCGACCAATGCACAACTCCCACATAGCAAGCAGGTCTGGCCTGGATCTGGTATCAAGCCGTCACTGCTGGTTGACTTCTGGCATGATAAGACATATGTCATCCAGATATGGGCCAGGGCTGGCACTGATGCCACTGTCTATGTGCTGGCATGCCATATTTGACTCGATTATGGTTTGGTTTATGTGGCCCAGGCTCATAGAAAACAGGTCTGGCCCGGATCCGGCATCAAGCTGGCACTTCTGACTGACTGGTGTCATGACAGAGTGTATGTCAACCAGATGTGGGCCAGGTCTGGCAATGAGGTATGTCTTCTATACACACCCCCACTGGCCTGCATGTCTACAAACTACACACTAATCTTTTAAACTCCTGGGGCACTAAACAAGGTTATCCCCATTAGTTTTTGCTTTGCTGTGGTACCACTGGCAAAAACCCCTCTCTTTTGCTGGGATTTCCCTTCTGGCACCAAATTTAAATCTCTTTGTGCAGATTATCTACTCCTATATGTCCCTGATCCAAACAACTAAACCCCAGCAATCCTATCAACTCTCCAAAAATTCAGTTTAAGGCCTTGAGGTTACAACAGTCAGATTTAGGGGATTCGTTACCATGACGCTACCCTCACTTTTCTCCAAATTATTTGGCTGCTATTTCCAAAATGAAGCAGGACTTCCAAAGATGGGCAAGTCTCCCGCTCTCACTAATAAGCAGAATCAATGTTGTGAAGATGAACATTAGGAATTAGGCTCATCCTTTACTGTTTGGTGTGAAATCTTTTAAGGATCTTTATGAAGATGGTGTGTTTTGCAACTTCACTGTTTTATCCTTCAAGTTCTCCCCACTGCCCACCTACCTCTTCTGTTACTTTCAGATTACAGACGGTGCAAGATCCCTGTTTCCCATGTTACCTGCTATAGCCCCTAAGCAGATGTGGAGAAAACTCCTTTGCTCTGATGTGCATCAAAAGTCATTTGCTTCTAATGTGCACGGCAGACTCCTTCCTGTTATTTATTCCTCAACATCTAAGGTTAAATCTGCATGACTCAGCCATGACTGGTACAAGGCAGCTCTTGTCTTTCAATGCCTTCATATGCACTCAGTTCACTCTTGCACAAGTCAAGGTTTTCAGTAGCATTCACCTATCAAAAAAGGTTTACCAGTGTCATTGACCACTGCAATAAATGTCAGATTTTACATTCCAACCACTCATATGCTTTACCACTATTTCCTTGCTTACAAGTTTTGGGAACATTATCATGACACAATTTCCAAAATATTTTCTCAACACCTGACACAGTCATCCCACTTTGCTGTCTTTGGTCTCACAGTAGAACACGACTGATTCTCTATTAATCAGCTGCAGGTCTTAGCATTTTCATAAAGTTTGGCAAGATGACACCTGATCTTCTTCTGGAAGTCCAGCGGTGCTCCCTTTAACACAGTGGCTCCAAGTTCTAGTCCAAGTGATGTATTTTAGTTTATTATAACTCCACATAATCTCATAAAGTAAGCCTATTCCTTGCCCTCGCATTTTTTTGTTAATCCTGTGTTCATTGACCCTTTCTTTCTTTAAAAAGTTTAGATTATTTATGTGCTTATTGTTCTTTTTCTTTTTTCTTGGGTTGGGGTTATATATTGATGTGTGTGTGTGTGTGTGTGTGTGTGTGTGTGTGTGTGTGTGTGTGTGTGTGTGTGTGTGTGAGTTACTATTTGCTTTTGGTTTCTTTCTCAAATGAATTCCAAAATAAGAGGTGTGGTGGGTGTGGTTTATGGCTCAACTGCAAGGTGTAGTGGGTTCAGGGGCAAGTGTGAGGGGATCATCTGCAGGTCATGGCTCCCCTATTTGAGTCACATGGTGGGACCTGCAGAGGAAAGGAGCCCAGAGCGGAACATTGTGAGCTAGTGGGCAGTGTCAGCCTGAAAAAGGCAATGTGTGAATAAAGGACTGTGAAACTTTTAACACATCTCATTCAGCCAATTAACTCTAACATGTGTTAAAGAGAAAATATATCAACATACTCTGTTTGTAGTTCTTGTGCTTTAATTGCTTGTAGCGAGACAGTGCTTTACTATACTACCTGAGCACTCACAGTACAACTTACTGTGTTTTTCTCTGCACAGATTCCTCTGGATTCCTTCCTTGGGTGTGCAGAGATGTTGCCCTGAGTTTGAGAGTGTTGTTTGGATTCCAGATGTGTGGATTCCCTTCCTATCTGGACCTCTGGATCACTATTCCTCTTTGCACCATGCGTTTTTCCTGTTAAACTTTTAGTTAGGAGCCCTGTCTTTGAGTTTTGCTTTCCTCAGTGGCCTTGACATATATATATATATATATATATATATATATATATATATATATATATATATATATTAGACAACAAGGCGAGACTCGTTTGAATGCCTGTGCAACCGTTATTTTTCCTCTAAAGAACAAAACCAGTCTGCATTGTTGTTTAATTTAGCAAGAAAACTTGAAAAGAAACTTCAAAAACCATCCCAATACCCTTGATTCACTCCGCCACACTAATTCACTAATGACTCTCTGGTCTTTACCATGTGCATGAGAAACATGCCTCACCCTCTCCCAAGGTGATTTGAAAAATGGGTCGCAAAAATGGTGTCTGGTTGACTTTTTTTTTTTCAACTGGTTTATTTTTCAACTGGTGCCTTAGTGTATTTGAAATAAAATATGAATGTAGAATTACAACTTCTATACTATTAGCACAGCTCTAAAATTAATCCAAACAGTTATTGTTTCATACAGCTTTCAGACACCTTTATGATATCAGTGGGACCCTGTTGTTTGCCTCCTATACAGTGCCTCACATCAGCACTCAAAGTACACAATACATTTAGAGCTTGGTATGTACACCTCCCAACACTGTGCATCACTTAGCATGAGCAGATATGAGCATTAAGGTGAATCTTGGGTGACAGCAAGAGAAAACGAGCATTTCAAGGCAAGGGTTAGAGAATTAAGCTGATCAAAAGTATCACTGAACAGGAATACTGGGCTTCTGTGGGAAGTTTTTGCACAGTCTACCAGGTTCTGATAACTACAACTTCATAAACAATTTTAAATGTGTAAGTCAAAGCTGAGGCTGCAGAGGCACTGATGGGAGGCCACACTAAAAGGCTGAAACGGTTACATTGTGGTTGGCACATTCATTGAGCGGTGTAACCCAATGCCCCTTTTCTCTGCAGAGATACGAGAACAGGAACAGGAAGACCAGCTTGTGGTTTACGAATCGAAAATCAGCAATGGAAATGTTTTTGACTCCACTGGTGGCTGTGCTAGTTCTGCAAAACAGAATGCATGAGTGATTTAAGAAATAACTAAATGAGTGTAAAACTGGGTGGTATTGGTGGCAGATGTCTGTGGTAACTCTAAAACCAGCTGAGTGCGAGCGTAAACACACCACACTGAGAGTCAGGTGAATGTTAATACAATAAATCATCAGCTCTGCCCTCATGTGTTCATCTGAAATTACTTCATGATAAATGATAGTGTTTGTTTCTGCTGATGGCTGATCAATTAATCATGCAGATTAACAGCCACACCCGTCGCCCACACTCTGTGTGTGAGGCAAGAAATGAGTCACAGGATTTGGCATAGGCAGGGTTTCCTTTATGTTCTTTAGATTGAGCAGGAAAAAGCTTCACCAGCTGCAGACTGCTTGGTATGGTACCCAGGTAAGCAGCACAAACTTGTTTTGATTTGTTTTCAGCTGCTAGACTGTCTTTGCTTATTATAATCATGAAATATGGCAGTTTGTGTGTTCAGATGCATGAAAAATGGGGAAAAAGGGTTTCCTTTTTCTCTCTCTTGAAACTGTTCTGTTCTTAGACGCATGTTTGTGGTGTTCCCAGCTGTCACTGTGCCACTTTCATTTCAGTAGACTGCTGTTTAACAAATATATGAAAGTGATCAGAAAAGGAATGAAATATAGTCAGAAATAATTACCTTGACGTTTTAATTATTCGATGAATATTTGATTATTATTAAAAGAAATGCTGGCATTTAAAAAAATGAAACCTAAACATTTCTGTAGCAGCTACAGTGTGTGTAATGAACATACTGCAGGAGCAGAACGATGACAGGGGTTGTGTACACACAGGTGCAGCGTTCGATACTGTCGACCATAATATCCTATTAGAGCGATTAGAACATGCTGTAGGTATTACAGGTACTGCACTGCAGTGGTTTGTATCATATCTATCTAATAGACTCCAGTTTGTGCATGTAAATGGAGAGTCCTCTTCACACACTGAGGTTAATTATGGAGTTCCACAGGGTTCAGTGCTAGGACCAATTCTGTTTACATTATACATGCTTCCCTTAGGCAGCATCATTAGAAGACATAGCATACATTTACACTGCTATGCTGATGACACCCAGCTCTGCCCCTGAAAAGCTTAGAAATATGGTATCTAAGCAGATTCTTACTCTGGATGGCATTACCTTGGCCTCCAGTAACGCTGTGAGGAACCTTGGAGTCATTTTTGACCAGGACATGTCCTTCAATGCACATATTAAACAAATATGTAAGACTGCTTTCTTCCATTTGCGCAACATCTCTAAAGTTAGAAATATCCTGTCTCAGAGTGACGCTGAAAAACTAGTTCATGCATTTTTATTTACTGGCTTTTAATACAGCATGAGAGTTATTTGTTAATTCATAGTTGGTGTTTGCTTTTAATACTCTAAGTTGTTTTATTATGTATGTTGTATTCTTGTACAGCACTTTGGTCAACGCTCCTGTTGTAATTAAATGTGCTATATAAATAATTAAACTATTAAACTATTAAACTATGCATTTATTACTTCCAGGCTGGGCGACTGTAATTCATTATTATCAGGAAGTCCTAAAAACTCCCTGAAAAGCCTTCAGCTGATCCAAAATGCTGCAGCAAGAGTCCTGACAGGGACTAGAAAGAGAGAGCAGATTTCTCCTGTTTTGGCTTCCTGTTAAATCCAGAATTCAAAATCCTGCTCCTCACATACAAGGTCTTAAATAATCAGGCCCCATCTTATCTTAATGACCTTGTAGTACCATATCACCCTATCAGAGCACTTCGCTCTCGCTCTGCAGGCCTACTTGTTGTTCCTAGAGTATTTAAAAGTAGAATGGGAGGCAGAGCCTTCAGTTTTCAGGCCCCTCTTCTGTGGAACCAGCTTCCAGTTTGGATTCAGGAGACAGACACTATCTCTACTTTCAAGATCAGGCTTCAAACTTTCCTTTTTGCTAAAGCATATAGTTAGCAGTGTTGGGAAGGTTACTTTTAAAATGTATTCCATTACAGAATACAGAATACATGCCCCAAAATGTATTCTGTAACGTATTCCGTTACGTTACTCAATGAGAGTAACGTATTCTGAATACTTTGGATTACTTAATATATTATCGTGCTTTTTACAACAACGTGAATGTACTATTGCTGGGTGATTTATTACTGTTACTGAAGGTCCGCGACTCCGAACTGTAGTAAAGGGACCTCTGACTAATACGGCGGGGTCCCTGTCGGCTCGTAGCCGAAAAATAGCTTTACTTTGTTGTGTGGGTCAACTTTTCTGGCGAGAGACAGAGAGAGGCGTTGAAAGGCTGCTCCAACGGAACTTATTGTTTTCGGAGGAAAACAGGAACACGGTGTACAGTCGAGTCTTAACAGCTTACTTACAACTGGGCTCGTCAGGCACTCTTCTTGGCTGCAGTGGTTATTATTATATTTACATGCTTCCAGCTCCCGTTTTTCCTCGATGACAACTCGTACCTTTCCACTCCCCTTTTTCTCCCTCCTCGCGCTCACAGACCCATAACGTGTATGGCAGTCCATTCTCCCTGCAGCACGGACTACACTGCCCATGATGCTACATTCTTTAGAGCTATGCTTGTAGCCTTCTGCCTGTTAGCTTAGCACAACAACAACAACAACGAAAAGGCGCTCTCTCACCCAGGAAACACACAGTCGCAGAGAGAGAGAGAGAGAGCGTCACCCTGTAACCATGGCAACCGTAACGCTGCCGCCTGGAACAACAGAACGTAGCTGTCAAACAAAACCCAAACAGTCCTGACCCGCGACAAAATGAAACAGGAAAGTACCGCAGTGTAATCCATTTATTTCAACAAAGTAACTGTATTCTGAATACCACCTTTTTAAACGGTAACTGTAACGGAATACAGTTACTCATATTTTGTATTTTAAATACGTAACGGCGGTACATGTATTCCGTTACTCCCCAACACTGATAGTTAGGGTTGGACCAGGTGACCCTGAATCCTCCCTTAGTTATGCTGCAATAGGTGTAGGCTGCTGCATTGAATCATATCTGTTATTAACCTCTGTCTCTCTTCCACAGCATGTCTTTATCCTGTCTTCCTTCTCTCACCCCAACCAATCACAGCAGATGGCCCCGCCCCTCCCTGAGCCTGGTTCTGCTGGAGGTTTCTTCCTGTTAAAAGGGAGTTTTTCCTTCCCACTGTCGCCAAAGTGCTGCTCATAGGGGTCATATGATTGTTGGGTTTTCTCTGTATCTATGAAGCGCGTTGAGGCGAATTTTGTTGTGATTTGGTGCTATATAAATAAAATTGAATTGAACAGGTGTCATGTACGAACAGCAATTTTCCATATTAGATCTAAAATAAAATAAAATGAAACTGTTGCTACATGCCTGCCACAGTTTCTGTCTTGGTTGATTACATCTTGCCCATGTGCAGTTCCTGCACTGATGAGAGTGTGTGAAAGTAATATTTCTGATCTACCCTTCCTTCCCTTTTAGTGTTCCATACCATTGATCGGTGGCCCTTTGACCTGGAATACACCCAGCAGCCATGACAACATCTGGTCCCAGGGCCTGCTTTATTCTCACCTTGCATGTCGTCATTTTTCTCTCACTGCTGTTCTACAACAGCTTCTTGACCCACCGCGAGCTGCAGAGTTACCCCAACGGTGCTCATGGAGACATCAGGATTCTGGTGTGGCACTGGCCGTTTGGCCGCTCCTACAGTCTGGACGGGAACAAATGCCTCAAGATGTATAACATCAGCCGTTGTTTACTCACTGATGACAGAGCTGACTTCTCTGCTGCCGACGTGGTTGTGTTCCACCACTATGAGCTGAGCAGAGGTCTTTCATCTGTGCCCCTACACCTGGATCGACCTACGTCTCAGCACTGGGTGTGGATGTCCTTGGAACCTCCTGTCAATAATGTGAACCTCACACATTTCAACGGCCTCTTTAACTGGACGATGAGCTACAGGCGTGATGCAGACATATCCATTCCTTATGGGCAAACAATGCTGGGAGGTGATAATCTAAGTTTTCCAGCTGCTCCAAATCGCTCCTGCTTTGCCAGCTGGGTGGTCAGCAAATACAAGCCTCAACAGACTCGGGCTGCTTTTTATCAAAGACTAAAGAAGCATATCCCCATAGAGGTGTATGGCAGGTGGAACAAGAAACCCTTGCCAGACAAGAAGCTTTTGCCCACCATTTCAAACTGTCTGTTCTACCTTTCTTTTGAGAACTCTGAGAAAAAAGACTACATCAGTGAGAAACTCTGGAGGAACGCTTTTCAAGCAGGGGCTGTACCAGTGGTTCTCGGCCCCAACAAGGCCACCTACGAAGCCATGACCCCCCCACATTCCTTTATCCATGTAGCTGATTTCAATAGCCCAGCTGATCTGGCAACATATCTGAAGGTTTTGTCTGCAGACAGGCAGGCCTATGAGAAATACTTGGAGTGGCACAACACCTACCGAATTAAAACCTACAGTGACTGGAGAGAAAGGCTGTGTCAGATCTGTGTCAGGTATCCCAGTTTACCAGCCAGGAAAGTCTACCACGACCTGGACAGCTGGGTGAACGGCTAGTGTCTGATTTCTTCACCAAAGGTTTCAGAC
This sequence comes from Rhamphochromis longiceps, assembly GCF_057381845.1. NCBI lineage: Eukaryota > Metazoa > Chordata > Actinopteri > Cichliformes > Cichlidae > Rhamphochromis > Rhamphochromis longiceps. The sequence continues at coordinate 1,670,778 of NC_140568.1, forward strand.
TGCGGATTCTGCTGAGTTTCCACATGCAAATGTAAAATGCAGAACACTTGAAGTACAGTGGAAGAGAATTTGTTGCACAGTCAGTTAATTTTGGTAAACGGTGAGAAACTGCAAGTTGAAGCAGATGGGTAGGTTGCTAATAATCACGTTACACATGTTCGAACTACAGGTAAACGTGCCACTGAACAAGAAGCACGGTTTTTGTTAGTACTGACTGCTGGTGTGCAGTATCGTCTCAAAGGACATGAGCGATGGCAGATACACACTACAGATACATTTCATTACATGGTACCAGACTGAAATAATAATTCAGGGCTCCATGCTGGGCCACTGTGTTTTATTTAGGGCTATTCTTTGTGAGCAGTAGCAGATATTCTCCTGCCACTGCTGGACATTTCTCTGCTGTTTATCAGAATATTGGTGCCCCTTCCTTGGAAGGCGCATTAACATTTGCTTACTTTGTTCAATGCCACTTGTTCAAATGTTCTTGATGTTCCTTAGTGCACTAGACCTAAAACTGATCGCTGGTTACACGATGTCACTCGGGCCTCAGAAGGACGTGCAGGAAAGCGGAAAGAAAATGGAAAAAAGATCAACTCCAGATCTCCTTTCATATGTTAGGAGGAGCCCTGTTTCTTTATCAGGATGCTGTTCGAAAAGCAAAACTAAGTATTTATCAGATATCATCTCTAACTACAGCTACACGCCCTGTGTCTTATTCAACATCATTAATTCTGTTGTCAACCCTCCACTCACCACACATTCACCCATTTCCCCAAAAACAATCAGTTCTGTCTCTAAACTCCCCTTCCTGTCCAAAATCCTGGAAAAAGCTCCAGATTAATGACATCTCAGAAACATTCAGCCTGGTTTTAAAGCGCTACATAGCACCGAGCTTGTGCTTTTAAACGTTTTTAATGATCTTTTATTAATTGCTGACTCTGGTAACTCTGCTATTTTAGTGCTTTTAGATCTAAGTGCGGCATTTGATACAGTGGATCATGGGATTCTCTTATCATGACTGGAGAGCTGTGTGGGTATTAAAGGAACTGCATGGTTCAGATCTTATTTAACTGATAGAAGTTTTTCTGTCAGGTTTGGTGGCTCTTCATCCTCATGATGAAGGCTCTAAAAGTTTTGCTAGACGGCCTTGCCCATATGGAAAAGAAATAGTAAAAACTTACATGATTTACTCATGAAAGTGGCCACTTTCTCATTACTTTCATATATTGTTCCAGTAAGTATCCAAAACATACAAGTTTCATTATATAATTTTTCAAGGGATCTTACATCTGTTTTCACTCTTGTATGCTTTTCATACAAGTTTCACACAAGACGGAACAAACTTTATAAGGTTTATAAATATCTTTTCCATATGGGTGATGACATTAAATCATGGTTTGCATTAAATCTTTTGAATGTAAATGATCAAAAAACTGAGATTGAACTATTTGGACCTTCTGAGCCTCACTCTTCTCTTAAGGTTGACCTTGGTGCTCTGGAAAGTCCAGAGGTCCCTTTGCAAAGAATCTTCGAGTGTTCTTTGATGACAGTTTTTCATTTGAGAAAAAATAAATTCTGAACATTTTGTCATTTGCTGACTTTGAGAAAGTGATCCATGCATTTACTTCATCCAGGCTTGATGCCTGTAATATTTTGGTATCAGCCAGGCTCTGCTCTCGTCTTCAGCTGGTTCAGAACGCTGCAGCCCGACTCTTGACAGGCTCTCGTAAACACAACCACATTTCCCCGGTCTTGCTTCGTTGACACTGGCTTCCAGTACGTTGTAGAATTGATTTTAACATTTTATTGCTTGTTTTTAAATCTCTAAATGGATTAGCTCCATCATACCTCTCTGATCTGGTAACTAAAAATACTCCAAACAGAACTCTCAGGCAGCTGATAAGTTGCTTCTAGCTGTCCCTGGCAGCAGGCTAAAACACAGAGGAGATCGGGGCGATCGCTGCGCCCAAACTTTGGATCATCTTCATATTAGGATCTCTCCCACACTCGACATTTTTAAAACCTTTCTGAAAACACATTTTTACTGAGTGTTGTTTTGTTCTTTGTGTGTTTGATCTACTTTTCACTTTTTTACTATGTACAGCACGCTGGCCAACCTGTGTTGTTTTCAAATGTGCTTATAAATAAATTGATTGATTGATTGTGTGGTTTAAAAGAATTCACCTTAATGGTATTATTGGATGTCTGCTATGTAATAATAAAATGAGAGTGCCATCAGTTAAATATGCATTTTTCGTCTTTTTGGCATTTGATGACAATTTTAATGGCAAATGGAGCTGGAGAGTGTCGCTGTTTGTACAAAAGATGCACGGGCAGAACAACCGGACATTTTTAACATATGTTGTTATTAACGTGATAATTTCCAGTTTGAAATACTGAAAATGATGTGTGTGTCTGATAGACGAGTCTGTCTTAACACAGAGTTTTCAAGGTGTGTGAAGGCCACCATCCAATCAGCCAGAGTATATGTGTACATATGTGGAAATATCAGAATGAAACAGAACATAGACACAAATAGGCTGTGTCTATTTTTTGTGTTTTTAGCTGACTTGCTCTCTGTACTTCAACATTTAGCTGCATCTGTTTTTTAAACTCTCATTTTCACCACCGTTCCACTGACACAGACACGATTTGCTGAGAGACGAAGGATGACACGGACTAATTTGGTGCTGGTTGGAGCTTCCGTTTAAAGTTGTATTGAATGTTTCTAAAGCATGCTATGATATGCAGGGTTTTCACACGGTTTGGTGCATTTGCTCTGTGAACGAGGTCCATTGTCTCGCTGCAGTGTGAACCGTTTTTCACAAGATGCAAAGCAGAATGTGAAGCATTTCTCTGAAGCATAAAGTGCCACTTCCTCCTGATGAGGGTGGAGTTGATTCAGTGTCCAAATCTCTACATCATCAAAAACTTGGTGCTCGGCTCTTTCTTTGTGAAATGCCGGTTTGTCACAAGTCAAGTCAGCCAGTGATTGTTAGTTATTGGATGAATAAAGAGAATAACAAACAATGAAAATGTGGTGTGTGTTATTTCAGCGATAGATGTGATGGGTGCGTCGATGACTGAGATAAAAGCATGTGGTTTCACACTCAGATCTACCCCTCACTAATTCAAACTCTCTGTGTGGAGGTTGGGACAAAAACCTCAGAGTCGAGACTTCATTATACCACAACATCACTGCGGGCATGTTTCACCCCCTGTGGTTTCATCTTCTATGAGTGTCTGAGTTTCTGTTTTTAATGTGATGATCTTTTAAAATGACTACAATTAATACAAATGGCCCATCAACATCATGGGTGAGGTATATACAAATAAACAATACACTTCAAATAAAATTGCCAAGAGCAGCTGGTAAGAGTCTTATAGTATAATATATATGTCCCAGTGTTTTGAGTTTTACATTATTATTGGACTTTGATTTTGTCATCATTTATCATTTCTAGTCTTTTGTTACAATGTTACAGTTCTTAGTCTTCTGGTTCTGTCTCTGTGGGCCATGGTTGTGGTCGATCCTGTCAGCTGTATCCCCTTGTGAAGTCAGCGCCTCTGTGTTATGTTTCCTGTTTTACTTTGAAAGTCTATGTCTTATGTCAGTGCTTCTGGTTTTGCTTCCCTTGTTCTGTTCAGTTTGTTTCTATTTAGTTTGAATGCTTGTATTTATAAATTGGTTTATCTTCACATAAAACCACCCTCTACAATGGATATACTTATGAATTGGAGTGTTATATGGAATTCCACATTGTAACATTTTTTTTTTCATACTTTAATTACATTTATGCACATATTACAATCTCTCGTTGGGAGACAACATTAGTGCAACAACATCTTGAAAAGGTTGAATAAGAAACCAAACGAAAAAAAACCCAAAACAAAACAAAACAAAAACACATATATACATATACATAAATATATGAAGGCCATTTTTATGACATATAACAGTTTCCTTTCTGCGAACACTTTAACATACATGTGGCTTACTTAGTACACCAAAATCACAATCATTCAAAGGATAGAGGTTCAGTCCCATTGTCGCATATCAAAGCAGCCTCTTTACATGAATCCCTCAGTAATTCTAAAGATGACAAAAAAGATTTTAATTCAATTTTCAATACAGTTAGGGAAGGTCTTTTACTTTGCCATTTGCATTTGTGTATGTGGTATTTGCCCATAATTATCACCACCTTGTGTAGCATGGACAGTTCCTTAGATGGATCACCATTATTATATAAAACTTGTGTTAGAGTCAGTGGGGTCATCCCATCTATTCTTATACTCAACCAGTCTACTAAATCTTGCCAAAAGTCAGTTGTTACTGAGCAGGAAAAAAACAAATGATCAATACTTTCCACCTTTTTTGAACAAAATCCACATGGCTCTACCTCAAACCCAAACCTTTTTTTAAGCATTTCAGCTGCTGGGTAATATCCATTAATTATTTTAAATTGCATTTCTTTGACTTTGGGGGGGATAGGCCATTTTAAAAAGTGCGTATATTTGTTCGTTAATTCCACATTGTAACATGGATAGACAGACAGATTTCAAAACAGCCAGCTGGAATGTTAAAGGGTTGAATAACGGGATTAAGAGGAAGAAAATATTAACATATCTAAAGTTACCAAGAGTTGATATAGCCTTTATTTAAGAAATGCACATGTGTAAGTCAGAAGCCTTAAAACTTAAATGTTCCTGGGCAGGTAAAGTCTTTTCCAGTCCTGGAGCTGGTAAAAGTAGGGCAGTGTCGGTTCTGATTCATAAAGCAGTTAGCTTTACTGAAACAAAAGTAATAACAGATAAGGAAGGTAGATTTATATTGGCCCTAACTACTGGACACACCAATAATTTTATGTAATATCTATGCACCTAATGCGGACATACCCGCCTTTTTTCATAACCTGTCACAGTATCTTTTGGAATTAGAAGTGCACAAATAGTGGTAGGAGGAGATTTTAATCAAATACTGGATCAAGACCTAGATAGATCACTTAGGAGAGGCACAGAGAGTAAATCTGTAGTTGCCACAAGGCAGATGACCTCAGATTTAGGTCTGAATGATATTTGGCAGACAATGCATCCAGAAGGCAGGGAATACTCCTTCTACTCTCCGCCTCATAATGTTTATACTAGAATCGACTACTTTCTTATTTCTGAAGCCTTAGTGAATAACTCTATAGATTCAAGTGTTGGTAATATAGTAATTTCGGACCATGCGCCAAGTTTTCTATGTCTTGGAAATATTTTACAGATCCCCCAAAGCCGCAGATGGCATTTAAATGTGTCCTTAATTAAAGACTCTGGGTTTATTAAATTGATAAGAGATGAAATACAATTCTACAAACAGACAAATAATCGAGAGGACACTACATTGGCTACTTGGTGGGATGCTATGAAGGCATACTTAAGGGGGAGGATAATTTCTTACGCTCCCTTTAAAAAGAAGGCAGCTAACAAGAATATTATTAAGTTAGAAGCCAAATTAAAGGCACTTGAGGCAGTACATTCCCACACAAAAGACAGAGTTACGTTGAATAAAATTGTTAAAGTTAAATATAAGTTGAATGTACTGTACAACAGAAAGGCAGAATACGCTTTATTTCGCATTAATCAAGCATATTGGGAAATGGGAGAAAAGCCGAGTCGCTTATTAGCATACCGTCTTAAACAGAAAGACAGTATGAACCATATCCCAGGCATACGGCAATCACATGGGGTTATTTCAGCTTCTATTAGACATATAAATGATGGATTCAGGGCCTTTTACAATAATCTTTATTCTACACAAGGTAGTTTAGATGAACAGAAATTCGAAGCATTCTTTACTGATTTAAACCTGCCACAGCTTTCCACTACTGACCAGCAGATTATAGATGCTCCAATTACAGTGGAGGAGATTACCCGTGCAATTAACAGTATGCCACTTAATACAGCTCCAGGATTAGACGGGTTACCATTGGATTTCTATAGAGCATTTGAAGATATGTTAAGTCCCCTTTTGCTCGATGTTTATAATGAGGCGTTCAAAGTAGGCTCATTACCTCAGTCAATGCACTCTGGACTTATAACATTTATTCTTAAAACTGGGAAAGACCCTTTAGACCCAGGTGGTTACCGCCCCATATCTTTGCTGAATTCTGACCAAAAAATCTTGGCAAAGGTCTTAGCGGGCCGATTAAAAGCAGTAATGGCGAAAACAATTCATGCAGACCAATCTGGTTTTGTTCTAAACCGCTATGGTTCAGATAATATTAGGCGGTTGGTTAATTTGCAAAATGATGTATATGATTCAGTATATCCAACAGTGGCCCTATCGCTGGATCCTGCAAAAGCTTTTGATTGTGTTGAGTGGGATTATCTGTTTAAGACATTAGAAAAGTTTGGTTTTGGTGACAATTTTATCAGGTAGATAAAGATATTATATGATTCGCCTTCAGTGCGAGTATTGACGAATGGGCTCATATCAGACCTATTCCTTTTACAGAGATCCACAAGACGGGGTTGTCCCCTTAGCCCCGGGCTTTTTCTAATTGCTATAGAGCCTCTGGCACAAAAACTGAGAAATAATGTAAATATATTTGGAATTTTGATGGGTAATAGTCAACATAAGCTTCTATTATATGCAGATGATATGTTGTTACTTATGACCCAGCCTGGGAAGTCAGTTCCAGCCCTATTAGAATGTATAGAAAGCTTTACGCTGCTTTCAGGGTATCACGTCAACTGGGATAAATCAGAGGCAATGCCTATGTCAGGACACTGCCCCCATACTTTATTTAAACAGTGGGAGTTTCGGTGGTCCGTGAATGGTTTGAGGTATTTGGGGATACAAATTCCCTCGGATTACACTAAGATGGTTCGAGCAAATATGGAGCCAATGATTGAAAGAATAAAAATGGAATTTGGTAGATGGTCCAGAGTGCGTCTCACAATATGGGGTAAAATTAGTTGTATTAAGATGATGACTGCACCCATGATCTTTTATATTTTATCTAATATTCCATTACACATTCCAGATAAGTATTTCAAAGATCTAGACTTTTTGATCCGGCAGTAGCTCCCCGCATCGTTTAAGTATTAAGAAACTTCAAGCGAGTGCAAAACAAGGACGTTTTTCATTGCCTAATTTCCAATGGTATTATTGGGTGATGAACGTGAAACAACTTAGAGCTTGGTTACCTACTGCGCCAGTTAAACCCATCTGGTCCCATATAGAGACGGAAGTTAATGGCGGTATTTCTCCTTGGAGGGAGCTGTTTGATACCAGTCATAAAACTAACCATCCTATAATTGCAAATGTGAAGACATTGTGGTGTAAATTACATAGGGCAGGTCGCTGGGACATTATTAAATCACCTTCGGCAACCTTATGGGAGAATAAAAGAATTTTAATTGGAGGGACATCGGTTGACTGGCTACAGTGGCGTAAAGCAGGCATCCTTAATGCATCAGATTTATTTGACTGTGGGACCAAATGTTTTTTAAGCTTTGATAAAATTGTGGAGTTATATAAGTTGAAGCGTAATCAATTCTGGAGATATGTCCAAATACATAGTTCATTATCGAAGTGGCTGGGAACCCCCTTGAGTTGTCCTGTGGGCGGCCCTGTGGAAGTCCTGCTCTCAAGATCCCCCTTGGGTAAAGGCATCACCACTAAGATTTATCACTTATTGCAAGAACGGTCAGCTCACCCTCTCCTGAAAGTTAAGGGCTACTGGGCCCAGGACATGGCATTGGACATATCTTCAGTTGAACAGGATTCATGTTTTCAAAATTTTAATACTACGTATAAAGAAAAGTAGATTTATTCAACTTAAGATAATCCATAGGTGGCATCGAACACCACAACAATTGTATAAATGGAACCTGGCCTCTACGGACGAATGTTGGAGATGTAATGGTCAAAATGCCTCGATTTTACATATCTTATGGAGCTGTTCGGCACTTCGGGATTGGTGGGAAAACATAATGGAGGTAATTTTCAGTGTTTTAAAAAGGAGATTTGGTATCTCACCAAAACTGTCCATACTTGGTATAACCACAGAACTTTCTGATGGAGATTTTTCCATTTATACGAAAAGATGGATTATTCTGGCTCTCACTACGGCCAAACGGGTGCTGCTAAGACATTGGCGGAAAAAGAGCCCCCCTCCTTATGAAGAGTGGCTAAAGACAATGGCTAAGTTGGCGTCTTACGAAAAAGTGGCTTATGGTTTATTAGATAAATTGCATCAATATGATTGTATTTGGCCCTTTACATGCTGGCTTTCTGTAACTTGAAGAACAGGAGTAATGACAGAGTGGTGGTGTGGGGATTGGTGCGCGAAGAAAGAATAGGATAACTTTGTTTTTGTTGTTGTTGTTTGTTTGTTTTTTAAAATTATTTATTTATGTATTTATTTTTAAGTTCTGTTATTAAGATTTAAAATGAAATAAATAAAAATTGTTGATGATGAAAAAAAAAGTTTCTTTTGTGACCCAGAAAGAGTAATATTAAAACTAAGTAGCTGCCGCCACTGTTGGAAACGAATTGGCTGGGCAGCGCTATGAATTCTGGGATAGGTTGGGTTATGAAGGATGCACTGACTCGGCTTTCAAATGCGACCTGCGAAGTAAGGCAAGTTTATTTATATAGCACAATTCAACAGCAAGGTGATTCAAAGTGCTTTACAGAGACATTAAAAAACAAAAACAATAAAAAGCATGATTTAAAATTGATTAAAAAACAGTAGATAAAATCAAAAATCAAAACAGATAAAATCAGAACAGTAGATAAAATCAGTAGTTAGTGTAAGTTTTGAAATTTAAGCTTAAAAGTGTGGATTTGGTGCTTTATTCAAATGCAGCTGAGAACAGGTGAGTCTTCAACCTGGATTTAAATAAACTGAGTGTTTCAGCTGATCTGAGGCTTTCTGGGAGTTTGTTCCAGATATAAGGAGCATAAAAGCTGAATGCAGCTTCTCCGTGTCTGGTTCTGACTCTGGGAACTGATAAAAGACCGGATCCAGATGACCTGAGGGATCTGGAAGGTTCATACTGGGTCAGCAGGTCACTGATGTATTTTGGTCCTAAACCATTCAGAGCTTTATAGGCCAGCATCAGAACTTTAAAGTCTATCCTCTGACGGACAGGCAGCCAGTGTAAGGACCTCAGAGCTGGACTGATGTGGTCCACTTTTTTGGTCTGAAGTTCTGAATGAGCTGTAGTTGTCTGACTGATTTTTTAGGTAGACCTGTAAAGATGCTGTTACAGTAGTCAAGCCTAGAGATGTCACGATACCTCTTTTTTATGTTCGATACCGATATCATAAATTTGGATATCTGCCGATATGAATCTGATATAGTGTTTTTTTTTAATCAATAAAACTTTTTTTTTAAATATCTTGCTGCATTTTGTATAAGTTCATACTCAAGTTTTTTTTTTTTTTTTTAAAACCCACTAAAGCTATTCTGTTACACCTGTATGCAAAAAATACACTGCACCCCAAATATTTCATAGTTCAGCAACACTGATCAATCTAATAAATTTAAACCTGCACCATCCTCCCTATTCTGGTATTTTAAAGAGTACTTAGTGGAAATATTAAACAACCTAACTAATAGGGTTGTCAACCACCAGCAGAGGGAACCACCCCCCACCCCCCACCTCGTGATGCTTAATCGACGTAATCAACTTAAATTTAATGCACGTGTAAAAAAAAAAAAAATTATTTATTTTTCCACAATAATTAAATAGATTCAACATCTTTCTTCAACAGAATTGCAGACTGCACAGATGGTTCCCAAAGGAAAAAGTACTATAGCTTACTAGGGTATATATATTAGACTTAATAGTTCCTATACAATAATAATATTATAATGGACTTCTATACATTTTACATCAGGTAAAACCTTTAGTTGTAAGATTCAGATATTTATTTATTAAAATTAAACATGAAAATAAGAAAGAAAAGTATGTCTTTGTGCCCCTTTTCCCTGTTCATGTCCTATCGGCCCCCCTGGCTAAACTTTGCTAGATCCGCCCCTGCACAGTTACATCAGCTGTAGAAAAAGATCCTGGTGTAGAAAGTAATATTAAATAAATTCTAACAACAGCTTATCAAGCTTAAAAGTGCTGCTGTTGTTCAGCCGCTGGTTTCCTCTTTCTGGCGCAAAGTGGCCAAAAACAAACAAGAGAGAAAAGCCGATCAGCTGATCACTGATCAGTTTCATGATTGAAGTAGCAGCAGGAGAGAGAGAGAGAGGCAGTCGCTCCATATATCGGTTGTTAAGCTTAACGCTGGAACGCTTTACAAACATTCAGAGATGAACTTACACACTTGCTTTACTTCTCTGGGGTAACGTTCTGGGAAGCTCCAGGACAGGTCTTGCACGCCACAGCCGCTCTATCACGTGACCACACTGCTCCGAGGTTATGAGCCGAGTTACGCCATGCCGCAAGTTTTGTGAGGTGCTTTCGTGATATTTAATGGATCGGATTACATTTTTTATTTCTCTCTGATATCCGATCCAGTAATTTAGGTCAGTATCGGACCGACAACGATATTCGGATCGGTCCATCTCTAGTAACAATTAAGTTTAACATCCAGGCATCCACAAAAACCGAATTTAATAAATTTAACAGAGTTAGAAGTTAGCAGAGGTGAGGTGACCGTGAGGGTATAAAGCCACCTATAAATAAAATGTTGTTATTACTATTATTATTATTGTTATTTTTACTATTATTGTTATTGTTATTATTATTATTATTATCATTGGGCAGCATGGTGGTTAGCACTGTTGCCGCACAGCAAGAAGGTCCTGAGTTTGATTCCACCATCAGGCCGGGGTCTTTCTTTTGGAGTTTGCATGTTCTCCCCGCGTACTCCGGCTTCCTCCCACAGTCCAAAGACATGCAGTTTGTGGGGATATGTTAACTGATTAATCTAAATTGCCCATAGGTGTGCATCTGTGAGTGAATGTGAGTGTGAATGGTTGTCTGTGTCTCTAAGACCACACATCACGTAATAGCAATAGATAAATCTTTGAAAAGATAAAGTCTGACCTGAGTCCTGGAGAAAACTCCGACCCAGATGAAGGCCGCAGCAGGAGTAGTGGTCAGAAGAAAGCAAAAAAAGGAAAAAGGTATACAGAGGACAAACTGAGCCACAAACAAGCTAAACGTGGTGCTCGGGGCAAATTATCAATATGGCTTTTGTGACAATAAATCACTGAAATCTTCGTGCCTTGTCCTTTATAGTTAATGCATTTCTGTATCATAGGGCCAGTGTAAAGAAACAGACATAACTGCAGAAATCGTCACATTTGAATTTTATTTATAAAGATTAAAAATTAATGATTTACAAGATTGTTGTTTTTCTTCTGGTCGCTTCAGGTTTAGTTTAAAAGGCATCAAATACGACATCAGGTGTATTGAACTGTGCTGTATGACTTAAAACATCTGATGATACGGATTTATTTTACAAAACAGGAGCTACATGCAGTAAACTGTATGCATGAAGGATACATGAGGATACTTCATTCTTCTCTGTTCAACTCATGATCTCGTCTATCCAGTAAATGGCATCGAATTTGTTTTACTTGACAGACCTTCTCAGAATAGAAACTATATATTCATTTTTAGTGTAACTCATTTTTTCTTTGGTGTATTATAATCAAATGTTTCATGAAATGTAAATACAAGCTAAGTAAATGTAAAATTAATTTTATGATCCTTTTACATCCATTTTATAATTTAACTGATTAAAATAAGAAACATGTGAGAAAAAGTGCCACGTGTTAGTGTTGTTAAAGTGTGACCTTTATTATTTATTACTGCATGTCAGTCAAATGTGCTGAAAGGAAACACCATACAGTATAGTTGTACTTAGTTAATATATGTGGTGCATATTTATATAGCGCACATATGTGAAAGCTGGAACGATGTGGAACTGTGCTCAGTAATAACTTCAAACAGCTCTACAAACACACAAACTGTCACGGTCCGGGGCAGCGGCCGTGTGGAGAGCGGAAGGAGGACTCAAAACGCAGCACTTATTCAGGTGTGAGGGTGATTTATTGATAATATCCAATATAAAGTGGGGATGGTAAAACAGAACTAAGGATGAACTAACTGGGAGAAACTACACAAAGAAATAGCAAACCTGAACATGAAGGGAGAACAGCAGGGAGAGCACGCAGGGGATTACACCAGGTATGAACACAGACGACGCGACGAGGAGCAGAGGAAATCACACACTATAAGTACACAAAGAGACACTGGGAAATCACACACAGGTGGGGGAAACAGCTGGACCTGATTAACCTGACGAGACAGGGGAACACTAACACCAGGGACCAATAGAGGGAGCACAAACCCAGAACCCAGTGTCTAAAATCCCAAAACACAAACCATCCCAAAACAGCCCAAGAATAATAACAATAAAGAACACAAACACAAAGTCACTGAGTCATGGTCGCAGGACCATGACACAAACTGCTCCCATTCAGATTGTCAGAGAATGTCTGTAAGATAAATACACTGTAGCTGTGGGACTGACAGGGTGCATGTATGTGTACCATGGAGCCTGGAGCTCAGTGGTTTCTGAAGCCTTTTTCCACTTGTACTTGAAGCTGTCTGCAGGCACAATGTCAATCATGACCACATAATTGGTAAAAAACTGGAGCCTGGTGCACTTATGCTGCAGCACAGAGATGATTGCAACAATCTGAAATGCAATATTCTGAAACCCTGAGACCTGGTGTTGATGCAACGTCAGCATGTCAACAGTATTCTTGGACAGTAGGAAGCATAATGAACTCCATCACATATGGCAATACCCAGAACACACCCACGTCCCAATATTTAGGATTTCAGAGTGTGATCGTAGGCTTGAAGCAACGACCTATGAGTGTGCATGGCCTAACGAGCCAGAGCTGTTTTGGCAGCTTAATGTATTAGAAAAATGTTTTTAAGAATAATAATAATGAGAATAGTAATAATAATAATGCCACCACCTTACCATGGTGGAGGGGTTTGTGTGACCCTATGAGTCCAGGACCTATGTTGTCAGGCTTTACCCTCTGGTAGGGTCTCTTAAGGCAAATTGGTTCTGGGTGAAGGGGGCAGACCAAAAACAATTCAGTTAACACTTACAAAAGAGGAATAAGCAAGAGCTACTGTATCCTGCCCAGGATAGGTTTACCAGGGCCCCAACTTGAAGCCAGGCCTGGGGAAGGAGCTCAACGGAGAGGACCTGGTGGCTGAAGCTTTCCCCATGGGGCCTGCTCTGCGATAGGCCGACCCCCTTCAGGAGACACCATAGGGTTTGGGTGCAATGTGTGTTGGGTGGCGGCCAACGGCAGAGACCCTGGCAATCCAATCTATTGGGCTACTGGGACATGGAAGAAGCTTGAGCTGGTGTGTGAGGTTGAGAGATACTGGCTAATATAGTCAGGCTCGCCTCAACACACAGCTCTGACTCTTGAAGCAGTGTCACGGAGAGGGCCTGGACTCTGTAAAGTCTCGATTTACCCTCGGTGCGAGAAACTTTCAGTCCCTGTACACATTGGACACGCTGTTTTTTAGTCTGAAATTGCATGCTTCATGGCAACATATCAAAAGTTCTCATGATGCTAGGGTCATGTCCTCGGATTAAAACTCACAACTTTGAACATAAAGTAACACCTTTACATTTTTCTGACAAAATTTGAGATGGCTCTGATCAACCACCTTGAAGCTGTACCTGAAAGAGTAAGACATGTGTGATGCACCACACAGCGTTTTTTTATGTGTTGGGTTGTTACAGCTGTGGACCATATGGTCAGCTGCACGCTGGGAATACTTTCAGACGTGGCGCTGTGGAGCCTTTTTATATTCTCCAAATCCTCAAAAGACCTGATGCATGTGTAGACTTTCACGAGTTTTACAGTATGTTTAGGCCCTTAGGAAGACCATGCATTTGCCTGAATATCAGTAATCAGAGCAGATACAGTAAGGCTTTCACAGAGTGCTCAGGTCTTAATCATAACCATCATATTTAAACGTTTATACAATGTTTTATTAACAAAAACAAAAAGATAATATATAGTTGTCACAGTGCTGATGTCGATGCAGTGCATGTTTACTGCATATGTACAGGTTTGTGAAACAGCAGGGTTCAGTTTCATACCAGAGAAACATTCCTCCTTGAATTAAGATTGGACAGAAATATTTGCTAACCTATGAAATATTGGATTAAGATGATGCAAAAAAACCAACAAAGAAAGAAAAACAAACACTTTACAACTACTCAGACAGCGATTATATAAATATTTATTTCTTTCAGCTCTGGTATATCCACAAGCATGCTAAACATGAAGTAATGAAGTTGTCCTAAATGTACAGAATCATAACACTTAGCCTTCAAACAGTCTCACATGTAGCTCATGTAGAGAATGACTTGTTGTACACAGAAAGAAGGAGCAAATAAAGACAACCAGCTGGGCTTTTGCTCAGCACTGGTGAAGCAGAGCTGCAGAACGTCTTTACAAAGACAAACAACATGAGAATTACATCTCTTCTTGTAATTCCTCATCCAACGACTCATTTTGCTGCACAAGCTTAAGAGGTTTGGATTCAACAGTCTGTTTAACATAGTAAAGGGCTTCCGTGTTAATATTCCCTGGTACATATGTGAGTTTGGACGTGGACACTCGAACATGAGCAGCTCCAGTGCAGATTAATGTGTTCCTCCAGTATGGAAGTGCTGACAGGCTGAGGAGGACGGCAGCAGGATGAAGAAAGAGCCGCAGACAGCGGCTTTCCTGAGAGACGCGGTTACATCCAGGTTTCCTGGACTGTTTCACTGTTTGCAGCTGGACACTCATTCTACATGTATGAAGAATATCTATGAGCTATGTGGGGCGATATGAGCATATATAGAAAGGCAGCTGTGCATATTAAGTCCTAACCAGGTCAGACGAACAGCTCTAGTACAGGAAAAGCAGAGAACGCCCAGTCAACATAAAAATCCAGAGTTTCTGCTGTTAGTGACAGAGACCGTTATGAAGTCTGCAAAGAAAAGGAGATTTCTGCATTGATTATAACGGTGCGCTTTATTAGGCAGAGCCCACTACATGGACTGCATACTGTACCTTCAGTAGGCAGGTTATTGGATAAAACTAATGCAGTGTAATGTAAAAGCCCTGGAACACGGGCAGCTGAATTATATGGATGGCCTTTACATGATGATGAATGACAGAAACACTCTGTACAGTGCAGGTAAACAGTTTGAACGATCATAAAGGGAGGATTTGTTGCACGTTTGCATTTATGCATCGATGGAAATATCGTAACAGCGAGTGTAATATTCAATCCATAATATTTAAATAAAATCATAAATCAAACTTCATGTTCTTTGAGTGATTATTATGCAGGACAAAGTAAAATGCACAAACATCGATTTGACAAAGGAAAGAAAACCTGATCCAGTGTGTGCCAACACATGTTCTGCTTTCTCTAGAATACATTTCAAAATGTCCCCATCTCCCAGGGAGTAAATTTAAAAGCTTTGGAATCAGTTCAATGTTGGAAAAGGCTGCAATCGCACACTGCAGCTGTTGATGCATAAAGGGAACGCTGTTTCTGCGACGCTTTAAGTTGTATATTTCTGGGGACTGTGGCCGGCGCCGTTTTTAAAATATTCTCAGTCGTTTCTTTTGTTCGGATTCTTTGATTTTAAGTTTCTTTTATGGCGACGTGTCCACAGCTACATGTAATTTTCCTTTTTTCTCATATTTTTGTTGACGCCTCAGCAGGTCGAGACCTCTTCAAAGTAAAACTGGGCGGGGATGTAGAACGTGAAGGTGTGGCTCCTCGCTGCTTTCGTCACAATGGGTACAAAAGTCGAATGCATCAAGTTTAACGTGTTATACATGACATTGTCTTTTCCCAACAAATACAAATTCACATTAAGAAATCGAATAACAGATGTGCATTTGACACAGTACTCAGGACCTCCTGCCACACTGACTGACTGAGAGGTAAGATAGCTCCTGTACATATCAGCCACTAGTTACAGCTCACAAAACCATGAAAACACAATGTCAGCTGTAGACCAAATACACAAGACCATCTGAGTTCATACAGAATTTTCAAATTATACGTGTGTGTGTGTGTGTGTGTGTGTGTGTGTGTGTGTGTGTGTGTGTGTGTGTGTGTGTGTGTGTGTGTGTGTGTGTGTGCGCGCGCAACTGGTTAAGCCGCTGCAATCCGAAGTTTGTGATAACTGGCAGTCTTCTGCAGTTCTGTCGGGGAGTTGTGTCTCACTCCTCTTTGCACAATTCTTGTAATTCAGTCACACAGAACAGCTTCCGAGGATGAACCACCTTTTTAGGTCATGCCACAGTATCTCAACCAGATTCAGGTCTTGACTTTGACTCGGCCACTCCAAAGTCTTCATTTTGTGTTTCTTAACCCATTCAGAGGAGGACCTGCTGGTGTGCTTTGGATCATTGTCCTGCTGCAGAACCCAAATGTGCTTCAGCTCGAGGTCACAAACAGATAGTCGGACATTCTCCTTCAGGATGTTTTGGTCGTTGGCAGAATTCATGTTTGCATTTACCACAGCAAGTCTTCTGGTCCTGAGACAGCAGAACAGCCCAGACTGTCACACCAGCAGCACCATATATCACTGCTGGTATGATGTCCCATTTCTGAAATGCTGTGTTACTTTTACACCAGATGCAATGGGACACACACCTTCCAGAAAGTTCAACCTTTGTCTCGTCAGTCCACATTCCCACTCGCTTCATCACACAGGGCTGTGCAGGTTTGGATTTTTCCCCTCTTAATCACAAACACCTTCAGTTATACATTTAATTTACTTGTGTTATCTTTGTCTAATATTTAAATTTCTTGGATGAACTGTAAGAATGCAGATGCATGTAGACATGGTGTCAGCAAGACGGAAATCAACTGAAAAACAATGTGTACATAACACACAAGAGAAGTCGCTGAGCTGAGTTGTGTTCATATCAACATTACATCCATTTAAAAATGCTGAAATAAAAGCAAAGCCTGTTCTATCAGTGAGCTCATAAATGCTGAGCACGTATGGTTGCATATGTGTGTAATAAACAGTAAAGAAATATGTAAACAAAACGGGAAAAACCAAATGTAGTTTGGCTGTTTAGGGTATGTGTCCGATCTGCGCACTGGAACAATTAAACTGACGTGTAAATATTTGTACATACAGGTGCTGCTTTTAGAGCATGAAACGTCTCTGTGTCCAGGTTCATTTGTGGAATCTCTGCAGGTAGAGGGTGGAGTCGTCAAACAATGGGTTCTTCACCTCCATTTCCCCCGTCTGAAGGAGAAGAAAGAGACAGAGGGGAAGATCTTAGATTAACACACTTCCTGTCTTGGCCCTGGGAAGTTCAGTTATTGTTTAATGTCATCAGTTTATTCCTTAGTTTGCTTATGCTTCTCATATATCTTTGCGCTTACTTTGCTCTTATTTTTTGTTTTGTGTTCCATCTTTTCCGTCTCATGACTCTAAGTCTTTGTTCTGACTCTGCAGAGTTCAGAAAGATTGAAAGAGCAGCTGAAAGGGTCGAGTGTTGCATAGAGAATCTCTGAGAAACCTTCCTGCTCTTCACACAGAAACAGCGTTGGAGACAATACAAACCCGGCCACAGTGAGTGCTGAATGAACCTTCTTCTGGATTACACGCTGTGTATTATGCAATCCATACATTATTAGTAAAACTACTGTTAAGACAGCTACATAAAAATGACATAATCTACATAATAATTTTTAAAATACTTATTAAAGGGTTTATTTATTCATTGTCATTATTCAGACAGTTCCTGTAGTTTCCCATAACCTTTGTGTGATTTATTCCTTAAATTCAGGTTGACGGGTATGACAATGATGATGATGATGATGGTGGTTTGATTGTACAATCCCAGGAAATGATACAGAAAATGTATAAAATCAGTATCAGCTGTAAATAATCTCCCATGGTCATATCTCAAAGTGTTGGCTGTGGGTGCTGTTTGCACAGTCGCTCATTAGGACCAGGTTGAACGCTAATAACTTCTAATTCTCTCTTACCTGTCAGCACATGGAGTTTTTACACCCACAGCTGCCTAACTAGCTAACTAGTTAAATACTGCAGGTTGGACACTTATTTGCAGGACATGCACCTGGATTCGGAGCGTCCCTTTCACAGCACAACATTTTTGAACCAGAGTCTTAACATCACAAAAGCGATGCACTAAGATTAGCGGCAGACGACTTAAATAAGCAGATATGACTGTGATCGTTTCCACTGTGACTGATAACTTACTGGGAAAGTGTAAATGGTGAGAACTGCCGGTTGTGTCAGAGTTTACTGAATCCCTGAACCAATTTAAAAGATATAAATATACAGTGCAGCCAGCGTGTAAATGGATGCACCATCACACTGCTTTTGGATACACACCAACAGTTTTCCTAAATGCTGTTTAGCGGCGTTACTACTCATGGTTGCATCGTTCACATCACAGGCGGGGAATATCGTTACCGCCAAACATCAGCTGTAATCAGTCAGGAATCTGTCACACACTCACAACTGTCCTGTCGGTTCAGTGGCTGTATCTGTACCCACATTATGCCTTAATGTTATCCTTATTTCTTGTTGATGGATTCCACTGACTCAGCATTACACCATCACAATGACACAGTGGACACAGTTGAACTTTTACTGAATGTGGAGATAAGAATGCAGCGTTTACTCACTGGTGCAAGTCCAGGACACTCATACACGGTGAAATCTCCATCCTCATTCTCCTCATCTGTTGAGGCTGCAGAGTCAGGAACTTTAGGCTCAACCCTGTGTCTGCGGAGAACACACAAATATTCAGCAAGGATAACAGCGAGACAGGATAGAGATACACATGCCAAGGTAGGATGAACATGTCTGTGCAGGGAGGGTGACTCACTTTCTCAGGGAGAGCATCTGTTGCTTCTGGTGCTGGTAGTGGTACATTTGGGCACTGTGGGCCAGCTTCTTGTCCCCAAGCTGGAAGTAAACAAGGGGTAGAGGGGAGATGAGAAGGTTCCTTCCTGAACAAGTAACCATCACAGTAGTGGACATGCAAGAAAGAGTCTCAAGCCCGAAGAGTTGGACAGCAACCAGACGCTGACATGATTCACGCCTACCGGCTATAGAAGCTAACTGCACTCCAGAGTGTCCATGGATGAGACACACCTACAATAACTGAAGGCAGGACAGTCCTGATTCCAAGGACCCTCAGAAGGAACCAGTCCCGTCCAACTACTGGCCATAACTTGGCTCAGCACCACATGGAAGCTCCATCATAGCGGCTAGGATTAACAGGCACATGGCTCAATACATGAGTGGGTGCCAGGAAGGAACTGGCAGAAACACCAGAGGGACCAAACCTTAACTATGGGTTGACTACAAGTAATCCCCTCAGTGCCCCAAACATGGATCCTGGAATGCCTACAACTGCAGAAAGAACAGAACCTTAAGAATCTTCATCAGGAATTCGTTAGGAATGTGGCGTACAACACTAGAGGCCAAGCTTTAGCCAATAGCACAAGATTTACCAAGCTCAGGGGGCTTGGTAAATCTCCCACTACTGTTCTGTATGGGCCTCAGCCAGATCATTAACAAGACTGCCTATGGGTACCGACTACAGAATGGAGCAGTTGTTAACCACCTCCTGTACATGGATGACATCAAGCTGTATGGCAGGAGTGAACCAGACATCGACTCACTGATCACACCACTAGAATGTACAACAATGACGTGGGAATGTCATTCGAACTAGAGTATTATAGTCGGATGGTAACAAAGAGAGGAAAGGTAGACAGAACTGAGGGGATCGAACTACCAGAAAGCAACATATAGACATTGAGGACGGCTACTCAGGCAAATGGAAACCACGAAGAGGCCGCTAGGAAACCCTCTAACCACCAAATACCTGCAGAGGGTCAGACTCCTGAAGAGTCAGCTGAATGGGAAGAACATAACCTGGAAATCAACACCTACACCATCCTAGCTGTCAGATACTCTGCTGGAACTGGAATATTGTCAAGGTAGAAGGAATCGTGAAGAAAGAAGCATATATTTATAAAGATTTTTAAAGAACACCTTTATCATTCATCAGCAAAAAATGGGTCTGGATCATGACTTTGTCTTCCTACACAATCCAAAACGGAAGAAGAAACAAGTGGACATTCCTGACTGGCCTGCACAAAGATTTTACTTTAATCACACTGAACATCTGTGGGATTAAATGAAGATCACGATCCATAGCAGGAGAGTACCTAATCTAGAGGAGCTTGAGAGATTTGCCAAAGAAGAATGCACTGGGATCGTCTGTACTCCAAGATCCACTCGGTGTGTGTACTGTCAACTACCAGGGAGCAACAATACGATGGCAGACTCGAGACTGAACAATCTTAGAAGGAAAGGAGGAAGAAGAAGAAGAAGAAGAAGGGCAAGTGGACCTACAGCAGAGCACAGCAGCTTCCAGGAATAAGAACCAAAGGCAGACATCCACCAGGGAGTCTCTTTAACAGTGAACAAATCTGATGGTACTTTTCTGAATTCATAATTCCATCAGTTTTCCCCAATCCCTCCCAGAGCCTCCATCATGACTTTTTACAGATGCCCACAGAAGGTGCCTCTCCTGATCTCAGTATCTCTCACACACTGGTGATGACTTAAACCACAAGTGTTACATTGAGAGTCGTCATTTTAGAATTCACTGATTTTCAGCCTAGTTTTTATGTAGTTACTGTTACCTTACTGTTTTCTCCCTTATTTAAATCATTAAAGCCAAGTGCAATATATTTGAGTTTTCGAGGCTTCTACATCATCAGTTTGCTGGATTTCTTTTAGAATAAATTTGATACATTGCAAAAAAAAGTCTGATGTAGCAAATATGATAAAAATATAAACTTCAAATAATTACAGCATTTTCCAAAAATTGAATTTTCCAGCGATTACTTCGATGTCGGACTTTGAAGGGTTAAGAGCTGCTTCTGGCGAACAATTCTTTCACCGGGGCCGTTTCTGACGAGGCTCCTGTGAGCAGCAGGTGGAAACTGAAGGGCCAAATATCTCAGATCCTGTGTTTCCTGTTTCTATACAGTTCATCAGGTTAAGATTTTTGTTTAAGGCGTTTCGGGTTTACATTGTGTACATTTATGCTCACTAAACAGCACTCAGATTATGAACTGCATGTGGAGCATTGGTGGTAGAGTTTAGATCCTTGCATCGCTCAGCATTGAAGGCAGTGGTGATCTGAGACAAATAAAGACACTGAAAAGTATTTTCAGTGTGTTTTCTCCTAAACATTTAGTCACATCGTTTCCTCACCAAATTCTCGAATGCCTGAGCACTCATCAGTCCAGATGAAGGGTAGTCCACTTTCTGATTGATATGAACATATTTCTGAAACCTGTAACAATAAAACAAAATAAACACAACAAAACACACATAGTGAAACATTTGGAGCTGACTGAAAAGAGCTGATAAGTTGTATTATAACACATTAACAATGACAGTTAACGTTCAAAACACATTATCTCATGAATTTCACAACAAGAGGCAGCTCTTGACTCTGTTGTTCCCAGTATGGTTGGAACAGCTCAGCTCTCTGTGACTTACATGCAAACAAGCCACGAAGAAGACTTAAGAAACCACAGAGTACATCGCAGGTCTGAAAACTGTCTGTTTCAATATTTTGTTATCTTTCAGATTCATTTAAAAATAGATTTTTTTTCTCCATCAATCTTCACAGAACACGTCTCAGTGATAAGTATGTGTAGTGTGTCACCCAAATGACTCTCAGACCATAAAAACCTCCATCCTGTAGTGGTGTAATGAAAGGAAGACTGTCCACAGTTTCCAACAACGTACTCCCGGGAAACCTGGAACTGGCAGGGATGGGTAGACTAGTGAGGGAAAGTCAATTCAGAAAAATATAAAAATGTGTGCTTCTATGTGACTGCCTCTTCTAGAGTGCTTAGGATCTCAGAGTGGGGCAAAGTTTACAGCTAAAACCCCAAAAACACTGGGTTAAGGAAGTGTGTGTGTAAGCCTGGAGGGCTCAGTCGGTGTCTGAATCTAAAGGGAAGGAAAACACTTGAGTTTAAAGATTAAGACGTTTGGCAAATACTTTTGTCCGTACAGTTTCCTGTTCTCTCTCTGAGCACATTGAACAGCTCTGTTTCTTTGTCATCTCTTTTTAAGATTTATAAGAAAAACAATAAATTACATGGAAATACTGTAAATCAAATGGTTCCAATCAATTTAGCATCTCTAACAGAATAATGATGATGGATACGTCTACAGTGCAACTGCAGGCCATCCTGTCCACTCCTGAGAGGGATAGTGGGGACCTTTTGGTTTATGCAGCACCTTAGAGAGAAAATAATAAGCTTACCTGACCCAGCAAGCCAACGCTACCAGCAGTGCCAGGGAACCTGCCACAATGACGACGCTGCTCATGACTGAGAGGAGAAACCAACAGACAGCATGAATGATAGAAGTGTTTGCTGGTCTGCAGACATCAGAGTAAGACATGATCCTTTAGTGAAAGCTTGGAGAAATGAGGGAAGAGCTGAAAGGACAGCAGCTGAAAATAAATAGATGTGAGTGAGTCAGGCCTGTTTCCTGCAGCAGCACAGACAACAACATTGATAACAGTAATGCAGTGTGGCAGAACTAATCACAGCAACGTCTGAGTTCTGTCGTGTCCTGCATTAAACTCAGGTTCAGTCCCAAGATTTTAAAGTAGGCGGGGCTTAGATTTCGTTTGACTCGATACACATGCCATGATAACATCAGGACGAGTTATTGACAACTGTGTATTTGACAACCCATGAACTTGGCTGGAGGCTGAATTGTTGATTATGTGTGCTTGAGTGCATGTGCCTCCCACACCGACCATAGCAAATCCAAGTCAGCATCTCTTTTGGGGAATTCTCATCATCCCCTCTGGTTTTACGTATTTTTGTCACATGATTATGTCTGTTGGTACCAATGACGCGTGCACTTGTTTGAAGATTTTATTGCAAATACTGTGCGTGTCCATTTTTGGCACAATGGTGTCCAGAGGGTGCAAAAATTAAAATCTGACACCGATACTAATGCAATCAAAGAGCTGTGTTGCTAATATTTGACATATCCAAGCCCCACCTGTGGCCCATCCCTTTAATGCTCAGTACATGGGAAATAATTAGGTTTTTTTCATGTGTTTTTTAATGAATAACTTATAATTCAAATCTAAATTGGCACTTAAATGATTAAAATCCTGAAAATGATTGCATATTTGATCATTTTGATGAGGTCTCACGTTGATAAAGTGATTTATTTAAAAAGTTATGTGTGAAGATTGTGGTTTTAATGCGGGTGTACATTTCTGCTACACACGATTCTAGAGGGAAGTCAGTTTGAGGAGGGGACAAGAACTATTTCTCTGGAGCTCTACTGGATGATGATGGTCCAACTGGATTAAGACTTTTACACCAGCAGTCACAACCGTTTTTGCTCCACGGACGGTTTAATGTCAGACAATATTTTCATGGACACCTTTAAGGTGTCGCAGAGAAACACAACAAAATGACAACAACCAAGACAAAAACTGTGGTGTTTTGTAAATATAATAATAAACGTGTGATTGTGTAACTGTATCAGCAGCGTCCTCCTGAAATGCGCCAACAACATTGAGAGTAACGTCCTGCTGAGCCTCAGCTCTGCCAGCCCGGTACCAAACGACTCACGGACCGGTACCAGTCCATGGAACGGGGGTTGGGGACGCTGATTTACACCATGGCCTCTTGCAGCAGCACATAAACCCAAACTCGATTTCGTTTAATTAAACGGTACCTCCTGTAGTGTGTGTGTGTGTGTGTTAAGTACACACCACAGCACTCAGGACAATGTTGGTAGACTGAAATACAGCGAGATCAGGAGGAGGCGTCGGCTTTATCCATTTTACTGCACAATTACTTTTTTCACACATGTGGTGAAAAGTAGTTTAAGTTGAATCCTCACAGCGGCCTCTGTAAGGTGACGTCTTCTGTTCTATTATTCAAAACGACTCTATAGCTCTCTTGAAATTAAGCTGGGTCCTAACTCAAGGACAGAAAGACTTACTGATGAAGACATGGTCGTCAGGAGGGTAGCGGAGGATGATGGGACTGCTCAGAGCGGCAGTGTGGTTTCTAGGGGTGGGTGAAGCGATGCTAGTTAGCAGGACACTCTGAGTAGGAGGCTGTTCCACAGAAGATGCTCTGTGAGTGTAGCCATGCTCTTCAAACTGCTTGGGTGTGATCTCCTGGGAGGATGGGGCTAATACCAGAAAGTAAAGAGTGTGGATTTATTACTTCATTAGGGAATTTTGTCACATAGCAAATATGGATAAGAAGAAGAGTGTAATACCTGAGCTGTAGGACTCGGGTCTCTGTTCCCTGATGATTGCAGAGAGAAAGTCAATCTCCTCATCGAGCTCAGGGTATGGGCTCACTTTATCTGGAGGAACACAACACCAGGATTCTTACCATCTTCATCTAAACATTTGTTTACTAAAGCTCAGGTCCACCACCGAGCAGTATCTTAGCTGTTCCTAGGACTGCGCTCTTCTGGACAGAGATCTCTGATTGGGGGTCACTGTACCAAGTACTCCAATTACCACTGGGACCAGTTACCTTCACCCACATCTTCTCCAGCTCTTCTCTGAGCCCTTGGTACATCTCCAGCTTCTCCTGTTCCTTCTTCCTGATGTTGCTGTCATTCAGTATCGCTGCATCGATCAGTACGGCCGTCTTCTTCTGTTTGTCTACCACCACTGTCATTTTGTCTGTCTGTATCTGGAATAGGATGATAGGTCGGCCATTCTCGACCACCCTGGGAGTGCATCTTTACACAGACTGCACATGGATCGGCCTCTCATGGATCAGGGTGCTGGACTTGGGGTGTGTATGTGTGTGAGTTTTGTGGTATGGATATTTACCCCATACCACAAAATCATCAGCTACTGCTCCGTGTTGTCTCCTACTTATACATCCAAGCACAGTATGGA
The DNA here is from genome assembly GCF_057381845.1 of Rhamphochromis longiceps. Lineage (NCBI taxonomy): Eukaryota > Metazoa > Chordata > Actinopteri > Cichliformes > Cichlidae > Rhamphochromis > Rhamphochromis longiceps. The sequence continues at coordinate 1,695,857 of NC_140568.1, forward strand.
GTAGGTGGTATGACCAGAGTTGTGCTGATGTACACAGGGTGAACAGCTTCACAGTTTTAATAGCACTGTTGTTTGCAGTTATAAGCTGCCTTTGCACCTCCTACACTCATATACACCAACACATGCACCCAACATATCACTCCCAACAGTGACGAGTGGGAGGAGCAATGGGCTCCTGCATCTTCGGTATGTTTGTATGTGTGCCGTGTGAGAGACATGCCAGTGCTCCAGGAGAGCTGACCTCTGGTTCTCTAGGGCTCTTGCCCTTTGACCATGAGGGCTCACTGAGTCTGAGGCCTCCCTCCTTCTGCTGGAGTGGTCACGCAGTTGTCATGGAGATGTATGGCTTTGAGTCTTCAGTACTGTTGGAGGGCTGCAGATGCTCTGGGTCTTCTGGGCCATTTTCCTGGGAGGCATCACCCTCATTATGAAGTATGTTTCATCACACACACACACACACAGTGAACATCCAGCAACAACGAGTTAGTTGAAACATGACAACATGGAACATGTGGAACTGCTTCTAAGGAAATTGTTAATCGGTTAAATGAGTTGTTTGCAGGCAGTCGTTGTGTTTCCAGTGCGGAGCTTCATTTGTCCAAACCGTCTGTACGCACTCACTTCTCCAACTCTACCAAAGAGGTGTGGCCATATTAATGAACAGAGAGACAAACGTCACAACTTGCAACAATATAACAGATCCAGAAGTTATACTTCTTTAATCAATATATGCATGTATGTAGTACTAGTATTTATGGAACAAATGTTAATGACCCATCTTTGTTACATTGTTTTTCACCTCACTCTCTGGTCACTGACACCACACTTATAATACGGACTTCAACTTTCAACCCAGAAACTGCCAGGCTCAGTCCAGCAGTGAGTGAAAGAACCTGCACGTCTACACACAGTCTGAGTGACTTTGGTCTGTGCAGTGTTTGGTCATCATCCCACTCTCAGGGATTTCATCTCCTCTTCCTCAGCACACCACTCAAACTCTCGTTTAGTTAGCAGCTCCATTATGATGGATGTTACAGACACTCAGATTCCCTCTATCACCATCAGTGCACCAGTCACACCACCAATTAGGAACTGAAGATTTAATACTTTGTTACTGGAAAAACTGGTTTCAATGTTCAAAACCTGAGAAATTCTTCAGAATTGTATGAGGTCTACTAACACACAGTGAGTGAAGAAGAAACACCCAGTGCATCTATTGCAGCATAACTAAGGGAGGATTCAGGGTCACCTGGTCCAGCCCTAACTATATGCTTTAGCAAAAAGGAAAGTTTGAAGCCTAATCTTGAAAGTAGAGATAGTGTCTGTCTCCTGAATCCAAACTGGAAGCTGGTTCCACAGAAGAGGGGCCTGAAAACTGAAGGCTCTGCCTCCCATTCTACTTTTAAATACTCTAGGAACAACAAGTAGGCCTGCAGAGCGAGAGCGAAGTGCTCTAATAGGGTGATATGGTACTACAAGGTCATTAAGATAAGATGGGGCCTGATTATTTAAGACCTTGTATGTGAGGAGCAGGATTTTGAATTCTGGATTTAACAGGAAGCCAAAACAGGAGAAATATGCTCTCTCTTTCTAGTCCCTGTCAGGACTCTTGCTGCAGCATTTTGGATCAGCTGAAGGCTTTTCAGGGAGTTTTAGGACTTCCTGATAATAATGAATTACAGTCGTCCAGCCTGGAAGTAATAAATGCATGAACTAGTTTTTCAGCGTCACTCTGAGACAGGATATTTCTAACTTTAGAGATGTTGCACAAATGGAAGAAAGCAGTCTTACATATTTGTTTAATATGTGCATTGAAGGACATGTCCTGGTCAAACATGACTCCCATGACTTCTCACATATTTACTATATCTCAGGTTACCTGTTGGAAGATCTTGTACAAAAAGTTAATGCATGTTCTGCAGGAACTAATATGCACTAAAAGTTGGAATACAGAATCTAATTGCGTGAATACAGAACATTCTGGTCATCCTGTGAAAAGAGTCTGAGTAATATGAGGTAGGAGCACCTACCTTTAACAGAATGAGTGTGAGGAGCATGTCTCCTCTTGACCACGCAGCGTCCACGGGAGTTTTCCACCAGGGGGCGCAGACAAGGCCCACAGTGGGAGCTGCCAGGCCGGCAGAAGTGTCTTCCTGCCAGGGCACATTCTAAACTCCGAGGGCACAGAGGAGAACCTGTACATGAACATACGACACAGCACAGCACTATTTTTCAAAATACTCTGAAGTGAAGACGTCTCACGTTTCTATTTTCATTTTACACTTAGAATTTTTATTTTACTTTAATTACGTTTTTATTTCAGCATCTCAGTGGTCACATTTTGCTCCCTGGATTTACAGTGAAATCCTCTCTCAGGCCATTAGTGACAGAATCATTACAACAGCACACAATTCATTATGTATGTTTTAGATCTTAGACATGTGTTAACATGCCAACAGAGTGACGCCTCCTCTGTTGGTTAGCACCAGTATGGAGGCATAAAAACACATGATATTCTTCTCCAGCAGCTTGAATTTCTAACAAATATTCACTTAGTGGAAACAGAGAACAGCTACTCTGACAGACTTGTGATGGTAACTGAGCCGTGCTACATTACACTGAGTGTAAAAACAAAAAAAGACAGAAAGTCTCCTCAGACAAGCAGAGATCCGTAAGTGAAACCAACAAAGTGACACTGGACCCTCAATGGTACCAACTTGTCAAACAGGTGATTAAGCAGGACCGTCCTGAAGCATGTTTTATACACTTCTGAATGCTAATGAGGACCTTACAAAACGCTCATCTCATCGTGTTCAACAGAAAATGAAATTAGCAAATGAGCCCAAAAACGTGTCTTTTCCTGACAGACTTCTACAGAAACTACACGTCTGTTTGCAAATGAACAAGTTTCTGTCAGATCAGGAAACAAGCTGCTAACTTTTTTTCTTTATGCATCACAAACCCACACAGGAGCTGAACGAGCCGGGCTAAAGTACTCTGAGATATTCTATGTGCGAGGCTAAGCACTGTTTGTAGCATTTTAATAATATTTTTGAAAAAGTCTTTAAGGGACAAATATATCAAACAAGATATTCTCTTCAGTTTGGTGCTAATTTTCTAATATTTATAAAAATATAAAGTACTGAGCAAAGTCTTAATGAAGCCCTTTCATCTCTTTGTGTATTCCTTCCAACTAACAATTAGCCTGATAAGTTTTAAGGGAGCTTTAAGCCAGTGGTGTCAGAGTCGTTTTACACTGTGGGCCACATACAGCCCACTTTGATCTTCAGTGAAAGAAGTCACATGTTTAACTGTTTTTCTATGAGATGAAGAAAAAGCTGCTGTGACAAATAAGGAAGTCTGCCAGCACAACTCTTTGGACTTAAACTGTAAGAGCTAAATGTATAAAATAGCTCATTGCCCAGACTGTCCAGTTGTTTGTTTTGTAGTTTAAAAAAGCCAGAAGAAATGTCTTTGATTTGAGACACAGCTAAGTGCTTTGCATGTTTGCATAATTTGTGAAAGTTGACATTTCTTTGGTGTCCAATAGCAGAAATTAGGCTTTCTCATCAGAGGTTTAGGGGAAAAACAGCAACATTGTACACAACTGTACAGTGGTGTGTAATGAACAAGCAGACAGATACAACAGATGTGGTGGTACAGCTTGTTAAACCAGATGTTCTGGTCTGTACCACTGCACTTCCTGTCTTTGGAACATCTGCCCAAGCAACAGCTCTCCAGGCTTTGGAATGTCGTTTTTAATCAAATCAAATCAAATCAAATCACTTTTTATTGCCACATCACATGTGCAGGCACACTGGCACAGCACATGCGAGTGAAATTCTTGTGTGCGAGCCCCACAAGCAACAGAGATGTGCAAACACAACAACACAAACGAGCAAAATACAAGAATGGCCAACCTGAAACTAATAAATATATGTACAATATATAATAGTGTATGCATTTCTGGATGTGTATACTAAATATTTTCCTACGTGTGTGTGTGTGTGTGTGTGTGTGTGTGTGTGTGTGTGTGTGTGTGTGTATACACATTTTTACAAATTAAATAGTAAAAAAATAAAATAAAATAATAATAATAATAATAATAAAATATATAAAATATACAGAGTTGAATATGTGCAAAACAGTGGCGTTACTGTACAGTATGGAGTGCATAATGTTGAAGTTCCAGTAGTGAAGCTGAGGTGTCTATGACGTGTTCAGCAGTCTGATGGCCTGATGGAAGAAGCTGTCTCTCAGTCTGCTGGTACGGGACCGGATGCTGCAGAACCTCCTTCCTGATGGAAGCAGTCTGAACAGTTTATGGCTGGGGTGACTGGAGTCCTTGATGATCCTCCCCGCTTTCCTCAGGCACCGCTTCCTGTAGATGTCTTGGAGGGAGGGAAGCTCACCTCCAATTATCCGTTCAGAGCACCGCACTACTCGCTGGAGAGCTTTGCAGTTGTAGGCGGTGCTGTTGCCATACCAGGTGGTGATGCATCCAGTGAGGATGCTCTCAATGGCACAGTGATAGAAGGTCCTGAGGATGCGGGGGCTCATGCCGAATCTTTTCAGTCTCCTGAGAAAGAAGAGGCGCTGCTGCGCCTTCTTCACTGTTTTGTTTGTGTGTACTGACCACGTAAGATCCTCAGCCAGATGTACTCCAAGGAACCGGAAGCTGCTCACTCTCTCCACAGCAGCGCCGTTGATGGTGATGGGGGTGTGTACTTCTCTGCACCTCCGGAAGTCCACTATCAACTCCTTTGTCTTTGCGACATTGAGGGTGAGATGGTTGTCTTGACACCAGTGGGTCAGGGCGCTGACCTCCTCCCTGTAAGCCGTCTCATCACCGTTGGTGATAAGACCCACCACTGTAGTGTCGTCTGCAAACTTCACAATGATGTTGGAGCTGTTAGTGGCTGTGCAGTCGTAGCTGTAGAGTGAGTACAGGAGAGGGCTCAGTACACACCCCTGTGGAGCACCAGTGTTCAGTGTGATGGGGGATGAGGTGATGCTGCCCAGTCTGACCACTTGGCGTCTGTCAGACAGGAAGCTAAGGATCCAGCTGCAGAGGGAGCTGCTCAGTCCTAGATCCTGCAGTTTCCTGTCCAGCTTCGAGGGAACGATGGTATTGAATGCTGAGCTGTAATCTACAAACAGCATCCTCACATACGTGTCTCTCTTCTCCAGGTGTGACAGGGCAGTGTGTAGTGTCAGGGCTATGGCATCATCAGTGGACACTGGCTGCTTTTTCAACCGTTTCAGTCTAATCTTTGCACCTGAACAAACAGTTTTTGTGTGTGTTAAGTCAGTTAACAGAGTTAATGGTGACGTATAAATTATTCAAGCATCAAAAAGCCAACTATGAAGGGCTGTTGTGTCTACACACACAGTTTAACATGTGTAAAACTAATTTTTGTATTAACAAGATGATTCCCAAATAGCCTTTAAAGATACACATAAAGTGTTTTATTTGTCATTTGTACACATACACTAGATGTGGGTACATAGAAAATACTGTGCAGAGCTGAGAGTCAGGGTCAGATAAACATAGGTAGAAAAAAAACATGTCAAGTAGTTTCAGAGAGCGCCGTGGTATGAGAAAACCTTTGTCATTTAGAGATGTATTGCATGTTGAAATGTGTATTGCACCAACTAAATTAGATTGTGCGTGTGTCTGTCCTTATTTTGTTTCTCCCATCAGGAATACTGTGGCAGGAAAGGAGCTGTTATGGAAGCGTGCTGTGTGCATATCATCAGACTCTGCTCGGCTCAGGCTGGATGTTCAGAGGAGGCTGTGACCTGGATGATAACCATCTCTGATGATAGAGTTGGTACCACAGGGACCCCCACAGCCGTGTGTCAGTCCACTCCTGTACCACCTCTTCACATAAGCACTTGATTTACTTCAGTTATTTTCTACGATCAGACTTCAGTTTATTCTTTATTTTAGTTAGTTGCGTTTTTCCTGAAATCTTACGCTTATTTCAGATGTTTTGTCTATGTTGAAGAGGTCATTCTCCTCTGTTTGGGCCGTGATGTTTTAGATGACGTGCCTGTAACTGGACTCCTCCGGCAGCTTTATGAGGCCCAGGATGCTCGTGTCATCAGCGTACTCGATCCTGCCAGTGTCAAGCTAGGTGGCAACACAGTCATGGACGCACAGGGTGAAGAGTTTAGGGCTGAGACTGACGGTGAGCTCAGAGGAGACCCTGCCTCCCATCCTGAACACCTCTGCTCTGGAGGTTAGAAAGTCCAACTTTCCTGGTCTGATTGTGTTGAAGACAGAACTGTAATCCAGGAAAAGCGTAGGTTCTATTGCTATCCAGGTACAGCAGGCCAGCACATGAGTACCAGTGGCACCAGTGCACTTTCTGTCCTGGTATTAATAGCTCTCACTGTGACTAGGCTAGCCTTTAGCTGTCTGATGTAGGCAGATCTTAGCAGACATGTCACATGGTCAGATTTACCAAAGGCTTGGTTCAGTGCATGCCTTCCTGATGTTACTGTAACAGTTTTGGCGTGCTTTTTCAAACGTTCCAGTGATTACATTCTCCTAGAATGATGCGAACACTGTCCAAATGTGTGTTTTTGTGCTTACTGATCATGTGGTGCATCCTTTGCAGAGGTGGGAATGTACACAACACTCGAAATGTTACATTGCTGTCCTCTGGATAAATAAAAAGAATTGCACTTTAAAGTCAGGTATTCCATATCCACTAGCTTAACATTTGCCAGATCTTGGCATGGAGTCGCTTAAGTATTCTGAGGACATTGGATAAATAGATGGAAAAAAAGTGGCAAGCCTAAACAGCTATCTGCAGCTGATGAACTATATCTGAATGTAACATTCTAGAGAAGTAGGAAAACAATCTGGCAAAGACATTACATAGCACCTGAGAGACACATCTGGGACTTCTGTTGATACATTTACTGTTTCAGAAAGGGCCTTAATGGAAGAGTGGATGTCCCACATAGTTCTGACTGTGTTGACTATTTGTCTGAGGTTCAGACGTCAGTGATGAATCCACAAACCTTCACACACCGTAGATGAAAATAACTAAGTGTGTTTCCTTAAAAGACAAAGGAACTTCAGATCTGTTTGCCAATAATATTGGTTTCTATTCCTGAATTCCGAGTCCCCAAAGATCGTTTAGACACTTAAACGATCTTGATTCAAGAGTTGGGAGTTCGCCTTGTAATCGGAAGGTTGCCGGTTCGAGCCCCGGCTTGGACAGTCTCGGTCGTTGTGTCCTTGGGCAAGACACTTCACCCGTTGCCTACTGGTGGTGGTCAGAGGGCCCGGTGGCGCCAGTGTCCGGCAGCCTCGCCTCTGTCAGTGCGCCCCAGGGCGGCTGTGGCTACAATGTAGCTGCCATCACCAGTGTGTGGATGTGTGTGTGAATGGGTGTGTGAATGGATGTGTAAAGCGCTTTGGGGTCCTTAGTGACTAGAAAAGCGCTATATAAATACAGGCCATTTACCATTTTTTTAATGTGCACCTGCAGACCAACAGGGATCAGAGAACAGCACCAACTGTTTCCTACCATAATAAACTTGGTGGGCCAGTCAGGGCAGCCTGCTGTATCTAGGCCAGATGGACAGACAGATGGTCAGCTTAACACTTACAACCATGATTTTAGGGTGGCATGGGGCTTCGTCAGTCACTGGCTAATTGATCCCAGGACTATACTCGGCACAAATGTTCCTGTATTACTATGCCAGTCAGTAATGTTATGGCTCTCCATGTATGCCATGCACCCTGCTGGATTGTCTCGTCTTTACACAGCCTGCACCTGGGGTCTTGCCTGGTGTGATAGACCCCAGCCTCTATGGATCTTGTGCTCAGAGCTTGTGCTGCCATGATTAGTGCCTCTGTGCTGTCTTTCAGTCCAGCCACTGGTAGGATTTCTCAGTATAACTTCTTCTGTCTGCCCGTGGGACATGCTGTGCAGGGACCAGCCCTTCCATGACGGTGCCTCTTGGTTATGAAGGGTATCTGACGACAGGCAGATTGTTTTTAGCATTCAGCTGACTCCTCGGGACTTGCCTGAGCCTCTGTCTGATCCTGGTTCTTCCCACTGTATCAGTTCCTAAGGACTTGTGTGACCGTGTGCAGGTGTTTGGTGTTGTGGCTTTCCTGGCCTGTTGGTTCCCATTTCCCTGTGGAATTCTTTGTATTCCTTGTAGCTGTACTCCTGTCTACAATCTCTCCTTCTGGTAGTGTAATCAGATTAGTCCTGACTACCTTCCCTCATTTACATAAATATGTATGTGAGTATGCGGCCATTTAATAATCACACACACATAGAAATAAACACATATAATAAAATGTGATGTGTTACAAATAAAACAGAAATATAATAAGAATTCTTCTGATAAAAATCTTACAAATCTCAAATGGGTAGTAAAGAAACAGCACACCAAAATATTTTAGGGTTTTTTAGAGGGATCAGCATACTTGGTGTATTTCCTCGTTACTGTAAGTCTTTAACTATAACAGCTTGCATCAAACTGGCATTGACCTAATTAAGCATTAACAGCTCCATGTGTAGAATGAGATTGGATCGCCATACTTTCTATAAAGTTGTGCAAAGGTAGTTCGCATTTTGTTTTCTGACTGTTACAGTTTGCTAAACATAACACAGTCTAGTGGATTTACACGTTATACCTAAAAAACAAACAAACAAACAAAAACGAAGCTAAAATAAATCAGGCAATGAGAAGCAAATGAATACATTTCTATCATTTTTATTTCCAGTACAGCAAAAACATCCCTCTTTAGGAATATTAACTGCTACGGAGACTTAAACATTTACTTGAAAACCTTTAATTATTCAAAAATCACTTTTTAAATGCCCACTCATTAGGCAGAGTGCCCATATGTTACCCAAGCACATTGCACAGAAATAAGACAGCAGCTGTGGTCTCCATCACACAGCATGGTCCATAATCAGGTTGTGGTCGAACACCCCGAACAGGAGTCTAGATTTAGCTCATCAACAGTCATCGCTACGGGCCTGACGTGTCTAAACTGAACGAACCGAGATTCTTAACAGTTCGTTCATCTGACAAACACTCGTTTGAACCTTTGTTTGAATAAAGATACTACATGATAAGAACACCAGCTGATCCCTGGCACGTTTTAGGCGTTCAGGTTGTTTGTGCATCCAGCAAGCACTAATTTACAAATGGCCATTAATGCCCATAAAACCATTGTTGTCCATGAAGTATTAGACACAGTGGGCTACCACGGTGAACTGAGCGGCATGTTCTTTCACTGACCACACAGACTGTGATATGTTATGGATCAGTTCTGTATGTACCCCCATTCTGCCACACACAATAACTAAAGCACCAAATGTGGGTTAATCCACCACTGGAAACAGAAACAGCTGTTTTTTTAAATGATGTATATTGTTTTTAAAAGCATCACAGATCTATAGATATGAGCTATAAAAGGAACTGGAACTTCAGACCTGTGTCATCAGCATGACTCTACGTGGCCGCTGACGTCTGTGACAGGGAGCTCTTCAGCTGTGACATCAGGAATGTGCTCCTGAGAACCTCCAGGCCACAGCAAACAAACTCTGTTTAGATAACAGATTTGCTAACAAATGCATGTGGAACAACACCTGGAAAACATATTCTTCCTCTTCGCTGCCTAATAGGATCTGTGCAGTTGTGCTCTTCCAGCCTGACACAACACCACACATCACAGGGTGAGAATACCCCAGAACTACTGTAGTACCACCCCCACTGTCTGCACTGCGCTGGCATGCATGCACTACAGCCCAGCAAACATATGTGCACATCTTAACCCTGGAAACGAAAGACTCAGTGACGACCAGCATGATGCAACCATTACAAGCTATGCTGTAGCGTCACCTTTAACTTCTTTTTCATACGGCAGCTGTTACTGACTCAGTGTCATCTGAGTCATCTTCAAATAAATCAGTATATGCAGGTAAAAACAGACAATCCCCGTTAGGATAAACACTTTGTCCCTGCAGGCTGACAACATCAAATCACTTTAGACTGAAATCCCATAATATACACAGCAATATACACACTGAATGGAGCAAACAGTAACTGGCTTCATATATTCACTGGGCTAACATATGCCCATTAGATGTCATCCTCATAGACGGATTTCTGTAGAGAGCACCTCCACAATGAGAACTGTTCCCAGGGTGATGGTGCGCAGTGCCGGAGGCCCCGCGCGGTTTCATAAAGCCTCCAAATGCGTCTCCTTACCTGCCAGGCAGCTTCTCAGCGCCAAAAGGGCAACGAACACCACCGTGTGTCCGAGCAGACGAGCCCTCATCCTGGGCACAGACACCAGACGAAGGCGGAGGACGGGGAGATGGTGGCGGCACTGATCATTCCCCCATCCTCCGGTGTTTAGAGAGGAGAGGGACGCAAGAAGACAAAGCAATAACGAAAAACGGCGAAGACACGAGGATCAGCGAGTGTCGTCGGGACGCTGCTCTGCGTGTTTTCCGCAGGATGTCTGCATTTTCCTCCGGCCCTGCTCCTACCGGACAGCAGTTCCTGCTGCTGCTGCTGCTGAGGCTCAGCTGTGGCAGAACGACGCCAGGCTATGACGCAAGCACGCTGCACGGCCTTCACCTGCCGCTGACATCAAACGCGTCTAAAGTCCGATATCACTTTATGCAGAATCACATGTTTTTATACTCATCGTCACAATGTTTGTGTGCAAAAAGAGAAATCCTTTAAATCCTTGTTAAACCGAGCCTGGAGCATGATGTCACTCAGAGGGTCCAGCTGTTTGTCTTGAAATGGTAACTATATCTTTTTTCTTTTAAATAATTTCGAGTTTTATCTCAAAATGATATTGTTTTTTCTTAATGTGGCCCTACTACTCCTTTGTATGGTCTGTAGCTAACCTGGTGTAACCAGGCGAGCAATGTGCGATTGGACATGTGGGGCATTATGTCCACTCAACAAATTTCTTAAAACATCTCCGTCAAATACAAAGAAATAGAGGAAACACAGTCGACTTAATCTTTACACCCGGAGATCCGGTGGGAATGAAAGCAACAAGGAAATGCACAAACCGGAAACATGTGCTACACGGTTATTTTGATTTTTACTACACTGATCCCAGAAACATGTGGAAGGGTGGAAACACATCACTGGGTACAAAAGGAGGGACGTGGACTGAACACACGCTCTGCTCGAGTCATCTTACTCCACCCACAACACCAAGTCTCCACTCTCGCTGCTCTCAGGGGGGCTGCCAGGACACCGCAGAGGATCATCTCCACGAAGAGTTCATGAAGTTAGTGCCATAAGGTGTCCTCTGCACTTGGTTTATATATTATTATTATTATTATTATTTTTTTATATTATTATTATTATTATTATTATTATTATTATTATTATTATTATTTTTTTTTATATTATTATTATTATTATTATTATTATTAATTTTTTAAATTATTATTATTATTTTTATCACTTTTATCATTATCACTTATGATTCAGTTGATAATCAGGTTATGTGCGGTCTAACACCCCGATGATGCTGATCACCATCATTACATTCATGCAAATGAACTTCATGCTGTGTGGTCACATGTTGGTGCATGTTGGAGGTGTTTGCCCTCTTTGTTGTGATCAGTGTTGGAGTCATTACTCAGAAAAAAGTAATGCATTACTCAGAAGACCTTTGTTAAAAGTCATGGTTCTTAAAACCAAAAATGACTGGATTACTTCCTGCTCCCTGATATCTGCATCAATGTTCCCGACCTGGCTGCCCATATTTCCAGGGACTCCTCCCATGGTCTTTCTCCTGCATTTGAGCAGCTGTCACGACCAAGAGGAGGAGAACGACCTATGTTCCTCAGAAAGGAAGATGATGATGAAGATGATGAGCAGGAGACATCATCTGAAGATTGAGTCGTAGGCCTCCACAGTTAGAAACTGCAGCAAGTAACAACAAAGGAGCCAGCACCACCTGCACACTGTGGACCCTCTCTCTGCTCATTTTTCGTGTGTTACAGTATGAATTTGGATTTTATTGTTTCCTGCTGCCTCCTTTCCTGTTGGATTGTATCTACAGAGAAGAAATAAGTGCGTCTTCAGGCCTCGATGTGCTCGTTCTCCTCTTTAATCTCGCTTCTTCCAAAGAGTAGAGTCAAATCAGCATTAGCTCAGAGTTTCATTAGATAAATATAATTCAAGTGATTTGATTATTTCACTTTGTGAAACAGTAAAGACAAAAACCTGAGTGTTATTATTCATTAGGATGAACAAGTCCTACAGGTCACTCCAGGCTTTAAAGGAAACAGACACTTTTCCTGTTAGTTACAACAGTGACTCAGTTATACAAACGCCGACAAGCTCAACACCTGTCGGCATTCTTAACGGGGAGACAGAACACCTGTCACTTGTTGAAGAGTTATTCGTCTGCTTTGCTGTGCTTGAAAGAGCAAGAGCAGAATATTAAATGCGAGTTATCTCCTCAGACTTGAGCTGTCACAGAATCAGTGTTTGTTCTGCACAAGCTAGAAGCTGCCGTGACATTTACAAATAAACAAGATTAAATGTGTTTCCACCTAAAAGACTTTCATTAGATTATCACACTAACTGTGACTAACTGCAACATTTCACCCTTTCACACTTAGATCTGAAATAGTCGAGGTTCAGACGTTCAGTGGACCATGAAGCTTGTTTGTAACGTACGCTGCTGGGATCTTGTGATGTGAGCTGTTTGACTCTCAGGTTTTGTTTCCACTGAGCCTGCACGCCTATGTTTATGAGATATTTCCACCAGACATGGAAATGGGGAAATAAATCTCATTTGTCTCAGTAATTGCTAATACATTAGTGGATGTGATCTCTCATGAACTTCACACTGTTCTGCTGATGTGCTAAAAAGTGATTCGCAGTTTTTCTGTGTACCTTTGCTCACAGAGGGAATTTGAAGGGTTTATATATATATAAAAAAAAGAAATGACTTATTACTAATTATCTTTGTGACTTCATGACTTTATTCCTGTGCTTTTAAGCAGCTGTAAATCTCTTGATAGTACTGTGATGTTTCCTTCGCCCCTTTAGTGAAATCTTTTTTGAAAAATACATTTTTAATGTCAATTACATTTTTTTTTAATGAAAGTGAAACAGTGGTAGCAGCTTCGACCTTTGACCTTGCCTGTTCTTTCTGACTCATCTTCAAGTTTTCATTAGAGACACGTCTGGAAATGATTTTACATTAAGTGATTCACAATAATTCAAATATGGAAAATCTATGTTGCCGAGCAGAAATGCCTCTTTGGTTAGACTGAGGATGAATTCACCTGATGCCTGAATAGACTTTCTGTTAAATGTAGAGAAAAAGAATAGACTTGAGTTACAGCTGAATTACTTCCTGTTTTTCTCTTTGGAAGCACAGCTGGTTTCTGTGGAGGTGCTTTAATGAATTTGCAGTGTGCTGCTTGCTCTGTTGGTCGAAGTTAGTGGCGCTCACCCAGCATCCTTTTCCCAATCGTGTTTAAATCCGACGTGTTGGCTGATACTGTCGTCCAGCCGTATTCACACTTTGGATTCTGGTATTTCGGTGGATGGATATCCTGCACGAGTCGTCACAGTCCACAGCAAAAATCATGATTTTCTTTTATACGTGTGTGTACTCGTAATAAACAGACATACGACTCACATATTCAAAGCTCAGGCCAAATGACTTTGATTTGTAAAGATGAGAATCTTGGCACCTCAAAGCAACAGAGGCGTGAAGACACGAGCATCCAATCACAAATCAGCCTGGACCAGTATCCAGCAATAACAGCTTCACTGCTCCTGTAAAGATGTTGCTCTTTAATTACAAAACTGCTGCACTGTGTGACGCAGGCAGACAGAGCGCTCAAAAGGCTCCGTCTCCTTCAGATGGTCTTAATAATGTTTAGGTTTGATATAGTGGATTGTTTCTACGCGAGCCCATGAACCCGCCCAGCACCAGGTCAGTGATCTTGCTCTGCAGCTCACAGAAGGGAACAAGTAACGTCTGACTACAAAGGTCAAGGAGCAACTCTGGATTTACAGCAGTGTCAGAGGAACTGTTCAGATTCTTCTGCAAATATGCTAATACTAGATTAAAACATTTTTATAAATACTCATGCAACTTCACTGCAACTAAGTATAAGAATGGCACATAAGGAAAAATACTGGAGAAAAATGTCCTCAGTTTATTTGTGCTCAGAGTTTAAAAAGTGAAATACAGCACACAGTGGAAAAGTGCACAGAGGGTTGTTCAAGTCAACCTCATAAAATCTACAGTTTAAAAACACTTTATGCAGTAAAAGATTCTCCACAGTTGATTTGAATCCAGGGAATATTGTTCAGAAAGTGCAAACTGCAAAGGCAAATACAGTTTCAATTCTTTAGTTTTCTACCAACAGTGACGCGGGGATGTGTTTATAATAAGTGTAACACACAAAAAGAAGACGTGGAACATTTGTGTGATCAATAGATGAGTAACAGAGATTCAAACCAGAGCAAAGGATGGAGGACGACGCAGAACTGCTCCGTAAAAACACCTAAATGTCAAACATTAAAGAAAATCATAGCCTCAGATTTTGCTCATTTCCAAGTTGAACAGAAAGTTTTCTGTTGTGAAACGAACAGTTGACATTCTGCTCGTCTCTACAGGGACGTTCTTCAGGATTCAGGTCATTAGAAATATGGGTTACACATTCACACCCATTACCTGTCACCTTAGTCTATGCATGTACACAGAGACACCTCCATCCTGCCGTGATGTAGTTCTTAGGTGGAAAGGACGTGAGAAACGTCCTGATCACCTGGAACAGCTTATGTGTGGTGACGCTTGTGTTTCTTATTGTCCAGGAGCAGTCTGTACGCCGCTCACTGTTTACATTTTACTAACTGAAATAAAATTCTCATTAAAGTTTTAAGTTTTGTTTAGTTCCCTATACTAACCTTGGTGTGCACGTGGCAACAGAAACGATGACAAATATACTTTTGATCGATAATTTATTACCAATAAATCATTTGCTTCAGAAACTTCAATCTAAAAATGAAAAAGTGTGGAAATGATAGAAAATGATGTAAAATGACAGTTAATAAAATCTTTCTTGTTACTGATGTAAAACGGTGCCGTTCCCACCACCACAAAACAAACTCGTGCTGACATGGACACGATCGTCTGCACTCAGGATTCATTCTTTTGTCACACGTTCTTTAAGCTGCTCATCACTCAGTGACAGTTTAATGCTTACAGTTTGAATCACGCAGTTAGAAAAGTCCGATTGAAGGTCAAACCACAGAAAACATCCAGCTTCTTGAAGGCACCTCGATCCTGGCGCTCTTGCAGCTTGTCACATTTATACACAGCACACAGACGGTGCTCATGTTTCTACCAGGTGAAGACAAAGTTTGGGTTGTTGTGGTTAAAAAAGGTATTTAGTGTCTTAAACTTGGTATAAACGGGAAAAGCAAAAAGAAGCGGGCAGGATTCACTTTAGTTGCTGGGCTCCTGCAGCGACGCTCGTCTCCTGAATCTCAGACTCCTTTTGTGCTGCTGCAGCAGGAGGCAGGAGTAAAACCTCCGACTCCTCCTGCTTGGATGATGGCTGCTCTTCTGCCACAGCCTGACTTTCCTCTCCCTCTCCAGCAGACTCGGTCGCCTGGAATTCCTCTTTCTGCTGCTCCTCGGGTTCGTTGTCGTCTTCTGGCTTCCCTGTGGAGGCTTTGAGACTTGCAAATCCATTCTGGTCACACAAAGGTTTGTTTTCAGAGTTCTCCTCCCCAGCTCCATTCTCTTTCCGCCCCTCTCCATCTTCCTCTGGTATGTCTTCAACACCAGGCACCTCCAGGCACGACTCGCTAGGCAGGACAGCGGTGCCGTCCGTCTGGATCAAGGACACCACCTGCTTCACTCTTTTCTTCTTCCGGGACGTCACACTTTCCACCTCACCATTGTACTCGGCATCATTCTCTGCCCCATCCACCTCCTCCTGGTCGCCTCCGTACTGTCCCGCCCAGTCGATGGAGGGATTATCTCCAAGCAGATGCAGGTTGGGGTCACTGTTGCTCAGAACAATACTGTCCCTGTACAGATTGTGTCTCCTTTGGACTGCCGCCTCCTTTACAGCTGCAGACAGAGAGAAAAGGGTTCAAATGTGGATTCTCACAATAAGTTCAATGACTTATGTTGTGTGCACAGAGTACAGCGGGGACCAATATGAATGATGCTGATCTCCCGGGTTAAATGGATCCAAGATGCCACTTTTATATCATATTTAATCTGAATATCTTATCACAGTGAAAGCAGCTGTGACCACTACACGGAGACGTTTGTTAAACACTAAATGCTTCTTTAGAATTTGATACCAGCATCTGTGTTGCATCACTTTGATCTGTTGCACAATTCAAGGCCGATTTTTCATAATGTACCAAATGTAGGAATCAGAGGAATTAGTGGATGACCCGTCTGGACTCGAGGACCTTTCTGGGGAACTGTGTCGTTTGAATACTTGCAGAGTGTGCTTTGGCTTTCTCTGGGTGACAGGATATTTTGCTTTGAAACCTTTTTGTCTTGATCAACATTCATCATGTCCTGTCTGATTTGTTACTTTGTGAGTCCATGCAGGCTTTCCTCTTAATGGTACCCATTGCACTGCCTGCAATGTTGCCTCCTGGTAGTATAATAAGGCCCTCAGTTCTGACTGCTTTCACTCTGTCTTTCTTCATCGATACAGATATACCACCAAAGAAGACTGACCCATTATAATGTCCTTCATGACTGACTGCAGCACAACCTCTTCAAAGATGTTTTCTACCAGGATGAAGTGGGAAAAGTCCTCGAAGATGAGCTCCTCAAAGCGTGGCAACTCCTGGTGTTTCAAAGAAGAATGAAACCAAGAACAAACAACAATGAACCAGTCACAATGCTTTTCTTTGTTACAGAAACAAAAAGCTAAATGTGCATTATTAATTTTCCAGGTTCTGGGGAAGAGAGAAGGTGATGTACTCACAGATACAAAGCAAGGGTTGAGCTGCTTTAGAATGTAGGGGATGAAGATCTGCAAGAGAGCCTCGCGGAAGAAACACTTCCTCACTGTGCTGCTGTCATAGTCAAACTTCTGAAGCACAGGAATGAAGGAAAAGGACAGCTTTACTGTGTGTGTGTGTGTGTGTGTGTGTGTGTGTCAGTCAGATGGCAACTATAAGCTGTAACTTCATTTTGAACAAATGCAGTATATGTGGAAAGCATTCACAACGCTATGATGTGAATGCTTTGACAGGAGCTTCCATGTGGTACAGAGGAAGGTTGTTGGCCCTTTCTTGGATGTCTGCCACTGTGATGGTTACTGGTCCCAGTTCAGGGAGGTTGCTGTGGTCTGCTCTTAGACCCAATAGGCACCGAGCACTGCCGTTATGTGTTGCGTCCTTCTCCCATATGCTCTTCCAGTATTGCTCCATCTCCAGTCTTCCTCCCCCTTGCTGAAGCATTTTTGCAGCAGAAATTGTTGACCTTCTGGATGGTTCTTCTCTCTCCATGGGGCAGCGACGGAGCTCAGAGAGACCATCAGGTTCGTGGTGACCTCCCTGACTAAGGCACTTCTACCCTGATAGCTCAACAGGCCACGAGTTCCTGCCCCAAAGTGGAGGAGTTCAAGTATCTTGGAGTCTTGTACACGAGTAATGGGTGAAGGGAGCGGGAGATCGACAGATGGATTGGTGCTGCGGCTGCACTGATGTGGATACTGTACCGGTCTGTGAAGAGAGAGCTGAGTGTAAAAGCCAAGCTCTCAATTTACCGGTCGATCTACGTCCCTACCCTCACCTATGGTCACCAGCTGTGGGTAGTGACCGAAAGAACGAGATCGTGGAAAGAAACGGCCGAAATGAGCTTCCTCCGAAGGGTGGCTGGCCTCTCCCTTAGAGATAGGGGAGTTCAGCCATCCAGGAGGGGCTCAGAGTAGAGCCGCTGCTCCTCCACATCGAAGGGAGCCAGCTGAGGTGGTTCAGTCATCTGACAAGGATGGATCCTGGGTGAGGTGTTCTGGGCCCGGCCCAGGATAAGCAGAGGAAGATGGATGGATTAATATGCTCACACTCTATATGGATGTTGTAAAGTGGAGCGAATCCAACCACCAACCTTCAAATCTACCACCCCAGTCCTCCTCTTCCATGTGTTTCTGGTTTAGGAGAAAATGGTGATCTAACAGGTTTTTACTGATCACGTGTTTTACCTTGATAACTCTGTCCTGGCAGCGCTGGATAGTCTTACAGAGATCCTCACCGCCCTGAGACTCCAGACTCTGGTGAAGGATCTGCTCAAATGTATAAACAGCATTGTCCATTTGCTGTAAACAGACACAGATGGGGACACTATCACGAGTGCATTCAAATGTATCAGTATATTTTATAATAGCTTGACTTTGATAATTATCACATAAATATGATATGAAAGAAGATCTATTAACTGATCCAAAACTTGATGCTCCATGATGTGCCTCCACCTAGTCATACTTCCCCTTCTAAGCAAATACACTTTCATTCAGAAGTGCTGCCTTCCTGCAGTCCTGTTGTGTTCATGGTACTCAATTCCTCTGCAAACTGAGCAGCAACTATTCAAGTTTAATTTATTCTTACAACACAGAGTAGAGAGATGCTCACACAAAATTAAAGCAGACATAAGCAGTGTAACGTTGACCTCAGAAAAGGAGGCAGGAAATGTTTCGAGTTCAAACACGGACAGTGAGACTAACAAACCACAAAGTATTTCATATTCAATAATAACTCAACTATCCTCTTTAGAAATAAAACTTTCTGATCTCATCCTGACAAATTTACAGCAATCAGTGAACATCTCAATTCTAAGAGATGAAGGCGACAACATAATGTACTTTGTATGTGATTTAATACACAGGAATGGAGGATATTTGCATAAGAGATGTTTAAATCCAGACGGGAGCATTTCTTTGTGGTGTTTTATGTTTTAGTGTCTGCTAGTGTTCTAAGCTTCTTCAGAGCACACATCAGTGATTCTAATGCATTCGCCTTTTCATGGAAGTCAGCTGATATGAGTTTGTGTGTTACTTGTTTCTCGAGTCATTGTTTTCCTTCCAACTGCATTCTGTTCTGGGTTAGTGAAGGTGAATCATTTGTTTCACTATATTCATTTTGATTTACGTTGCCTGTATTTGTTACACATTCAGGGATCTGAGAACGGTCAAGTTCCTAATACAGCGGGGAGTTTGTTTTTCAAAGTGTGTGATGTTTATTTACCAGTAAGTGCTGATTGTAACCTCCTCCCTCTCCTCCGTTTATATCGTTTGTAACGTGTTGTTTCATTAGAAAATGTAATAAAATGAAATTTTCAACAAATAAAATGCAGATCTTTAAAAATACATTTGATCAGAAAACCATTCGTACAGTAAATTACGATTGTAATCAATACATCACTTAGACCTCCAGCAATATGTTAAAGCTGCACTGCTTTGAAAAGCCAGCTGCCAGTAAGCGATCATCACCTCTCTCATGAGGATCTGGACCCTCTGGATGAACACCGAGGGGCTCGAGATGTCAAATCTCTGATCCAGACCTTCCAGACTCAGCTGCATCACCTTTTCATAGCAGCTGCACATCTTCACTGGATGGAAGGCAAGCATTGAGATCTTCTCCATGTGCTGAGGAAGAGGAATAGATTACAAGCACTGAATGTCACTAAATGTTTCTGAGTTCAATGGAGGCAGAGGGAGTATCTCCTTTACTGAATTCCCCTCTCTAGGAGGACCTCCTCTACGTGCTCACCTGTGCCACCATCTCCTTAGTGCCCTCATTCAGGACGTTTTTGCTCATGTCCACCAGCTCTTGGAAGAAAACCTCGCGGACCTCGAAGAACCCTCGGCTGGTGGGCTCCAGCAGGGCCTCTAGGATGGAGCTGATGTAGGGCTGAATGCTCACCTTCAGCAGCTTCTCTGCTTTAGGAAGAACCACGGCTGCAAAACAAGAGAGAAAAGCAGGCTTGCAGTTTCAGGCAGACGTCTGGGATCGTTATGTCAAATTAGAAATGTGACAACCTGTAAATAAAGCCTCCAGTTGTTCAGTTATACATCAGTAATTTGTCTGCTAGCAGTGCATCTACCTTCCTGTGTGTCACCTAAACAGAGTAACTAACACCTCCACTCACAAGCTTCTATCAGTCACTTCAGTACGTACAGAACGTGGGGAGAAGGCATTTTCTTACAATGCTGAACTGAAGGGTTTTAAACAAATCCTAAGGACAACGGAGGAAGCATCAGGGCTGCTCCTGTTCATGTTTTATTGTTACTGTCTTTTATTTTATTTTTTTTCCAGTTAATTGTTATATGAATTATAATGACTACAGTATGTTTATCAAGCTGTAGTTTTGTGAGGATATTTAAAACAGGTTGCTGCTCAAAATGAGACTGTCTCAATGAGGTTTACCTACATAAATAAAGGTGAAATAAAATAAATAAATTTAAAAGAGTTAATCCAAAATGCTGCAGCAAGAGTCCTGACAGGGACTAGAAAGAGAGAGCAGATTTCTCCTGTTTTGGCTTCCTGTTAAATCCAGGATTCAAAATCCTGCTCCTCACATACAAGGTCTTAAATAATCAGGCCCCATCTTATCTTAATGACCTTGTAGTACCATATCACCCTATTAGAGCACTTCGCTCTCGCTCTGCAGGCCTACTTGTTGTTCCTAGAGTATTTAAAAGTAGAATGGGAGGCAGAGCCTTCAGTTTTCAGGCCCCTCTTCTGTGGAACCAGCTTCCAGTTTGGATTCAGGAGACAGACACTATCTCTACTTTCAAGATTAGGCTTCAAACTTTCCTTTTTGCTAAAGCATATAGTTAGGGCTGGACCAGGTGACCCTGAATCCTCCCTTAGTTATGCTGCAGTAGACGTAGGCTGCCGGGGATTCCCATGATGCATTGAGTTTTTCCTTTCCAGTCACCTTTCTCGCTCACTATGTATTAACAGACCTCTCTGCATTGAATCATATCTGTTATTAACCTCTGTCTCTCTTCCACAGCATGTCTTTATGCTGTCTTCCTTCTCTCACCCCAACCAATCACAGCAGATGGCCCCGCCCCTCCCTGAGCCTGGTTCTGCTGGAGGTTTCTTCCTGTTAAAAGGGAGTTTTTCCTTCCCACTGTCACAAAAGTGCTTGTCCATAGGTTTTGTCTGATTGTTGAGGTGAATGTTGTGATTTGGAGATATTAAAAATAAAGCTGAATTAAACTGAGTTAATTGGCTGGAAACAAGTAGAAGCACACGTAGATTAGATTAGTTAATTTATGTTGCATGTAGCACCTTGGTTCCTGGAGGAACGTTGTTTCGCCTCACTGTGTACTGTTAAACTGTATATGGTTGAAGTGACAATAAAGCCAACTTGACTTGAGATATCATACAATTTAAAAAGTTACCCTTCAGTAACTTTGTTTGGTTTAATGTCTCCTATCTGCAGCTGAAACTTTCTGAAACTGTCTCCCTGCTTTCCACAGGTCGACAGTGATGTTAAAATATCAAACTGTGAGATATTGCTATATTTTTATTATCTTTTTTTTTTTTTTAAAACCAAGACAATGTAACATCTACATATCTCCATCCATCTCCACACACACGTTATGTATTTTTACAAATATGTAACAGTAAGTTAGTTGCTGATTTGGCCTTTTTGTTAGTTTGTCTGGTTTCCTTGTGCTTGCTGGACGTCTCTCTGGCTACTCTCTCTCTCACAGCTACATTTAGAACCAATCATCTAACTGCATGGATGATTGGCATCATCATTCCTTTGTTCCTTTGTTCCAAAGCAGGTAAACTATAGGTTTCATAGGTTTATACACAAGCATTCTCACTGATACTCTTGCCATGGTGCAGTTTTAGAAACAAGCAATAAACGTTCCTATTAAGATATGAATCCACATTTACAGCTAAAACTGAACCCACAGTAAGAATTTTAAGCCCTGTAGATATTTAGAACAACACTGCTTTAACATTTACAGTTATTATTACGACTTCTACTTCCATGAGTATTCTATCGATGACGGGCTTGTAACTAACCAAAGATGAAAAATGCTCTGAGAAATGTGCTGCTAGTATCTGAATGAGGAGAAGTGTTGCTCTTATCCAACCTCTGATCTTGTTGGTCACGTGTTCCTTGGATGTGATGATCTGGTCCACGTCTGTTCGTATGGAGGCCTCTAAAGAAGAGCGGTTAGCCTCACACTTCTGCAACACTGCTTCATACTGCGTCTGGCACTGCGCCTGCACCAGGCTGTACACAGCATCACTGATCTACAAACACAAAACACACAGCTGATGTTGCCAAACTCACACCTGTGCAGTACATCGTCTGTTTAAGTGTCACATAGTAGCCTAAATGGTTTGGAAAATGCATGCAGTGAATATATTTGTATATCTGCGTAACAGACTATTGAGTTTACAGGTGAATTTGCAAGCAGTTGGGCTGTACCTGCTGGAGAGGTCCTGTGGAACTACAGACCTTTGAAGAAATGTAGATCAGCTTTTTTTCTGTTGCACTCACATTACTAAAATAAGCTCCAAGCTTATACATACACTACCAGTCACAAGTTAGAACACCCTAATCTTTCCAGTTATTTACTGCAATTCAAGTCATTCAGTCCAATGAACAGCTTGAAATGGTACAAAGGTGAGGGTGAACTGCCAGAGGATAAACAAAGGTGCAGTTACTCAAAACTGAAAAATAATGTACATTTCAGAATCATACAAAAAGCCTTTTTCAGGGACAACAAGGGTTAACAGGTTAAATCTGTTCTGCAGCAATGCAGGTTGATCAAGCCTTGAAAGCTGCTGCTACTAATTCCTGCAGCTGTTCCAACTTTCTGGATTACTCCCCCCTCTGCCTGCATAGAAGCAGTGCTGGACACACCGTGGTGCCATACGCTCGTCAGCTGCGGCAAGAAAGCCTTTGATAAGATGTCAGAATAAGACAAACAGGTCTGTCTGGGCCATGAAACATCAACACTGGACTACTGAAGACTGGAAGAAGGTAAGATGGACTAATGAATCAAAGCTTGAAATCTTGGGCTCATCACGCAGGATCTTTGTGCGCTGTCGAGTAGGTGAAAGGACGGATCCACAGTGTGAGGCATCAACTGTCAAACATGGAGCAGGAAGTGTGATGGGCTGTTTGCTGGATCCAGGGTCGGTGACTCGTACAGAGTGAGAGGCTCCCTGAACCAAAACAGCTACCACAGCACTCCATGCAGGACCCTCTGGTGTGCAGTTGGTCAGGGGTTCATCCTACAGCAGGATAACGACCCAAACGTAAGTCCAAGCTGTGCCAGAACTACCTCAGGAACAAAGAACAAGATGGTGAGCTTGGAAACATGGAGTGTGCAGCACAGTCTGCAGACTTAAAGCCCATCCAGCTGGTTTGAACTGGACAGAAGAGGGAAAGCAAAGCAGCGACAAGGTCCACATTCATGGGGAATATTTGATTTCTATTGTAGAATGACTGGCACAGGTTTGTTCAGCTGCTCTATCTGCCAAAGGTGCTACTTTGGTGAGTCAAAGGTTAGAATACATTTTAGTCTATAAACTGATTCAATGATTTCTTTTTTTAACTCCACGTGCTTATTTGTACTACGCTATTGTTTATTTCAGAGTGCAATCAGACAATCAACTGCATAACTTTCAATGACAAACTGGACAAATTGGGGTGTTCTAAAACTTTTGACTGGTAGTGTACATCTGAATGAATCACACAACACCTTTGTCATTAAAGTTCCTGTTATTCTGGCAAAATAGCACCATGTTTGAAACAAAAGTGCTAAAAAGACCCTGAAAAGTTCCAGAAGAACAAGGAGCATTTCAAACAGGTGATGTCAACATTTACAAGTCCCCCAATCACTGGTGCAGTATTCACCAAACTTGCAGGTTAACACTTATTTTGCTAAAGACTGAGTCTAATAATCCCAGAGTAGTTCCTCACCAGTATCCAGTTCCTTTGTCTCTCATGGAGTTTGCCTTTGAGGCGGGGGGAGATGAGGTCTCTCAGCTCCGAGAGGAGGCCCTCCATCACCAGGTTAGACAAGATCTACAAGGAAAACGATTCCCACATACAAATAAGAGGACCACGAGCGCGCTGCATTTTTACAGTCGCTCGTGTGATCGTCATGGTAACCTCTCTCTGTACGTTTTCCATGTTGCCACATGTAAGGAAGCAGAACATAACAGAGGGACTCACACAGGCCATGTGAGATGAACTACAGCGCGTGCAATTAAGTTTTCTTCCACAGAAGACAACGTAAAGTGGTTATGCTTCCATCAAACCAAGTCTGTTATCACATAATTAATAATATTACATTTTATTTGTGGGCGCCTTTTTAAAGCATAATCAGACAAACAGAATGATTTAAAAACACAGCATTAGACAATAACTTAATTTAAATGACATAAATGTGATTTGGGTTTGAAGAAGCATCTAGAAAAACCTGTTCAGCACTGAAGCATGCACAGCAGGGCCTGACTACGATGCAACATGTGCATAAAGCATTTAATCTTCTGACCATCAGAGGTGTTTGGTGAAAACTTTGAATAACCTCGTGTCGCAATTCAATGAAAAATCAGGTTGAGGGAGGACATCAAGTTTACATTTCATGACACAGCACCTGATTCATCCCAGCTTCCAACCCCCCCCCAAAGTCCGATTGAGGCCACAGAAGAACATTTCTGCCAACGCTACCTGTGACGGTGCACCACACATCATTTCCCAGGTGCCATACTGGCCTTGAGCTTGACGGTAGAGTCGCACTGCATTAGTGAAGGCTGGTGTCTGAACTTTTTTCTCATCTGACAAACCTGGAATTGAAGAAGCAGCCGTCAGTGAACTTTTAACTGATAACTGCAGGTCTTCTATCAGAGAAATGATGAAGGTAAAACAGGAGGGAAAGCAGGGCTGATGACAGAATGCAGCATCGTGAGATTAAGGAGACTCTTTTAAATAATCGAGTTTTCTCTCCTTCAGATGGTACCAGGCGATTTCAAACAAGAACAAAAGTGGAACAAATCTGTTTCACCACAATTAATTAGACTTTTTATACTTTGATCATCAATCACACAACTCCTACAATGATCCACGCTTCATTTGAATGTAAATATAAACTAATGGATGGATAAATTACAGTTAACTGTTTTTAGTTGTTCGCCTCCACCAACCAATCAAGCTGCAGTTTAAACACATAACACACAAACAGTGTCATCATTTTATCCTGCTGAAGAAAACACTGCGAGCTGGTGAATGAACAGATGACTTATTAAACTGGGGGTCGGTCGGGTGCAGGAGCCCAGATGACTTTTTACAATGAATGAATTTTGTTGGCTTCATATTCAGTGTTTTACACGAGAAATGTGAGTAAAAATGATCAGATTTCATAACTGTGTCTGAACAACATCTAGGATATATCTGCAAGTTAGTTTTACTACATAATTAAAACTAATGTATGTACCTTGGTAAGGTAATTGTTTTGCCATGTAATTATAGGTTAGTTGTGTAAGGACACTGCTCAGCTTTTAATTTGTATCAGAGGGATTCATTTTTAATTTTAAGATAACAGGAGTTTTTGGCCATGCAATCCATAAAGAGGAAAACGTGGGGAGAGGGCTTGTATGACACGCGGCAGAGGTCATCAAGAGGTACAAGCTACCTCGGAGTACACTCGTCAGGCCACCACAGATGGATCGCCAAATCTGACTGGAACAAAAGTCGGGCTGCTCAGAAGAATCCAGGGCAGGTTGAAAGAGGACAACCCTGAGCAGAGGTTGGTTTTTTACACTGCATAATCCACCAGGAAGCCCTGTGCAAGTCTGTGCTGCACCTCGATCACGCAGTGAAGCCAGTTGTAAAATGCACTTTAGAGTGAGGGGACCAAGCATCCAGATGATGTCACAGAGGATGCTGGTGTTGTTTGGCTCCACGTATGTGTGTGAACAGACAAAGCAGCACCCACAGATCCCAGCTGAGTGATGAACACCTCAGATCTGTTCTTGCCACAACAAAACTAACCGGAGATTCTGATTCACTGACAAAAAAGTGTGATCTTAATGTTTATGTTTGATATGCATGCATCTGGTGCTGGCCCGTCACATTTTAAAAGTCAATGTGGCCTCTGAGCCACCCCTGCTCTAAACTCAGATGAAACACAGGTTCTTGTACTTGGCCTTCAAAATTGTAGAAATGCAGCATCTATCCAGATTCTCACTCTCCATGGTCTTACTTTGGCCTCCAGTGAGACTGAGGGTTCGTGGAGTCATGTTTGCCCTTCAGTCTGCATATCTGTCTCTAAAGTTAGAAATATCCTGTCTCAGAGTGACGCTGAAAAACTAGTTCATGCATTTATTACTTCCAGGCTGCACGACTGTGATTCATTATTATCAGGAAGTCCTAAAAACTCCCTGAAAAGCCTTCAGCTGATCCAAAATGCTGCAGCCAGAGTCCTGACAGGGACTAGAAAGAGAGAGCAGATTATTCTGAAAAGACAAAACAAAACCCTTATCATAGAAGTGTATTATCCCAGCAGAGCACTGTACTGTCAGGCTGCTGGTTTACTTGTGGCACCTATGGTGCTTAAAAGTGCAAAGAGAGGCAGAGCCTTCAGCTTCCTCAGACTCAGGAGACAGACGCCCCCTGCTGTGATTGCTGTTAAACGTTTGTCCTTCCCAGAGTGCAGATCCAATCGTGCTGTTGTATTGTAGTCTTGACCTTACAATATAAACTGCCTTCAGGCAACTGTTGTAGTGATTTGGCACTGTTATTTATTTATAAATAAAATGTCAAAAAATGACAGACAAAAGCAAAAATGTTCTGAATCACATTTAGTGTTAAATTTAAATTATCTCAGGATATTTGTTTTAGTTTCACTTCTGATGGTTGTAAGCACGACGTCAATTAGATGTGCATAAAAACGAGTGTGTGTGTGTGTGTGTGTGTGTGTGTGTGTGTGTGTGTGTGTGTGTGTGTGAGAGAGAGAGAGACAGTACGAGGACTAAACTGTGTCACAGGGTATTTAATGAAAACAACTTCATTTCGTTCACTGTAGTCAGACTATCTGGGACTTTATGGCCCGTATGTAGTTACTGCTATAGCTCCGGTCAGGAGCTGACATCTTTATTGGCAAGTCTCAATCACAGCAACAGACTTAAGAGTCAGTAAAGCAGAGAAGGAAAAGAGAGCAGGAGCACAGAAGACAGAAAAGCAACGTGCAGATCTAGTTTTTGTTTACAGCACAGAGAAGAATCCAGAGCTCTGACAAACATGAATGAAACTGAAAGTAGCAGCTCTTCGTTTGCAGCCTGTCTAACGTGTGCCTTCCTCCTGCTTTGCATAGATTCCTCTAGTTTGTTATTCATTCTCTCTGTCCTACTATTATAGTTTTACACCACGCACAGCTGGTGTGGAGCACCCACCATTTCGTTGTACACGCACAATGACAATAAAGGGTTATTCTATCATTACATTAGCATGACTCACCATTGTTGGAGTGTCTGACACAGTCTTGGAGTACCATATACCACTTCTGCTGCTCTTTCTCTGTCGTCACACAGAAATAGTAGTGGCGGGCATAAGGGTGCCACATTATCAGAGGGTACGGAGTGGCACACTTTAGAAAGGGGGAACTTCCCACCTTGGCTTTAACACCTAAAAATAAAACCGTTGCATTAATAATACACTGAAAACCTCACTGAAGTTTCTCTGTAGAGTTAAAGGGTAACAAAAAGACTTCATGTTGTCCGTGCTCACTGATGGTGTGCAAACATTTCTGATTTTGCAGTCAACATTTCCTTTTCTTGAGTACAGCAACATTCAGAAACACCGTGGCTGCCAGTGCAACCCCCCCCCCCCCCCAGCCTCCAAGAAGACACATCTGCAGCTTCAGTGTTAAACTCCTGCATCCTCGCTCTCCAGTTTCCTCATTAACAAATTTGCGTGTGCTTTACCCCATCAGCCTTTTACAGCTAAGACAATGGCAGCTCTCAACTAACAGCTAAGAGAAATGTTGGTCTGCTTCACCACAGAGAGAGCTCAGTGCCTTCAGCAACAACATTCAACCAGTAAGGCTGAAGTCCTGGAACCTGTTGTTGGATGCACACTATCCACCCCAGCTTCACCCCGCTGTGGTCTTTACTGAACAACAGGGGTCAGGATCGGGCAGCTTATATCTACCATAGAGGCAGGGTACACCCTGGACAGGGCTCTCACAGTCACACGTTCACAGTGACCAGTTAAGCTGACCCCACTGACTGCATGTCTTAAGTTGCCACAATAAATCATTGCATTTGATGAACTGAGTTTCCTGTTGATTCGAGTTTTCCCCTTCCTACTGTAATAAGTACACTCTCCTTACCTACCCGCTCCTCACCTGGCAAGCTGTTGCTGATCAGATTCAGGTATTGCTCCATAGATGTCAGGACTTTATACCCGGCACAGCTGATGGTTCCTTTGGGATGGAGGAGTCTGTCATGGCACTGTGGTGAAGCCAAGGAAGAACAGAGTCGATGTATTAGACAGTGAGTAAAACTTGCTCATGTACAGAGAACACTGCACCCGTCTCACCGCCTTGCTGTCGTAGTACTTGACGTCATGGGAGTCTGGGATGGAAAGGAAGTGGTTCCTCCATTTCTTGTTTTCCTCCAAGTACTGGAAGAGGGAGCCTGAAAAAATGGCCTTGTTCTCCAGAGGAATCTGTGACACCGAAACCGAAGAGAAACCTTTGAGTCATTAAAGTCTCTCTCTGTCCATTCAGAGCCAAGAGGACTCACTATGGTCATAATCCAAATGATTAACAGACATAGCTCGCTAATCTGTGAGCAGCATCGGTGTGACACTCAAAACAATGAGCCACGTGGGACATCCTTACTGCAACGATCACTCGCTGGTGTTTGGAATAAAAGCAGAGCTTTCAGAGAGGATTTTGTACCTTGCGGTGAAGCAGCTGAGGTTGCAGGGTTCCTCCTCCCTCTACGTCAAAGCGAACTTTGTTGAACAGAGCTACCGCGTACTGCTGCTCATACAAACGCCCAAACTCAGCAATCACCTTTCCGGTCCGAGCTGCAAACACAAACACAAACACACGACACACACACGATACAATTAAATCTGCGCAAATGTTTCATGATGAAAGAAAAGAAAAAACCTGAATTTGGGTTACAAAACAAATTAAAAGGGCCTGTCTTTCTTTACAAGCTCTACTGTTAACAACGACACTTATTTCTCTTTGGTTCTTATTTACAGCAAAGCAGTTTACCAAATTATCATAATCTAACCAGAAGCTCAGGATTAAAATGACATTTTCTTTAAAAATGACCAACATCTAAAGAAAATGAAATGACAAAGAGGCCTGTCTTATCGCACACAGCCTGGATCTTACTGCTCAGTCTAATGTCTTGGCCCCGGCCCACAGACAGTGGAACCATTCCTGTCTTCCTTCTGGACCTTGTTAGTTTCTTCAGGCCGAGTTGTTCCTGCGTTCTTGCCTTACTGGTGCTGCCTTCTTTAAAAACAGTCACAGCTTTCTCTCCAGCTAACCTTGTTTCCTTATATAGAGAAATTGGGGCGTGGCAGTATGCAGATAGACTACAAGATGTAAGCACAAGCCTGTGGATTTGGAGGCAAACTGACTAACATGTGCACAGTGGTAAGAACAAACTGGCCGACATGCACGTGTCATGAGTCTAACGGTGAAATTGATTATTTTTTTTGCACATGATGAGAACATCTCCACACACACAGGTAAATGAAGCCCACGCTTCTGTTGTATGATCAGTCACACAGATGGTCTCACTGTCAGGTTCAAACAAAGCGGCCTGAGGCTGAATTAAACTCATCCTCTGGCCTTTATTACTGGAACAGGAATTCAGCCCGCTGAAGGCGACTGGCCTCCTTTTATACTCGACCTGCCTCAGGTGAGCATCTGGAACGGCCAAAAACAAAACGTCTGAAGAAAGCAGCACCAAACCAAAGAAGAAACTTTTACATGTATACAAACTCTTTCAGATAATAAATAATTATTCACATACTATATGTATTCATTCACCTCTCATTCTGCCATCCATCCGTCCCAGCCACCACCCCAACTCCCACCCACAAGCCTGAATCACCGTCCCCACCTGGGTGGGGGCAGATAAACTGGGCTGGACCAGTGTGAATGGCTAAACATCTGAACTTTGGGGTGTCCAACTCATTTTACACACACATGCGGCCCAGATTCCAGTCTCACGTTAAAACTGTGCAGCGTCTTCACCGCTGCTGCCTTTCTGTTTGAAACTGGGGGCTGTGTGGGCTTAACGCCGTCACCTTTTATTCAGATGCTGCTTGTATTGCAGGTCTGTTTTCAGTGGATGCAACACTCTGGTCTAACATATCGGCACGCTGCAAAGCTGTGCATTAAAGGAAGCATAGAAGTAAACACTGCGTCAAGACTTTTTTATTATTGAATTATTCAAAATTCTCAATGTATTGCAGCCCTAGAAGGGTTAACACAAACCATTTATACCCTGGAGTGGTTAGGAGTCATAGCTAATGTCACAATGCAGAGCAGCCAAGAGGCTTTGACTGTTGGCATTATATGAATAACATTGAATTTAAGTAACATATTGAAGTTGTAGCTGCAGTCAAAACTGCAACGGTTCCTGTAAACATCTGTGTCACTGTTTTTCACATAAACTATGAATATCAATGACTGCGGCGGCGGCTGGACACAGATACTGCAGGAGTTACAGATGACATGGCTGAATTAGTCCCAGATGAATGGACCACCAGCACCAACGTCATGTCATGCAAGACACGACAATCCTATCACGATTGAAGAGAGTACCTCTGACAAGGAAAATGATTTACCGCCTGTAAATAATGAGAGCACTGCTTTACACTGGTGTGCATAAATAAGCTCATCACTGTACACTGACAGTGATGAGCTCCCATCAACACCAGAAAGACACACGCAGGACGCCAGCGATGACCAAACCTAAAACGACTAATGCCACATCCTTATCTTAAACGCATTTACAAAGTCACTCGTTGTTTGTATTTCTCTAACAAAGCTGGACAGTATTTTTCTGTCTACGTCTTCATTGTGTGATAAATACAAAGAAAGGGAGGAACCGTCGGCCACCTTTTCTGGTCCTGCTCTCGCGAGTTTCTGGGAAGAAATATTTAATATATAAAACCTGATCTATGACGGCATACTTGCAGTGCTGGGCACATTCAGATAGCGTTAATGTTCTGACTCAGTGAAATCATTAATGACTTGGAGATCTGCAGAGAGGAGTGGGACAAAATCCACCCTGAGATGTGTGCAAAACTTTTGGCCAACTACAAGACAAGTCTGACCTCTGGTATTGGCAAAACCTATGTTGGCACCTAGTACTAAAGCACGTATTCAAAGGGGTCAAATACTTATTTCCTTCATTAAAATGCAAATTAATGTGTAAATTGAAGTGCGTTTTTTGTTATGGTTCCGTCTCTCACGGTTCAAATAAACCCACCATTGAAACTATGAACTGAACATTTCTTTGTTATTGGGCAAACTTGCAGAATCAGCAGGGGCTCAAGGAATTTGAACCGTATAACTTTCCTCAAGGTTTAGAAGTGCGAATACGGGAATTTTGAACAAACTTTCACGAGGCACATTTGTAAACTTGGACACTCTTGTTTGATGAGAACGCCTGGTTGGCAATCTCTGACCCAACTTATTCCAAAGGTTTTCTACTGGGTTAAGAATAGGACTCCACTTCCACACCAAAGTCACTCACTCATGTCGTCATGGAGTTTGTGCAGCAGCGCACAGCCATGTTGGAACAGAAAGGGCCCATCATCAAACTAGTTCCACTGGGAGCATGAAATTGTTTAAAATGTTTTGCTATGCTGAAGCGATACAAGTTCCTTTCAGTGAAACTAAGTAGCAACTCCTCACAAACAGCCCCCCTCCAAACGTTACACTTGGCACAGTGCAGTTAGACAAGTACTGTTCCCCCGGCAACCGCTAAACCTAGACTCGTCCATCAAGTTGCCAGACGGAGAAGTTAGACTCCTCACTCCAGAGAAATGTCGCCACTGCTCCAGAGTCCAGTGGAAGCTGCTTTACAATTTGGATGAAGCTCATAGGCCAAAGTTGGCGACCTCCATGCAGCAGATTTAGAGTGTAAAGACCCTTTAATGTTACACAGAAAGCCCCAGAAAACACAAGCAGCAAGTACTTGGAGACGATTAACAATGAATGATCATCTCGCTCCCCCCTTAAAAAACCAAAAACAAACAGTTTTGCATTTCATTGTTTTCTATGTTCTTTATAGATTTTTATTTTAAATCACATTTTACAAAGTTTCTGTTCTGGTATCATAGAGATCCTTTTCTGCAGTCACATGAGTCACATGATCCGAGAAAGGCCCCTTCATCATCACTAAAGGTTCAGGTTCATCTGATCCAGCCAAAACTATACGTTACCAGTAGTGCAACTGGAAAACAAACATAACCCTGGAGATGCCCTCCTGGAGGGAGAGGGCAGGCCTATTTAAACCATCCCGACGCCTCTACCCTGGTGTAAGCCAATCAAATTAACTACCATCACTGAACCTCTGCAGGGGGTAACCCTACTGAGTATACAAAAAGGGGAGTGGCCATAACAAAATGACGTGCTCTACTCCCTGAGCGACAGCCGTCCCAGACACAGAGTCTGTTTGCTGGTTCCACAGAACAAAGCTGAAGGCTCTGCCTTCCACTCCACTTTTAAACAGCCCAGGAGCCACAATTAAGCACGTAGTCTGAGAACCAAGTACGGTACTGGAACAGTCTTTGAAATCAGATGGGCTTCTTGCTGCAGCATGCTGGAGGCTTTTCAGGCAGTTTTTAGAACAGCTGGTTGAATGAAGAAAATATCCTGGCTGAGCTGGAAACCTGGAAAACATTTTCTTAATTACAAAAATATCGAAATACTCTCCTATACAGTGAAAGGTCAAAGTCAAATAAAAGAAGCCGTGTGCGATCTAAACTACAGAAACTGTACCTTTACTCTGTGTTCTTGGAAGGCTTTCTGACATTAACAGGAGACTGAAAGCGTTCATGCAGTGTTTTGGTTTGGTGTGTGTTCATGAGTGTTTGTGTGTGAGAGTGAACGAGTGAGGAGTTTGTGTCTGTAAGCCTGCGATGAAGAAAAGCGACAATATCAGCATTTTAAAGTTTGGCCTGAGCGCTGATGAAACATCTTTGTACTGCTGAAAACGAGTAATTATGATGGTTAATAATAATGTGTTACCTAACAAGCCTCAGGTCACTGGCTCAGAGTTTTACCAGCCCGTGTTTGTTGTTATCAACTCATGAAAAGCTTTTATTTTTATATTTTTAAATATTAACGCACTTTAATTAACACAATATTTTATATTATTTCACTTTCAATCTGAAAAATGTTATGAAAGCTTTTGGAAAAAGCTCCACCTGAGCTCAGCCTGTCAGACTTTTACACGTGACTGCTGAATACGTTTGTACTGCAGGTCTAGTTTAGTCACAAACGTGGGTGAATCGCTCGCATTTCCATGGTGACAATGGCGCACTATAGACCGCTGCAGTACACAAAGCGTCCAAGCAAAGAATTTGTGTCAATTAAATTAGTTGAATGGTTGCATCCCAAACACATTTATTGTCCAATTTGAACCAAAAGTGTGATAGAGTCCATCCCTGAACACATCTAACTGCAGTATTTGACATCACAGTAGCACCTGATGGCAACAGCAAAGTCTTTTTCCACCTCAGAAGCAGTCTGAATACACATCAGAACTTGATGATGCTGGCGTGCTCTGGTGGCTGGGGATTCGCCATGAAACAGGAAGCAGTTTGAGGGGTTTGGGAAGCTGGAAAAGTCATGAAATTTGGCAGAAACGTGCAGCGTGTTAAAGGCTCTCAGGTTGTATGGCTCTGGTCATTGAATATTACAAAATGGCTCTACGTTTCAACTGTGAAATCTTGCAGCTTATGTGATGTCTCAAGATGTACAAAACATCTCTTGGAGCTAAACGCCAAACCCAGAAGAAAGGCAGCTATTTTGAATTTAAAGTATAATTTTGACAGACTCCCCGGGACTTCATCAGATCAACATGACCTTTGATGAGTACAGTCTAAAGACCTTGGTGATGTTAAATTGTGAAGCTTTTGAATTTTCGTGAAATAATTCACCACAGGAGAAGATATCGCACATCTCAACTGAACATTGTTCAATCTGCCCCAGTGGCACGCTGAATCATCCAGTTAAGAAAACCTCAAAAAAGTCAAGTCCGTTCATCTGGATGTAGCATTTTCATGGGGAGAAACTTTTCATCACTCATCCAAGAAGTCACTTGTATATGTCAACTGAGAAAATGTTACGTCCAGATTCAACTTTTGGGAATCTCTCCCAGACTCCCAAATTCCTGATGGAAGACAGAGACTGGAGATATCTATGTGCCCATATTAGGTCGTGTTTATAGTTCCACCTACTGTCAAAAAGCTTCTAATCATGATCCAATCTATGCAACATTTTAATTGATGGTTCCACTCGATATGTAGCAGTATGTCATATAGTTAGTGGGTATTCTATATTGCCACCTAGTGGGCACAGAAGGTAAATGGTCAGTTGTAAACAGACCGTCTCTTATGTTAGCGCTTTTCTGCTCCAAGCACTCAAAGAGCAGTCAGTGAGGAAGTGATGTGACACTGAATCAGCCATGTGACTGTGTGACTCACCCTGCAGCACGCTGGCTGTTCCCAGGGTGCGAGGGCCTTTCATTGCTGCTTTAAATGTCATAATTTTGTTGGCGTCTGTCAAAACATGGATAGAAGGAGTTCTGTCGACTTCTTACTGGCCATGTCATATATTTCTATTGAGGAGAAGTTAACTTTGAAATAAGTATTTCTCATTTTATCAGACCTGTTTAAAACAATCACCTGTGCGATCAGTTGGGTATTTGCTGAAGGTGAGAGGACCACATGTCACCAGGCAACAGGAAGATACAGGTCAGAGGTTAGAGATTTCACAGAGCCAGGGACAAGGGGAGGGAGGGGGGGGGGGATTTCCTGTTTCACTCACTCATAGACAAAGCAAAGCTCTACATTCATCCGTGTAAAAACAAAGTCTTCATTAAGCAAAACACTGAAACACTGACTGTGACAACTGGAGCAAATAAACCCAACCAATAGTGTCCATTCTTCAGTCTTCTTGGTTTTAAACGAGACGCTCATTTTATCTTCAGTGTAGATACTGACCGGTACAGTTAGAGAGTTTTCACAAGTGAAGTGAAAATGAACGTTTGCGCTCTCTCTCAAACTCACTTTGACATACATATATGTGTAAATATTAAAAAAATGTCCCCTTCTCGCCCCTGCGGGCGGTTTATCAAGCTCGGGTCTTCTACCAGAGGCCTGCGCAGTATCTTAGCTGTTCCCAGGACTGCGCTCTTCTGGACAGAGATCTCCAATGTTGTTCCCGGGATCTGCTGGAGCCACTCGCCTAGCTTGGGAGTCACCGCACCGAGTGCTCCGATTACCACGGGGACCACCGTCACCTTCACATCTTCTCTGAGCCCTTGGTAATACTCCAGCTTCTCGTGTTCCTTCTTCCTGATGTTGTTGTCATTCACTATCGCTACATCAATCACTACGGCCGTTTTCTTCTGCTTGTCCAACACTACAATGTCCGGTTGGTTAGCCATCTGTATCTGGAAGCCCCACAGGACCTTAGGTCGGCCATTCTCCACCAGCCTAGGGGGCGTCTCCCATTTTCACCTCGGGACTTCCAGATTAAGGTTCGCCCATGCAGAAGTAGGTTGGAAGGCAATAACAGAGAAACCCAGGATTGGGTTTAGTCAATGAACTGAGGTGCGGGATAATCCATAATCTGGAGACTCTGCTCAGTGAAACTATGATTCTCCTGCTGCCTGGTTCTTCATGTGTCCATAACCCACCCCAGACAACCCACTCAGTCAACAATAGTTCAGTTTTCTCTAACTACAGTCTGTTAGCAGCTATGACATTCTCATTTTCACATGTCATAGTACCAATTAAGTGCTGACAACTCAATGCCCAATAATAACAGTCAGTATCTTCATGCATCCTGACTAAATGTTAAAACAAAGAGGCAACCAGGACACTAACTGATGAGTTTAATTTCTCTAATTGTTACAGTCCGTTTCAGTGTTTTGCTCACAAAACCCCCCAAAACACACAAGTAACTGGCCATATTCACACAGACTTTGTTTTTACATGCATGCTCACTCCAAAATATAAATGTAAATAATCTGTTACTAATCCAGTCTTGCTTTTAAACCGTGTGGTATCAGAGGCCACTCTCAGTTTTCAATAACAGGACTCAGCTTCTCAGCGTGCTAAAGTTTCCATCCAGCCACACAGAAACGTGTTTTTCATGCATTCCTCAAATTCCACATCTGATACGTGTACGTGCTACTCTGAGTTGTAATGACAGTGAAGGAAAAAATTATCTTTAGCCTCAATCATGGCATTCACTAAGTTTCCTGAGCTTTAGGTAATCCCTCTAAACTTTAAGCAGAAATCAAGCGTGGAGGTCAGTGTAAAATAGAAAGGTCACTGAATGTCTGTAGGTCTATACCAATGAGGTTCATCCCACATTTCAACTTCCTCCATTCTCTGTAGATTCTATTTGTATTATAGCCAAATCCAAGTCTAGTATTACTCAAATTTTCTTTGGCCTTTCTGGGAATCTGTGGCCAAAACTTGCAATTAATTCTTCAGACGAGTCATCAAACCTCAAATCATTTTTTAGTAAAAAGAAAAGAGAAGACTTTAAAAACAAAAACAAACCTGTGGAAGCGAGCATTGTCAGCTTCATACACACAAAAACTGTGAAGCTGGATTTTACAGTGCTTAAAGTTAAAATGTATTAAATCTGTTCAGCGCCATCTTCTTCCAGTACACAGTGTTACATCACTGGGTTGGTTGGTTTCGGTCATTACCAGTTAGGTAACATAAACTAATGTAACCGACCCAATAGCTCAGCGGAAGGAAAATTAAAGATTCATTTAAGGGGCTTACTTTGCTGCAACATTTTCATATTAAGACCAAGGACATACTGTCCACGTTCACTCTCTCTTAACCAGTAAGTGTTGTTGTTGTGTAGCTAGTTGCACTGATACGGGAAAATCCCCCTGTTGGCTGTAACATTCAGGTTTGTAAAGCACTTTAGAAATGAGAAAAGTGTGGAGAAGGGCCTGTTTGAGTTAGCTGACAAGTGGTTCACCCACATGCTGGAGTCAGAAACTCCACGTTTTCCTGGTCTGTGATGCTGTAAACAGTTTACCGATCAGGAATCCCATCAGTACGTCTGCAGGGAAAATAGGTCGTGTGTGCGCAACGGGGAGGAAACAAAAACCCCAAGACAGTCCAAGGAAGAGGCGCCACACTTTTTTCACGTCAGTGTTTAAAAGTTTAACTTTAATCTGTCAGAAAAACAAAAACAACTCATTCCTTTCATTGGATTTATATGTCAAACTGAAACTCAATGTTTTTAAAGTAAACATCTCAAGTCAAACTCAGCTAAATAAGATGTATAAGAAATGTGCCTTGACTCTGTCTTCTATATTTTTAAATATCAAAGCAATTTAATTAAGACTTTATATTATTTCTCCTTCAATCTGAAAAATGTTACGACAACCTTGAAATAAATATGGTCTAGTACACCCCACGCCCCCCTTTAGTTGCAGCCCTGTTTGCTGCAGGTATGCTTCGATGTAAAATATCTTCAGCAAACGATATAATTGAAACATGTATCAGACTAGGTTAACAGTTCATCTGCATATTTAAATACTTCTGGAGGATTACTGGTTGGAGCAGCGACAAAGTTTGTTTTTCTTCATGTCACAGTTTGTTGGTGCTTTGATGAAAGACTCCCACCAGCTTTTTCCCAGTAAAGGTTTTAATTGTGGTGACAGGAACAGACGCTCACCTGAGACTGAACGTGAACAGTGCATCCTTCATTTGAACATCAATGTCACTGTTGCAGCCAAAGTCAGTACAAAGTGAAACCCTTTAATGGATTTTTAGTTTAAGTCTCATTATATTGGTTCAGTTATTAGTTTATATCAACTAATTAAAGTCTATCAGCAGCAACCAACCAGCCAACCAAACGTTACTTAGATGTAATGTTCTGTACTGACAGGAGATGGCGCTAAACACGTTTCTAAAACTTTAAATCGAGCTTCACAGACAGAGTTACATCTATGTAGGGCTCCATGACGTCAATTAGTCATTATACATGATGTGTTTCATGTCCATTTTAATCCAGTACTAGAAAACTGAGCCCAAATATCTACCTTCATGTGCGGTCTTCTTTATTTTATGTACGTTGCTTCATTTTCTAAATGGAAAAAAAGATAAAGAGCCTAGAAACCCAAACCCCGTACAGGTCACTGGTCTATCAGGTCAGGACTGGTCAGGACTAACCCTACAAAAATATGTGTGTCCGTTGTTTTGAAAATTAAACATCCCAACAACTAAGCAATGAAACAGTAACATGAACACTTTTTGTGAGTGTAATAAAAGTCACTGAAGTTCCTGAAATTTGGCCCAGTTCAGGAGAAATTGTAACAACACCCCACCCACCACCACCAAAAGTTACAACATACTTGTGGATTCTTCTGTCAGCTGTAATCCTCACAAATAAAGAGAACTGAGGTGAAACAAGCCAAAAATAAGGAATT
Source organism: Rhamphochromis longiceps (assembly GCF_057381845.1). Lineage (NCBI taxonomy): Eukaryota > Metazoa > Chordata > Actinopteri > Cichliformes > Cichlidae > Rhamphochromis > Rhamphochromis longiceps. The sequence continues at coordinate 1,734,620 of NC_140568.1, forward strand.
GCTAAACCTGAACTTTCCACTCCTAACACACAAACTGCAAAGTCAGAGTCCAACGGAACCTTCCGTCCAGTCTCGGGCAGAAGATGAGTGGAACATCAGGAGGTCATCAGTGATGCCTTTTATATGAGACACATCTGTGTGGACCAGGCACGAGTACTGTGACACTTAAGTCCAATAGATACTGTACACGAGTGTGCTGCTGAAAAATGTCAGCAGCTAAGCTTATTCGCTTCAGACTCGACAGCAAAGACTCCATATTAGAGAAAACCTGATAGGCTGTGACATGTCCGAGGCAGGGCCACTGACGATCAGCAGAACTTTATCTGCTGCACTCCCCATTTGTAACAAACTTTAACGGGTCACATCATTTCCTATTACGTTTCCAGTTTTTCCTTCTCTTTTGGTGTCGTGGAAGCGCTTCAGTACGACAAAGAACAAACCCGAACCTTAAAGACAGCTGTTTGGTCCAGCTAAGGAAAGAGAGCGGTGCGGTGCCCAACGCGCTACGTGGATATTTGTGGTTTATCAACGAAGCAGATAAAAAGCCCGTTTAGTTAGTAAACAAAGAGGTGCTGGACTCACGCTGACACTGTGGCAAAATGGAAAACACGCCAAACCAGCACTCATCAAACTAATCACCCGCGGCGCTCCTTACCTGTGATAATCTCCCGCTTGCCTTCATCCAGGTGACTAGAAATCACATCCCCCATGATCAGTGAAGCGTCCCACGCGAACGCTGCGTCAGACCGACAACTACTTTTTAAGACAAACAATAAAGTCTATAGAGACGTGTCTCCTGCCACAGCAGCCCTGTCCGCTCATGAAATGACTGCAGCGTCAGTAATAACGGGTGGTACCAAACACTCAAGTCGAAGCTGTCGAAAGGAAGTTCAAACTGTGTAAGAACTGTGCGTTTTTCTCTCGGACAGACACACCCTCCTAAGTAGGAGGAGAACTTCTGCCGTGCGGCCACGTTACGTTAAAGTCTCGTTGGGAAACAGCAGACCCAGCGCTGTGGGACAGGGAAGGTTATTATAGAGCAGCTGGACAATGGAGACGAAGTCAAAGCAGTAAAAAAGAAGATACAATGGCAAGAGAGAGAGAGTTGGTCACACAGGTTTAAATAACACACTAAAGAAGATGAATAAGCACGAGACAGGGGATTATGCATTTTGTGGACAGGAGGAGACATTTGAACGTGTGATGTTAGAATGCGCTGAATACAGGCAAATACTCACATTACAGAAAAGCAGAGTTCAGTTAAGGGTGCACGAAATATTACAAAGGAACGCAGGGCGATATTTGGGTTTTTAAGAGCAAGTGGTGTTTATATGAGAATATAGATGTATAAACTGACTGAGCCACACTCCAGTCCAGAAGGTGGCGGTAATGCACCTTGTTCGCCAACCGCAGCAAATAGCGACCACAGGGCTGTAGCCATGATACAAAGAAATCCTGAGGCCAACACAATCACCATTATTATTTTCCTTTTCCTTCACCTCGATGGAAAACATCATAAGATCAAGAAAAGCTTCGAAGGATAATTGTTTCTGTAATTTTACACTGTTTTTGTTGATTAACAAACGTTTCCATCATTAATGTTTGATGGAAGATGGAAGAAGAAGGAAAACAGCAAAATGATAAATTACAGTTTTATTACAAAATGAGTTTGAAGAATCCATGTTCCTGCCTCTAAAACTATATTAAAATTACTGTCGTTAAATATCATTTCGGCCCACAGGATCTTAGCTCGGCCACTTCACCACGCTGGAGGGCGTCTCCTATTTTGACCTCAGGACTCCCATATTCCCATATCCCCTCCATATTCGCCACAGATGTTTCTGTATACTATGCTGGACACTTGGTTATGGCGTTCCAGTTCCTGTGCTGCCATGATTAGTGCCTCTGTGCTGTCTTTCAGTCCAGCTTTGTCCAGCCTGGTAGGATTTCTGGATATCAGCCACCTCCTCTATCTGCCGGTGGTACCGTGCAGGGGCCTGTCCTTCCATGATGGTTCCTCCTCTTCCTCCTCATTCCTGGGCTTCTGCTGCCTGAGGTATTCACTGAGCACGCGGTCGGTTGGGCTCATCTTCCTGATGTATTCGTGGATGTTTGTTGTCTCGTCCTGGACTGTGGTGCTGACACTCACCCGGCCTCCTTCCTTCCACTTAGCGTACAGCCTCAGGGTGCTGCTTGGGGTGACCCGTGGCACATTACGCACATGGACATAAATACGTATTTCTTACTTGTCGGTGCTGCGTACTACACAATAACATTCAATATTTAGTATTTACTGTTAGTTACAGTTATCTAGGTTATTGCTGTGGTGTCATGTTTAGTGTGTTTATTGTGTTGCTCTCTTTTGCTTGTTTTTGTTTCCTTGTTTTTTGTGTCTTCTCTTACGGTCCTTCTTCCCCTCTGTTTTTCTTTCTCTCTCCCTTTCTTATCCCCCAGTCATGTCTGTCCCGTCTGTAACAACTTGAAATAAAATAAAAGAAATAATAATAATAACAAAGGTCAACCAAATGGACCAATATGGCAAGGCTGTGATGATCCACTTGGTAAAGTAAATCAGTTGGGCATCTTTCTTGGCCGTCAGACAATAATTCTGATGGCTAAAGATCCAAACGGGACAGGCAAAAAAACCAAATTGATAAAACGTGTAAAAGGAAGATGTCCAGCGATAAAACAGACAGGCTTTCCTTCTTTCCTTCTTACACAAGAAATATCTTGTAACTCACCAATCTCATGGACTCACGCTCAAAGAAACCACATAAACTTCCCCTAAGCAAACTAATGTGTACACTTGTGTCTGCATTCATATTTTGTTAAATGCGAACAAAATGATGGCAGAAGCGCTGCCAAGTGTCTGCACAGACAGAGAGGCTTCAGTTAAGAGGGAAGAAAAAGAATCTGTGTTCACGTTCAATACTTGAATTTTAAAAAACAAACAAAACATTTTCAGAAACATTTGTGGATGTTTGTTTGTTTGTTTGTTTGTGTTACTTGAACACTAAAGTGGCCCTCCAATGAGACGACAGTGCCAGCAGCGGCCCACAGCTCATTTGACCCCTGATTTTAGACTATATTTTTCACTACACCAACAATTGATAAATATCTTCTACAAACACGTTTCGAAAAATCTGAGACAACATAACAGCGATACTGGAAAAGCTACATTACTGAAGGTGAGTGAAACATTTGGTTCAGGTTGGTTAGCACAGTAGAAAATTTACAAATAAAAACAAAACAAATAAACAATAAACAGTGTCGTAAAATGATTTGTTTTTCAAAATAAAACATTTTACTCTTCTCTGTCCTTCTGGCTCACATTTGTGGATATTTGAACTCACAAGTTAAATGTATATTCTGCAGCATCTCTACTATTCCGCGTAACTCTGCACTGAGTACGCGTGAGAGCGTTGACTTGTCTTCTGCTGCCCTCGCGTGGACACCAAACAGCGTCTAAGTGCGCCATCATACCATAATCATCTCAGTAACTCTTGATGTACATTAGATATAAACTCACATTATATATACCTAATACTGATTTATTATCCCCGATCCATTATTTCATTTTCATGTAAGGGCTCATAATCGAGGCGCGGACGAGGCTTTCCAGAGTTTCAAAATAAAAGTACTTAAATTTCAGTCTGTGGGAAATTGACAATTTAGGGACAAAACTTGACCTGATAATCTAGATTTTTTACATCCACAAGTAAAACACCTACTTTACATTTTTCATAATAACAATAATAATGATAATAATAATAATATATTGCCTGGTTTGCAATATAGCCCCTTTAAGTCAAAAGTGTCCAAACAGATTACACTTATGTTGCAGTTCAGTGCAGCGAACTTCAGCGTTTTCTGCTCATCACATCTTTTTGACCATTTTCATGTTAGTTTCACTCCTGTAAGCTATTTGGTGGAGCAAACTAGAGCTTACAGGATATCACATTTTCAGTTTACTTTATTCTACCTATTCCAAAATCTAGGATGAAGGAGGAGTTGTTGATATGTATTAGTTGACTTACTTTAGAACACTTGCTATTCAGTATTTTGTTAAAGGGAAACCAGGAAACCAGCTCGCCTGCATGATTTGACTTGAAACCTCAGGAGAGGTTCTCTCTCTCCCGTTTAGCCTGTTTTGCTATGCTCGCCTAACTGGAGGCTTTTATTTTGAATTTAACTGGAACGACTGGGTGTTACTTACTATGATGAGCTTTACAGTAGTAATAGCTCCACTCGGTTTTCTTTGGAGAGCAGGACGCGCACTGACGGGATCATCATGGCACCGCTGGGACTAAAAGCCATTGTTGGAGAAAGTAAAAAAATTTTTATTCTTATTTAATTCTTATTTTTATTCTGATTGTTGTTGTAACGTGGGGCCGAGCTGCTCCTTACTTTTTATTAATGAAATGTTGGTGCGCTAAGACGCACGGAATCACTGGAGCAAAGCATCTGCTCATAACATCTGAAGTGTCGCAGGCAGTGAATTAATTGCACTATTCGCTGGTGTTCTGCTAAATTCTGCCGTTATTGCCCGTTATTGTGTTGTCAGTGTAAAAGCATGGAGCCCAGGTCCGATGTAAATCCGGTCGCGCTAATCTTTGTGCGGATTAAATGCTTTGACATAATTCTCTGGGGAAGACCAGAGGTGGAGGAGGACAGATCCGACTCTGGCTGCCTCAATAACCGAAGAAGCCTTAGTTTATACTGCCTTTACTATCCCAGACCTGTTTCTTCCCCTCGTGCATCGATTCCACGGTAGTTGTGAGATTTTCACTGATTTTCGATTTGTGTTAGTTGCGCTTAATAAATCTTTAGACTTCCAAAAACAGCACGCACCCAAACGGCTAAAGGGAGGTTCAGTGAACTTGGCAGTGATGCGCCTTCACTAACTCATTGAGTAACCATATTAATAAAACTGGTTACAACCTATCAAGCCTTTGGATAGTGACTGTGCAAGTTATTGAAATACTGTCACAATTTAAATACATGTTAGCAGTGACATGGCCGTACACGGACAGGAAAGGTCTGACATTTACTCTAGACCAGTATAACAGCTCTATGCAGATCATATTTCCATTTAAAGGCAGAGATTTAGGCTATTTAAAGGATGTTGAAGAAATTCATCAAAGAAAATCAAAAATCAGACAGTTGCTGTCAAACAGTCGTATTGTTTAGATTGTGATGGAAATGAGACAGCTATGCTGGAAAACAACCGAAAATCAAGTGTTATTTAAAAACAAAATCACAAGGTAACAATCGCTCAGAAAAATACTAATGCAATACTGTAAAGTACTTAAATCCTAAGAAAAGTCGTTGGATGAAAGCACAGGTGTAGGCGTCACGATATTTACGACACAAAGACTCGTCCCCTGCTCTCATGAGCATCCCCTGAAAATCGTCTATGTCGAGTTTCATTGGGTGGAAATTTCATGTTTTAAACCTTGAAATCTATGCAGAGAATTAGACAGCTGTAAGCATGTAACGCTCACAGCTGCCTTGGTTGAGGATCCTCAGAGAAAATAATGGTAACATTCAGCTGCACACATGCTTCAACAGAAGAAAACAAAGTATTCACATTACAGTGCATTCATGCTCTCATCTGAGAATGCGTCGTGATCACAGAGACTGTCTGCGAGTCCAGAAACTTCCAGGTGAATCTGAGCAGTGAAGGGTCACATCAGAATGAATGATAGTGAGGCTGTGATGTCAGAGGGAGTGCCCAACAGGTTATCTGTCTGCAGACCAAAGTCATGACCATAGATGAGGGATTTAGTTTATGTTGCCCAAACATCAAAACGTTGTCTCTCATGAACACACTGTACAACATGATGACAGTGTTTGTCAGGAAAGAGAATAGTGAATAGGAGAGCTAGAACTGAAGCAACAGCCGACTGTGCCTGCTGCCCGTCAGGCGGTGCTCCGTTCTTCCACAGGCACTTACACCTAATCCAGCGGACTAATTGGATAAACAGGACTATTCACTGACTTCACTGTAGTGTGTCTCTGACAATAGCTTTTCTCGTCATGTAGCTTGGTCTACCTGATAAAGGTGTATCGGCTCATTGAGGTGTTGTGTCACAAATAATGTGCCTAAATCGATCATTTACAGTTATTGTAAATTCCTGCATGAGATGGCTGGCCTCACTGTGTGACTGTCATGTCACTGCAATGTGCTTATGTCAGCTGAACAGCAGCTCTTCAAGCTTAACGATACCTTTTGGAGGAACATGATATGTAGACTTATTTTGGAGAGCAAGTGTTTGTGTTTATCAGTGTGTGTGTGTGTGTGTGTGTGTGTGTGTGTGTGTGTGTGTGTGTGTGTGTGTGTGTGTGTGTGTGTGTGTGTGTGCGCGCACACTGATGCAGCCATGTATGCTGCTTTCCTGTGATGTCACGTCCGCTGACACAGAAATAGCTGTGAGCAGTAGGGAGTAGTGGATGGGGTAAGAGGATTGGGAGCAGATTAGAGGCAACAATTGCAGTGGGCCTGTCTCTCAGTCTCTCCGTGCTCATTCTCACATCCTGGACATGTGCTTAAATCCCCAATAAGGGAAACCTTGACACATTTTAACAGAATATTGGGAAATACTAGATTTGCTCTGCTTAAAAAACAATAAAAGAAAAAAGAATGAACTAATATCTTTTAGAAATGTCTCTTTGTGTTACTCTGTCTCTGTGAAAACAGTATTTTTTCCCTTCCTAGTTCTCTAGTGTTTTGCAAATTCTTCATAACGAAATGTTTTAAATTGTCAAACATTAGATTTTAATACCAGACAAAAACAAACTGGGCAAAGAAGAAAACGAAACTTTAACAGAACCTGAATCCAAAGATTAACAAACATACAAAACTAGAAAGACTATTGAACTCAAACCACGACAGCTGCGCCAGAAGCTTGGACGCTTATGATTCACCAAATGTAACCAGTCGTTCTTCAGCCCGTGTCATTGGTCTGCAAATATGGAAATAACTTTGAAGTCTAATCAGTGTATTGTTCATACATGTTGCACTGCTATTATTTTCTATTTTATGGTTAAATTGTTATAATTTGTAATTAAAATTAGACACAAGCTCTGAAAAAGGATTTATGTTACAAATTTGACATCCACACAGCCAAACATGTAAAATCACTGACGTCAGTTCAGTGCTTACATTTCTGTGGGAGATCTCCTGAGCTGTGACCATTGTGAAAGTTCAAGTATCAAACCTGATTCAAACAGAAGATTCGCTGTTATGCATCTATCGGCGTAAGTGTTTGCATGATAATCAAAATGCTGTTTGAATGTGGCTTAGAGCAAAACGTGCTTTGACTGCTCAGAGTTGAAAAGTCCAATAAAAGTATCCAAAGTACATTAACCAATCAGGTGAGGGGACAGGTGGCTGCACACATGTCAGCAGCATCCTCGCAGTGAATGCACCAAGGTGAAATAATAAGCTTTGCTGCAATTTGGCAAAGTCTGGTGTCAAATGAATAGTTTCTGATTTATACCTGCTACAAGAGTATTAAAAATCTTCTGACCGAGAGCAAAATAAAAGCATCTGTGATGCCTGAATAGAACTAAAATTCAGCATTGAATGGCTCCTCGCATTATTCCTGAGGTGGCAGCAGCACGTCTGTGACCATGTTTGTGTGTTTCTCAAAGATGAGATTAGAGTGGAAAATTACCCCCAACTGATTTTACATGTGTACATAAAAGACCTGTAGAGGACTTGATGCCCGATGTAGCTTTTCTGAACCAATAATAACAGTTTTTGTTTCATCTTAGTTTAACTTCAGGACCTTTGCACACATCTGTTAGACAGTGTATAGAGTGGGAAAGGTTTGCTCAATCAGTGGCTCTCACTGGAATGCAGAGCTGCCATCAGCACAGCAGTCTTATTAAATGTCATATGCCAGTATAATGTGACCTAGTGGTAGCATATACAGTGTAGACCTTTGGGGGACTCCGCTGCATAATATGGAAAAACATACAAAATATGATTTAAACGACTGCAGAGCTGTCGTAGATATACCAACCCAGTGCTACAGCCTCACTATGAAACTGTAATGATCCACTATATTAAATGCTACACTTGGGTCACATAGTACAAGAACAGAACATTCATCAGTATTGCTGCAACACAGTGAGCTATGATATCACCCTAACAAGCACAGTCTCAGGACTGTCCAAACCCTGACTGAGATGTTGTTCTGACTGCATGTTTCAGAAGGCTGAAGACAGTTATAATAGATAAGATAAGATAAGATAAGATAAGATAAGCTTTCTTAGTCCCACACGTGGGAAATTTGTTTTGTCACAGCAGGAAGTGGACAGTGCAAAAGTTATATAGCAAAAATTAGAATACAATAAGAATAATAGACTGTACACAACTGTACAGAAGAGAATAGAATAAAATAAAATACAATATACAATAGGATAAAAATAGAATACAAATTCTATATACAACTGAGTAAAAATACAACTGAGGTCACTTTTATAGCATGTGGACTGTAATCGTAGCAGCCAAGGATGAAAACATCACTGAGAAGTTATGGGAAAATATTATCAATAAAACAAGCAAGAGTTAGAATTTTTTATTTGATTTGATTCATTTTATTCTTTAAAAAAGTTTAGAAACTTTAATCTTAACGTGATCATCAAAGCTTTCATCTCTTGGTGATGTATATGATGATGATTCATCTTCATCCATCCAGTTCCAGTCTGCAGGATTGTCTTTTAAGAATGTGAATGTCTTTATTGATCCAGGCCACCAACAAGCACCACATTTCTTCTTTACCTTAAAAGCTGCAGGAACCTAGAGTGGACATGCAAAGAAGGTTAAAATGATTCTCTAGTCTTTCCTGTCTGAGATAGAAGGAACATTTCTGAAAATGTTTCTCATTGAGAACGCTCCTGCTTGTTTACTTGGAAACATGATATCAAAGAAAATACCTAATTGTTCTGATACAAATAAATACATTTAATATGAACTCATTAACACTGAAGAATGTCCACAGTTATGTGTAAGCCCAGTAACATGCTTTATAAAATCGTGTTAATTTATTATACCGAGGTGTCAACATTAAGATTAAAATCCCCAGCTGCTCAATCACGTTGGCAGCTGCTAAAATAAAACCAATTCTGTCACAGCAGCACTTTGAGACAGTGATCCAGGCCTTTGTTAGCACTCAGCTGGACTGCTGGACTTTATAAAGGGGTCAGTGCTTCATAGGTTACTCGTCTACAGAGGAGGCAAAATGCTGCAGCTCGTCTTGTAACTGGAACTCGAAAGTTTGAGCACATTTCTCCTATTTCAGCTCCACGTCACTGGCTGCCCATTCCTTTTAGGATTCATTTTAAAATTCATTTATTTGCTTTTAAAGCTCTCCATGGCCTCGCCCCATGTTATCTCTCTGAGCTGCTACAGCCTCATACACCCGCTCTGTCAGGTCAGCTGATCAGCTGCTCCTGCATGTACCCAGGACTGGGCGTAAACTTAGAGGAGATCCTGCTTTTGCTGTAGCAGCTGCCAAACTGTGGAACGAGCTGCCTTTAGAGATCAGACGGCTTCTTCTCTGCCTGTTTTTAAATCACTCCTGAAAACCCAGCTCTTCACCCTGACCTTTGACACCACGTGAGATGTTGGTGTTTAGTTTAGTTTAGTTGATTCTATGTTGGTCTGTTTTAATTTTAATTCATTATGTGTTTTATTTATTTATTTATTTTTTATTTTATTCTATTGTCTTATTTACTGTATCACACTTTCATGCTGTGCTGGCTATTTTAAAGCTCTTCATAAATAAAGCACTTTATAAAGTGCTTGGATTACTTAAAAGAAACAAAGAAGGTAAGAAAACAACAAACAGATGGTGTCAGTAAGAGCGGTCTCTCTGCTGTGACACCAGCAATGCTTTTGTTTTGCCAACATGCAGAGATAGATTATTGTCCTTGCACCAAAGTGCCAGCTGTTGCACCTCCTCTCTGTAAGCAGCAGCATCATCATCGTCCCAGCGCTCTGGTGTCATCTGCAAACTTGATAATGTAGTTTTTGTTGGAGCTGGAGGTGCATTTGTGGGTCAGCAGCGTGAAGAGTAGCGGTCTCAGCACACGTGCCTGCAGGGTGGGAGGGGGCCATGCTCAGTGTGATGGTGTTGGATTCCAACCTGTGCTCTCTGGGGTCTATCAGTGAGGTCCAGGATCCAGTTGCAGTGGAGCAGGGCAGGCTTGCTGATCAGCTGTTGGTGAATGATGGTGTTGAATGCTGAGCTGAAATCAGTGAACAGCATTCTTACGTGGGCGTTACGTTGATCCAGGTGTGACAGGGCCAGGTGGAGTGCCAGTGAGATCGCATCGTCTGTTGATTTGCTTTGACTTCATGATGATTGGAGTAAGTATTAGTGGGCGGCAGCCTTTGAGCTCCGAGGCTGCAGCTGTCTGTGACACAGCAGCTTGGCTCAGGGCAGCGGTTCTTAAAGAGTTCTGACAGGTGGGGCGCAAGTTATCGTGAGGATTGGGAGGAGTTAAAATGGAAAAAATGGAACGCCACAAGGAAGCATAGTTAGCCCGTTATTGTTTTCACTGCTGATAAATGATGTGTTTAAGAACATAGAGGGTGGAACGGGGTTTTCACTTTCTTCAGACGATGGGGCGATGTGGGCAAGAGGACGACGGTTAGACTTTTTGGTAAAGAAAGTACAGGCGGCAATCACAGCTCATATAAATGGGGGTTTAAACTCTCAGCTGATAAGACTAAATAATGTTTTTACGAGAAAAAGAGTTGGTGTTGACATCAGGGTCAGATTATATGGACAAGCATTACAAAGGGTAAAACAATTTAAGTTTTTGGGGTTGTGGTTTGATGAAAGGGTGACATGGACTGTACATATTCAGAAAATAATAGACGGATGCAAGAAAGTGTTAAATATAATGAGGTGCTTAGTGGGAACTGACTGTGGGGCTGATAGGAAATCTTTAAAAGCTTTATATACTGGGTTGATTAGGTCAGTATTGGATTATGGGTGTGTAGTATATAATTCTGCTGCCAGAACAAGTCTTCGTAAGTTGGATAGTATCCAATATCAGGCGCTAAGACTCTGCACAGGTGCATTCAAAACAACATCTGCAGCAGCTGTACAGGTAGAAATGGGGGAAATGCCATTACAAACAAGAAGAGAGCAACTGACACTGACTTACTGGGCAAGTTTACAAGGACGTGGTCAAGATCATCCGACAAAAACTGTTTTCCAACCGTGCTGGGAAAAAGAGAAAACACAATTGAAGAGCTTTGGGTCTCTTAAATTCACATACAGTGCAGGAATATATTAATCAGTATTATAGTCAAAATCTACACAGATGCATCAAAGAATACAGCCAACCAAAGCGGGATAGCATTTATACTTCCTGAGTTTAATATCAAGGTGGGGAAAAGGATCAGTGACGATTTATCAGTGTGCACAGGAGAAATGGTTTCATTATTGTTAGCAGTCCAGTGGATTGAAGAAACAAAACCACTAAGATCTGTGATATGTTCAGACTCGAGCTCATCACTGGCCAGTCTGCAAGACAGTCACTCAGACTGCAGACTGACATTCTGATAGAGATCCAGCAAACATTGTTCAGACTTGTTATGATGGGGCTTATGGTCACATTCTTATAGATACCAGCGCATCATGGAGTTAAAGGAAATGAAACAGACTGGACAGCAAAAGTCGCAACGAGGAGACCGATGGTAGATATTAGTGTGAGTAGGACGGAGCTCAAGAGTAGAATACGATACAAAATGAAGGAAAGGTGGCAGAAGCAATGGGAGGAGGAGAGGAAAGGGCGATGGTTTTATAAAATCCAAAGGAAAGTGGGGGAAATGAGAAGTACAGGCCGAAACAGGAGAGAGGAGACGATTATATCTCGACTGAGATTCGGACACACTGGTTTAAATAGCACATTGTTTTTAACAGATAAACACTGTACAGGGGAGTGTGGCTGCAGCAGGGAACAGGAAACAATAGAACATGTTTCCTTGAATTGTCAGAGGTTTGATATTGAAAGGAGACAACTGCTCAAAAAGCTGGACGATATGGACGTGAAGTTGGACTTGATTGATTTGTTTCACACGACCTCTGTAAGTGAAAGTTATCGGGCTGTATTTTGGTTTTTAAGGCAGACCCATTTGTTCGAGAGAATTTGAATTTTTTTTTTTGTCATTTCGGTCCACACCATCACGCCCTGCCGCAGCTCTGCCGTCAAAAACAGGCTCCCTGCAGCCACTAACAGTGAGTAGTATTAAACTCTCACTAAATTATATATTTTTCATCTCTGCTCACCAGTTTCTGGATCTTTTGTTTTTATAAGACTAAGACTGAACTTTATTTTTCCATGTTTGGCGATGTTCACATTCTGTTTAACTTGTTGCTTTTTTGAAGAAGTGCTGCAGACGAATGAAGCAGTCGAGTGACAAAAGTTAGTTGCTTGAAATGAAAGTTGTTTGTTTAAAACAAAAATTACTGACGGATTCAGTGAATCCTTCGGGGGGATAATATTTCTGCCATGTGAGGAATGATGTAAAAAGACTGAGAACCACTGGTTCAGGGAGATGTTGAAGACGTCTGCTCGGACGTCAGTCAGCTGACGATGAGGCGGCCTACATGGATGAAGTGAAGAATCTGGCATCGTGGTGCCAGGACAACCACCTCCAGCTGAACGTCAGCAAGACCAAGGAGCTGGTGGTGGACTTCAGAAGGGGTCAGCACAGAGACTACAAGCCCATCATCATCAATGGAGCTCCAGTGGAGAGGGTGCAGTCCTTCAAGTATCTTGGTGTCCACATCTCCTCAGACCTGACATGGGCTGCCCACATTCAGGTCCAGACCAAAAAGGCTAGGCAGCGCCTGTATCACCTACGACAACTGAGGAAGTTCAGGGTCTCTCCAAAGATCCTCAGGATTTTCTATACAGGCGCTGTGGAGAGCATCCTCACACAGAACATGACATCGTGGTTCGGGAACAGCTGTGTGAAGGACCAAAAAGCTCTCCAGAGAGTGATCCGTACAGCAGAACGCTGCTGCAGGATTGCTCTCCCCCCGCTTCAGGACACCTACACCAGGAGATGCCGGACTAGAGCAGATACTGAAGGACCCGTCCCATCCTGGCAACAAACTGTTCCAACTTCTGCAATCTGGTAGAAGGTTCCGCATCATCCGGGCAAGGACAGAGAGACTCAAGAGGAGCTTCTATCCCCAAGCCATCCGTGCCCTAAACACACACACCCGCCCTCTCACATCATCTATAATTGACTGAGACAGGACTCTTCCAGACACTAAACCAAGGCACAATGTACATTTCAATTCCTTTAATTTTAAATATGTTTATATTGTCTATCCTGTAAAATAGTCAGATGTCTATTCATATTAATGTACAGAATTCACCTGCTTGCTGCTACTACTGCACATTCACCCAGTGTATATACTATATGTATGTATATATATATATAATGTTCTTCCTCTACACCCCCCCCCCCCCCAATTTTTGCACATGTCGAGGAGCGTGTCAGGCTACATTTCACTGTGTGTTATACTTGTATAACTATGCATGTGACAAATAAAGAACCTTGAACCTTGAACCTTGATCAGCACAGGCTGTGAGGACAGTATATTGTCTGGTGCAGCAGCTTGTGGGGTGACTTTAGCAAGACTCCTTCTCACATCGTGGACAGGGACAGCACTCGTTTGTCTGGCGAGGGGTGGTTTTCTGTGCTGGCTCCTTGTTTTGAGTCTCAAACCTGGCGTAGAATGAATTAAGTGCTTCTGGCAGAGAGGCGGGGCCTTGTAATGATGGCTTGGATGTCTTGCCACATTCGCTGAGAATCTCTTGAGCAGGCGAAGTAATCACTGACTTTCTTTGAGCACTCAGGCTTTGTTAGCTTGATGCCCCAGCACAGATCGGGTCTTGTCAGTCTGAGCGCTGCCTCGTCGTTGGCCTTGAAGGCACCAACCCGTGCTTTCAGTAGTTCTTGAACGCCTGCAGTAAAGCATGGCTTCTGGTTAGTGCATGTTGTGACAGTTTTGATGATGGTGGCATCTCCAATGCATATGTCACTGTCTCAGCATACTCATTTATGTCTATGTGATGTTCAGTGGTCGCCGCTTCTCTGAAGACGCTCAAAACTGTAACTACACTGCACTCTCCAGATTTTATTTTACATTTCTGTTATAAGACCAAACTTAGCCAAGGTGGACAGAAGTCACAATTAGAGCAGGGCGATATGGCCAAAAATATTTATCACGATATAGATTTGAAAATTTGCGATAACGATATAACTGACGATATAATTGATGTGAGACAAAATGCAACTCCACAACTTTGCTAGCGTTTACAGCATCCTGCCATGCGACTGTATTTGTCTCTAACCCTCAGGAACCTTCACATTAACTTTTATCGAGTGGAAAAGTGTTAGCTTAAATCCTGCAGCTTCACTGTTTATGTTATGCTAACATAGCTGTGTCGCTAGCGATCACGTAGCACATCATTATATAGCAGCTAGCCCAACTTCAGTAACTTTACAAACATCTCTGCTGTTTAGTTTCCTGTCTTCATTTATGTTGGAAGTGACAGCAGAGCTGTACATTTGAATTTTTTCAGAAATCTCTCAGTCAGAACATGCTATATCATGTTTAGGTAACTAGCGAAACTAGCGAGCTAACTTCCGTTAACCACCTGCTAACTTCTAACTCCGTTAAATGTAATAAATTCTGTTTTCATGGATGCCTGGATGCTAAACTTCATAGTTACACCTGGTAAAGCAGCAACGCTGATCGTTTTATTAAAGATGAAAGAATTTAGACAGTTTTTAACTCTCAGTGACGCTGCAGTGTTCGTTTGACTTTGGGACTGACGGACAAACACCAAACCACTTCCACATCACTGAAGTGGCTCCATTTTTACAAACCTATTCTGGTTCATCCGTTTCACTCAACGATCCGCTTTCTCCATTCTCATTCTCCGTTGCCGCCATGCTTTTTCGGCCATGTGCGTATGAAAACAAAGGCACTGCACATGCGGGTTTTACCCATATTCTAACGCGATATTTCATTTTCTTATCGTTGCCTAACATTGTACCGGTATTACCGTGAACGGTATGATATGGCCCAGTCACAATGGAATTGTAGGTTGGAAATTTTCAATTTCAGTTCAGCTGGGTTTTTTTTTATTTAGCAACAACAGCCGAACACTTAATAAACTGGACGAGGCAGCAGATTTTCTAGGTTTGCACAAACTAGTCTGTTAGTTATTAAGACTGGAATATCAAAAATGGGCAACTGGCAGATTTATGACCTGATGTGTGAAAATGCTCTAACTCTTGATTGAACTGTACAATATACACAAAATGTTTTGTTTACAGAGATAATGAACAACGTCATCAAGAAGGCAAGAGAAAAAGGAAAATGGAAGGTAATTGTCATTAACATCATTATTCATACGAAGTTGGATATCTGTGATTCAAAGATAAACAAAGACATTCATTAAGTATCAGATATAGTAGTTTCCTTTGCTATGTGTGATTTTATTATAGGTTTTGGTGGTGGACAAGCTGAGCATGAGGATGGTGTCCTCCTGCTGTAAGATGACAGACATCATGTCTGAGGGAATCACTAGTAAGTACTACCAACCCAGCCACACCCAGCTCACTTGTATGGAAGCCCGTTTCCGCCACAAAAAAAAAAAAAAAGGATCCATAACTCAAAATTTCGAGTTATTTTCTCGAAATTCTGAGTTATTTTCTCAAAATTCCAATTTATTAACTCAAGATTTTGAGAAAAGCAACTCGAAATTTCGAGTTAGCGCTGCCAATCAGTAATCTACGTGAATGACGTCATTTCCTCGTTACCCGGAAGCTGAAGCCTCAGCTACAAATGCTACAGCTAAGCTACCGGTATTACATCCAGTCGTGAATGCACAGATTGCTGAGTGTTTTCAGCCTGGCTTCACAAATGATGAAATCCCTGTGTTATTAGCTGAATCACATGGTGTTGCTATCAGCAAACGTACTCGCGAAAGCGCCAATTTGTTGGGATCCGTTTTTGAGTGTGCGTTCCTCTGCGCCATATGCTTCCGGGTAACAAGAAAGCGACCTCATTCACGTATATTTTTGATTGGCAGAGCTAACTCGAAATTTTGAGAAAAGTAACTCGAAATTTTGAGTTATGGATACTAGCTGTTTTGTTTTTATTTAGTGACGGAAACGGGCTTCCATACACTTGACCTGTAGCTGTGTAGTTAGTTTAATCTGTTTTAAATAAATCAAATTTAACTCTAATTTCTAATTAAGTTAAATGTATCCAACAGTGTTTACAGTGTGAAAATATTTCTATATTTATTTATTTTTTTGCAAGGTAATTGAAATATTAGAAAAGGATAAGATCAGCTGTGCGGTTCCTCGGTCGTTGATCCAGTGTTTAGTTTATTTTCCTCTGTTCTCAGTTTAAAGTTTCTTATTGATTTCCAGTGTTCTTGTAATTATGTTGTGAATTACATGCTGGAGTTCAATGTTCGTAGTTGTGATCTAGTCCCAGAGTTTGACTTCATGTTTATTTTTCTTATAGCAGTCTGTTGAATACCGGCTGTTTAGTCTTCCCTACGTATCCCATGCCCGGTGTACGTGTCTTACTTTCCAATCCATCAGTCATGTGCCAGTTTTACTTCCCCCTTTGTGTTTCGTTAGATTCTGTTCACCTGTTCATTGTCCTCATGTGTGTATTTAAGCCTTCTGTTTTCTTCAGTTCCTTGTTGCATTCTACCAACAGGTGTGTTCCAGTATTGTTTTTTACTTTTGCAAGTTCCAATAAAAAAAGCTGTCTTTTATGAGTTCACTATTTTGAATAAAAATGTCAGATTAAAGACAGGCTTTGGTATCCGTTCCCACCAGAACATTGCTGACTAAATAGTACTTTAACTGTGAGAAACATGGCACCAGGTAGTGACGGTGTGATGAAATCCCTTGAATGTGTCGACTTTTTCCAGCCAATTGCTTTGCCAAAAGGCAGATCACACGAAGCTCCGTCCAACAGCTCATTTGGGAGTACTGCTGCGATGATGCATGTGGGCTACATACCAAACGTAATGATTAGGGATGTTACTGGCCATTAATTTCTTAGTTGACTAACTGTGGAAAAAATTCCACTAACAACTAGTCTAAAATTAAGAAAAACTCAGATCCATCCATCCATCCATTCGCTTCCGCTTATCCTTTTCAGGGTCGCGGGGGGCGCTGGAGCCTATCCCAGCTGTCATAGGGCGAAAGGCGGGGTACACCCTGGACAGGTCGCCAGTCTGTCGCAGGGCTAACACACAGGGACAGACAACCATTCACACTCACATTCACTCGCACATTCACACCTAGTGACAATTTGGATTAATCAATTAACCTATCCCCACAAGCTGCATGTCTTTGGACGGTGGGAGGAAGCCGGAGTACCCGGAGGGAACCCACGCAAACACGGGGAGAACATGCAAACTCCACACAGAAAGACCCCGGCCTGATGGAGGAATTGAACTCAGGACCTTCTTGCTGTGCGGCAACAGTGCTAACCACCGTGCCACCCAAAAAAAACAACTCAGATATTAAGTTAAATTTAAGAACCATCCATTTAATGGAAAACGTCAAAACTAATATCAGAGGTGTTTTGGAGAAAGCTAATTTCCGCCACATGTAGAAGCTTCGTCAGTTCTAATGTCGAGTGGTGGAGAGTCCCAGATTTAAGTCCTGGGGGAGTGTCCCCAAGAGGGGATCCTTTAATCACACGAGTCAGCAGTGTTGGGCAAGTTACTTTGAAAAAGTAATTAATTATAGTTACTAGTTACTTCTTCAAAAAAGTAACTGAGTTAGTAACCGAGTTACAAGATTCTAAAAGTAATTAATTACTTGAAAAGTAACTATTTCGTTACTTTAAAAAAAACCAAAACGTTTAACCCTTTTGATGTTTCCTCCACATTTCAACTTTAAAAAGTATTTATTTGCCTTGTTTGGTATCATCCTTTTCAGCACAACCTCACGTGTCTGAATTTACAGTTATGTTTTCATTTTGACATATTGTATTAACACAATTGATCTAAAATCAGACAAAACACATAAAATCCGAGTAGAAAAAGTTATATTTTTACTGTAACAACCACAAACATGTTTAATGAATCATGTTTCATAACTTTAAATGCAAAAATAAATTGACAATTTTAAAATTATATGTACAACATCACAGCCTGATACCTGCAGGTCTGACAGCAGCAGGTGCATCACTCCTGTTTCTATCTGGAGACAGCAGTCACCTCATTGTTCTGACACACAACACAAAACTATCCACAACACTACACACTAACTACACAAGACAACACGTCACTCCTAAATCTTCCCCCTCTTCCTAAACAACCAAATGTCATGTTGCCATGTCATTTTTTGATTTGTGATTATATATCGTTGTTGGGATGATAAGTGTCTTATATTGGGATATGAGACTTTAACCAGCCTGATGAACGCACTGACCTTGCTCTTTATCCACTTCAGTTGTCGAAGATATAACAAAGCGGCGTGAACCTCTGCCCAGCATGGAGGCCATCTACCTGATCACACCCTCAGACGAGGTAAATAAAGCAGTTCCTCTACAGCAGGGGCGTCCAGCTGCAGTCCTTGAGAGCTGCTGTCCTGCAGCTTTTAGACGCATCCTTGCTCCGACACACCTGAATCAAATGGGTGGCTTGTTACCAGGCCTTTGTCAAACTTGATAACCATTGATTCAGCTGGTTGGAGCAGCGATGCATCTAAAAGCTGCAGGACGGCAGCTCTCGAGGACTGGAGCTGGACACCTCTGCTCTACAGCCTCATTATGTGATTTTCTTCATTGCAAATGTTTGTCCATCAAATTAGAAACGACACTTTCCTTTGATTTGAATCCTTTACTACAATACATTTAGTTTGATGTTTGCTTTCAGTGATATGTAACTCACTCAACAATGTAGCAATGAATTATTAGTCTGTTCGTCTTTGCTCTTTCAGTCTGTCGAGGGTGTGATTGAGGACTTCAGAGACCCTCGGACTCCGAGGTACAAAGCCGCCCACGTCTTCTTCACTGACAGTGAGTAGACCAAAATCACACCCACAACATACACGATTTAGTTTTATTTATATAATTCCAAGTCATAACACATGTGGTCTCAGGACACTTTATATAACGAGGTTAAGACCATATCAGGATCACTACTCTCTAACTCGAAGCACGTTTACTGTATTTAAAAATCTTCACAGGTGTCTTTGGTTTCTGTATTTTTTCATCTGTCAGTATAGTTTCACAGCTGTTACTGGCTGGATGATGCTGTTTTGTCTTTCTTTTTTCCATTGGGAGATAAATACAACTGAATAAATGTAACTGAAAGTAAAATATCCTAAAATTTTAAGTTTTACAAAATGTAAAATAATTAGCAGCTTTTAATAGTACAAAATAGGCTCTTTGAGGAGTCACTATGACTAATAAATACCACTGCTAGTCCAAAATAGTAGATCATACAATACTGAAAACACATTTTAATAAAGTCCAACACGCCACACTGCAGCGGTGCTTTGTAGACAAGTGGGCAAAGTTACAGTCATTTAACTCGTGCAAATCCACGTGAATTTAGTACGCCTACATTTGCTTTTCAAAAAAGGAATTTAATTTGAAAAAAACAGGAAAAGAGTCTTTATCCAAACTTGGTCAGAGGGGTTACAGTCAGAGTGAGACGACAACAACAGGGCCCCTGAACACATCCTGGTCCCCAAACAGCTACAGATGCTCCACATATTTCCAATCATGCATGTCTCTATCACAGTATTTCACTGTGTTAAATGACTTTGGTTGTGCTTTTGGCTTTTTTTCCATTCCTTTGGAGTGTTTTAGGTTTTGTGCATGTGTAATGTCTGCCCAGCTTCCACAGCAGCATGTTGTTTTTTCTCGCCTGTGAAAGCTGAATGAATAAAAGACCTCCACAGCAGTGCAGGCTTTTCTTCCCTTTATCTGCTTCAGTGCTATGTTACAAAGTGAGTTATGTTTTTAAAGGCAGACACATTCTGCAAATTTCATGACAGTTTGCACACACAGACACAGGTCTGGTGGAAATGTTTTATTAAACTCAGACATGGTCATTGCAACATGGCTCCATAACAACACCTAATTAATGAAGTAGGTCTTTAGCATCGTTTATGGTGAATGACGCATAAACTTAAATTGACAACTTTATGGGGCTGATTTGACCATTTCCAGGCATTAGACCGTTCCAAACTCCTCCTCTGGATTTTATTGGAATCATTGTTTGGAACTTAAGAGCTGGTCAGTCTGAACTACTGACCATTTCCATTAAATCTGTCTGTGGTGTCAAGCAAATTTTAATAATTTGCCATGGACCAAACGTGGCTGTTATAAGTCTTTGAGACTCAACACATCCACTGGTAATGTTTCATATTAGTCATAGCACCAGTTAGTGAGAACGGGGAGCAGGCGGGTCCCAGTTCTGACTGAACAGAGCCATCTACAATGTGGTCATGAAAGCCTTAAAAGGTTAAGTGTTTCTTTTTATTGCCACTTTATTAAGGACGTGACCCTGACAGCAGGGTGAACTTTGTTTACTGTAACTCAAAGACACGCGAGCTCCAAATGTCACATGTTTGACAGAAGTCAAAGTATTCAGTCGTCTGAACGTGAGAGACATCTCTTTCCTAATCCATATTAATATGACGTGTTTTATCTTTGGCTGTATTTTGTTTTAATAATTTCTATATTTGTATTCCTCTGTTTGACTTTGATAAGCTGCCCATTACTACTGTAAATATGGACAGAAAAACTACACGTGCTTAATTATACTTTTATCTAAGACTGATTTAATGCGGCTGAAGTTATTTACAATTTTCACTCAAAAAAACCCCCAAAATCACTCCTTTGTTCAAATGTGTATTTTGGACAGAAAAGGAAACAGAATCCAGAACCATAAACACCATGTTGAGCCAAGCAGATAAAATAAATGAAACATTTAATTCTTACTCTGTAAAACCTACAGTTTCTCTAAGTAAACCAATATGTTTGTCTTTGCTTGCAGCAATCCCAGACTCTTTGTTTGGACTCTTGACCAAATCCCGCGCTTCTAAAGCGATGAAGGCCTTGACTGAGATCCACATAGCCTTCCTGCCCTATGAGTCTCAGGTAAGATCCTGGCCACCATCAGTCATGACTGATGGGTAACAATATTCTTATTGAGTGTTTTGAGATCTTTGTGTTTGTATAATTTGAATACAGATGAATGAATAGTCAGTAAAATCTCAGCTGTCTTTCCACGATTTATTGAACTGAGCTACAAGTTGACTTTTCATGTTGCAAGAAAGTGAGAAGAAAACTGATTGTGCTGAAACCATGTAACACATTTATGACCAGATTTAAGAACGTTGCATTATTAATGAGTAGAAGGAGACGAATCAGCTTTGCACAAGGTTCACAAGGTACCAGTTTGATTTCAGGATTATATAAGACCACCAGTAACCACCCAGACTCAGGCCTGCATTAAACTGGGAACTGCTGTAACACTGAAACACTGTGCACATGGGAGGTGTTGAGGATGTATCCTGTAGTGTTGCCTCTGTATACCACTTTACAATATTAAATATTCAATCAAATAGTCAGCCCAGTTATTGTCCAGTTATTTCTGAGCCTGTGAAAACTGAGCACTATGTAAAGAAATGGCTTTAATTACTTAATGCTGAAATTCAGTTCGATTAAAGCTGAATCCCTGCACTTCAATCGAGTATTGCTGCGTCTAAAATCCAGTGTTGTGGTGCAGATGGGAAACTATACAACTGTGTGTCGTCTTTGTACTGTTTTCTGTCGTCAGGTCTTCTCCCTGGATAAAGTGGATGCTTTCCAGGACTTCTACAGTCCCTTCAAGGCTGACGTGAAGAATAACATGTTGGAGCGTTGTGCTGAACAGATTGCCACCCTCTGTGCCACGCTGAAAGAGTATCCAGGAGTTCGATACAGAGGGTGAGCTCCTTTTGATTTTTTTAAAGACTGAATTGGCTTTCTATTTAAAAAGTGGTGATCTCTGATCCTGTGGGTCTGCCCCAGTAGGTCTGCAGGGTTTGGATGGAGCCAACGGGGATTCGCCCAGTACTAACTGCCTCTCTCCTCTGGGTGTCTACCATGTCTCCTCTGATTAAAAATCAGGAGCCCTGAGCAGGCTCAGTGCTGGTGGAATACAACTGGAGAATGTCAACAGTGCAGACTTTGAATGTAGCAGACTGTAGCTTTAGCAGCAGCAAAGCACTTATACTTATCAGCCTGCTACAAGCCTATGCTGACTTTGTTCTGATCTTTGTGAGGAAAATGCTTGGAGAGGACAAGCACAATCAGATCTAAAGATTCACTTATCTAGCAGCATTCCTTGGAAATTCAATCCCCCAGGAATACAGTGGAAATCCAACATGGCACAAATGAGCAGAGAAAAATAGAGTAAAACCATCAAAACCAATTTGCAGCGTCACAGTTTGTGGTTGATCCCTCTGGTGTGGTCTGTGCTTCACATTCCAGCTTCTTATTTCCAATCTCCTGACCTGACTTATATTGTAGAAAAGAATGGGAAGAACGACTTATCTCCTCTGCACAGCACTTTTGACCTTCTGAACATTACATCATTCGAGATGACCTTAGTCCCTCTGTGACACCCGTTCACCGTTGTTGACACATAATGACCTGATGTCCTGATATCCAGCAGCTCCTCAGCATCCTCTCTCTGACTTTTCAACAAACATGATTTGAAACAAAGTTTAAAATCTAAACTTTAATATCACTTCATTTCATTTTCTGTCTTTGTATGATGCACTTTACAAGATTTTTCTGTGTATGTGTGTATGTGTGTGTGTGTGTCATAATATGCTCCATACTGCTCCCATCACACACACACACGTTTAAGTCTAGATCATGTCTACGCACACACTCATTTCTATTCTAACACATTAATCACACTTGTACTTTGATTGCATCTCTGATCAAGAATGAAGATGTTTCATTATTAGCAAAAGCACATTTAGACTTTTAACATAACAGGCTGGATGTTAAGGCCTTTTCCCCTCAGACATGATCGGAGGTGAACCATCAGACTTCAGTCTCTGCTTTCTGGACAGGGTGGTGTGCACATCTTTCTCAAAGCAAACTCTACCAGAAGACAAAGAGGCCTGAGGGCTTTGTGTTGTTCTGAGGTTTAGCAGTTTAGCAGAAGACACTGTTCTCTTCTGGACATAGGTCTAATTTTGTTCCTGGAAAATGCTGGAGATACTCTTGCAGTTTGGATGTATGCGGCACAA
This sequence comes from Rhamphochromis longiceps, assembly GCF_057381845.1. Taxonomy (NCBI): domain Eukaryota; kingdom Metazoa; phylum Chordata; class Actinopteri; order Cichliformes; family Cichlidae; genus Rhamphochromis; species Rhamphochromis longiceps. The sequence goes on from NC_140568.1 coordinate 1,757,976, forward strand.
ATGTTCTCGTAGTCCACTTGCTTGATCCAAGTGCTGACTCAGCTTGCATCGTCCCGTCCTGCTATCATGTACCAGGCTGTCTGCAGGCCGCCTGTGATAGACTCCTGTCTCTATCTGGATCTGTTCTTGTGCTGCCTTGATCAGAGCTTCTGTGTTGTCCTTTAGGCTGGCGTCTTTCCGTTGCTTGTAAAGCCACGTGATGCTGTAATTTTGGGTGGAACCCTCCATGCATTGTGGAGAAAGTGACATCAATATCCTCCTGTTGTCAGCCTATTATTTCAGTTGAGTATCTGCTGACTGGGATATGTGTTGATATTCCTGTCAAGGACATCCTTATTCCATCCCACTGAGCTGTCCTACCTCCTGGAGGAATCACACTGTGGGTTTTTGTGTATTTCTTGTGGTTCCTGTCTGAGATGCCCGGCCCCCTCCTCTATCTTGCTTTTAACAGCTTGAATTTGGATGACCGTCTTCTTCTTGCCAACACTGTTTTATTAGAATCTGATTTCTGGACGATTTCTCTTATTTCTAAATAAGCCAAATGTTTTCTTCCTGGCTGTCGCTTCCATGCTGTTTGATTTTTAAAATGTGCATGAACTAATACCTGGATAAATGAATACCTGTGTGTGTTTGGATTAGGGACTACAAAGACTGTGCAGTTCTGGCTCAGATGCTTCAGGAGAAGTTGGATGGCTACAAAGCTGATGACCCCACCTTGGGAGAGGTAATGAAGTGAAATGACTAGATAATGAATGGAAGAACCAGATTATGGTAAACATGTGGACATTTCTGAAACAAGAGAAAAACAGAGGAAATTACACACAATGTAATAAATCGTACCCAGCTCTAATCTGCCATAACATCCAGGTTGCTTTTATCGATCATTAGTTCTTTTACAAGCTGCATTAAAAACTGTACAGCTGTTACACGTGTTAATTAGAGTTAAGTAAGAAAAGAATAAACTCACATAGTAAATAGATTTTCACTCAGCTGTAGTTTTAGTTTTCAGTGTTGGGGGAGATCAGCTGGACTGCTCCCATGATTAAGCATCGACTACGTCACTGTTGAGTGGGTAACCATCCACAGAGGATGAAACAGACGTTATGGTCTGTCTGTGGGCTCCATTGTTCTTGGGGCGATAACTAAGCTGCTTCGGTTCTTCCAAAGGTTAAACTGATTGCTGTTGGAACAAAGACGTGTGTTACATGTTAAAGCAGTGTTTTCTATATGCTCTGGTGCCTCCAGGGTCCCGACAAGTCTCGCACTCAGCTGCTCATTCTGGACCGAGGCTTTGACCCCGTGTCACCTCTCCTGCATGAGCTCACACTGCAAGCCATGGCCTACGACTTACTGGGAGTCGAGGATGATGTTTACAGGTAGAGATGCTACTAAAGGAGGTCTGACACCTGCCACATGCATTTTTTAATGTTATGACTGAAGGTTTGGGTCACACAAATAGAAATAATAGCGACAATGTGAAAATCAAGCAGTCTGTTAACACGTGTCTGTTAACACGTGTCTGTGAGGTTTGAGACCAGCGGGATGGGAGAAACCAGGATGAAGGAGGTAGTGCTGGACGAGGATGACGATCTGTGGCTGAGTCTGAGACATAAGCACATCGCTGAGGTGTCGACGTAAGTGGCTTTCACCTCCTGCTCACAAATGCAGTCAAACAAAGGACCGGTCCCTGCTGTCACTAACGTGCTTGCTCAGGATACTGAGAACTTTTTCTTTTATGTGTCCTCTTTGTGTCTCACTATGCACAGAGCTGTGACTCGCTCACTAAAGGAATTCTCTGCCAGCAAAAAGATGAACACTGGAGAAAAGGTAAAGGCCACGGCGTGTCTCTGTGTTCGGCTTTCTGGATCCTCTGTTCGTCCTTCACATAGTTACAGTGAAAACAACATGACCATACATTTGTTCACTCATCTCAGTCACTTCCTACCACCAATCACTAAATTCTCAAAGATTCTCAGACAGTTCATATAATAATAATAATAATAATAACAATAATGGATTGGATTTATATAGCGCTTTTCAAGGCACCCAAAGCGCTTTACAATGCCACTATTCATTCACTCTCACATTCACACACTGGTGGAGGCAGCTACGTTGTAGCCACAGCTGCCCTGGGGCAGACTGACAGAAGCGAGGCTGCCATATCGCGCCATCGGCCCCTCTGGCCGACACCAGTAGGCAAGTAGGGTAAAGTGTCTTGCCCAACGACACAACGACCAGGACAGAGAGCCCAGGGATCGAACCGGCGACCTTCCGGTTACAGATGCGATTCCCAACCCCCTGAGCCACGGTCGCCCCGTATGTCGAGTTATCGAGCAAGTCATCAAAAGTCAGCATTATTAATGACTAATAACCTTTCATTCACACTAGTGAGTCTGTTGTCTTTGTAGATGAAAGGTATTTGTTCTGTGTGTCTCTGTAAGAAGCACAGCACACTAAGAAGCCTCTGTTAATGTGCACAAAATCTTCATTTTTTATCCATAATTGGAAACTTTTGTTCTTTGAAATCAGCATTAAAGCCACTTTTGGTTTATTCTGCCTCCTCTCAGTCCTGCAGCTAATGCCTGCCGCTTCAAATAGGATTTTCAGTTACTGGAAAAATATTCACAAACATATATCGATGTGTACGCAATAAACTGAGCTGTAAACTTGTACTTTACTCGCAACTATTTGTAACGCTAAGTTATTTAAGGACTAGTTTATGGCAATGGATGAATTTACTGACTGACGCACAGAAGAAATAGTTCTTTATGGAGCCTAGATGGTGTGAATGATGAGACCAAAAACTGCAATGTCTTGTACCAAAAATATATTGAATAAATAGGGGAAAGGGGAACAAAAATAATTAACACAACACACAACGTAAATGTCCACAATTAAATAATAAATCAATGCTGTGATTTTTCTGTGCAAGAGTCCTTTTGCTAAGAGTCCTTTTTTTTTTGGTCCTTTTCTTTTTAAAGTTCACTTTTAAGGTATTCCTCCTTAGGGTCCAGCTTCATACAATGGGGAAATATGTCCGTAATCCAAAGACGGCTAAGTGGGGGAAAAGAGGGGAAAACAAAGGATGGTCCTACCGGCTCGCCACTTCAATATGAAGAAGATCAATTCAAAGGGGGAAAAAAAACCTGACCTGTAGGTCAGAAAAATGTCCATTAGCACATCAAGTTCAATTCAGTTTACCGGTAAACAAATATATTCTTCTGCAAGTCTAGGTAACAATGCAAATCATAAATCATCATCAATCAATGTACAACAGTTAAATCATTAATCATCTTGGCTACGTAGCTTAATCTATACAGTCCAGTAGCGTTCGCTACAAACAATACAAAAACAACAATAAAGGAAAACAACTGTCTAACAGACAGCATAGCCGAATTCAAGGCAACACATAACAATAATCATTCAATCGCACTTTGTTTCAAAGTAAGCCCAGAAAAATGCTTAAGTAAACAAAAGTGTTCAAAAACAGCAGTTTATGAACCGGAGTTCTGCTCGCGGTGGGAACGCTGCCGCACAAAGTCATTTTTTAATCGTGAAAACGATCGGCTGGTTACTGACAACCAAAGGTTGAAAGATATTAAGGACACTTACCGCTGAGTTTAAAGTTTAAAGATGAATTGAGGAGAGAAAACGCTTTGTTTTCCAATACCGCTCTAAATGCCATAAGCTCACAGCCACAGCAGGAGTCGAACCCGGAAGTATCCCTCCACAGCCGGTTTTCAGAGTTGCCGCGACGTGAAAGGAGCCAATCAGAAGAGGGACCTCAAATCAGCTGACGTGGGTCATGTGACAGGCAGTAGTTGATATGGGTTACATATTACTCTACTAAGGAGTATTAGACACATTCAGAAAAAAAAGTTATGGTTTATTTTGCAAATAAACTCCAAATTTTGTAGATCAAACTTGAAATAATATTTATATTAAGTCAATGTGGAGATAAAAGGAGTTGTTATTGCAATTCAGCTCCAATGGCTGCCTTGTGTAAGTTAGTTGGTGAAATTGTGCTTCTACTACTACTAAACACGAGTGTGGTGTAAAGTAGGGTTGTGTGGTATAAGGATGTTGCAGAAACATGCATTCAATCAGAAGGCAGTGGGTGTAGTCATGGCGATGGCTAAGATGCATGTTACATCAAAAGACACAATGAGACAGGTGATCGAGCTGTCTCACTGACCCAACAACACGAGGCATGTGCAGAGTGTGTAGCTGCACTGGGAGTTGACTTAAAATGACAAGTTCAACTTTATCCTCAAACTGTTTCAACATTACTGTCAAAATGAACAATGTTTCCTGATCCATTGTGGATTTACACCTGCTTGATTGCAACCTCTCTACTGACAAATTCATGAATTTGCGTGCTTTGGCTTTTGCAACACTTCTTGCGCAGATACCTGAAACCCGTCATTCCTCATTAGGTCCAGCAGCAAAAATGAGGGTGAACAAGCATTTTGGCTGTCAGTAATAATGTTAGCTAACTAGCTCTCCAGCATAAATAACACTGATCAGTATGGTGCTGTGACATTAGTGTCACATCAGTGTGTTCTCGTGCAGTTTGGCTCGTTGTTAGCAGCAAAAGAGGACAGTCAGCTGAGCCCTCGCTCTCAACCACAGGACTCAGGGGCATCAGGACATTCCACTTTAAATGACGCAAAACTAGTCTTCCTCAGTACGTTCTTGCTTCATGCACCCATGGTGCCAGTGCGCTCTTCCAGCCGGCATGTAGGCTTTATCAAAAAAGAAAACAAAAATGATATTGACCCACAAGCTCCAGATTACCAGTCCAGCCCTGTTGTTACCAACAGCCAAGATGATCGTTCACTCTCAGTTGTGCTTATGTAGCAAGGACTGAGGGATTTCCAGTGTCTGCATTGATTCCAGTAAGAATAATGGCAGGGACTAGAAAGAGACTGTATGTTTCTCCCATATTAGCTCCTCTTCATCGGCTCCCTGTCAAATCCAGAATCAAACTTCAGATCCTTCTCATCACATGAAAGCTACCACGCCCCACCTTATCTTGGTGACCTTATAGCACTGCGTCACCTTCACGTGATGCACTGGTGGCCTCCCCTCCCGTGGCCTGGTTCTGGTGGAGGTTTTTCCTCACTGTTGCCCAAATGCTTGCTCAGAGGGGGTCATGTGATTGTTGCGGTTTTCTCTGTTTGCTTTGCATTGTTGTGGGCTCTTTATCTTACAGTATAAATCACCTTGAGGTGCTTGATTTGGTCCTATAAAAATACAATTGAATAGCCTGTCTTGCCTGTAGTGGGATATTGCCTGTTTTGGCTGATACTACTGTACAAATCTTTGGTGTTTCAATCACTGGCTGCCTTAAAAAAATGTTTTTTCTCTTTTTAAATATACAGAATTCTACCGACGACTCCTTTAAACATCTGCTCAGCCTACAGGACAAACAAAACCTCAAAAACTCATCAAACTGAAGTTCTTCAAAATTATTCTATTAATATAACATTACAGTAAATATGATAAAATTATATATTAATATTACAATCAATTAAATATTGATATTTGGGATATGAAAGGCTTTGTACTCCTTTATGGAAGACATTTAAATGAAGGTGCAGATAATAAGTCATATAAGTGAATAAAAACATGATCCTGGTCCTTATGAGGGTAAAAAGCAGATAAATGTATTCAAAACATTGTTCAGTCAGTGGAGAATAAAACAGTAAAAGCATTTGGTTTATTGTTTTAGTTGTGTAGCATCATTTGTAGCTGATGTTGTTGTTGAAAGAATCTTTCATACCCAGTGAGCCAATGAATGAAGACATTTTATTCACTGCAGGTGTCTCATTGTCTTTCAGACCACCATGAAGGAACTCTCGCAGATGCTGAAGAAGATGCCTCAGTATCAGAAAGAGCTCAGCAAGGTAGGAGCTAAAGTCACAACAGACAACAGCGTTCATGGAATACTGAATCTGCGTATATGTTTACCTCATTATTCAAAATTGTGGTCACATTTAATGTGAAATCATGATGTTGTAGAATTATACTGCAGACATGACAGAAACCAAAAGAAAACATTAGCAGCAGCTTCTTCTGCTATGAAGTACATACATACATACATACAACATGCTGCTTTCCCCTCAGCATAAGCATAAATTATTATAAAGTTTTTGTCTTTTTATTCTCAGTCCATATGAGAATATTTTGTTTAATGTGTTGAATTTGTTTATAGCTGTGAACTATATTGATGTAGAGATGTGTGGATAATCCACAACACATTTGGTTCTGACACTTCATGACAAACAGCACGAGGAAACAAGCTCATTTAGAAGCGTTATGTAGAAAATATTAAGATTATTATTAAAATTTAATAAAGTTTAGATCTGATGGTGGTCACTTTGTCAGCCTGACTGGCAGCGTCTCTCTCTCTCTCTCTCTCTCCTGCTCAGTATTCAACCCACCTCCACCTGGCTGAGGACTGTATGAACCGCTACCAGGGCACCGTGGACAAACTTTGCCGTGTGGAACAGGTAAATCATCAAAACTCTGTTGGATCTGTCAACACTGAGGGAACAGGCCTCAGGGTCTTGTTTCAGTGTGACCGCTGGGAGCATTTAGAGTGCCGTGACAAAATATTTGTCCCCTTCCTCATTTCTTTGCATATTTCTCACACTTAAATGTATGACATCATCAAACAAATTCTAATGTTAGCCAAAATGTTAGCTAAAAAGAAAGTGTGGTTTGTCGCTATTATTGGACATGAGGGTTGAAAAAAAGGGTTTTCAGCTTTAACAGCTCTGTGACACTCGAGTATTCTTTCTTCTGAAATTTTGAGGCGATCTTTCGCCCATCGTCTCTCTGGGCATTGCCAAGTAAGCCAGGAGTTTAAACCAGATATTCTCCACTTAACCATCCAAGGTGGCAGGGGAACAACATGAGAACAGAACAGCAAGGCTGGAGTAATATGGGAGAAGTATGCAACGCATCTTCATTAATCCTGGGAAATCAGTATCAGTTGAATGATTGAGGTAAAAACATTATGACAAGATCAGAACTAATAAATAGGCTGATATTTAACACAAATGACTCTCGTTCATTTATTCTCCACAAATTGAAATCCACTTCTTTTTACACAAAATCACAATCACTTAGTTTAAAAGAGGAAAAGAGAAAAACAAATGAAATGGAACAAATTAAAAAAGAGGATTTCTGCATTTCCTAAAGCTGCACAATGTTAAGCAGAATTAATGTTCAGTGTGAAGGTCATCACTGTCACTCTCCAACATTTGCATGCTGTTCAATGCAAATACAACAAAACAGCACAAACATGTTCTCTGAAGGTTGTTCCAGCTGCCATGTTGTACGTTGTCCCATCCAGCACTGGGTAGTGATGTGCGAATCATGAACGAATCGTTCAATGCTCGAGAATCACTTTACTGACTCGTGAATCACGATTCACAAACCCAACTGACTCACTGACTCATCCCTGTGGCTGTTAGCAAACTAATTCCATTAGTACAAATATATCTAGCTTATAATTAAAATTGTGGGGGGGGAAAAACAGCCAGTTTCTTAACAGAAACATTTCTGCTCTGAACTGGAAGAAAAAACCCTGAGCAGAAGCTCACATCAAGACAATTGCTCCTCAGTTCACAGTAGCATCGCTCTGCTAACATGCTAGCAGCACATTTGAGCTACTCACCCCCTCCCTCCTGGCTCACAGCTTCTTCTTCTTCTTGGTTGGCAACCAATGTTAAGGAGCATTACCGCCCCCTGGCACACAGCTCAGTGGACATTTAGATGAGAAAAAAGGAAAATACTTAAATAATAAAATAAAATAAATGTTCTCTTTAGAAATCTTAATTTTATTTGCTCTTTTTTGCTCTATAAAAATAGTTGTTTTTCTTCTTCAATCACTCATCTTAGCTGTAGGATTTACATGAAAAGAGAAACAAATTAAGTTTGAGTGAAAATGTACATTTGTTGCACTCTCTGGTCAACTGACTCAGTGACTCAAAAAACCCGATTCACTTTGGTGAGTGACTCATTCAAACTCGATTCAGTAAAAAGAATCGAATTTACCATCACTAGTACTGGGCACCTCGTCATGTTGTTGGACACTCTCTCTGCTAATGTCCTCTTTCTCCGCATGTATTACTGTTCGTATACATGCTCTGTAGAACAGGTGTGCCCCTTGATCTCTTTTGGGTCCGTATATAACAAATAACAAACCGTGGGTAACACAGGAAGTCAAAGCTGTCCTCAACATGAAGAAGAAGGCTTTCAGGAGCAAAGTGAAGGAGGAGATGAAAGCAGCACAGCGGGAGGTGAAACGCTGCCTGAGGGAAGCAAAGGACACCTACAGGAGGAAGGTGGAGCAGAAGTTGGAGAGGAACAATATGAGGGAGGTCTGGAATGGTGTGAAAACCATCACAGGCCACAACACCAAGAAAAGCACAGTGGGGGGGACTGTGGAGAAGGCAAACGAACTCAACAACTTCTTCAACAGGTTTGACCAGCCCACAACCCCCCCACCCTCACCTTCACTACAGAGTCCAATCCCCACTCTCCTACCTCCCTCACTTCCCCCCCTTCCTGACACCATGACACCCCCCTCCTCCAATCCCTCTCTCAGCAGCAAGACATCTCCCCCCCTCCCCTCCTCCCAAACATCTCCCAGTGTCACAGTGGATCAGGTCAGGAGGCAACTGAGGAAGCTTCGCCCCAGAAAGGCAGCAGGCCCAGACAAGGTGTGTCCTAGGATGCTAAAGGCGTGTGCTGCTGAACTTGGGGAGCCGCTACAACGAGTCTTCAACCTCAGTCTGCGACTGGGGAGAGTGCCCGCCCTATGGAAGACATCCTGCATCGTCCCGGTCCCCAAAAAGAACCGGCCCAATGAGCTGAATGACTTCCGACCGGTGGCACTGACGTCACATCTTATGAAGACTCTAGAGCGGCTCTTCCTCAACCTCCTCCGACCACAGGTACAACATGCCCAGGACCCACTACAGTTTGCATACAAGGCGGGTGTCGGAGTGGAGGATGCCATCCTGTACCTCCTACACAGAGCCCACTCACACCTGGATGGGGGAAAAGGCACGGTCAGGATCCTGTTTCTTGACTTTTCCAGTGCCTTTAATACCATCCAGCCCTGTATGCTTCAGGAAAAACTGAACAGGATGGAGGTGGACCCCTGCCTGGTGGCTTGGATCTCCGACTACCTCACCGACAGACCACAGTACGTCAGGCTGAAGGACATCACGTCTGACACTGTGGTCAGCAGCACAGGAGCACCACAGGGAACTGTGCTGTGCCCTCTTCTCTTCACCCTGTACACCTCTGACTTCTGCTACAACTCTGAATTATGCCACATTCAGAAGTTTGCAGACGACACAGCCATCATGGGGTGTATCTGGGATGATCAGGAAGAGGAGTACAGAAGTCTGGTGAGGAACTTTGTCGCATGGAGTCACACAAACCACCTGCAACTCAACACCTCAAAGACTAAGGAACTGGTTGTGGACTTCGGGAGGTCTAGAGCAGGTCCACTGCCGGTTCAGATAGAGGGGGAGGAGGTGGAGGTGGTCAACAAGTACAAGTACCTCGGGCTGTGGGTGGACAATAAACTGGACTGGTCATGCAACACAGAGTACCTGTATAAAAAAGCCCAAAGCCGACTGTACTTCCTCAGGAGGCTGAGGTCTTTTAACATCTGCAGGAAGCTCCTGAGGATGTTTTACCAGTCAGTGGTTGCTGGAGTACTTTTCTATGCTGTGGTGTGCTGGGGGAGCAGCACAGCAAAGAAGGACTCATGCAGGCTGGAGAAACTGATCAGGAGGGCTAGCTCTGTGGTCGGCATGAAGCTGGACACTCTGGTGACAGTGGCAGAGAAAAGGACATTAAAGAAACTGATGGACATTATGGACAATGCTGGGCATCCTCTGCACACGGCCATAAACAACCAGAAGAGTCTGTTCAGTGACAGGTTGCTTCTCCCCAAGACAAGAACTAACAGACTTAAAAACTCCTTTGTCCCACACGCCATCAGACTGTTTAACTCCTCCCTGGAGGGGAGAGGGAGGGGAGACAGGGGGACAAAGGAGGGGGGAACAACTAAGCTGTAGTGCCTCTTCACCTCACTGTGCAATACCTTTTGTGCAATACTTTTGTAAATAGTCAACAGTGCAATAGACTCAATACTTGAAATGTGCAATTCACTTGTATTTTTATTTTTATTCCTATTTATTCTATTTATCCCCTTCGTATATTTTATTTATATTGTCTCTGTATTTATATATATGTGTGTGTGTGTGTGTGTGTGTGTGTGTGTGTGTGTGTGTGTGTGTGTGTGTGTATATATATATATATATATATATATATATATATATATATATATATGTATATATAATATTCTGTAACTCTGTAACTTCTGTCGGTGCTGTGCTTTTTTGGAAATCGAATTTCCCAGAGGAACCCACCCGAGGGATTAATAAAGTTCTATCTAATCTAATCTAATCTAATCTAATCTATATCTCGCCATGATATTTGGCGTCGATGCACATTGTGCTGGTTTGGAGGCGTTCCCCCACGTTGCTGGAGCAGGTGGGTTTGGCTGCTGTTGCTTCTGCTACTGATTGCTGTATCTCAGCCTCCAGATCCATAGATCTTACCAATATTTGTCCAGACCTCACCTTGGTCTTGGTGGTTTCTCTGTTCTTCTCTGCTATCTGATGTTCCAGCATTTCTTATGTCAATTATTCCTTTTCTTGCAATATTGATCCAGTCTTTGACACATTTTCACTCTTTGGATCGCCTCGTCTTCCAACTGTTGTTCCAGTTGGTCAGTTTCTCTCTGTTTAACTGCTAAATGCTCCTGGACTTGCTTCAGTGTAGTTTCTTTCTGTCTTGTCTCTTTGATGAGGTGAGTTCATTAATCAGGGATGCAGAAGCAGAACCATAGGTGTGGCCTCTGCAGCAGCTGGTCCAGTTTCATTAACACTCTGGCTTTGTGTTGTGTTTTCTGATCCATCAACACATTTTTTTAGGTATTTACAAATTACTAACTATGTTGTCAGAGTATAAAAGACTTATATGTTTTCCAGAAGACACCGGATGTTACACACTTCTGTTGGGCCGCCAGACTAAAAAAACCTGGTTGCTATTTTGTTATTCTCTGAGACTAACTCTGATAAATAATCTATTTAGATATCCTGGTCGGGGTCTGGGCTGTTGGGCTTCCCTGCTGCTGCAGTACCGGGGGCGGTCTGCTCATCTCCACCCCAGAGGACAGGGAAGCATCTCCTGGGTCTGGCACAGATCGCCCCTCTGGGGGAGATGGTGCCTGGATCTGGGAGTACAGAGTATGTTTGGAGGAGTGTGAGTGTGTGTACAGTGTTCATGTCTGTGTCTCCATGTTGGCTGAGTGCTGAGTATTCCTATATGTGTGCATGTTTGTGTCTGTGTGTGTCTGTTTGTCTAAGTTTATGTGTCAGGTCAAGGGTTAGACTCCACCTCTGAGAACATCTCAGGCCCCGACAGGTGGGGGGCCTATTTTCCCCCACCACACTCCCTGCCAGTGTCTGATGCCCCCACCCACTGGTGCGTTGGTGGTTCTTGGTGTCCGAGGCTGGGTGCTCGGGTGTGTACTGGTTCACTCTTGGCGGCTGCTTGGCGGGACCTTGGCTCAGTCAGACCCCTTCCAGGGTGTGGAGGCCCCTTGGATCTCGGGTCTCTGGGCCCGGGGCTCAGTCTGCTCTGGCGCAGCCAGCTGCCAGCACAGTCTGCTGCCTTGTTACCGAGGATCCCTGTGGCTTCTGCACTGTAGCTCCTTGGTAAGCCAGATGTGCTACCAGATGCTCATGCAGTGCAGTTAGCTTCTTTAGCCAGACATGAATCATGTCAGGGCCCGGTGGTGTTCGACTCTTTATGCTTGAGATTCTTTTTTGGATGTCTGCACTGGATGGCTACTAGATGCTGGGTCTATCTGTCTCTTCTACCCTGTATAGTGACATTTTTTTTTCCATAGTATTATTGTTCTTAGTTTATGCTGCATCCATTTATTCATTCATTTCTGCCCTGTCCACTCAGTGTAACTTTTTTAACACTGTATTTTCAGGTATGTTAGCGTAATTAAAGATAAGGCCCGTTTAAACTCATTAGACTCCTCTCCTGTTTATCATTGAATCACTTTTAAAAATTTTAATTCTCTAACATTTCCTGTGACATCACTTTTAGTAGACTACAAATGAAATACAGCTTAGAATTGTGACCTTAGTCTCCTGTTACTGTGTTAACCAGTGACTGGCATTAATTGCAGCAAGAAACCACTCTAATACTGTTCTCCATTATTTTGAAGGATCTCGCGATGGGAACAGATGCAGAAGGTGAGAAGATCAAGGATCCCATGAGGCTCATTGTCCCCATTCTGCTGGATGCCAATGTCAATGTGTCCGACAAGATCCGCATCATCCTGCTCTACATCTTCCTTAAGAATGGTCAGATATCCACCGTCATCCTGTTTTTAGTTTTTATCTATCGGATCACCTGCAAATGAAAGACGGGCAGCCCACTACCAGTCTTTCAGTTTTATCCTTAGACAGTGTCCTATTGCTACAGTTTAATTTTTCATACGTGTATTCTCAGGTTTTGATTTATTTTCTTTTGTCAATTCATTCTTTTTTTCTAAACATGCATGTTCCCATGCGTGTGAATTGCATGTTTGGACCGGGTATTTGTACTGCATGCATTTGTGTGTCTCACTGTGTGTGTCAGGTGTGACTGAGGAGAACCTGTGTAAGCTCCTGCAGCATGCTAACATCCCACCGGAGGACAGTGACATCATTTCCAACATGGCCCACATGGGTGTTCCCATTATCTCTGAGGTGAGCAAATCTGCCAACAACCTCATCAGCTCATTTAACATGACCCCCCCCCCCCCCCAAAATAAATAACAAACAAATAAAAGCTAAAAGCATTTGGAAATGTTACTACTGCAGCTTCCTGCATCAAAATGTCTCAATGCTGCAAAGATAAGACCACTGAATATTAATTTATTTAGTCAAAAGAATCTGAATCTCCAATTCATCCAGCCTATCCAGTGGAACACAGAGATTTAAGATAAGATAAGATAAGATAAGATAACCTTTATTAGTCCCACACGTGGGAAATTTGTTTTGTCACAGCAGGAGTGGACAGTGCAAAAGTTATGAGGCAAAAATTAGAATACAATAAGAATAAATACAGTACACAACTGTACAGAATAGAATAAAATAAAATACTATATACAGTAGAATAAAATAAAATAAATATACAATAAGATAAAAATAGAATACAAATACAAATACTATATACAACTGAGTAAAAATACAACGATGACAGAAAGGATTATTGCACTTAGTATTATTGCATATGTATGGATGTGTGTGCTTGATCAGTTAAAGTCTTTATTATGGAGTCTGACAGCAGTGGGGAGGAAAGACCTGCGAAATCTCTCCGTCCCACACCGTGGGTGCCGCAGTCTCCCACTGAAGGAGCTGCTCAGTGCTGTCACAGTCTGCTGCATGGGGTGGGAGATGTTGTCCAACAGGGATGACAGCTTAGCCGCCGTTCTCCTGTCACTCACCACCTCCACTGGGTCCAGAGGGCATCCTAGAACAGAGCTGGCCTGGGTCTGCTCTTGCCCCCTTCTGGTGGGACATACCTAAAACACCTCTCCAAGGAGGCATCCTTGCCAGATCCCTGAACTACTTTGACTGCCAATCTCGGATGGCTGAATTCCTCACCCTATCGCTAACAAAGAGGCCAACAGTTTCTGACATTTGTAACTACAGTCTCATGCTTTTGGTCACTACCCAGAACTCATGATGGTAGGGACGTAACTCGACTGGTAAATCAAGAGCTTTGCTTTTGTGCTCAGCTCTCTCTTTACCACGATGGACCAATGCGGTGCCCAGATCACTGCAGCTGTGTTCCCATTTGGACCCCGACTTGCAAAAGGCACTCCACGTTTTGCAGCTAAGGACCATGGCCTCAGACTTGGAGGTGCTGATTCTCCTTCCCACCACTTCACACTCGACTGCGAACTATCCAGTGAAGTCAACAAAGCCACATCATCTGCAAAAAACAGAGATGAGCTTCTGAGGCCACCAAAGTGCAACCGTCCACCACCTGGCAAAGTAATTCGATCCATAAAAAGTATGAATAAAACTGCTGGCAAAGTCCAACACGCACCAGGAATGAGTCCAACTTACTGCTGGCAATGTGGACCGAGCTCCAGGAATGGTTATGCAGGGACCGAATGGCCCATAGCAATGAGCCAGACACCCTACATTCCCAACCATCCCCCGCAGGATGAACTCTCCGGCACCCTGGCATAGTGTCTGAGTATCGTGATCCTCTGGTAGTTGAAGCTCACCGACTGGTCCCCCCTTGTTAAAAATGAAAACCACCATCTCAGTCTGCCAATCCAGTGGCACTGCTTCAGATCTCCACATGACATGTCAGAGGTGTGGGAGCCAACAATGCCCTACAACATCCAGAGCTTTCTAGGAAACCTCGTCCACCCCTTAGGCCTGGCTACCAAGGAGATGTTTAAAGAGGACATGAAACACATATAAAGGTTTATTTACATCAGAATGATGTCAGTACATAACGTTACGTCACCGGATTGGATTTGCATTAGTTTATGTTGGCTAACTAGTGACAGAACTGATAACTCAGTGGAAATCAAGGGGACTGAAAATCTGTTTAAAAGGATCACTTTTGTGCTGCCCCTGGCTGCAACAATGAGCTTTATGTTAAAACCAAGGATATGCTGTCCACTTTTTTGGCCCTTCATTGTTTGTTCGGCTGCACTCAAATGGGAAAATCCAGCTGTTTGCTCTAATGTTCGGTTTTGTAAAGGACTTTATGAATGAGGACGGTGTGGACGAGAGCCTGTTTGACTCAGTTTACAGGTGATTCACCGCAGCAACAAGCTGGAGTTAGAAACAGATTTTTCCTCATCTGGCCTAGTGCACTGAGCGACGCAATCAGCTTATGATCTTCAGCTTGATGCTTCCTTCACCTCCAGTATCCACCATGTGGTTCGGGGACAAGCATGAAGCTCCTTGCAGCTGCCTCGGCAATGAAGGTGGAGAACATGGTTCCCAGCCTCCCTTGGAAAGCTGCCAAAGTTCTGCTGGAGGTGGAAGTTGAAGATCTCTGGAACAGGGTCAGATGTTCCAGAGATCATGTTTGGGTGTGTCGGGTCTGTTCAGCATCCTTCCCCGCCACCTGATTCATCTGGTCAATTGACACCTCAGCTGCTCTCGTTATCTGAGTGTAATCATATCACATCAGGTCTGTGGCCACATTTATTGTACAAAGTCACTCAGGTTCCTTCCCCACCAGAGGCGTGGCGGTCCATGTCCCGATAGCCGACTCAGGTAGCTGAGGTTTGGATCACCAGGGCGCACATTGCACCCGACCCCTATGACACCTCCTGCAGGTGGTGGGCCTACAGGACGGTCTGCAGAATGACTTTTTTTTAAATTAAGGAGAAATAGGTCAACTATGATAGCCGTTTATTAAGAGTACCTTAAAAAGTATGAACATTTTAAAGAATAGTAATGTTTTTGGGCTGAACAAAAGTCATTTTTTGGTGCTCATGTGTCAACAGTAAAAACACTTTAGTTGAAAAGAGCATTTGTTCACAGGGCACCACCAAGAAAACCAAGAAGCCTGATCGCAAGGAACGGATCAGTGAGCAAACCTACCAGCTCTCCAGGTGGACCCCTTTTGTCAAGGATCTCATGGAGGTACTTTCCATCTGCTGTTGCTTTGTGTCAGTATTTAGGAAACAAATGTGTTAAACAGTATTTTGGGTTACAATTGGTACAGTTACAAATTGTTGCTACTTGCATGTCTTCCCACAGGATGCAATTGAAGACAAACTTGATCCCAAGCAATACCCGTATATTTCCCAGCGACAAGCATCTGCCAAAGCCAGTGCTCCATCAAGGTGTGTAGCTAAATACACATTTCAGGTGATACAAAATAAGAAGCTGATTGCCACTATCGTTGTTTCAAAGGGTCTACGTATACATGTGTAAAACTCTCAGGACTTTGGCATAAATGTTTGTCTGTTACTCATCATACAGTGCTCGCTATGGTAACTGGCACAAGAACAGGGGCCCCACAGAGGTGAAGACAGGGCCCCGGATAATCGTCTTCATCATTGGAGGCATGACATACAGTGAGATGCGCTGCGTGTATGAGGTCACCCAGGCCAATGGCAAGTGGGAGGCTTTGATTGGTGAGTTGATTTGACTGAGAATACTTATAGGAGAATTGGGTCATCTGTTAAGGGGCAATGCACATGTTTTATACAGGCGAATTGGTTTGCTCAACACAGAGAGTACTACTCATCTTTAGCATCCCTATAACTGAACTTAGAACGAGGTGATTTTGAAATTCATGCCACAGCTGCATCTTCTAGAAATCTTAGATTAGTTTGAATCGCACTAATCTCCACCTCAAGGTCAGAGGTCAAGTTTTCTCAGAATCTTGTGAATGTTAAGAAGTAATTTAGGATTTTGAAATCCGTACCATACTATGAGGCTGACAGCTAGCACTGGACAAAATACACTTTAAAGTATTTTTAAAACTCTTGCGACTCATTTTTATCAAAAGCGCTCTGATCCGATCCAGGCTCTGCTGTGTCCTCTGAATCTGAAACATCACCTGGTTGTTTGGTGTAGAAACACTGACCTCTGTGGACACTCGAGCATTTGTGACTTTTCAGTAAAACCTTTGCAGAGTATTTGTTTGTGTCTCACGTTATTAACAAGCTTTCATCCAGCACTTGCTGAGCTTTGAGAATTTTGTTTCCTGTAGGCGCCACCCACATCCTCACCCCGCCAAAATATTTAAAGGAACTACAGCACCCAGACTTCTTGGACCCCAATGCCTCACCAGAGGGCGCCGAGGAGCCTCCTGTACAATAAAAGAACATCTGGAAGTAAATACTGAATGTCATTTTGTTCTTTGTGTACCTCTGTGTTTGCTGCTGTAGCCCTGTCCCCCACATCATTTGATGCCCGTGGTTTTCACAAACAGTCAGAATCTGTGTTTGTCAGTGTTTTAATAAATCGTCCTGCAGGTGAACTCGACTGTCACAGAGATCCTCCCTGTTCCTGCTGGATTTCTACCATCCCTTGTGTTTGACAGCTGTCTGAGGCAGGACTGTGTTCTGGTTGTAAAATGGCACGGGTTACCTGCAACATACCATGTAATCTTTGAAACCTGCATTTTGTTCTAGCGATAACGTAACATTGTTGAAAAACATTTTAAATTCATAGCACCTGTCAGTTACAACAAAGTGATCTTCTAGATAACACATACAAGGACCCAACACCTCCAGTAACACTGTGAGGAATCCTGTAGTGTGCATATTAGACAAATATGTAGGGCTGCTCTCTTCATTTGACTTCTTTTTATTTTATTCTGATCATTTTGCATCCTCACCTCTATAAAAACCATAGATTACAGTATTACATGATGCTGAATTATCCTTTCGTTCTTGATCGAGTAATGAAAACTTTACGGTGCATCCAGAAACTATTCAGTCCTTCACTTGTTCCACATTTCGTAATGTTATGACCTTATTCTAAAATGGATTCAATTCATTTTCACCTCAAAATTTTACACACAATCCTATAACGACGAAGGACAGTGGTTTGCTTGAAATGTTTGCAAATGTATTAAAAAATAAACAAAAATATAACATCTAATTAAGTATTTACAGCCTTTATCATGACACACAGAACTGGGCTCAGGTGCATCTGGTTTCCTCCAGACTCCTGTCAGATGTTTCTACAGCTTGTTTGGAGTCTACCTGTGGTAAACTCAGTTGACTGGACACCACCAACACTGGTCTGTATAAGATCCCACAGTTGAGAGTGCAGAGCACAAACCACACCATGAAGTTCAAGGAGTTCATGTAGACCTCCAAGACTGGATTGTATCGAGGCGCAGATCTGGGGAAGCGTACGGAAACGTTTCTGCAGCTTTGGAGATCCCAGTGAGCACAGCAGCCTCAATAATCCATAAATAGAAGAAGTTTGAAACACCTGGACTCTTCGTAGAGCTGGACACCCAGCCAGTCGGTGTAGAAGGGCCTTTGTCAGAGTGATCATCAGTTCTCAGTCACCTCCCAGCCTGAGCTCCAGCATTGCCCTGTGGAGAGAGGAGAACCTTTTAGAAGGACAACCATTTCTGCAGCACTCCATTAATCAGGCTTTTATGATAGTGTCCAGTTGGAAGCCACTCTTCAGGAAAATGGCCCGACAGCGCTCCTAGAGCTCGCAAAAAGGCAACCAAAGACTAAGACCACAGGAAACAAAATTATCTGATCTGATGAAACAAAGATTGAACTCTCTGGCCTGAATGCTAATACCATTACTATAGTGCAGCATGGTGGGGCCCACATTATGCTGTGGAGATCTTTTTGCCAGCAGGAACTGGGAGACTGGTCGTGGTCAAGGGAGAGATGAATGCAGGAATGTACAGAGACATTCTGATGGTAGCCTTCTGCAGAGATTGGGGTGAAGTGACAAATAACATTTGTGTTTGAATGGTCTTCAGTGTCCCAGAGCACAAACTTGAATCTGACGATCCTCCTCCAATCCGATGAAAGTGAAAAGGTTCTGCAAAAAAGTTTGTAGCATCAAGCTCATAGACTTTAGGTTGTAATTGTTTCAAGCAAACCTCTTTTACTTTGTTAATATGGGGTGAGGCATTATTTTAAGGTGAGAAATGAAGTTAATACATTTACATTTCCCCCATGAGTACTTTTATCACTACACATTTTACACTTTTAAATTTATATAAATACACACTGCATATCCTTCCAAGGCAGGTGATTATACTGTGTATCACGTGTTCTCTGAATCCACCATTATACAGGATTATATCAGCTCGGTAGTCCTATGAAAGCTACAGCAGCCACATAACAAAGTCTAAAAGTACAAAAAGTACCTCAATCATAGCAGGCTGTGTAAGTAGTTACACTCACTGGACATGTTATTAGGTGCACCTTGTCAGTTAGATGCTTTGTTAGATAAAAAACCTTTAATGTTAGACTCTTGTAAATATGAAAATAAAAAGCCATCACGTAGAATTGTCTGCACACTGCACCACCTATACAAAACAAAACAGGAAGTTAACGTCCTCTGAGGAAGTAATTACATAGACAACAACTCTAATGAGAAGATGATGACGTCTGGTGGTTAACAGAACAAATGCAATCAGTGCAATCAGTGTTTAAATATTTAATCAGCTTGGTGTCACCATTTATCCTGCAACATGTAATAAACTGAAACAAAAAAGCAGCTGAAGCAAAAACTGACAAAGTAATTCACACACTTGTTGCCATGGTGAAGTGCAGCAGGTTTACAAGAACACTTTACAAACTGCAGAATTTCAAAAATAACTTTTATTTTATGTGCTCTGTAACATATTTATATTCACAGCTATTACTTTTGAACAGGCGGATATGCTAAATCAATATTTCCAATTCATCATATTTTAGCCTTGGCCTACCCAGAAGACATCCTTTAACCATTAAAAGCAGAGAGGATGTCTCTGCTTTAGAGGTTGATAGATCAATCAGAGTTTTGTTTGATAAGATAAGATACCTTTATTAGTCCCACGAGTGGGAAATTTCATGTTTGTGAGGAGATTTTAGATGAAATTCTGAATTTAACAATGAGCCACTGAAGAAAAAGAAAAAGTTCTTTCTTTTCATTGAAGACTTGAGCAAACAGACTGGTCATACAGCATCTTGTGTCTTTCAGGGTCAACTGAAACCTTTACCCCTTCTCACCTTGTAAAAACCCTCAAAGACTTGGAGAAAGAAGAACAGAGCACTGCCTGTAGTACTCCATAAACTCTTACTCTAGATTCCCCACCCACTCACATGTCAGAGCCAAACTTTGTGTTGTGTACAAATCAGTTGTTAAAACTCCAAACATGGAAACTGCTAATCACGCTGGAGTCTTTGTTGTTGTTAACTCTGTATTGTGGGATTATATTTATTCATCTAAACAATAACAGCTCTATGAGATTCGGCATTATTGGAGCAAAATCTGGCACTTCTCATCTAAAGTAGTGCTTTTCATGTAGTGGTTGCCATGGCATACTGTAAAAATCATTAGCTTTATAATAACGTCTGACCTGGAAGCCGCCAACATAAATGTAGCTGTAGCTCCATCATTTACTAGATAAGTAGATGTGATAGTGATTGTTTGTTGTACACTGAGTATCATTTTTCCTTTTATTTGACCATAATGCTTGGTTTTTATTTTATAGTGGTTCTGTATGACTAGTTATCAGCTGTTGTTTGAAAAGAGATCGCAGTGTTATCACACATTTGTACTTTTTTGT
This sequence comes from Rhamphochromis longiceps, assembly GCF_057381845.1. Classification (NCBI taxonomy): domain Eukaryota; kingdom Metazoa; phylum Chordata; class Actinopteri; order Cichliformes; family Cichlidae; genus Rhamphochromis; species Rhamphochromis longiceps. The sequence goes on from NC_140568.1 coordinate 1,778,385, forward strand.
CCTCATCAATAAACAGTACTTGCTACAGGTGGTGTGTTCAACTAATAAAGCGACTTCCATTAATCTCTCCTCTCTCTGTGAGTTTCAGAGGTTAAAAGACAGAACATGAACAGTATATGTTCATATATGTATATGTATATGTACATATATGAACATATACTGTTCATATATGTACATATACAGTACTGTGCAAACGTTTTAGGCAGTTGTGAAACATCCTGTAAACAAAGAACGCTTTCAGAAATATAAATGATTGTTTATTGGTCCTAAATGTATTGTGCAGCAGGACAACGACCCCAAACACACAGCAAAAATCATTAAGAACTCTCTTCAGTGAAAATAAGAATAAGAAGTACTGGAAGTGATGGTCCGGCCCCCACAGAGCCCTGATCTCAACATCATGGAGTGTGTCTGGGATTACATGAAGACCCAGAAGGATGTGAGGAAGATCTGTGCTTAGTTCTCCGAGATGTTTGGAACAACCAGCCGAGCTCCTTCAAAAACTGTGCACGTGCACCTAGAAGAAGACAAAGGGTGGTCACACCACATGTTGATATGATTTAGATTTCTGTTTGTTCATTTTGTTGATGGATGAAAATAAATGATCAACAATTTTATTTTGAAAGCATTCTCTGTTCACAGTAATTTTTCACACATGCATAAAAGTTTTGCACAGTAGTGTAAATACACAGTGCTTAATACATTTATTAGACCCCCACCCAGTGTGAGGTGTATGCCACAGCTGCCACAGTACTGGTAATCACCAAAGTTTTAAGCTTCTGTAATGGTTGATCCAGCAAAGTGCACAGACAATTCTAATGTGATAATGAAATTATGATTGTTATATTGTACTTTTGTAAAATTCAGAAAACAATAGTAAAGCACATTATAGTTTTTTCATCAAAATACCAAATGCTGCTAAACTGTTAATTTCTGATATAAATTGTATGAAACATTGTTTTTTGTTGAGTCCTCAAATGCTTGTTTTTCCTTGTTTTTATAAGAGGTGGTCTAATAAATATGTTAAGCACTGTAGTTATTCTGTTACATAGCAGAATACATGCAAATGTTGGTCACTTGACAAATCGAGAGGTGTGAAGAAGGACTGAACCTGTCACATACATTATGGTCTTCAAGTTTGGTGTTGACCATAAGGACCAAATGCTTTGGCAATGTGACACTTTGATACTAATATTTGAAAATCTACCTTGAAAATATTTATTTTTTGCAATAGCAAACTCTTATTTATTCCTTATTTTTTTATTTCCACACAGAAACATGATATTATTTACACTACCAGACAAAGTGTGGACACGCCTGAGGTGCTTCAGTGCTTTTTCTTTATTTTTACCACTTTCTAGTTTGTATATACACACTGAAGATATGTGGAATTATATAGCAAAGAAAAAACTGTCATGTTGGTGCACAGCTGACAGCGTATTTAACAACTCATATTATGGCAAGAAGCAATCAGCAAAATAAAGAGACAGTCAATCGTTAAGAACTGAAGGTCAGTCCCTTTGCACTGTTTGAGTTTTGCATCTACAAAGGCGAAGAGGTGACGATTATTTCAGCACTTAGAAGTTCTGATCTGACTTCTCGCTCATTGCCAAGTCCCTGAATGGGAGCTTTGAAGCTTCCAGGCAGCTTGAGAAGAGAATGTTAAATGCTGCAGTTCAGCAGTTTACAGCACTGTGGGGGTTGATATGTCCGCTTCCTGTGCCTGTCTCAGGACTTTGCTCAGCATCTTAGATGCTTCTGTTTTCAGCATTTCAGCAGCCGGAAATGTGCAAACAAACATGGGAGTTGACAACCAGCTGATCATGGCTGCATGATCTCACTGCATCTTGACTTCATACCAGTTTCTCAGCCTCATGTTTAACATGCGTCAGGTTTTTCCTGGGCTTTGGTTTCTTTAAATGAACAGTCATGCTTGAAGTTGCCAAGTGTATTTCAGCCACAAACTGTGCAAAGAATAGAAAATGTGTGTCTTTCACACAACAGCTACAAATACAGAAAAGTCTTGATTTAAAACCCCACTGGGTAATCAGGCTCTTTTCATCCAGTGTGTTTTGGCCAGTGGTAAACTGCACAGGCTTCCAGCTGTTTAGAAGAAGCAAATTGGATTGTTTCTTTCTGCCAGAGCAGCAGAGTCGATATTTTCACTAAAACATCTCTTCAGTCTCATTGGAGGGCGGCAAAAAGGACTCAAACCCACGATTAGACATTTCATCTTGGTCTCTGTCTGAATCCACCATTGGTAGCATAACATTTAACAGTGTGGTGTCTGTGTTTCATCCTTACATTCCTATGATATGAAGTACTGGCTTCTATTTTATTTTATAAACATCATTGTTGCATCTTGTTTTCATTTTTCTCCTGTAGCTTTTGTGTACTTTTGGTCTTCTGTTGCTGCTTGTGACAAAACTTTGAAATGTCGGTTTTCTGAATCTGACAGCATGTCCGTGTACGTGCCAACGGGAGATCTGCGCTTTGTGCTGACATGTTTTTGTAGAATCTGTCGTTTACCTCCTCTTTAACCGTTTCCTGTGGTTTGGTTTGTGCTGTGGTTCATGCATTATTATTATTAATAATCATTAATTATAATAATTGTTATTATTATTATTATTATTAATGTCAGCAAATTAAAATGAACGAAAGGGCTGTTGTCAGCGTTTGCAGCCCTTCAGGGTGCCATTGGCCCAAAAGTCAGCCCTTCTGTGATTGGTTGGTTGCAGCTAATATAGTTACATTAGTTTATGTTAGCTAACTAGGGACAGAATCAATAACTCAGAGGAACACACTAAAGTCACACTCAGTCTCAACCAGTGACTATCTTTTATACCAGTGGTCCCCAAACTTTTTTTGCTAGGCCCCCTTTGTTTTACAACATTACAACAAGTGTTTGAACTAAAAATCACGAATGTGGGATCCTGTTTGTCCGTGAGTTAAACAGCCCAGCGCTGCTCACAGAGAAAACCAATCCTGCAGGGAGACCTACCTCGGCACTTGTGCAGGTGAAGCCAAAGGGAAGATTTGCTTCACCATATTTTCTAGTCTTTGGTGTGGAAGGAAGTTGGTTTGGAAACATATTCAGCGATGCTTCATCTCCTGCTTTGCGTTTGTGTGGGAGCCCCGTCAAAAACATGTCCGTTATGCTAGCAGTGTCTAAGCGTTCTTTTTTTTTCTTTTCATACCGCGCCCCCCCTGCAATGGCTCTGCGCTCCCCCTAACGGGCGGGCCCCACACTTTGGGAACCTCTGTTTTATACAGTCATTGGTCTGAATCTGCTGAATTTGAATTCACCAATCAGGAGCAGCTTGTGTCTACTCAGATTAAGCTGTTTGGTTTCTCCCACCAAAACACAGAAGAATTTGCTGCTGAGATACCAAGAAACAAATGGTTGCCACGCACAGGTCCCACTGTCAACTTTCTCCACTTCTTCTGGCACAAGGATAGTGACGTCAGTGGCATTTTTGGCTGTCTCCTGCCGTGCAGCCTCCAGCCTACGATGAGCCATCAGAGAAGCAGCACAGAGGCATGGTGTTGATACAGTTAACTTTGTGGAAGGCATGTATACGTGGATGATGGTTTAGTGTCTGTACCATCTAAAGATGATGCAGCTGACCACTTGCAGTGAACAAAGAACTCACTTGCTGATTCAAACATCTGTCTACACAGCTTTGTGTTGAATAGACAGTCAGTTACAGAAGAGTTTTCTCTGGAGGACAGCTTCAGTGACCAAGGATCTAGATTTCAAAACAGAAGCAACACTAAGCCGTACCAGATCAGATTATTAAGACTCTCTTTCGTCTCCTATTTCCAGTGCCACCACTAACAGTCCTCTCCCTCTGTTTCAGAAAACCACGCTTGAACCTCACGCACCACACCTAAGTGTGTAGCTCCACACTTGAGTATCCCATCAACCTTATCCCCCGTGACTCTTATTGTGTTCTGTAATAAAGTCTTGTTGAATTTAAGAACAGGCTTGCAGGCCTACCATTGACAGTGCGAACTTGAATGAATGCACCCAGATCTAGATCCAGCCCGAGCAGCCATCTCAAAACAGGATTCTGTTCTGGGCGCCCATGAACAGTCTATTCAGTTTCTAATGATGCGATGGTCGAGAGAAAATTCTCACTTCATAACAAAGCCTTCAACCCGTTTCTGTCCCTAATGCCATTCCTTCCGCACCATTGTCCCTCCCGTCTTGATCCCCCTCAGTTATCCAATTCCACAGAGTCGCTATGGGCTTTTCTTTTTTGTTTTTTTCTCCACGCTCATTTCCCAGCAATGACGCAAAATTATCTTACCTGGTGGGCAAGTTGAGGGGGAGGGCATTGACGTGGGCCAAAGCTTATTTATCCACTCAGTTGGTTCTCAGTCACACCAGAACCCATGCTGATTGGCCGCTCCTGGCTCACTCGTGAGACACGTGAACATTTTCACGCATTTGAGTGATTTTATTGTGGGTCCTCCGGCCATTTCCTGGCTAATTGTCCCAAATGTCTGCTGTTGTGATGATTGTGATGTGATGGCTGCTCTTAGACCCACTAGGCACTAAGCATTGAAGTGTGCTGCCCCTCCCTTCCTTCCCTCCCCATCTCCAGCTGCCTCTCTCTTCCCGCTCCACCACAACCACCCACACATGCAGGACCTTGGAGTAGGGGTATGTCACCAGGGTGCAGGGGAGGCATCCCCCCCCCCCCCCCCCCCCCTCTGTCCCCTTCTGGCTGCCTCTGCCTCAATTTTATCCCACAACTTAGACATTCACATTACTCACACTCTCATTACACATACATATAGGATCTTGGGGGTGGGCACAATCATGGAGTCCAAATTACCATCAGGGTGTACACCTCACCCCTGGCATCGTTGCCCACCTCTCAATTTTAAATACACGTAGACATTGAGGGCTATCAGGAGGGACTATGCGCTTACCTGCTGCTCTCTGGCAGGTAGCTCCATGCCCTCCTGGGTTTTAAATGCACCTTAGAACACACATGCATCAACACTACAATGAGCGGGTGGAGGGAGGTTTGGAGTCTTCTCTCACCCCCATTCTCTGCGACCTGCTGGAGCAGGGGGGCTAGGAGGAGTTGGCCGTCCGACTGCGGTCTGGGGTGTGGGGCCTTCCTGCTGCTGCGGAGTCGGGGCGGTCTGCCTCTCCCCACCGCAGGGAAAAGGGTAACACCACCTGGGTCTGGGTGCAGTTCCCCCCTCCAGGGGCAAGGGCACCTAGACCCGGTTTGTAGAGTACGCTTGGGGAGTGTGATCGTGTGTACAGCGTCTCTTTATGTCTGTCTCCACGTTGGTTGAGTGTGGAGTAAGTGCACATGAGAGCATGAGGGTGGGAATGGATGTTTGTGTCTGTGTGTGCCTGTATGTCTGTGTCTATATGTCAGGTTGGGTGTCAGGCGCCACCTCTCTGGGGACACCTCAGGCCCTCCAAGGTTTGGAGGCCTATCTCCCCCTACCACCACTTCCCCTGCCAGTGGCGGACCCCCTCAGACATCGGTGCGTTGGTGGTTCTTTGTGTCCGGGGGTGGGCGTCCAGGTACACACCGGCTCACTCCTTGGCGGCCGCTTGTCGGGGCCTGGAGCCTGGGGCTTGCTCGGGCCACTTCGGAGGTGGGGTGCCCCCGGCCTCTCGGCCTGGGGCTCGGTCACTCAGGCACAGCTGGCTGCCGGCGGAGCTCACGGGCGCGTCACTGCAACTCCCCCTGGCTTCTGCTCCGCGGCTGCTGAGTGAGCCCTCATCTGGGACTCTCCTCAGCTCTTTCTGGGACAGTGGCGCGGCTGCCCCTCTGTTGGTCTTCCTTGGTCTCTTGTGTTCTGGGGGCCTCTGGATGTCTGGAGTTTTGATCTCCTCCATACCTGCTTCATGCCCTGGAGGACGGGGCTGTGGCCCCCCCACACCCTCTAGCAGATTATTACATGAAGGAACCTTTTAAAAAAACAAGCGCGTCCATGCTCACAGGTGTACCACGGGTGATCACACCCACAAACTACACCCTTTTTGGCTCCTACCTCAAAGCACACTGTGTTCTGTTGATCTTATGTGCTGCACAATAATGTTTAATATTTAGTATTTACTGTCATATTCCCATATATCATTGTGATGCTGTTTATTCTATTACTCTTGTTCTCTTCTGCTTGTTTTCTTTTTTCTTTCTCAGCAGGTGATCCAGGTGATCGATATATGCATTTTTTATTTCTTTTTTTTTCTCTGCCCGTTCTGTTGGTTTTTGTCTTTTGCCCTTCTCCCCCATCCCTCTTCTCAGCTGTTTCTCTTTCCCTCTTTCTTTCTCCCCTTCTTTCCCCCAGTCAAGTCTGTCCCGTATTCAGTAAGTGAAAATAAAATAAACAATAAAAGGTGAATCAAATGGACCATTACGGCAAGGCTGGGATGGTCAGTTTGGTAAAGTAAATCCGTTGGGCATCTTTCTTTGCCTTTAGACAACAATTCTGATGCAAAAGAGCCAAACGGGACAGGCAAAAAAAAAAAAAAAAAAAAAAGAAGTGCGTCATTAGCTGCTAGCTAACTGGGTAAGGGCGTCATGGGTCTGTGGGTCTGTCCACTGTTTTAGAGAACGTTTTAAAGTAAGTAAAGTGACTCACTGATGTGAAGGAAAACAGACAAACAGAGACACCACCTACAATCAGGGAGAGCGTGACAGAGCAGAGGGAAACGTAGCTGACACTAATCAGAAAACTGAACATAACACACATGAAATAGACTATCAGAATAAAACAGGAAGTACAAACACAGAGACCAAGACCAAGATACATGGGCTTGACACAGGAGCTGGGGAGAACACAGACAGACATGGGTACATGACTGGGAAGGCTGGAAGATGCAGAGATGTGACTATGGAAGACTGAGGTCAAGAGACACCAAGTAGAACATAAACCAGGACCATGACAGCTTTTAATCTGTTACCTTAATTTTATTAAGTAAATAGGGTGTATGTTTTATTACAGTGCTTATTTATTAAGTCTTCAAGATAATTTAAGAGTATTTCAATCATTTTCACAAAGAATACTGCGAGATCCCTTATAGACAAAAACAAGTGAATTGTTTTAAATAGTTATTGATGGTGTAACAGCTGTGATTGGACAAGGGCAAGAAAACTTAGAAGGGATGTTAGCAGTTACATCAGCCACAAAGTAATTACATAATTGTGTATATAAGTCCTTTATCCTTTCATCACTTACTCCATATACACCTTTATAAATATATGTGAAGTCTTTTCAGACAACATATACATATATATATGTATATGTTGTCTGAATAGTTTGCGCTCATGATTAAAAACAAGCAAACAAAAACACGATTTTTATACGTTATTCAAATTGCACAGTATTCTAATCAACACTTCATTGATAAATCCAGACATTCAAACCCTACACTCGCAGCAGATCTTATCACTATACTACTGTGATGGGATTATAAGATTACAAAAATACAATAAAGCCATAATAAATAGCACTGGCCAAGACCACCATGTCTTATGGAATTAATAAACACTTTAAATAGAACATAGCAAAGTCCCAGATCTGACTGAGTCCTCTACTTTTTTCTACAACAGAGGTTTACAACCACTGCTCCAAAACTATACCAACTACGGTGTATTGTTAGTGTCAGCTAAATTTATAAAAACTGGAAGTTCCTGTTGAATCATCAATCAATTGGTTGAATCATTTTTGTAACTGAGAGACTATAAAAGGTAAGAATGTAACCAATATGAAAGCTTTCCTATTTGAGTGCTGTCTGAATGCCACTACTGTATAGGCCATTTATCCTCTTTTCTCACCTTTGGCAATAATAATAATAATAATAATAATGATAATAATAATAATAATAATAATAATGATATGGACATTTTCATGTCAAGCACTCCTCTTCCCCTAAGGTCAAGTAACAATAGGAAACAGCAGATCTTTTACAGGAAAATCAGCCACAATCACCTTTTTCTACAAAGGTTGAACACTGTGTAAAATGTCTTTAAAAACAGTATAAAGTCAATATACTTGAACTGAGACACAGTTTGCTCTCAGTTCATTTTGGTTTCAACACAAACACACACACACACACACACACACACACACACACACACACACACACACACACACACACACACACACACACACACACACACACACACACACTTCATGACATCTGTGACGGCAGCAAAACCAAACCAAGCCAAGAGAACAACTGGGATATGTGGTGCTTGTTTGAAGAATCTACGAGTTACCTTTTCTTAACTCTTTCCGATTTAATTTTTTATTAGCTCAGGACATAACAAAGTCATTTTGTGTCTGGCAAGTTTTAAAATTAGGTCATGATTTTGCAAAGATGTGCAAATCTCAAAAACCCATATTTTTCAATCTTTAAAACAACGGTTTTCCATCAGGACCAGACCAGATCTGAAGGCATCCATTAAGCATGTACCAAAGTGAAAGCGAAACCTTTCATGTTTCACAACTGCTTCTTGTCTGTTTGCTTCCATTGTTCACATTACTACCATTTTCTAGCTGAGACTGGCTATTGTTGCTGAAAGCTGCTCTTGCCTTAGATCCCATTTTTAAAATAAAGTGTTTCTTGATTTCACAGGTGTGTAAGTGTCTCCTTAACAAACACTGGAACCTGTCAAGCTGAGAAGGCTTTTTCTGGTTGTTTGTGCATGCACATTGTGGATAAACCTCCGGTCTTTGATGGTAGACTGATGGGAGATGAGTGTGCAAGACAAGCTGCCACTGACCTTTTGTTATGGAAGGGCGTACATGTTTCAGCAACACAATGCTAAGTGGCACACTGTGTCTATTAAAACAGCAAGGCTTTATAATAAAAGACGTCTGTGTATCGGCTGCCTGAACAGGTTTTCTCTCCCAAAAGTCCAACAACTAGTTTCCTACGTTCCCAGACATTTATGGACTCAATCATTTTGGTACAATTCTCATAGCAGAAAAATCACTCATATTGCAGTTTTCTCTGCAACTCACAGACTCAACAAAAGACAGCAACAATCGAAAGCTTCACCATATATGTCAAAACATGAGTCAGTCAGTCCCTTCAACTGATGAATGATTGAAAACCTTTCACAACCATTTTAAGACTAAGACATTGAAATGATTTTTACTTTTTCAGAAGCATCACTCTTTTCTGTAGCTATTTCATTATACAATCATTCAATATTTCATAGTATTTATCAATGATAAGAACAGGGATGATTTTATCTTTTATAAATATTAATCAACTTTGTTAGTATCCCCAGTAAAGCCAAAGCACTTTATTTCAACAGTTTTGCAATAAATCCATGTAAACTCTAATTAGGAGTGATGCAGTTCACTGTTGATGATGACGTCCAGTGATTTTATATCATTTTTAGATGATTTTCAGCAACAGCTGTATGGGCAAACTGTGAGTTCCTCCATTCAGTAAGTAGTTGGTCAAACTGCTTTCTGTATAAACATGAATATCATAATCATATATGGTGATTCATGTCAGACTCGCACTGATATCTACAGTATGTGTTTGGACATGGTTTCATGGTGAGGATGGCACAAACATATACAGCTGGGTGAAAAAAAAGAGTTAAAGGTGGAGTAGGATTATAATAATATAATAAAGTGTTATTATAATATTTATTAGAATTAAACTGTTTTAGTTTTTCATGTAATATGTACAAGATAGTATTCCATTTGTATTTGTGTGGAGCTATTAAATACTGTAAAACTAGTGTCACTAAAAAAGAAAAAACACTTATTACTTATTAGTCTGCTTGAGTTGCTTGGTCATCTTTAATTGTAAATTGGCTTTTATCACTAAATCCTGCCAGTTGTGATCACGTGGTACTCATTATGTTTATTACTGGAAATCTTAGAAGCAATTAAAATGGACCAAAATGGACTGAAGCATTTTTCTAGTCTGACTGACAGCTCAGTAAGCTTTCACTCACTAAACAACAGCTCGCTATATAGGAATCAGTTCATTCACCATTTACCATAATGCAAAGTACAGAAATGCATGATTGGTTGACATACAGTGCACAGAACCCCAACCTCAACCCCATCAAACACTGTTGGGGTGAACTAGAATGGAGATTGTGACACAGGTCCTCTCTTCCACCATCAGTGGCTGATCTCAGAATTGCTATTCTAGACGAATGGGCAAAACTTCACACAGACACGTGAAAAACCTTGCAGAGAGGTTTCCCAGAAAAGTGGAAGCTGTGGAAGCTCAAAGGACAGACCGACTCCATATCAATGCCTATAACTGTGGAATGAGATGTATTAAAAGCTACTGAAGATAAAGTGTGTAGGTGGCCCAACATTTTAGTCCATATAATGGATCTTCTAATTAAGCAATTAATCTGACCTAACTGTATGCTTGTATTGAAGTTCTACATGCTAAGTTGGTAAGTGCAATAATACTGTTGCTCTTTGCCATAAGAGACTGTAAACAGTTCTGTTTCTCTGGATTCTCTAAACAATGAAAAGCATACAAAGACCAGGTTCACTCACTTTGGCATGATTGGCTGTTGTCAGTATTACTTGCTGTAGCATCAATTAGTGCTAATAGCTCTTCTAGTGAAACAAATAAAATGAAAAAAACTAAACAACTGCAAATAGCACAGGTATTTATAACAATTGTTATCATACTACCTACTTTAAATTGTGCAAATTTCTGTAGAGTGCAATCAACAAGTACCTGATACATCAGTCCAATAATCCTTTCCCTGAAAATAAAATATGAGCCTTGATTATAGGACAACACCATATGGAGTTTAGCATCATTCACGTAAAACAGTGTTTTCTTAAACCAAGCTGCATAAAGTGCAAAGTTCCAATACTAGAGCCCTGGCTCAACTACCAGGAAGTCAATGTGTCCCTTTTCTTTTGTCTTGAAGGCTTCAGCGATGATCCTGGCAGCATCTTTGTGTTCCCGGCCTTGCAAGGGGATGCCATCAACCTCCAGAATGACCTGGCCAGTTTTCAGCTGGCCGCAGTTATGAGCCGAGCCTCCTTTCTGTCAGCGGGAACATGAGAGAAGAATAGAAAGACAATAATGTTAGCAGGATTAAGGCGCTCATGGACAGAACAGTTTGTTGTTCTTGAAGTTACAGTACAGTCCAAGGCAACTATAGCTTGAAACACACTTGGACTGAATTTAAGATATAAATAAAAGTTTATGATTAGTTCAATAAGGCAGATGTGTAATCACACATCTGCCTGCTTCCCTCGTGTCTGGTGACTAATTCATGCGTCACGCTTTCCCATGCTTTCAAACTCGTTGCTGACATCACTGGTCCAGTCAAATCATCTTTCAGCCTTCTTCAGCCTCCACTCTGCGCACTTTAAATCTCACTGTTCATCTGTTCGTCTACCTTGAAGATGTCTCTCCCATATAACTCAGGCTCCATTCAAGCCTCCATCTTGATCTCCACCACCTGCATCTAGACGCCAGGGTTTCCTGCGCTCATTCCTATCACTGCTGGAATTCCATTCTGCTGTGACGGGACATTACTTGCCAGTGAAAAGTTTGTTTATAAGATTGGGGAAACCTGCAGTCAGCTGAGACTGAAGAAGTCACCTGGGTGAGTGATGAAACGTGACTATGGTGAACCATGTCGGGGCTTGGTGCTGTCCAGCTCTTCACTCTTCATCTGGGATGTCTGCCACTGTGATGATTACTGGGCCCTGTTCAGCGAGGTTGCTGTGGTCTGTTCTTAGATCCACTAGTCACTCAGCATTGCTGTTATGGGTTGCGTCCTTCTCCCAGCACAACGAAAATAAACTCCACCTAAACTTGGTTCATATCTGACCCAGATAGACTGCAGGTCATAACTTCTTACCTGAAGTTCAGTTCACCTGACACTCGGACCGGCGGCCGCCTCGCGTCTCTCCTCCTTCTGCCTCCCCTTCCCTCATCCACCCACTGGCCTCTGTGGAAGCTCCGCTACAGCCACCACCAAACAACTGACTTATTTTTACACACCGGCCAGATCCTGACCAATCCACCACCTTTTATTGTTTATACCACTACAAAGAAAAAACCCAAACCCCCCAAAACAAAAAAAATCATCGGCCCATAAAAACAAAAAATCACATCGCAAATGCCCGGTGGGCCGATTGCCAGTCCAGCTTTGGTTGTACCATCAGTTAACCCTTCACATGTCAGCTGTGGCACACATGCCCAGGGTTGCCAACCCCTGGTCTCCAGCCTTGGTGGTGCTGTTCTCATATTGTTACCTGCCACTGAGAGTACACCTTGGCTGCTTCTGTGAAGAACGGCTGGTTTATTCTGCAGCCTTCTATTTTTCTGGTGTATGTCTTCAAGCGGCTGGCCAAGGCTGTGAGACTTTGCTTTGCAGTTTCCAAGGCCTCAGTTATGGACAGCTTGCTGCACTTCTTGGGCACCTCCTTTGTTGCACCTTTCAGCAGCTCCGATAGTTGGCTACCCCCCGTTCTACCTTGATCCTGGCCTCTAGTCTCCTTCTGCATGCAGGGTACTGCTCCTTGTTCAACTTGTAGCTAAGCTTCTCACTGATTGCTGCTGCCATGCTGTAGATCAACTTGTTAGTCTCAGTAATGGTGGTGGTAGATATCTTCCATAGTGCTGCATTCACATTATCTACTAGATCTTCTGAGGGTACATAGCAATACCGAATGACAGCAACATCAGGAAGAAGGAACACAAGAAGCTTGAAAAGCATCAAGGGCTCAGAGAAGATAAGAGGGTGGAGGTAACAGTGGTCCCAGTGGTAATCGGAGCACTCAGTGCAGTGACTCCCAAGCTAGATGAGGGGCTCCAGCAGATCCCAGGAACAACATCTGAAATTCACACTTGAAGGATGGATCACCCACAAGGGCGAGAGAGGATTTTCTTTTTATGTTTTACTGTTTTTTGCAGTTTCAGTACATTTTGTTGCTTGGAAGACTTTAAACAGTGACTTACTTGAAACCTTCTAACGCTTTCTTACCTGAATGGAGACTATGCGAGGCAAAGGTTGGCGTGTACTTCCTCCACCCTCTATTGCGATGCCCAAGGTGTTTGAATTTTTCAACACTCGCACCAGCACAGCAGTAGGCACTGGTACAGGTGAAGGAGACTGCTGGGAAACAAAGCAAGGAGAGCTAAGAAAAATATATTTGTGAGCAAGAAGTAGCATCTTACTGCATGCAATTTAGCCACTAGCTTGTAGGTGAACATCTGAAAATCTCAATATAGTAAACAACATTTCATTTTCTTCAGGTGATGGAGCCTTATTTACACATCAATGCGTCTGAGTCTAATGTTACTGTGTTCCCTTTGTTTTCCCTCGCGTGTTCTAGCCTAATGCTAATAACAAGATTTCCTTTGAATTCAATAAAGCTTTTAAGAGTTTTGTTTAGGTGCCCACAAAGTAACTTCAGGTCTTAAGATCACAATCATAGACAGTTGTATAAACAATCACCAAGGAGATTACTTTAATCTCCCTCTGCTTTTGTTGGTAAGAACTTGTGGTTTTACTTTGCAAACTTGACCGATTAAAATAGAAATTAAAGCAACAAAAGAGGTGATCCAGTGAATTCTGAAATCACAAACTAAAACTGGGTTTACACCAGCACTAATTTGCTTGTTTTGAACACATTAAAAGATATGCTACTGAAAGATTGCTTAGTAATGAAAACCCTCACTTGTCTGCCAATCCCTGGAGAAAGTGCATGAAATCCTGGCTGTTCCAGATGGGTCCGGTGAGTTTTGCTAGGTCGTGGGCTGCCATCTTTACTGAAGCCTCCTGCCTCTGCTATATCCACCCCGCTGTCCTCACTCAGAGTCTGGCCGCTGTCTGACAACTGTGACAGGGTGGCCCCTGGGGGGAGGAGTTAGCTAGCATACACTGAATTTAATTCAAATTTAATTATATAGAAAAAAAGCGCTTTGGCGACAGTGGGAAAGAAAAACTCCACAGGAAGAAACCTCCACCAGCACCAAGCTCGGGGAGGGGTGGCCATCTGCCACAATTGTTGGGGTGAGGACAAAGACACACCGTGGAAGAGAGCCAGACATTAATAGTAACTAATGTTTATATGCAGAGAGGTTTCTAAACACACAGTGAGTGAAAAGGGTGACTGAAGAAGAAACACTCACTGCATCATGGGAATCTCCCAGTAACCTACACCAGTTCCAGCAGAACTAATGGAGCATTGAGGATCATCGGATCCAACCTAAACTCTGTGCTTTATCAAACAGGAATGTCTTAAGCCTAATTGTCATGGTCCCTGTGTCCCCGGCTGGCTCAAACAGGCTACAGGTATTTGTTGTTGTTTTTCCCCCTCGCTCTCTCTAGCGATTGCTCACTTGTGGCTCATTATTCCCGCCTCTCCTGGCCAGCATTCAAGACGTTGGCTCGGTGTTTCTCGTCACTGGAACGTTAAGCAACTATCCTAGTGTTGCCCGGCTGTAAAATTATCTCCAGTGTTTCCTTCGTGGCTTTCCTAGTGTTGATTCTCTCATCTGTCTCCATGACTAGATTCCCTGGTTTGTTTGTGTTTCCCATCCCTGGACTACCTGCGCGTGAGTGTGTGTGAATTACAAGTGTGGCGGGGCAGAAGAGGAGTGTGTGTGGAATTTCCCTCACCATTGCTCTGCCTCCCATTCTACTTTTAAATACTCTAGGAACAACAAGTAGGCCTGCAGCGTGAGAGCGAAGTGCTCTAATAGGGTGATATGGTACTACAAGGTCATTAAGATAAGATGGGGCCTGATTGTTTAAGACCTTGCAGCCAGGGAGGCAGAAGAACATCAAGAAGGCCCTGAGTAAATGTGGTTATCCCAGCTGGACTTTTGTCAAAGCTGGGAAGGCTCCTACAGAAAGCTCCAGCCGATCCAGGAGAGAAGGACAACCGCTGCCTAAGTGAAAACCTGTAGTGATCCCGTACGTGTCAGGAGTATCAGAGCAGTTGAGACGCATTTTTTCTAAACACCGGGTCTCTGTGGCTTTTAAACCCCAAAACACGCTGCGCCAAAAACTGGTCCACCCCAAGGATCGGGTCCCCCGACACAAACAGAGTAACATAGTGTGCGCTGGTAAGTGCAGGAGGATTGGCAGGATTTATACATCGGGGAAACCAAACAACCTCTGGCTAAGAGGACGGCACAACACAGAAGAGCTACCTCGTCAGGCCAGGACTCTGCAGTCTGTTTACACCTACAGGCCAGTGGACACTCTTTCAAGGATGAGGATGTAACATCCTGGACAGGGAGGAACGCTGGTTTGAGGGCGGAGTCAAGGAGGCCATTTACGTGAAAAGGGAAAGACCATCTCTGAATGGAGGAGGGGCCTAAAGGTACATCTGTCACCATCTTACAATGCTGTGATTGCAGCCATTCCCCAACTCTCTGTGAATGGGACTCATGGCCATTGATCAGAGGTACATTGTGCAAATGTACTGTTTATAAGGTTGTGTAAACCTGCAGTCAGCTGAGACTGAAGAAGTCACTTGGATGATGATGAAATGTTTCTCCCACTGAACATGTCCAGATGAACAGAACCAACTTTTGGGGATTTCCTCCCCTGGATGATTGAGCACGCATCAAGATATAAGCAGGGCAACCGCCTACATGTTTCTAGTCACAAAACATGTGTTGTTCTGGTTATTACTAATACATTTTACAAGTTGAGTGCTTCTCTGTACTGAGAAACAACACAAACACACAGAGACACAGACTGTGTACCTACTTAACTCCAAGTTACCCCCAATGGATCCATCAGAGAATGTTGGTTAAAAGTGCTTGGGCATAGACAAAAGCTTTTAAACAAAAGTGTGTCTGAATGGGTGAATGAGACAAGCTTTAAGAACATTTGTGTGCTCAAATACAGCAGAAAAGTATTACATACACACCATTTACCTCTTTGCTGTGGTCTGGCATCTGCTGATAGCCGGTTCATTTCTGTTACAATGACTTTCTGTGTGAGAGCAGGTGAGCAGCGTTGGTCAGCGCTAAAGGATGGAGCAGCAGGCGTGATGAGAGAGGGGCACGGGGACGGACATGGTGAGGGATGATGAGATGGTTGAGGGGATGGCAGGGGAGTTGCTGCTTTTGAAGAGGATGCAGACATTGACAAGACGGAAGACTTTTCATAGGAGCTGGATCTAGAAGAAAACTTGATAGATGCCTCTGGTTTAGCAGAGCTGGGCAAGTCCCGGTAATGCAGGAAACCTGGGCAGGTGTGGTGACCTGAAATGGGCTGGCTATGATGGTGGACATGGTAATCAAAATGGGGATTATTGTGGTGTTCAGAATCAGAGAGCTGGAAGGAATTCTGGCAGGTGTGTTGAAGGGAATTAAGGGAAGTGTAGTGGGTGGGACCAGGGCATGCATGGTGGGGGGAGGCTGGTTTTGGCTGGTGTTGGCTGGTGGGAAGGGATTTGATAGGCTTGTGGGGACAGTCCTGGAGTAAATGGGTGGGACCAGTGACGAGCAGGCAAGAAATGGGCTGCACCACTTTGGCTGAAGGCTTGCAATTGAACTCTTTCTCCGGGAATGGTCTTCTTTGGGCCTGGACAGAAGCAGCTCTGAAGGGTGGAAGAGGTTCACTTGAAGCCTGCGTTTCATCCTGTCATTCAGAAAAAGGCAGTGACATACAAAAATCCAACATGAATAGTGAATGTTGCCTCTTTAATCATTATCTTTAAGATTTTAGATCTTGTATATTTAGAAACACAGCTTGTCACGGACTAATGACTTTTTCAGAAAAATAAAATGAGAACATCTGTAGCCATCACATGGTGCATGTTGAGTACAGAGAGTCAGAACAAGGTTAGATTAACGTAAAGACAGAAAAACATGTATTTAAGAACTGTTAATTATGTAAAGGCGGATAAACTGTTAGATATTTGTACAAGCAAATGCAGTGATGTGAAAAAGTTCTTGATTTCCTGTTTTTTTTGTATGTTTGTCACACTTAAATGCTCCAGATCATCAAACAAATTTAAACAGTAGACAAACATAACACAAGTAAACACAAATTGCAGTTTCTAAATGAAGGTGTTTATTATAAAGGGGAAAATATCCAAACCTATGTAGTGAAATCTAAACTAAAAAAAGGAACAACTGATTTCCACCTAAACCTAATAACTGCAACAACCTTAGCGGCAACGACTGCAATCAAGCGTTCGCAATAACTGATATTGGATCTTTTACAGTCCTATGGAGGAATCTTGGTACACTCATCTTTGCAGAATTTTTGTAATACAGCCACACCTGAATCTGATTGAGATGTTGTGTCATGACCTTAAAAATGCAGGTCAGGTCTTTGACTGGCCACTCCAAAGTATTTATTTTGTTTTTCTTAAGCCATTCATAGGTGGACTTGCTGGTGTGTTTTGGGTTATAGTCCTGCTGCAGAGCCCAAGTGCGCTGCAGCTTAAGGTCATAAACAGATGGCTGGAGATTTTCCTTTAGGATATTTTGGTAGGCAGCAGAATTCATGGTTCCATTTACCACAGCAAGTCTTCCTGGGGCATCAAAACAGACACAGACCATCACACTACACTTTATATATGTAACGTTAAAGTATGAAATCTTCACATTAAAGGATGTATTTGAAATGCAGGCATACACAAAACTGTCCACCAGCATGAGTTAACCATTCATTCATCCATCCATCCATCCATCCATCCATCAATCGTCTTCCAATTATCCAGGGTCAGGTCGCGGGGGCAGCAGCATAAGCAGAGAAGCCCAAACCTCCCTCTCCCCAGCCACCTCCATCGTAACTGGGGGAACAAAGATGTTTCTAGGCCACCCAAGATATAGAAGCTCTCCAGCATGTCCTGGGTCCTCAGGGGCTCTTCCTGGTGGGACATGCCTGGTACACCTCACCAGGATGTGCCCAGGAGACAATCCTAATCAATTGGCCAAACCATCTCAGCTGGATTCTTTCGATGTCTAGGAGTAGTGGTTCTAACTCTGAACCTGCCAGACGGATGAGTTCCTCACCCTAAGGGAGAGGCCAGCCACACTTTGGAGAAAGCTAATTTCCATTGCCTATATATGCAGTCTTGCTCTTTCAGTCACTACCCAGAGCTAGTGACCATCAGTGAGGGAAGGGATGTAGAGTGACCAGTAAATTGAGAGCTTTGGTTTTACGCTCAGCTCTCTTTTCACCACAATAGAGCGATAGAGCGTCTGCATTACTGCAACTGCAGC
The DNA here is from genome assembly GCF_057381845.1 of Rhamphochromis longiceps. Classification (NCBI taxonomy): domain Eukaryota; kingdom Metazoa; phylum Chordata; class Actinopteri; order Cichliformes; family Cichlidae; genus Rhamphochromis; species Rhamphochromis longiceps. Next base: position 1,796,590 of record NC_140568.1, read on the forward strand.
ACCAATCCGTTTGTTGATCTCCTGAAGCACTTCCCACAGTATACTCCAAGCGACACAGTCAAATGCCTTCTCTGGGTCCATAGATCACATCTAACTGACTGCACGAACTCCAATGCAACCTCATATATCCTTGAGAGGATAAAAAGCTGGTCCAGTCTTCTGGGACCAGGACAAAAACTGTTGTTCCTCCTGCATCCAAGGTTCAACTAACAGACTGACTCTACTTTTCAGCACCCTGACATAGACTTTCCCGGGGAGGCTGACAAACTATAGTAGGAGCCTGCCTCCAGTCCTTCTTGGGAACCACCACCCCTGTCTGCCAAGTCAGAGGTACTGGCCCTGATGTCCACACAACTTTGTAGAGGCATATCAAATAAGACAGCCCTACAATATCCAGACTCTTCACCTTTCATTGGGAACCTACCCACCCCAGGGGTCCTGCTACCAAGAAATTATTTGACTGCTTCAGGGTGGTTTAATCCCTGGCTGCTCCAGCCTACATGCCAAATATCCTTGCACAAGAGTTTAGTAACAGAACAGCTTAGGTTCAGATCAGGCAGGCCTTTCCTCCCAATCACACCATTTCAGGTCTCACTGTAGGCACAGCAGGACAACAGCATTTCCAGGGCGAGCACCCTCGAGTACCCCACCCAGGGACTCTAAGAAGGCCAGGTACTCTGAGCTGTTGTTTGTTGTGTAAGCGCAGATGACAGTCAGGACCTGTTCTCTGATCCGAAGGGTCTGGGGCACCTCTCAACCTCACGCACCTGCTCAGGCTCCTTCCCCACCAGAGAGGTGATGTTCCATGTCCTAATTGCCAGCCTTGGTAGCCAGGGATCTGTCCACCAGGGCCTCTGCCCTTGGCCACCACCCGGCCCACACTGCACCCAACCCCTACGGCGCATCCTGCGGGTGGTGGGCCTATTGGAAAGGTGGCCCATGTCCCTTATTTGGGCCACACCAGGCCAGGACCCATTGGCTAAGGCCCTGCCAGCAGGTGCTCTTCCTTGGGCACCCTCCCCAGGCCTGGCTCCAGGGGGGTACCCAGGTAATTCTATCTCGGGCAGAGTGAACTGTTCCCTTGATTGTGTGCACATAAGGGTCTAGTGAATCACCCTTTGTGTGGTTCCTCATCCAAGACCAATTTGCCATGGGAGAGACCCTACCGAGGGGCAAAAGCCCCCTATCGACATAGCCCGGGGGATTCCTGGGACACACAAACCCCTTCACCATGATAAGGTAGCGATTACTTCACTTCACTTCAAGACAAATCAAAAGATTAAAGGCATTACACCACACAATGTACTTAAAATAAATAAATAAAGGACCAACCATAGCAGGGATGGTTTGCTCTGCATCATGGATCACAGGGGCTATATGGCTACAGTGGCCCTGAGACTGCCACACTTCTAGGCCTCCACGCCAGGACTGGTGAGACTCCCTTCCATGTTGCAACACCAGTCTATCATACACGTCCAGATCCTGTGGCGCCACCAGTCTCCTCATCTCAGACAACATGGACAACTGGCAGAAAGAAGAAGACAAAACAAAAAAAATAAGATATGATTATAGTACAGTGAAGAAAGGATTATACAGACATGGAGTCAGGTGATGTGTAGCGATGTACCTTTGCATGTGTATTGAAAAGCTCAAACAGAGCCATGGTCAGAGACTCTACTCCTATATGTCCTTCTTGGTACTCCTGCAGGTAGTAGGCCATGGTTTGCCTCTCTGGATCTGTCAGCAACATGTAGGCCTGCTGTTCCAGTGACACCTGAGCACTGGGTGGGCCCACACCTCTGTATCCTGCTGGCTGGATGGAGCAATAGTTTGACAAGTGAAAAATGATGGAATCAAATATAGGAGAGATGAAACATGTTGTCATTGTGTCTAATACTACAAGGACTGTGACATGCAATGGAAATTCTTCATATACTGCTGAGTTATAAGAAATACTGTTTTCAGAGTGTCATCACCTTATTTGTCTTATTAGAAAAGAACAGAACAGACTGCGCAGGAAGCCAAGGTCATAACTCAGGCTCACTGAGAGAGAGAAAGAATGTGGATGTTTAGGTTTTAGGACGGGGGGGCTGAAGCTATAAGAATGTGAGGAACGCTCAGACACTTCGAGATCAGGCGGACACCCTCCCGCGCTCCCGGATGGTTATTGCGCAAAAGTGTTGTATGGAATAATGAGAATTGTATGGAATAAAATGATTGTGGATTTATACACCGAGTGTTGTCCTTCCTTCAGCCCAAAGATGAAAGAATTGGGAGGTTTTAACAGAACAACACAGGTTGACCAAATGTGCTTATAAATAAACTGATTGATTGATAAGTTCAGTTCACCTCAATTCAAGTTGATTTGATTTATACAGCACAACAGTATACCAACATACGCCTCACAGGGGTTATTTTCCAAGGCTCTATAGATTGAAGGATTTGTTGTGACCAGTCATCAGTACTTGTCATGACCTAATATCTTTTAGATGATATTAGGTCATTATTAGGTCATAATTACAATGATTTCTTAACCTCCTAAGACCCAAACTCTTTCATGGCATTTTTAATTTCTCTTTGCTATTTGGGCTGATCTGGACCTGAAGAATATAAATAAAAGAAATTACCAGATTATCTTATTTTTAAAAATGGGATTTCGATAATACAGTAGCAGTATAATATCAGGCCCTTGTAGAGCAAAATTTTGTATTTTGGTCTAGACAACCCAAATTGTGATGTCCACATATGTGGACGCCAGGTCCTAGGAGGTTAAAGAAGCACCCAATCATTGCTGGATTCTGCCTGCAATTATTGTCCTCCAAGGGCTGCTGACATGGAAGTGGTTTCTCAAAAGGCAAATATGGCAGAATACACAACAACACTATATTAGTGAAAAGAGTAAAAGTGCATTCCTTTATAGAGGGAATAAAATATAGGAGAAGGTATTTTGCTCTTTTTTTATCCACTTTCTTCTTATTCTTCTGTCAGCTAGGGTTGCTGACAGAAGAATATGAAAGGAAGCAGATGATCTGCTTCCATCTCACCCTATCCAGAGCATCTTCTCTGTTACACCAACCCTCTACATATCCTCCTTTACTAGATCCATGAACCTCCTCTGACGTCTTTTTTCTTTTAATATTGACTGGCGACTCTATTTCCAAATTCCTTTGTCCAACATATCCACTTTCCTCCTCCTCCATGTCCAAATCATGTCAGTATGCTTCTCTAACTGTCTCCAAACCACTGAAACTGAGCTGTCCCTCCGATATGCTCATTTCTAATATAGTCAATACTGGAACTCTTGATCTTGAGATTAGCCACCTAAAACGTAACTCTTTGAAGGCCATTTATACCACTTATTTTTGTGTAAAGCTAACTGAGCCTTGCATAATATAATATAATATAATATAATATAATATAATATAATATAATATAATATAATATAATATAATATAATATGGGCTGTCAAAGTTAACGCGATAACAATGTGTTAGTGCAAAAAAATGTTAACACCTTCTTTTTTTTTTGACGTGGAATTAACGCACTCACACACCTGCGGTCTGTGACCTTTGGCACAGTTACCTTTTACCTGTGACCTTTGGCACGCCCAGTTTTTTTTTTTGGAAATCAGGAAGCGACGCATGCAGCAGTTGTAGATGTGAGCAGAAATGGATAAAGAAAAAGGTCTTTTGAACAGCAAGTTCAATTTTAAAGCAATGCCATATGGTTGTCTTGACAAGACCAAAGTAATTTGTATTTACCGTTGATGTGAACTGTGTTATCACCGCAGTACGTCCAGTCTCAAATACCGCTTGCTAGCCAAGCACACAGCTAACGCAGAGAGCCCTCCTCCCTCTCGCCAAAGGCAGACCACGCTGGACAACTTTCAAAGGAGACGTCTGGACAATTCTACAACTAACAAACTTTCAACAGCCACAGCAAAATGGGTGGCTACAGCTTGCAGGCCGATTAACATTGTGGAGGAGGAGGGGCTACTTGAAATAATTCGCATAGCATCCAACAAATCCACGCATGAATTGCCTTCAATAGCTACCACTGTAACCAAGATACACAACTTGTATGAAGATGAGAAAGTCGAGGAGGCTTTGGGGCAGACCAACACGGTTGCACTCACCGGAGGCCATTGGACTTCTCTAGATATTCACAGTTACCTTGGGGTAACAGCGCATTATTTTTCACCACAGAGGGAACTTCAGTTGCATGCTTTGACTGTTATGAAGATGGAGGAGAGGCACTTCACTGACACGTGCGCTGAGCACTTTATGCAGCTAGCTAGACAGTGGGGAATTGAACATAAGGTCAGCACGCTGACCACTGACAGTGCACGCAACATGGTCGCAGCGGCAGGCAGCTGCCGTTTGAGCACATGCCTTGCATCACACACAGCCTCCATCGAGCCGTCACAGTTTCTCTACAGAACAGTCCATTTAACAGCACACTGACAAAATGCAGAAAGGTCAAAGGCCATTTCAAGCATAGCCCACCAAACGTACTGGAACTTGAAAAACAGCAAATTGCACATTTTCATAAGAAAGAGTCACTCAAGAGTCACACAAAGGCTCTAAACAGTACCCTGGAGATGATCAGGCATGTTTTAAAAAATCAAAAACCACTGAGAGATGCACTGGCACTACATCCAGCCAATGTTACAATGCCAACAGCAGCTGAGCTGGAGAAACCGAGGAAGCTGGACACTGTGCTGGAACAGGTAACTTATTAATACTTACTCTTACCACTTCTGACATAGGAAAGTGTGTGTGTGTGTGTGTGTGTGTGTGTGTGCGTGCGTGCGTGTGTGCGTGTGCGTGTGTGCGCGTGCGTGCGTGCGTGTGTGCGTGCGTGTGCGCGTGTGTGCGTGCGCGCGTGCGCGCGTGCGTGTGTAAAGCATTTTACCCTTATGTGAGTGAATGTAGCAAATTCTTAATGAAGTGTATTTCTCTATAACTGCAGGTATATAACTGAACTTTTGGGAGAAGTTTGTCTCCTGCTCAGTGGTGCTGCCAACTTTGTGTCACCTGTCGCGAGTGATGGAGGTCTCTGAGGATGACCCAGCTTAAGCTGGGCTACACTGTGCAATTTTTTCAGCCGCGTTATTCAGCTTCTGCTCAAACTGTATGATTGACTCGCAGGGGTTAGAAGTTTGTAGGTCACGATGCTCTGATGCAACCCGAGTGCTCACACTGTGCGTCCATAAAAATGAAGGTAATCTGTCGCTCACTCTCCCTCTCAGTCTTTCACTCACACAGACACACCACCACCATCAACTTTGCTAAATTGCTAATGAAAAACATTGATCAGCTGTGATTGAGCAGCAGTGTAAATCCAACTATTTTCACGGTTGTTGTGGTCGTGATAATTTTGTGATGCCACATCGAAAAGGCTCGGATGAGCTTTCCAAAGTTCTACAAGTGCCTCCATCGCTTGTGTCCAGATCACACGCTGCACTGCCGTGCTGCTCCATCTTTTTCACCGACGTTTATGTGTTTACATGGTTAAACTCGAGGAGACCTTCAAAGCAAAAATGAAGAAGAGCAAGGAAAAAAGTAACATCGTACGGCTCAGGGTTGCGACAGCTCTGGATCCTCGGTTTAAGGATCTTAAGTGTCTAAGCATACCTCACAGGGCTGAGGTGTGACGCTTGATCAGCGCGTTGCCGAGGGAGAAGCAGAGGCCTGCACAGCCTGAACAACCAGCAACATATAAAGGAATAAAGGCTCACTTTTCTTTAAAGTTTAGCTCCACCTCGTTCGTCTGCATTTGGGTACGCACAACACAACCTCCACGCAGTCTACCATGGCAGATCATGACAGTACAAACTGACCAGAATGGAGCCAGCAGACTCTGCATGGAATCTGCAGCATGCGGTTTCAGACGTTTGTCTCTGTGAGGGCCTTCACACGTCCAAACTGGGAGTGCTGCAGCTGTTCCTTTGTTTTCTCTTTCACTGGCAACAAGTCCCGAGGTCTCCAGCTCTCTGGCCCCGCAGGAGGGGTGCGTGGCAGGAGAATAAGGATTGTGTGGCTGAATTCTGCGGGCTTACTCTGCTGCAGTGCTTCACTCTCTTTTTGGGATTTCCAAGCTCAACTGCCATGCTGCCACCTGCTCAGACACCTGATCAAGCGCCTGCGGCTACCACACCACCATTTGGTCCTCTATGCCAGAGGTCATCACAACCGCACGGCCTGCCCGTCCACGTCCTGACTGTCCATGGCCTGCATGCCCTCATACATCCACCAAACCACACCAACAACAGCCCTTCTTCGCCACTGTTGCCCTCCAGCCCTGTTTTTCCTGTGCTGCCACTGCTTCCCATGTGGTCGGCCCTCATAACTGTTTCGGCGCAGTCACCTTCCACGTGGTCGGCCTCCTCAACTGCTGTTTTTGTGTTTGGACTGAGTTATTTTAGATCCAGAGTCCACTACAGCTACAAGAGAAACTGATTTATAATCACCACAATTCTTGGAAGACATCAAATCTGGAAGTCAGGATTCACTAGTAAATTCTATCAGGGTTCCTACTTCAACTTGCAAGCCTGGTTGCCATAACAAGTGTCCATAAAGTGTTGCATCTCTCCACAATACAAACACTCACTTACCACGATTCTTCTGTTATGCTCATTGAGCGGCAGGTGAGCTCAGTTTTAATAGTAGGTCTGGTGGAGTTGAGTTAGGAAACCCCAAGTTTAATCCGACTCACCCAAGAAGACAAGGGAAGGGATTTCTGCCGACTCCAGAGGCTGTGTAATTGATTTTCAAATGGTTTCAGTTGAATTAGGCCACTATCAATTTTCAAAAATATAACTTCATGATCTATAATAAAAAATACATCAGCGATAGAACAAATGTTCAAAAATGATATGGAAGTTCCCTATCAGATGTTTCTTTGTCTCAGTAATTGTAATGTTCTAATTGTGACAATTGTGATTTGGCTAAATATAGATTATATCAGTAATTTGCTTATAATTCAAAAATTGATTTTGGGGAAATTGTAATTTTAACAAATCTAATCTATATGCAGACAGACTTCAGGTCGAAGTCACTGAGATTTGAACTTTTCAGTATCTGCACCCTGATTGACTTCCTCTCTGCATTCACAAGAATTTCAGAAAACTCGGCCTCTGACTTTGAGATTGAGGTAAATGAGAGTCAAACTTATCCAAGATTTTTAGTAGATATAATTATGGTACCAATTTGAATCTCCTTGAGTTACTGCGTTCACAATGTAGGTGTCCACCCCAACAGCCTTTTACGGCTGAGGGGTAAAAATCGAATAGGTGATGAAAACAAAGATAATTAGCGTGATGATCAGTGTCATTTCCTATTAGATGAAGTCATACAAGTGACCGATATCTACCATAAGTCACGACTTAGCACTACATACAGTTCGCGTGAGGATGGTGCAAGACGCTTATGTTAAGTATGGATCTAGGAACATGAGAATATGAAGACAGTGGTGAAGTGTGCAGAAAGAGGGACAGATGGGTTTGAGGTGTGGGTAGGATTACACCATCAGCTCTGAGCCCTGTCTTGTTTGCAACGGTGATGGGCAGACCGACAGTTAAGGTCAGGTTGGAGTCTCCATGCACTGTGATGTTTCCAGGCGACATTGTGATCTGTGACGAGAGTAGGGAGGAGTACTGGAGGTATAAAATGAAGATAAGAGGAATGAAAGTCTGTGGACAGATTACATGTGTGTGGATAGAGGGAGACAGAAAGGTGAGGATGGAAGGAGTATTCAAAGCAATGGACAATACACAAGAAAGGTGAAGTGGCAGGTTAGAGTGGAAGTTCATGGTTTCAGTGAAGGAAGACAGAAAAGGGTGAGATGGAGGAAGATGATCCACTGTGGCAACCTCTAAAGGATGCAACTAAAAGAAGTACTGATCATATCTCGCTTGGTAAAATATGTTGTGCCAATATTATTTCAAGGGTGTGACAACCTATACAAACCTAAGAGTAAAGAATATTTTTCTTGGGTAAAAGTTAAATGTCAGGGCCTTCTATGGCTGTTTATTTTAGTTGGACCGTGCCGTACACTTCGTGATGTGCTAATACAAGATCAAATTGAACCCACATAAACCATTTTAAACAAAGAAACTCCAAACATGTCTTACATACACTAATTTTAAGTGGTTTTTTTAACTTATAAATTGTAACTTAAACCTCACTGGGAGGCAGTGCAGATGCTTTAACAATGACATGAGATGAGAAAATGTATGAATGGATTAAAATGTTGTAACAGCATTTTGAACAGATTGAGGGATTTGCAGCTCCTACAGACAGACAATATGAAAATAATGCCCTGATTTCCTCCTAGTTGGATTAAAGTAATGCACTAAGTTCACTATTTGAGATCATGCTCTTGAGTTTAGCAATATTTCTTAAATGAAAAAATCAAAAGCTGGCTGGAACTTGAAGTCAAGGACTGATCGAAAGAAAGAAAGAAATGGTTTTAAAACTACTCATAATGTGACTTAACTGGATAATGTACACTGAAAATAACGAGGGACCCTAGGGGGGCCGCAGATGCTGTGGAGGAAGCACACTTGGAGGCAGGGATTCTCTTCACCCAATGTGCCATTTATTTACAAAAAAAGCCAAGCTGGGGGTACGAACAACAAAAACGAAACTTGTACAACCAAACTTAAAGCAGGTCCAAACGCTAGGCTCATGCCTAGTGGGATGCTACCCAGCCTTTAGTCTTACAGCACCACCTTGAACTCAGCATTAACTCTGCTTTTAAAGCTTAAACCCCTCCCCAAGAACAAGCCATGCAAGGCCTTCCTCTCTTTCTCACACTACACCACAAATCCTGCCAATGATTCACTTCCTTATAAACATTGAATCAGGTACTGAATCAGTGACATACTGAATGAAGCTTTGTCCCTGATCATGTGTATCTGGCTAGATGAACCAGACCACAGTGCTTCTGAAGTGGTGTGATGTTTTTTTGACACATGCGCCGGAGCTTCAGGTTCAAATGGACCAGCACTAGCAACATGAAACAGAGAAACCTCCAAACATTTTGGTAATACTGATAATCTAACAGTAAATGGTTTTGAATACATGGGCCCACTGCATAACTATTTCATGGTATGAAACTTAGGAGCATTTTATTTCACTTCCTTAGGACATAAAACAAACTAATGAAGGAATGGTCCACATCAGCATTAGGCTCACATTCATAACTAAAACAACTCTATGAGGATGGTGAGGAGTCTGCATATCGACAGGAAGTTGAGCGGCTGGTACTCTGGTGCAGTCAGCACAACCTGGAGCTGAACATGCTTAAGACTGTAGAGATGACAGTGGACTTCAGGAGACATCCCTCAACACTGCCCCCTCTCAAAATATATCAGACAGCCCTGTGTCGACTGTGGAGATCTTCAGGTTCCTGGGTACCACCATCTCCCAGGACCTCAGAAAGACCCAGCAGAGGATGTACTTCCTGAGACAACTGGGGAGGTACAGTCTTCCACAGGAGCTGCTGATCCAGCTCTACACTGCAGTCATTGAGTCTGTCCTGTGCTCCTCCATCACAGTCTGGTATGGAGCAGCCAGTGAACAGGACAGGAGCAGACTGCAGTGGACTGTACGGGCAGCAGAAAAGAATATAGGCGCCCCCCTGCCCTCCATCCAGGACCTGCACCTCTCAAGAACCAGCCAATAAATTCGATTCTGATTCTGCATCTGGAGCTCATTGAGCCTTGGTCCCTCTAGGACACTGTTATTGAGTATGGGGGGACTCCCTCTATGCTGCTCCCGACTAGTTGTTGTCCCCCCTCCCATGGGACTTGGGCACTTGGTGGCTCTGTGGGTTAGCTGACTTGGACCTCTTCATTGTGCAATGGGGGCTCTGCCAGGTGTCAGGAAGTGAAGGAATTTCTAAAGAGTTCCTGAAGAATGGATGAAATGACTTGTTTGAAATCGAGTGACGGTTAGACGCAGCCATATTGGCAATGGCAAAGCAGCTCCAGTTAATACAGTAGGGACTCAGTTTCAGTGAGTGAAGCACACTGCTTCACACCACTAAACTGTGAGATGATAATATAATCAATAACATGTTCTGGAAAGATGAGCCTGAGATCAAACTTCCTGATGAGGCCAGTGAACAGAACAGCAAGACTGTTCCAACAAACCCTGGTTGGTGTGTCCAGGAAGTTCCAGCAAAATCTTCGACTGTCACACTCAACTCGGGATGAATCAGAGCTTCAATTATGAAATTATACAAGCTCAGTTGTATTTGTTCTATTTGGCTTGGCTTTATTCTGCAGTTTGTTTGTTTTTAATTTAAGACAGGTTTTCTACAGTTCATGTTCATTTAACCACTTTTGCAGTAAAATACTTTTACAGATTCATAAATGAGTGAAACAAAAGACCTTAGAGAATATGAAAAACATTGTTGTGATCTTTCTACTTCTGGCTGGGACATCTTGAAATTTCGGTAGCATTTCCAGTGTGCCGTTTTCCTTGTTTGGATGGAGAAATAGGATGTATGCGTACGCAATGCTTCAGTGAAGCAGTGTACAATTTCAGGTAGACCGTGTTTACAATAGGCAGTAATGCAAAGCTGCCATTCTTACCTTTCCTAATACAGGTGTAGCTCTGGCTGAAGACGGTCTGATAGAAAGAACACAACAAACAACAAACAATGCTTAGCATATTTAAAAAGTAAACACACAAATGATTAGTTATGCTTATAATTGGACTGAGACCAACACAGTCAACTTGTTAAAAACCACAACGTCAACAACATCATCATGAAGTGACGAGCTGAGAGTCTCCGTAATCTTCTTCTCTGTCGTGACGATGCACTTCCTCATGTTTTCCCATGAAGAACTATAGTGAGAGCTCAGGTTGGTTTGTGGTTTGGGTTACATGCACTTCCATATGTTAACCACATATGAACTAAAAATGTCTCGTCACATCTATTACCACCCCAAATTCATAAAAATTGGAACACTGTGGAAAATGTAAATATGCAATGATTTGCAAATCTAACCCCATCAGAACATGTAACACACGTTTTTAAATGTTTTTACACATAATGTTCAAACTGTGACATATTACTATTGCATGAAAAGTATTAGCCATTGGTACAAAAAAGCCCAATTAATCAAGTTAATTGGGTAAAAAGTCCCCACAATCACCTCCACACTTCTGCCTTTTCTTCTTTCTAGCTGCGTGCACCCTGTTCCTGTGTCTTCAGCCATCAGCAGCACAGTTTCCATCTGACTGATCTGTTAGGAAATCTCACCTCATGTCTGATTTGGCAAAGATTTTATACTGGATACATACAAATGTTGTGTGTATCCAGTTTTGTAGGGTTACATGACTTTGCCACAGTCGTGTAAACCTGGGCCTGGCATTAGGAGTATGGTTTGTGGCACCGCCATAGCTGGAATATATACTTTCAAGGGTAAATCAACCTTTCCATTTCTCAAGGCTCATTCATGATTTTTAACATTGTATAGATTTTACAGTAGTTACCTGCTGGGAGCAGGTTGTGATGTTACTAATATTAGGCATTACAGTGAATAACAGCTTAAGAAGTTAGTTGTCAGTTTAATTAGAAATGGCGATAGTGTAGAGCAGCGGTCTCCAACCTTTTTTGCGCCACAGACCGGTTTATGCCCGACAATATTTTCAAGGACCGGCCTTTAAGGTGTCGCGGATAAATACAACAAAATAAAACTAGTACCGGTACCGAAAAAAAGAAGATTTATTCATAGCACACGTGAAAAGACCCAGGAAAACCGAGTAAACGATAAAAACGATAACAAAATAACGCTGAAAACCGATAAAACCCCTGAAAACCAGACATTTCACACCTGAGCCTCAACTCTCGCGGCCCGGTACCAAACGACTCACCGACCAGTACCGGTCCGAGGCCCAGGGGTTGGGGACCGCTGGTGTAGAAGCTTCAAGGTGGAGGGGCATTAAGTCCTATGATAAGGTGGGTAATGAGGACCACGTGAGACAAAATAATATGCAGTATCTCAGCCAGGGTTGCCTTCATGGTCACTACAACAACATTAGGCTGGGTTGGGACCAGTGAAGGGAGAATTAAGTGTAAACTACGCTTTCTCCTCATCAGTTTGAACAAATCAGACAGACGCACATTCTCATATAAAACTTTGTATTCTGCTAAGCAGGGTACTCGCTTGACTGCAGCTGTTTTACAGCATGTGGTTTTCTGAACAAACGGGATCCACGTACATGATGCTTTATAATCAGTCAAGGCCTTGTAAATAAATGTATCAACAGAAGAAGTGTTTTGGCTGCTGCTTCCTCGAGGTGGATAAACAAACACGCTAACACAAACCAGCGCTCAGTACAATTAAAAGGAACTATTCAGATGATGAAATAAGAACAAACTGGTTATCAATTAAAAACACTCTAATTCCACACAGGGACAAGTATTCACATTTCTAATAATCATTCTCAATCGCTCTCATATACTTACCTTGTACAACAGTTACTGGAACTGCCACTACCATGGATGCCACTGCTGATAGTGGTGTTGGGGACAGAACTGGGGTTAGCAGGCGCACTGGACTCGATTATTCCCCGACCGCTGATACATTTGGGCTCATCCACCACTGTGCATGCGTGAGGTAGACGGGCAACATCCCTCACGTTCATCAGCAAGTTGTACCCTGTTTTTAGGATATGAACCGCCTCATCGTGGGAGATGGTCACAAAGCTCTGACCGTTGACTTCCAATATCTGATCACCCACCTGCAACAGAGAACTCTGGTTATGCACTACATGCTTATCTATGTCTCATAACACCTTCTGTACATAGTTCCTACACGCCTGCATCTGGGAAGTATTCACAGCGCTTCACCTGTTCCACATTTTGTCATTTTACAACCCAAAATAAATGTAATTCATTTTTCACCTCAAATTTTCTACACACAACATAATGTGTGTAACATTTTTGCCATAATTACAAAGTGAAGAAATTTGCCTGAAATTCTTGCAAATTTCTTCAAAAAACAAAAGGCATGTAGAGAAGCATTCACAGACGTCCATAAATGGAACAAAGCTGGGACCCTCAGGAGTCTTCATAGAGGTGGCCATCTGCCCACCTGTCAGTAAAAGGTTTGGCAAAAGGCATCTGAAACAAAGTTCTCTGTTCTTCATCATCATCACCTTCATTTATAAAGCACTTTAAAACAACCACAGCTGACACAAAGTGCTGTACATAGGAACTATATAATAAAAGTACATAAGATATAAATAATGTTGGCCCTGCGACAGACTGGCGACCTGTCCAGGATGTACCCCGCCCCTCGCCCTATGACAGCTGGGATAGGCTCCAGACCCTGAAAAGGATAAGCGGAAGCGAATAGATGGATGGAAGATATAAATAAAAGCAAAAGAAAAGAAAAAGTAAAATAATTAATTAAATAACTAATTTCATTACAAGAGAAACTAAGTCTCACTGAGGTTAAAAGCCAACAAATAAAAATGGGTTTTAAGACGCGATTTAAAAGTGGAGAGGGCTCTCTAACGTGCACGCGCAAATTATTCCATCATTTAGGACCCACGATAGTATAGGCCTAGTGGGTACTTTGCTAGTACAAACTAACACAATGAATATATTTTATAGAATAGAATAAACAAGGGGAAATTTGTGTGTAACAGCAGCAAAAACAAAACACAACACATGTATGTACCACCATGTGGACATCGCTGTGTGATTCTGACTATTTTTTCAATTCAATTCAGTTTTATTTACACAGCACCAAATCACAACAACAGTCGCCTCAAGGCGCTTTATATTGTAAGGTCGACCCTACAATAATACATACAGAGAAAACCCAACAATCATATGACCCCCTCTGAGGGGAAGAAGACAGGATCAAAGACATGCTGTGGAAGAGTGTGTCTCTGATTAATAATAAGAAATGATTCAGCGCAGAGAGGACTCTATCTATGGGCGAATTTCGATCCCCGGGCTCTCTGTCCTGATTCCTTGGGCAAGACACTTCACCCTACCGCCTACTGGTGTTGGTCAGAGGGGCCGATGGCGCGATATGGCAGCCTGGCTTCTGTCAGTCTGCCCCAGGGCAGCTGTGGCTACAACTGTAGCTGCCTCCACCAGTGTGTGAATGTGAGAGTGACTGAATAGTGGCATTGTAAAGCGCTTTGGGTGCCTTGAAAAGCGCTATATAAATCCAATCCATTATTATTATTATTAACACATAGTGAGTGAAGAAGAAACACCCAGTGCATCATGGGAATCCCCCAGCAGCCTACACCTATTGCAGCATAACTAAGGGAGGATTCAGGGTCACCTGGTCCAGCCCTAACTATATGCTTTAGCAAAAAGGGAAGTTTGAAGCCTGATCTTAGGAACAACAAGTCAGCCTGGAGTGTGAGAGTGAAGTGCTCTAATGGGGTGATATGGTGCTATAAGGTCAGCAAGATCCTGATAATAATGAATTACAGTCTATTATAGAAGTAATGGCAGATTTTTTTTACTCATGTCAAGCAAAAATATCTTGTATTAAGTGAAAAAATCTGCCAATGGAACAAGTGAAAATTCTCCAGATCCAAGATGCACCGTCTAAAAACAAGCTCATATATGTCAGTGAAATGTTACTATGTAGCTGACTCTGTCTTATTTTAAGTGTGGTGAAATATGTTTGACTAGAAATTAGAGAAATATACTTGGTAAGATTTTGAGTTTTTGCAGTGAGGCAGAAGAAAGAACAAACAACAAGAACAAATACAGGCCTGCGGCCTACTACTGCCACCCTCACTGCTGATGAGGCCCACAAGCCCACACTAAGGCAACAACAACCCCAAACTGCAGCACGGAGCGTCACACCACAGGACCTCCCCTCCCTGGACAGCAGTGCAAGGACAAAGAGACAGACAACCCACACCACACAGTTCTCCCCTAACCTACATAACATATGAGGGCTGAGCAGGTGCAGACTGAGAGAGAGCAGCACCCACACACTCCCACAGCCTCACAGGATGGAACAGTAAAATGATCCCGAGCCTGTATAACTGGGAACATACTTCACTGCATGACAGAGTTAGAAAAGCCACATCAGCTTCCCTGCAGCTGAGTGTTGGACATCCTGAACCAACACTCATGTCAGTTACATCCCACTTGGTGTCGTGTCCTGTGGACTGTTTTGAGTCCAGTGAGAGACACATTTCTGGGAACTTAGCAGAGCTGCTGCTCAAAATGGCAGAGTGGGCTGAGGAAAACAGTGCAGTGGTACTGACAATGCAGCTAACACGATACCTTAAGCAACAAACATCCTGCGTTACTTGTACATCCTTCATCTTTTTGTAAGAGACGTTCTGACGGTGATGAAGCCCACTGTGGGAGCACAGCAGTCACAGGGGAACGACACATGGGCATGCCTCAGTCACTCAAACAGGAGTGTATTACAAGCAGGAACTCAACGTTTCATATTCTCAAACATGGATCCACTCATCTCTGCGCTGGCTGTTATGAATGCACTGATGATCTTTGGGAGACACTGCAGCCATGCACTGTTTGGAGCCATTTGAACACAGCAGTGCAGACAGGTGTACAAATGTTTTATTATTGTTATTATTGCATCATTGCTATGAAAGGCAGAGCAGACATGAGTGGAAATAAGTTTTAAGAGAATATAACAACAACCACCATGCTTGACCCAAGAAAGGGGAAAAAACGCAACCTTTAATGAAAACAGAGCAGCTGATGAAAGTTTTCTGAGAATAACTGCAGCAACAGTAAAATACAGCCAGCCAACTCCACTGCCAGGAGGAGAGGAGGCAACAGAGGAGCAAGAGGAGTCACAAGCTTCTAATGTTTGGAGGTTCAACTGGAGACAAGGAGAGAAGGAATCCCTCAGCTGATGCAACGCGTGAGGAGCTTCTATTCCACTGACCCGCTGAGCCCAAGGCTACAATCCATCCACGTCTTACACTGACATGAAGACTGTGCGTGGTATCAGTCCCCTCTGTTTTATCTCCTTTAAAACAGAGAAGAACCACGATTAACCCCTCAAAGCTGAGGCGCACGGCTTTTCTTAATGCCAATCGTCACTAAAAGCTAAATCTGTTACCTGCTGTTTTATTTGTTTTACAGATTTAAATGCATATTTTGTAATGTGATTCTGTTTTACTGTAAATAGTTAAAAGCGTATAAATATTAAAGATACAATCAGAGACTGAATCTTTTGTCACTTTGAGATGGGTCTTTGTTTTGTACTATTTCTTTTTCCCAGCACTCTGTTCCATGTTTAGTGTCATAACTCATAGAAATAATAACATTCGTTATAATATGTGGTTTGTACATTAGTCGTTTATTTTATACAAACATTTACTTAAATCCATCCATCCATCCATCTTCATCCGCTTTGTCCGGGACCGGGTCGCGGGGGCAGCAGCCTAAGCAAAGAGGCCCAGACCTCCCTCTCCCCAGCCGCCTCCTCCAGCTTATCCGGGGGAATACCAAGGCGTTCCCAGGCCAGCCGAGAGATATAATCTGTCCAGCGTGTCCTGGGTCTGCCCCGGGGCCTCCTCCCGGTGGGACATGCCTGGAACACCTCACCCAGGAGGCGCCCAGGGGGCATCCTTGTCAGATGCCCGAACCACCTCAGCTGGCTCCTTTCGATGTGGAGCAGCAGCTGCTCTACTCTGAGCCCCTCCCGGATGGCCGAACTTCTCACCCTATCTCTAAGGGAGAGGCCAGCCACCCTTCGGAGGAAGCTCATTTCTGCCGCTTGTATCCACGATCTCGTTCTTTCGGTCACTACCCACAGCTCGTGGCCATAGGTGAGGGTAGGGACGTAGATCGACCGGTAAATTGAGAGCTTCGCTTTTACACTCAGCTCCCTCTTCACCACGACGGACCGGTGCAGCGTCCGCATTACTGCAGCTGCAGCCCCAATCCGTCTGTCGATCTCCGGCTCCCTTCTCCCATCACTCGCGAACAAGACCCCGAGATACTTGAACTCCTCCACTTGTGGCAGGAACTCATCCCCGACCCGGAGTGGGCACTCCACCCTTTTCCGGCTGAGAACCATGGCCTCAGATTTGGAGGTGCTGATCCTCATTCCCGCTGCTTCACACTCGGCTGCGAACCGCTCCAGTGCGAGCTGGAGGCCCTCACCCGATGAAGCCAACAGAACCACATCATCCGCAAAAATCAGAGATGCGATTCTGAGGCCACCAAAGCGAAAGCCCTCCGCCACTTGGCTGCGCCTAGAAATCCTGTCCATAAAAATTATGAACAGAACCGGAGACAAAGGGCAGCCCTGGCGGAGCCCATCACCCACCGGGAACGAGTCCGACTTATTGCCGGCAATGCGAACCAAGCTCTTGCAACGGTTGTATAGGGATCGAATGGCTTAAATCCTTTGTAATAAATTGATCTGAAGAGCTGCTTGGGAGCCAACAGAGCCGACTCACTGAGCCATAAGAAGCAGCTCTCTTATTAAAAGAGCCAGAATTCAAATCACTAATAGTTTCCATCACTGTTGAATGAGCTGGCAAAACGTTACAGAGAAGCACTGTGTGACTGTCCAACAGTTGCTAATGGTTTGAATTTACACCTAATATTCACTGAGTGATGTTAGGCACCCACAGTGACATATACACTCTGTCTGTACTGGAAGCGAAACAAAACAAATACCAACAACAGCTTTGCAACATGTACTTCTGTCCATATACTGTCAGTTATTCTGTGTATCCACAAACACAATCAGACCTCCTGCAGGACAAAGGGTGAAGATGAAGTCACGGCATTAGATGCTGAGTTTGAGCAAAGAGACTAGAAAACTTTATGTTTCATTATTCTGATGCAAATTTGAAATTATAAAAACTGTTCATTTATTTAACAATACAAATACTTACATTTTGAATTGTCTTTTAATATTTCTTTTCCAGGGTTAGAAAAGTGACTCTAACTGAATGAATTTAACCCTTGTGTGGTGTTTTTGTTACTCAGCCAGTGTTCATGGGTCTGGTGGACCCGCTAGAGTTTTGGCTTTCCAATTAACACTATCAAACAATTTTATGTTAAATTACTCAACAGATGTTTACTTCATCCCAATTACGAGCCATGAGAACAGAAAACATGGTTAATTTTTCCCTTCACCTTTGTTCGATCACATTTATGAATTAATGTGCTTCTCATTTTTTTAATAAAATGTTAGAAAAAATAAAATCAGTTATAATCAAGTGTAAATATCTTTATACCATATTTTGCAGGTTTTGATGGTATATACTGCCTAAAGGGGCAGCGGCCTCCACTTGGCATGGGTCTCACAGACCACCATACAAGGGTTAAGTCGATTTCTATCACTTTCTAATGCATATGTAAAATAACGAACAGGCGACACAATTGGTCACACATGTAAATACACATATACACACATATAAATGAGCCAGGTCCTTTCATATGGAGCTGTGATGACGACTCTGAGGCTACGCTGCCTCTGGTGGCCACTAGCTGTATATGCCATGTGATCCAGTTCACTAGCCAAGCCTCCATCTTATTAACTGCAAAAACAATTTCTGACAGGGACGAAGGATGGATGCACAAAGAGGAGGAAGGAAAGGTTATCGATTGATTGATTGATTGATTGATTGATTGATTGATTGATCATACTTTATTCATCCTGAGGGAAATTGGGTTAAGGCTGCCAGCTGTGCCAGCGCCATAATCCAGCCTCTTGGTCCAGCTGCTGATCCCACTATAACTGCAGGATCACGCAGTCGGCTGCTGCGTGACCAGCACAGCAGACACACACAGATCCACACACACTAGCAGCTTATTACACAATCAATGAATCACTGCAGAGTATCAATGAATGAGCCTTATCTCGACAGTGAGGACGGAGCTTCTTCATACCTTTATCAACATCTTCTCTGTTGTTGTGGCTTTAACACTTTTTTTCATAGTGTGTAAAGTATGCCAGTCCCAAAAATAGCTCTTTATCTCTCTGTTAAAGTAGTGCAGCAATATCTCCCACCATGCTTCTTTGAAAAGTTTTAAATTTGGCTTTTTCTCTTGTTTTTAGCTGTCCCAATTATTTCAACACGTAATCTAGAATGCTGCTTTATTTTTATCTCCAAGTCAGACGTGGTGTGACAACATCAAGAAAGCCATGTTGTTCACAGGCAGGAAGCAGTTTCTGTTCTCCTCCCCTCAGGCAGGTTGAAAAGGCCTGAGTCAGAAGACTGACCTGAAAGCACACAGCGACCTGGAACATATATATAAAAATAAAATTCCCATCTCGCCCCTGCGGGCGGTTTATCCTTCAAGCTCGGGTCCTCTACCAGAGGACCCGAGCTTGAGGGTCCTGCGCAGTATCTTAGCTGTTCCCAGGACTGCGCTCTTCTGGACAGAGATCTCCGATGTTGTTCCCGGGATCTGCTGGAGCCACTCGCCTAGCTTGGGAGTCACCGCACCTAGTGCTCCGATTACCACGGGGACCACCGTTACCTTCACCCTCCACATCCTCTCGAGCTCTTCTCTGAGCCCTTGGTATTTCTCCAGCTTCTCGTGTTCCTTCTTCCTGATATTGCTGTCATTCGGAACCGCTACATCGATCACTACGGCCGTCTTCTTCTGTTTGTCTACCACCACTATGTCCGGTTGGTTAGCCACCACCATTTTGTCCGTCTGTATCTGGAAGTCCCACAGGATCTTAGCTCGGTCATTCTTCACCACCCTTGGGGGCGTCTCCCATTTTGCCAGTCTGGTCCTGCAGTCTCGGCTGACTGCTTGGTCTGCCAGTAGCTGGTGTTTTGCGCCTCTGGTATTCTTGGCTCCCCCTTGCCGTAGCATTTATGTTGTACCTCGTCAATCTCTAGCTGTGAGAGCAGTCCCTTCTTTCGAATGTTGGAACACTGAGCTACTAGTTGTTTCGCCGTCATTGTGGATGTTGGGTATCGAAGAATCCATAGGTCCCTCATCCTATTCATGTAGCCCCTTCCGCCGGGGTTACTTGCGTAGTAGCATTCCAACAACGCCCTGTTTTCGTCTCTTGCCCACCGATGCCTTCTTGTTCCAGTAGCCCACTTCTCGTCACGGTGCCCTGGTTCCTCAACACCTGACGCGGACCTTGTTGATCCGGGCGACGTCCGAGCCGGCATGCCTTCATACTTATCTGTCTCGCTTGCTTAGCATAGGGGGTCTAGCCTTAGGACCCTTACTGGATACAGACGCCCCAGGCAGGAATCGAACGCCTGGGGCGTGTATATATATATGTGTGTGTGTGTGTGTGTGTATGATATTTAGTGTATAATTTCTAAGGAGTAGAAGGTGGAGTAGAAAGAGTAGGTAAGGAAAGGGGCAGACGGCTTGCTGCTTTAACTACCAACAAATTACGGCACATTTCTGTAGCTCACATATTTGAAGATAAAGGACCTGAATCTCAGGAGCGGGACCACGCCTCCAAACATGCTCCTTTCGGTTCTCATCTATACATGTTCCCCCAGTTCTACAAGCTCCTCAAATGAGGACGCGGGCCCAGCAGTGAATGAACAGTTACCACTAACATAACATTCAGAGATGATACTGATCCCACTGCTTACAGAGGGAGTTTACAGACACCATCTTACTGCATCACATTCACTAAACTCTTTCACAGATGTTTGTAAAGCAGACTGAAAGGCTCGGCGCTTGATTTTTATATACCTGCAGTAGTGGGAGTGCAGTGTGGGTTTGTATTGTGTTGTGGTGTAATACAGCAATGCTCTGAAGGACAGATGAGACAGGCTACCTTTAGTCCACCAATGTCTGCAGCAGATCCAGGGTCCACTCCAGTAATGTATATGCCCAGTCCATACTCAGCACCACCCCTGATCATTAGACCCAGAGATCGACCTCCTTCCATGTTCAGGTTCACCTTTAGGAAAGACAGGGTATTCAGATCAATCTGTGTTGTTAGTAAACAAAGACTTACAGAAGAAAAGTTTGGAGGCAGAATAGTCAGAATAATAAACAGAGTTTAAAGAAACGTTCTTTCCTTGGAATCAACACATGAACAGCTGTGGTCAGCCTTTATGAGCCGTGGCCATCAAAGCTGAATGGAGGACTCAAAGGCAGACAAAACCCAAACAGTAATCGCAGAGTTAAGATCTTTATTTGGCTAAAAGTAAGGATTTGTTCACTGGACTGATGGGAACCAGGCATGTTGTATAGAGTGCTTTGAGTACTCCGGGAGAGTAGAAAAGCGCTATAAAAGAATCAGTCCAATTATCATTTACCATGGATTCTGTTTCTGATTGGTAAGAGTTATTCACACCAGTGGCCTGCGAGAGGTCATCCTGCAGGGCGATCCTCATGCTGTTGTTCCTTGCACAAGGACGGTTTAGGTTCTGTAGGGTTCAGGTATCACCTCATACTAGGAGTAGGGACACTGACCCTAACCAAGCACGAAAAAAAGAGTCAGAAAAGAGAAAGGTGGGTAAAGTGTCAGTGGCTGCAACCTGCTAAACTATTTCAGGTTTTGAGGTTGTATCACTGTTGCCTCTGTAGTGCACCTGTTGTTAATTTCATTAACTCCAAAGCAGCTGAAACTGGTGAACAGTTCCCTCTGCTACTGATCTGACTGGGTCACTATCCTGGAAGTTTAATTCACTTCATGCTTTACTTTGATTAAAAAGTGTTCTTTTGTTTTAGCAAAAATATATATAGCACCAATTCACAGCAGTCACCTCCAAGCACGTAATGTTGTACAGACTCTGCAATATTAGAAACAACAACTTTCCCACCCATCATTTCAATACAAGCTAAAACTATATTAAATAATTCAGATGACATTATCTTTCCTCCATTTTGCCCCCTGCTGGTGAGATACCTGATTTACTGGCAGTGGATAGTTTGAGTGCTTAGGTAGAAAAGCTTTATTTAAATGCCAGTCCATTCATCTTTCACACTTGTTACAATGTTTAAACCAGTAATCATTCAATCAAAACATCATTTATAGATTTCATATATGTGCAACATGATGCAGCAATGGGTCTCTATTTGAATTCCACAGGCCACACATACACACACACACACACACACACACACACACACACACACACACACACACACTAGCCTACCCGCTGTATGCCCTCAGCCAATCACAGGTAGGTAAGTGAGATAGTTGTGACAACATTTGGAGCCTTGCAGTCCATTAATGATTCATTCAGGAATTGAAATGCTGCACTGTGAGAGAATCTCTGATTTAACTAAGTAGCAACTGTGAACACATTAACGTTAACGACACAATAACCAAATTAACTTGTAATACATTACAACCCATCCATTAGAAAATGCTGTTGTTGTTGTTTTTTTTTTAACTAGTTGATCTCATTTCAGTCAGTTAACCAAAGTGGATTTAAACATTATTTCTGGAAAGACACTGATCTGAATATCCTTCCATCAGAGAAGCAGAAGCTCTGAAACTCAGTGACCTGAGGTGGACAAACAGCCCCTGGTCTGCATACTCATCTGTGTCTACTCTAATAGCAAACTATTCACTGAGTGAACTGTCTTGTCTATGTATTAGATTTTGTTTTCATTCGGTGTTCAGATTACAATGGTTGGGCATATAGTAAGTGATCAGTTTATTCTGCAAACCAATATAATTTTAGAGACCATAAAGACCACCCAATTCAACAGTCTGCCACTAAGGAAGGGAGACCATGCAAGCTGACACAAGATAAAAAGTGGGGTTATAGTAGAGATGGACCAATCTGATATACAGTATCGGTATCAAACATAAAAAAGTGGTATGGTGCCATCTCTAGTATAAAGGCTGAACAGGTCAAATTGAACATCAAAACTTGTGACAAAAAGCTCACAGCCACACTGCACTGCTGTGCTTCCTGCTACTACTAATACTGCTGCTGGAGGGCAAAAGATTACTCCTTAAAGACGCCAATACTGGACAGTCTGTAGTACTACAGGACAAAAAGAGTTGCTTTTTTCTTTTTTGCACCCGTGTTGATCCAAAACTATTTGAGTCATCTATCCATGGAGGAAAAATGAAGATGGGAAGAGAAACTTTTGAGATTTGTGACTGATATTTTGCCCCAGCAACTTTATTTAAGAATATCAACGTGTTGATTTGAATTACTTACATAGTAATTGTGAAGGTAGGGCTGTGCGATATGACCAAAATCTCATATCCCGATATAAATCACAACAATGTAACATTTCCTGTAAATTCTGTGAATCTCGGGCAGCTCGACTTGCCTGAAGTGTTTCCAGCTCTGCATCCTTCACCCGGAGTCGAGCGTTTTAACAGATGCATGAAACTATACATTTTTAGACATAAGCCGTATTTATTACACAGCGTGCTGCGGGGAAAAGCCTGTTCTAACGTTTGAGTCTAAGGTTTATTTTTTAGCACCTGGCGGCTCTTTTTTACTCTTATTTACTTCTCATCCGTAAATAATCTTTCACGTGATTCAGTTTATTTTGAAAAGTCTTGATGCACGTGCAATCATCCAGGAAAGTAAATCTCCAAAAGTTGATTCTGTTCTTCTGGACGTAGCGTTTTGTGGGAGAAACGTTTCGTCACTCATCCAAGTGACTATTTTGAAAAGTCTCAACAGGATCTTGAGCTTTATTGTGAAAGGTTTATGTGGAACATAAACAAGCGGACACGCGATGGTGTTACCGTCGTTGTTGCTAACGACAACGCATAAAAACAGGCGCTTGTCCGTCCGTAGTGTGGTTCTATTAAATATAAGAGAAAGAGAGAACTTTATTAATATAACCACTACAGTGACCATCAGAACCATGAACAAATATTGCCGTAAACAGTTTATTTTGCGACACCACGAAACAAACGATAGCGTAAAATGAAACGATAGATGTTTTTATATCGTCATCCGATATATATCGTTATATCGAACAGCCCTATGTGAAGGTGATTTCTATTCATCCTCACTGATTTAAACCAAAGAAAACTGAATGACAGATACTCTCTGAAAGGTTTGAATTCTACTGATGCCTCTTACATCACCGAGAGTCCATTTCCAGTGTTTGTCCAATGCAGTGCAGCTTTTTCATCACACTGGTATGAGTTGGTGTTTGGGCGGTGATTCGCTTCTGTGGCAGGTGCACTCTTGCACTTCGTGAGGACACTGCGTGCACTCACTCATGAGGACGGAGCAAAATGATCACAAACAGCTCTTCTACTGTCTTTCACCATGATGGTGTTAAAAGCTCCATCCAGCATTTTATTTTTCTGTGGTCTCTGCATTTCTTGTATTCACGAATAATTCCCATTGTGGAGAATGTAATAGTCCAGGATCCTTCCAGACTCCAACCGAAGGCCTTTTCTAGGGTCTTCATCAAAAGGAAACAGACCATAATCTGAAACCTGTCCATTTTGAGCTGGTCTCTGATGATCAGTAGGACTGTAGACAGCCTGCTGTCAAAGCAACTTTCTTGACAAATTTTCTTGCCAGGCGATATGGACCTCCACCTTATCCATCCATCCACCTCCAGTTATCCTTTTCAGGGTGGCACTGGGGGCACTGGAGCCTATCCCAGCTGACTTAGAGCTAGACCTTATAGCTGAGAAAAATCCAGCCTTGGATATCTACTGTAATAAATGTAATATTGCAGGATAAATACAGTTGGTGACAGTACAGGTTGTTCTTACACATATTACCAGGATGAGTAACTTGACTGTGAAAACACTCACCTGATGAGTTTACTTTGTCCTCTCAATACATCTTTAGATTTGTTTTGAATTCAGACACGAGATCGTCTTTCACTCTCTGCTGCAGGCTGGATGCTTTAAAATAGCAACATTTGAACTTTGTGACTCTGTGGCTCCAATGTAAGACTTTGAATATCATGTAATCCAAGGTTAGTCCAAGTATGTACATCTTTACTCATAGTATGAAGTGAACAACATAAAGTAATTTATTTCTCCTTTCATTTATTACGTTTTCTTATATTTATACTGATTGAGGAACCTTTGGATAATTTGTCTATACGTAGTTGATTTTCAATGCTGCCATCACCCACATGTTGCCTGCATGTGTGTAGACCTGAAGACACTGCATGACGGCAGAGACCAGAGTTCTGAAAGATTCAGTTTAAAGACTTTCAAACATGAATGTCTGTTTTCCCCGAGAAAGCATCTTCAACAATGGTGTTCTCTATAAGTGAGAGCTTTGACAAACATTTAACATCTTTCAGTAATTTCACTGGTTTTCTTTCCAGACTTTGCACATAATTACACTCATATAAAAGTGACATCCTCTCAAATTTGGTCTACTATGGGAACAGCAAATGACAATGTAGAGTTACAATGCAAAGTAACAGGATTGATTTTTTGGTGAGTCATTTTGAGCAAACCTTTTCTTTGCCAGCAGTCACTGGATGAAAGACCTGTGCTGGGTGATTTTATTTTAGGATGAGTCTGTCTTTCAAAATGTCGGCAGCAAAGGTCATGAGGACCTTAGAGGAATATACTGCAGCCCCAAGCTGACTGCTGTCAGACGCAGGAGGAGGACCACTGCAAAAACCTGGTAATAAATCCTTGATGATAAATAGTTCTGGATCTGACAGCTGCTTTAAAAGAACTCTCGCAACATCTTTGTTTCCAGTGACAACAGTCTCAAGTGTTTGTATACTTCAATCTGCTGGTCCTCCATATTTCACCACCAATACACAATTCCACTTTGTTCTTACCGTTCGCTCTTCCATCCTGTGCCCGTGCCTTTGACTGTCTTCCTGGCTATCAGGTGGCGGGGAGACACTCCGGCCCTGCGGGTCCACCCAGCTGTACAGATTATTGGTGATGTAGCCGCCAGGAGTCGGTCCCATGGAGCACACAGACATGTTCAGCGTCTTGCATCCTTTTAGCACCTGTATTCCAAGGACAGTGACGTTGCAGATTCCATTAACGTGCAACAGCAGACTTTATACCCTCACATGTGTGTTATTTCATGTTATTTTGACGCTCAATAAACAGCGACCCTGAATGCAATATTTTATTGCAGAGAAGTTTGGCCTCTGATTAATCAGGGCTCCGTATGCTCTTATTTCACCCGTCCAATTCCACTAGTCACCGGAAAAATACATTTTAAGGAATTTGACAGCTCTGAAAACATTTGGAGTCAAGTAAGACGAAAGAAAATTGATAATTGACTAATCAGCTATTTGATTTGTATGTAAACAATGCCATACTGTTAGCTTTTTGTTGTTTGTTTGTTTTACTGTAGATTACGCAAAAAGTGGCAGATAGAGGACAAATGAGACCTTGAAGCATCAGTTGAAGAAGTTCAGACTGTTCAAGATGAGCTTTTGTTTGGTGACATTAAAACACACCGACAACTGACAGGAGCTGAGACCAGAGATGGAGAAAAATGGATCCAAAAAATGGATTTAAATGTTCATTTTTATAAGACCTACAAGAAGTTCAAACTCCATGGGCAAGAACACAGTTTGTATAACTGAACAACACATTTGCAAACAGGGCAAGCTTCTCATACACAGTGTGCAGGTGAAAGACACAATAACATGATGCTGTTTGAATATTTCAACAGCGCTTGGTCTGATGGAGGTTAAACTATGTATATGTTTGAACAGGAAACGGGACAAGACCAAATATGGAAGCAAAAACATTAAAGAACAAAACATGCATGTACATGAAGGACAAATAATGGCTTTTATGGCCAGTTTTCCTTGTTTTAACACTCTGTTTATCTTCACTACAATGAAATCTTTTGTATTTTCTGAGTCATGTATTTTCAGTGGCTGAGCACCAACAACACAAATACAGACAAAAGTTTGCATTATTACTATTTTATTCAATATATTTTTGCTACTTTTTGCTACTGTGGACCCTACACAACTAAAAACTGTATACATGGGACTACATGTCTACATGAACTTAATGTTACCAATGAACTCTCTTAACAGGAAGAACCAGGCAGCCATCTGCTCTGACTGATGGAGGTGAGGAGACGTAGACAGCGGAGATTCATAATAGAGATTTACAATAGCTAATGATTCCATTCAAAGTGATATATAAACATGAAGGGGTGAGTGAAGGAGAAACACTGGGAAGCAACTGTTGTTGTGATTTGGAAACATAAACATTACAAAACAAACCATCATAAACAATATAACTTTATATAAAACTGAGCTGAATTCAAAGTCCCCTGCAGCTCCAAACTACTGTGCACTTTTTATGTTTCTTCTGCCTTTTCGTTGCATCCTCCTGCAACGCACTGATCACTTTCAGTCATCAGGAACTAACAGGCATCGTCCTTTGCCTGAACCTAGACTTTACTTCAGATTGGACCGACCGGGCGCTCCATTTGTTATTTCAGCAAGTGATGCAAACAGTGCAGGGAGAGGAAACAAGAGCAAGGATGAAGAGCTGTCTATCCAATCCAGCGGCGAAACCAAACCAGGCCATGTCCATTCAGCGCAGGCGATTTTATCTACCTCATGAGCTAACACTAACCATAGTTACCATTGTTTACATTCGTCCGAATGCTAACGTTAGCACCCAACCACTTCCAACTTATTATAAGTGAACAGCAGAGAGGGACCTGTTGGGCGTCCATGTTGTTGCTGGGAACTTTAATAAGCCATGTTTGAAATCTGTACTCCCCAAATTCCACCAGCATGTTTAAGTGTCCTACCAGTGGGGACAGGACACTGGACTGTGTGTACAGTAGCATCAGTGCAACATCCCTCTGCCACTGTGGACAATCTTACAACCTCTCTCCACTCCTCATCCCTGCCTCCACCCCCTCAAGAAACAAACCCCTACAAGCAAATTAAAACATGACCAGATGATGCTCCAGCTACAGGACTGGTTTGAGCTGACAGGTCCATCTTTGAACATCTTGACCTGGAGACTTTCACTCAGTCTGTGCTCTTCTACGTTAAGTGCTGTGTAGAGAATGTGACAGTGACTAAAACCATCCAGGTTTTTCTTAAACGAAAACCTTGGATGACGAGTAAAGTCCTGGTTCTGATCAGAACACATAACTCAGCCTTCAGGCTGAGGGACAGTTCTCTCTACAGCCAACCTGAGGAGGGCTTCCTCAGAGACAACAACCCCCACCAGGTGTGGAGAGGCATCCAAGCCCCCCAACCCCCGACAGCAGCCTAAAACTCACAGAGGAGTGCAACACCTTCTTTGCTCAGTTTGAGGCTGATACAGACTGGTATAGACATCCTCAACTACAGACCTGTAGCCCTCACGTCTGTAGCCAGGAGTTGTTTTGAGCAGATAGTGTCTCAGCATATCAGAGGCTGTCTAAACCCCTCCCACGACCCTCATCAGTTTGCTTACAGAGCAAACGGGGATGCCACGACCATCATCCTTCAGTGAGAGCTGACCTATCTGGAGAACAGGAAGATCTACATGAGGATGCTCTTCGTGGACTACAGCTCAGCTTCCAACACCATAGTACCACCAAACTGGACCATCTTCACCTGTCACCTGCTCCTGAATCAGCTTCTTAACAAACCAACATGTAAATTTTTTGTCTCAGAAACTTTTCTTACCACACCTTTTCTCTTCATTCAAGTTTCCACTAATGTGTTTTGATACAGGACTCTGTGAACAGCCAGCCTATTCAGCAGCGACCATCTGTGGGTGATGGAGGGTGCTGATGTTTGTCACCTGCACAGCTATCAAGTTAGCAGACTTCCCCGTGATTGCAGATGTGTTTACTGAACTAGGCGAGAGATATGTGGTATTTATACTGTTGATTTGCTCTGACTGGGCTATATAAAAGCTTTCCTTTTTGAAATAAGTTACAGAGAATTATTTTTCTTTTTTTCCTTGTGCATTAGTATGTTCACACTAACAGAAATGACTGAATAACACAACACAGGTTAAACTGTTATACTAACGGGGCAGACCATAGCAAAAAAAGGTAATAACAGTGGGGGGAACCATAGCCCTGCCCCCCATGACACAAAGCTGACGTGTACCGTAAACCTACGCATACAGGTCAGGATTTAAGGTTTGACTCTCATCATCCACTGGAGCACAAACTGGGCGTCATCAGGACGCTACAACACAGAGCGAACACCAAGAAGAAGAAGAAGTCACTTCGATAAGTGATGAAACTCCAGACGTCCAGATGAACAGAATCTATCACATATGAATACACTTAATGTTTCATTCAGCTCATGCAGTTTATCTTCAGATTTGTCCTCACTTCATTCTTACATGAACATCCATGTCCACATAATTTGGTTTTAATCCAGTTGCACAGAAATGCTTTCTTCGACCCTTTCTCTTCAGAACTCCGTGTCTGCTGATCAGAATATAATCAATGCCATTTATTTTATTAAATCATAACTTTAAAGTCAGACATTCTTTTAGATTAGTGGCTTCTTGGTGTTTGCACATGCTGCACTCTGTTTTAGCACTCTGTACCACTTTTAACAACAAGGTTGGATGTTAAGATCTTTTAGTCTCTTTCAGGTGCGATAACAGGTAAGCCATGGGTGCTTCAGTCTGTCTGTTATATGGTGTTTCATGGCTTGCAATGTTCTGCTAGTCCTAAAAATGCTACTACCTTCAATCAACTGTTCATGGAGCTGTTCTCTTGCTTGTAGACTGACAGTATACGCCTACTTCTTCGACAGTTTTTCAACTTGACTAGATGAGTAATTAAGTATTCTTAAAGCAAAAAAAGAATATGTTTTCAGAAACTTTAGTTTCTGACACAAAAAGTAATTAACCAGGGAGGCAAAAGGAACAACTTTGTTTTCCCTTATGTGATAACTTTATAAGATAAACTCGAGAATTTTCTCCAAGTGTCACAGTGAAGTTCAGAACCAGCAAAGCCCTCAGATGAAACCCGTTCCTCTCCAGGACAAAGCACAACCTAAACCATATAGTGTATGCTGTGCAACACAGTGGACCCTTAAAAAGATCAAATGCTAAGACCTTTTACCCTCTCTATAAACTTTCATAGACATGCAGGAGACCAGGTCAACAGGGCAGTACATCAATGCCCAAAGGAGAAAGGACACTATTTCAAGCATGCTAATATTCCCATTAGGATCCAGTGGAAAACAGCCAGTGGAAACTGTGCCACCACTGGCTGAAGACAAAGGAAGAGGAAGGTTTGTTAAGTGGGAAAGGACATTTAAAGTCCCTGATGATAGGAACTATGACTATGATAAAGGGAAAGGGTTGGCTTACATGATGGAGAGAAGAAAACTAAATATACTGTGTAAAACCAGATAAACGGGAGGTAAGGCCAGGAGCACTGGAGGCAGATTCAAGCTGTTCTACCATGGTGTTGGTAGAAGAAAGAGGATATAAACAGGATTGTGACGAGAGTGTCCAAAAGGCTCATGAGTTTGAAGCTGGAAATTGAAGGGATAATATTAAATGTTGACAGTAAATATGCCCTTCAGGTTGGATTTGTACCACAGGGACCACCGTTGCCTTCAAATTCCACATCTTCTCTAGGTATTCTCTAAGCCCCTGCAGTTTCTTCTAATGTTCATTTTTCCTTATGTTGCTATCACCTAACTGTCGCTACGGCCTTCGTCCTCTGCTTGTCCACCAACACTACATCCTGTTGTTTAACCATTAGCAGGTTTTCTGTCTGTATCTGGAAGTCCCTCAGGATTTTGGCTCGGTCATTCTCAAACACCCGAGAGGTTAGTCCGTGGGCCATATTTGGCAGAGATGTTCCTGTACTATGCTAGTCACTTAGTTCCATGTAACTCCCTGCTAGCATCTTGCACCTTGTTTTTATGTGCTGGATTGTCTCAGGGGCATACCTGCACAACCTGAACTTGGAGTCTTGCCTGGTGTAGTAGCCTCTATTAATCTTGTGCTTAAAGCTTGTTCCTGTGATTACTCTCTGCTGTCGTAACTTAGTCTGTATCTCAGTGTCAGTAGTTTCCTGTTTTATTTTGGTATCTGTTCTTCCCTGTATCTTGTGTCTCTATTGCCTCAGCCTTCCCTTGCTTTTTGTCACATTCTCCTGTGTGGTTGTGTCCTCCCTCCCAGTATGTTTTCCTTGTTGAGTTCTTTTTAAAAATGAAAAATGTATTTTTCATGAGTGATCTGGGCAAGAGGGAAGAAGATAACTGTTCTATGCAAATATCTGAAATGGACGAAAATTACTGGATTGACTATAATGCAGAACAGAAAAGTAGGTGCAATAACGGGTTATAAAAATATTTGCAAAACAGGTAATTTTTTTATAAGCGAACCCCTTCATAACTTCATTTTCTTCATAACCTTTATATAAGCTAAGCCCTTCGTCTGTTTGAGTACAGGCACAGGAAACATAAGCAAAGACATTAGAGATAATAAAAAAAACCCAAAGAAATATCTGAAATTATTTTTGGCACACATTAACTTTTTGGCAAAGGTGAGTGTGTTATCGCTGGCTGTGCTGTGCAGCTGAACTGGGCAGATGGTTCAAAACGCATCTAAACATTAAATAAAAAGTGAAGGCCTGAAAAGCAGTGCGGAGGAAGTAAAGGGCTTTAAAATGTGTTTCTTCTGTTTTTGTAGCCAGCTGTGAAACTAGTTTTATCATTACAAACTTAACCTCTTCAAAAAATGGTGTCTTTGCCATTGCTGCACATGTTACAGGTCCGGGTCAAAATGAAACCTTCTGGCAGTGCTAGTGTTAAATGTGTTATCCTGTTACTGTTTATATTAGTCTGCTTGAAGCATCTCACATCTCCTTGTAATGAGTGAAGCAGTGGTAAAGATTGGAATCAGTCACCTCACTTCCAGTTTTTCATTGTGACATATTAGGCCTCAAACGTTATCAGTCACATGATCACAATTTGATACAAGCCGCTAAAAAAGCGCGAAACAGGCTTCGGAGCCTCAATGTCCCATCGATAATAAAACCTCTTTTTACTTTACTCCTCTTGTTACTCCTCGAGTCCTGCTTTCTGGGTCCAACTCTCCCAGCAACACAGCCAGCCCTGACAATTAGACTTCTCCACAGACAATAAAATAACTGACCCAGTTAAGCTACAGAGATTGATAGTGGTCTGCAACTAGAGCTTCACTAACAAATGGCAGACAGAAAATGCTGGATAACAAAGTATGTCACCGCGGGCGAGTCACTTTTCTTTGTTCAGCCTTGCATCATAGCAGTGCTGAGGCAGAAGTAGCTGTTCTATTCTGAGCTCAGTGTTTCTGCAAGCTCAGAGCCATCCAGAGCAGGAAAGAATCAAAGATGGGTGCTGTAACAAGCAGAGACAAGTGGCACTCAAGTGCAATTTGAGCTATATATGCTTCCCCACAATGCTTCAACTGTGAGGGAGTGGGTGGAAGAGGAGCTCTTAGCAGCCCTTGCATGGGGCTGGATGGGTAGGTGGTTAAAGAGAGAAAAAGAAGGGAAATGTTTCTATGATAAAATGGATTTATTTTTATGCTGGAGGCGAGGTGATTCACAGGACAAAATGACAGTGCCGAGGTCAGCACTGGTCACTCAGATTATAAGGGCCACAGTGAGGGCCCTTAATTGTGACTGAATCACTACTTCTGCCTCTAAGCATTGCTCATGCTTAAGTGTCGGTTTGTTTTCTACTCTTTCTGCAGAATAAGAAATCTGAAACGGTCCAAGAAAAGTCCAAATCATTTAAATCCTTTTTTCATCAGGTTTCATGGTTGATGGTTTTTTCATGCTAGCCTGGAGAAAACAAAACACAACAAATAAACAACTTGATTCATGCAGGATTTAATTATTTTTAAATAAATCTATACCAGTATTATTTCATTCATAATTATATCGATTCGCTGGCTCAGCTCAAGTTGTTACTTGCATGTTAAATTTAAAGCTTAATCTAATGAACATTAGTAAAACATGTGTAGTGTGTTTGTGTGTACCAACAGCAATACACACACATGTGTAAATCTTTCTCAATAGTCTAAATTTGTAGTCGGCTGCTTTGATTTGGTTTTCTCTTCTGCTACGTGGCACTATCTGTTTGTGTGTCTGTGTGTGTGTAGATGTGTCGACTGTCATCTCTAATCTGCCATGCCAGCTGTTTTCCTGCACTTCATCTATCATAGTTGCTGCATCTGAATTCTCTTTCTCTTGCTGCCTCAGTCTCTCTGAAGCCCACAGACATGTATGTGTACCTGAACTGCAGATTCAATTCAATTCAATTCAATTTTATTTATATAGCACCAAATCACAACAAAAGTCACCTCAAGGCGCTTCATAGATACAGAGAAAAACCCAACAATCATATGACCCCCTATGAGCAGCACTTTGGCGACAGTGGGAAGGAAAAACTCCCTTTTAACAGGAAGAAACCTCCAGCAGAACCAGGCTCAGGGAGGGGCGGGGCCATCTGCTGTGATTGGTTGGGGTGAGAGAAGGAAGACAGGATAAAGACATGCTGTGGAAGAGAGACAGAGGTTAATAACAGATATGATTCAATGCAGAGAGGTCTGTTAACACATAGTGAGTGAGAAAGGTGACTGGAAAGGAAAAACTCAATGCATCATGGGAATCCCCGGCAGCCTACGTCTATTGCAGCATAACTAAGGGAGGATTCAGGGTCACCTGGTCCAGCCCTAACTATATGCTTTAGCAAAAAGGAAAGTTTGAAGCCTAATCTTGAAAGTAGAGATAGTGTCTGTCTCCTGAATCCAAACTGGAAGCTGGTTCCACAGAAGAGGGGCCTGAAAACTGAAGGCTCTGCCTCCCATTCTACTTTTAAATACTCTAGGAACAACAAGTAGGCCTGCAGAGCGAGAGCGAAGTGCTCTAATAGGGTGATATGGTACTACAAGGTCATTAAGATAAGATGGGGCCTGATTATTTAAGACCTTGTATGAGAGGAGCAGGATTTTGAATCCTGAATATTCAACATTCGGACACCACGGCGCCAGCTGCAGGCCCAAGGCTGGAGCCCACCAAAACAACTCCCTGATAACGACTGTGTGATGACTATTCTTCCTGTCCCATGAAGGCCACCTGGGTTGGCTAGCAGACTGTTTACTTAGCCTGATAGTGCGAAGGACACTGTCTCCGCTGAACTCTGGACACACACACACACTTACACTGATATGCACACACTGATCCCCCCTCCCTTTCCAACGCCTTCGATGCTTGTGCCCTACCGGGGAAGATAGCAGTCAACTGGACCAGCGCAGATGCTGCAGGACCGGATGCGCTGTCTACGCCGGCTCTCTCTTACCCTTTACCCGCCCCTGTTGCTTGTCTCGTGTTTCTATGGTGTATTGATAGTCATGTGCTTTTGTGCTGAGGTGTTTTTTCTTTTATCAAACTGTTCTCCCACCAGGAGCTCAGTCTGAGTGGAGTTAAATTCTCCTCCTCTTACCTCATGTTATGTATTTTCGTTGTTTTTTCCTAT
The DNA here is from genome assembly GCF_057381845.1 of Rhamphochromis longiceps. Classification (NCBI taxonomy): domain Eukaryota; kingdom Metazoa; phylum Chordata; class Actinopteri; order Cichliformes; family Cichlidae; genus Rhamphochromis; species Rhamphochromis longiceps. The sequence continues at coordinate 1,830,955 of NC_140568.1, forward strand.
CAGCCTACCTTTCTGACATGTCTCCCCAATGTGATGTTTGTGTAAAGTTGGTCAGAAGGTTCCTTTGTGAGTGCGCATGCGCCATTAGCGTGCTGCCTGCTGTAACCCTAATTTCCCTCGGGATGAATAAAGTATTCTGATTTCTGATTTCTGATTTAACAGGAAGCCAAAACAGGAGAAATCTGCTCTCTCTTTCTAGTCCCTGTCAGGACTCTTGCTGCAGCATTTTGGATCAGCTGAAGGCTTTTCAGGGAGTTTTTAGGACTTCCTGATAATAATGAATTACAGTCGTCCAGCCTGGAAGTAATAAATGCATGAACTAGTTTTTCAGCGTCACTCTGAGACAGGATATTTCTAATTTTAGAGATGTTGCACAAATGGAAGAAAGCAGTCTTACATATTTGTTTAATATGTGCATTGAAGGACATGTCCTGGTCAAACATGACTCCAAGGTTCCTCACAGTGTTACTGGAGGCCAAGGTAATGCCATCCAGAGTAAGAATCTGGTTAGATACCATATTTCTAAGATTTTCAGGGCCGAGTACAATAACCTCAGTTTGATCTGAATTAAGAAGCAGAAAGTTAGCGGCCATCCAGGTCTTTATGTCTTTAAGACATTCCTGCAGTTTAACTCATTGGTGTGTGTTATCTGGCTTCATGGACAGATAGAGCTGGGTGTCATCTGCATAGCAGTGTAAATGTATGCTATGTCTTCTAATGATGCTGCCTAAGGGAAGCATGTATAATGTAAACAGAATTGGTCCTAGCACTGAACCCTGTGGAACTCCATAATTAACCTCAGTGTGTGAAGAGGACTCTCCATTTACATGCACAAACTGGAGTCTATTAGATAGATATGATACAAACCACTGCAGTGCAGTACCTGTAATACCTACAGCATGTTCTAATCGCTCTAATAGGATATTATGGTCGACAGTATCGAACGCTGCACTGAGGTCTAGCAGGACAAGCACAGAGATGAGTCCACTGTCAGAGGCCATAAGAAGATCATTTGTAACCTTCACTAAAGCTGTTTCTGTGCTGTGATGAGCTCTGAAACCTGACTGAAACTCTTCAAATAAACCTCTGCAGATGATCTGTTAGCTGTTTGACAACTACTCTTTCAAGGATGTTTGATATGAAAGGAAGGTTGGAGATTGGCCTATAATTAGCTAAGACTGCTGGGTCTAGAGATGCTTTTTGAGTAAAGGTTTAACTACAGCCAGCTTGAAGGCCTGTGGTACATAGCTGATTATTAGAGATAGGTTGATCATATTTAAGATCGAAGAATTAATTAATGGCAGGACTTCTTTGAGCATGACATTCCCAAACAAATATTTCTTTGGTACGTTTTCTATAACAAATAATATATAAACTAATAAATATGCATTCACACCTAGTCTGCTGTGAGAGTGCCGGCTTGCTGCTGCAGCTCCTGCAGTTTCTTGTGTTTTTCTACATAGTTTCTTATAGTTGTAGATAATGTTTTTAAAATGTTAGTTTTTAAAAACTATGGACCTTAGTCAATTTTTCTGTGCTTTTATGGTGCTCACAGGCTTTTTTCATGGGGGTGGGGGGACCAACAGCTGATGAAAACTGACTACAAGCTGACTCTGGTGCTACTCTTAAAAAGCCTTTGAAAAAAGGTGTGTTTTTAAAAGTGATTTCAAGTGTTGGGGCCAGCCTAATATGAAGGGCAGTTTATTCCATAATTTGGGGGCCAAAACAGCAAAAGCTCGGTCCCCCCGGTGTTTCAGTCTCAACATGGGGACAGCAAGGAGTGACTGGTCAGTTGATGTGAGAGACCTTTGTGGAGTGTATCGGTGTAGGTCTGACAGGTAAGAAGGAGCCATTTAAAGCTTTAAAAGCAAACAATGAAATGTTACAATTTTAAAATGATTCTAAAATGGACAGGCAGCCAGTGTAAAGACGCACTGATACCAAATATAGTATTAAAGTGACATTAATACCATCCAACCACAAGGTGCTCAGGATGGGTGTCACCACCTCTACTGTCTCCTGGATTGCTGACTGTAAGAGAGCCCTCAGTTTGTACAGCTGGGGGGGGGGGGGGCATCATTCTACATTCCTAAGATTTCATACGATTTCCAGTGCAACAGCAGAACATCCTACCTGGAGAATTTCTGTGATGATACTGCAGGTGGGCAGGAGTTGAAATACAGGGAACTGGTGAGAAACTTTAGTGAGTGCTCCAGCTACAGGACTGGTTTGAGCTGACAGGTCTATCTTTGAACATCTTGACCTGGAGACTTTCGCTCAGTCTGTGCTCTTCTACATTAAGTGCTGTGTAGAGAATGTGACAGTGACTAAAACCATCCAGGTTTTTCTTAAATGGGGGACAGTTTTCTCTACAGCCAACCTGAGGAGGGTTTCCTCAGAGACAACAACCCCCACCAGGTGTGGAGAGGCATCCAAGCCCCCCAACCCCCGACAGCAGCCTAAAACTCACAGAGGAGTGCAACACCTTCTTTGCTCAGTTTGAGGCTGATACAGACTGGTATAGACATCCTCAACTACAGACCTGTAGCCCTCACGTCTGTAGCCAGGAATTGTTTTGAGCAGATAGTGTCTCAGCATATCAGAGGCTGTCTAAACCCCTCCCACGACCCTCATCAGTTTGCTTACAGAGCAAATGAGGATACCATGACTAGGACTGTGCGATATGACCAAAATCTCATTTCCCGATATAAGACATCTATCGTCCCGATAACGATATAAATCACAAAAATTTAACATTTTCTGTAAATTCGGTGAATCTCGGGCAGCTCGACTTGCATGAAGTGTTTCCAGCTGTGCGTCATGTAGCTGGAGTCGAGTGTTTTAACGATGCATGAAATGATACATCTTTAGACATAAGTTGTAACGGTGCCGTTTTCTTTGTGAGTATTTATTACACGGCGTGCTGCGGGGAAAAGCCTGTTCTAACGTTTGAGTCTAAGGTTTATTTTTTAGCACCTGGCGGCTCTTTTGCTTCTCATCCGTAAATAATCTGCTCTTTCACGTGATTCAGTTTATTTTGAAAAGTCTCAACAGGATCTTGAGCTTTATTGTGAAAGGTTTATGTGGAAAATAAACAAGCGGACACGCGGTGGTGTTACCGTCGTTGTTGCTAACGACAACGCATGAAAACAGGCGCTTGTCCGTCCGTAGTGTGGTTATAGAGAACTTTAATAAATGATTACAGCCACTACAGTGACCATCAGAACCATGACACAATATTGCTGTAAACAGTTTATTTTGCGACACCACGAAACAAACGATAGCGTAAAATGAAACGATAGACGGTTTTATATCGTCACCCGATATATATCGTTATATCGAACAGCACTAGGAGAAGTGTAGTCGGATGGTAACAAAGAGAGGGAAGGTAGTCAGAACTGAGGGGATCGAAATACCAGAAGGCAACGTTGCAGACATAGAGGACAGCTACAAGTACCTGGAGATCCCACAGGCAAATGGGAACCATGAAGAGGCCGCTAGGAAAGCTGCAACCACCAAGTACCTGCAGAGGGTCAGGCAAGTCCTGAGGAGTCAGCTGAACGGTAAGAACAAGATCCGGGCCATCAACACGTACGCCCTGCCCGTGATCAGGCACCCTGCTGGGATAATAAGGAGGCCAGAGGACGAGATCAAAGCTACTGACATCAAGACCAGAAAACTCCTGACTATGAATGGAGGGTTTCATCCCAAGTTCAGCACCCTGTAGGCGAGTGGCTCCAGCAGATCCCAGGAACAACATCGGAGATCTCTGTCCAGAAGAGCGCAGTCCTTGGAACAGCTAAGATACTGCAGGACCCTCAAGCTCCCAGGCCTCTGGTAGAGGATCTGAGCATGAGGGATAAAGACTACAGGAGTGAGAGGAGTATTTTTTCTATATATATATTACAATAAAGTTGTCAGATGGTGGGTCTGTGACAGAGAAATCTGCAATAGATTGCTTTTTTAAGTATAAAAATTCAAACCTACAAAAACATATTTAGTTTTTCATGTCTAATATTTGAAATAAGTCCTACAAAAAATGTTCTGTAGAAAACAACTGGATCCTGGAGATCACTCCGCCTGTGCTGATCACACAATCGTGCAATACTGTGACCACGGTCCTGCTCTCCGATCTCTTGTAGCAACAGAACATGATGTCAGACTGCTGCCTCTCTCTTCAGGGAACTGAATCAATTCGGTTTCTCCCACACACTGATGTCTGTTACTTAGAATATGTGCTTTGCATAGAGAGCTGCATTCAAGGGCCCTTGACAGTAACATAACTTTGGGCTTATCAAGCTGACAGCAAAGGATAACTTACTCCTCCTCCTCCTCCATTTGAAAAGCTGCTATTTTGGGAGCTCATCGAAGGCCGGTGCCTGTGAAGTCATCTGATTGTGATTATGTAATGTTATTTCTCCACATATAAGTAGAATGAAAGAGTCATTGTTTAAAAATAAATTCAAACACTTGCCAAAGTTAGACATGCTGCTGCTCTCAAAGATCACTACAAGCTGAACACACAGAAAATACTGCAATAAAGACTCAAAGTGCTTTTCACAGATTTCACAACATCTGATCTGCTGTTAACGTATAATAGTTTTGAGTCCACAAAAATGGATTCCCTCTGATGTTTACTATGAGATATACAAAACCACCACAGCATGTTTAAACCAGCGAAGAACAGTAATAAATGTCAAATAAATGTCAAATAAAATAAAGGGTTTGCACACAATAAAACCACTAAGAAAATGCTGAATTATATAATAAAAAACAAAACAAAGCCTGAGTCACATACTTTTCTGAAATTAATCTCACTTAATAGGTCAAGGTCGAGTTTATTTATATAGCACATTACCAGCAGTCTATGCTGCATAAAGTGCTTAACAATGTAACATGCCACTAAAATAAATAAAATGCACAACAATGATGCAGTAAAATATAGATAAATAAATAAAATAAGTAAATATAAACAACTGAAACAACAACAACAAATAAGTTATTCAAGTTATTCAAGATGGCGGCGCGCACAGACGCAGCGGCTCACTGCTCCTCACGTTCGGTGTTTTGTTTTTTACTTTCTCTACATGTATCTGTGTGGATGTGTGTGCTTTTTATCATTATACATCGAGTAGAGTCCACCTACAGTCGTCAGGACCTTTTGAGTTTGGGATTACGCTGTGCAAGGAGCATTACATCGGACTACCACCACTTTCACAGCATTCCGGAGGACATAATAAGAGCTCCAGGGTCTCCGTGGTTGGTTCTTCCCAGCGGCAAGACAAAGAGGAAACGTAAACAAAGGAGGCAAAAGCGTGGCTGCAGGGCGGGTCCACTAGCTCGGCTAAAGAAACAGCCATTTAAGCCACCGCTTCCGAGTATTTTCCTCTCCAACGTCAGGTCCATAACCAACAAAATCGACGAACTGAGATTACAAATTGCAGTCAATAAGTGTGTACGGGACAGCAGCATAATATTACTCACAGAGACTTGGCTGCAGCCATCAATTCCGGACTCGGCTATTGAGCTAGCAGGCCGCACGGTCCACCGTCACGACAGGAACGGCCACTCCGGTAAGATCAAAGGAGGGGGTTTATGCATCTACACCAATGACAGCTGGTGCAAAAACACAAAGACTGTAGACAGCCACTGTTCCCCGGATTTGGAATACTTGACTGTGAAGTGCAGACCCGTCTACATACCTCGCGAGTTTACTGTTGTCATGGTAACGGCCGTGTATGTACCACCCGATGCTAATGCTAACTCTGCCATGGAGGAGCTGCACAAGACAATAAGCAACCAGCAGAACTCCCATCCAAACGCAGTGCACATTATAGCTGGGGACTTCAACCATGCTGATTTAAGGTCAGTATTCCCCAGATTTGAACAGCATATTAAATGTGCAACGAGGGGGAAAAACACATTGGATAAAGCCTACAGCAACATCCAAAAAGGCTACAGAGCAACCCCTCTACCACATCTAGGTTTGTCAGACCACACGTCCATGCTGTTGATCCCTGCATACACTCCCATTAGGAGAAGAGCCCCCCCAGTCACAAAAACTGTGAAAACCTGGCCAGAAGGTGCATCACATCAGCTGCAGGACTGTTTTGAAAACACGGACTGGAGCGTGTTCGAACATCAGGACCTTGAAGAGCACACAACATCAGTGCTCTCATATATTAACTTCTGTGTCAACAGTGTCACTGTGGACAAACGTCTCCGGGTGTATTCCAACCAGAAACCCTGGATGACTAAAGAGGTCCAGGTCCTGCTGAAGCAACGTGACGCCGCTTTTAGATCCGGTGATGGTACGCAGTACAGTGCAGCCAGATCTCAGTTGAAAAGAGGCATCAGAGAGGCCAAGGCAGCGTACAAGAGAAGGATCGAAGACCACTTCACCACCAACAACTCACGACAGGTATGGCAGGGAGTTCAGCACTTAACCAACTACAAACCTGGCAATACCACGTTGACTGAGGGTAACGCGGAGCTTGCAGAGGAGCTGAACCACTTCTTCACACGCTTTGAGGTGAAGGGACCAAAGGCAGCAGCAGCAAAAACATCGGACAGCAGCAGCCCAAGCCTCATAGTGCAGGAATATGAGGTGAGGCGCACACTGAGGGCAGTGAACCCCAGGAAGGCCACCGGACCAGATGGGGTAACCGCAAAGGTCCTAAAAGAGTGTGCAGACCAGCTGGCTGGGGTCTTCACTAAGATCTTCAACACTTCACTGTCCCAGTCCTGCATCCCGCCGTGCCTAAAGTCAGCCACAATTGTCCCACTGCCAAAGCGTACTAACATTAGCAGCCTCAACGACTACCGACCAGTTGCTCTAACACCTGTTATAATGAAGTGCTTTGAGAAACTGGTCTGACGTCACATCATGTCCTGCCTGCCACCCACACTCGACCCGCTCCAGTTTGCATACAGAGCTAACAGATCAACTGAAGATGCCATTGCTACAACGCTCCACACCACCATCTCTCACCTGGAAGTGCAGGGCCGTTACGCCAGGCTGCTCTTTGTTGACTTTAGCTCTGCTTTCAATACGATACTCCCGGACAGACTAATAATCAGAATCAGAATCAGAATACTTTATTGATCCCTGGGGGAAATTATTTTTTGTTACAGTGCTCCATTTTAAACCAACATTAAGACAAGACAGACAATACGCTAACTAAGAATAGTACAATATATACATATATATACATACATACATACATACATACATAAGTCACTCATAAATAAATAGTTGGAAAAGAAACATGTGTAGCTGTAGCAGCAAACAGTGTGTTAAGTGGATGCGTTGTACAGGGAGCCACAGGCAGGAATGATTTCCTGTGTGGTTCAGTGGTGCTTTTCGGTAATCTCAGTCTCTCACTGAACGAGCTCCTGTGACTGACCAGCATGTCATGGAGTGGGTGGGAGGTGTTATCCAACATTGTCTTTATCTTGGACAGCATCCGCCTCTCCGACACCACCTTGAGGGAGTCCAGCTCCATCCCCACAACATTGCTGGCCTTACGGATCAGTTTATTAAGTCTGTTGGCATCTGCGACCCTCAGCCTGCTCCCCCAGCATGCAACAGCATAGAGGATCGCACTGGCCACAACAGACTCATAGAAAATCCTCAGCATTTTCTGGCAGATGTTGAAGGACCTCAGTCGCCTCAAAAAATAGAGACGACTCTGGCCCTTCCTGTAAAGTGCTGTGGTGTTTTTAGCCCAGTCCAGTTTATTGTCAATGTGTACTCCAAGGTATTTATAGTCCTCCACAATGTCAACACTGACCCCCTGGATTGAAACAGGGGTCAAGTGTTTCCTGGTCTTCCTGAAGTCCACGATCAGTTCCTTGGTCTTTGCCACGTTGAGCTGCAGATGATTCTGCTCACACCACGTGACAAAGGAGTCGACCACAGCCCGGTACTCTGTCTCATCATCCCTGCTGATGCATCCAACCACCGCAGAGTCATCAGAAAACTTCTGAAGATGGCAGGTCTCTGTGCAGTGGCTGAAGTCTGTGGTGTAGAGGGTGAAGAGGAAGGGGGAGAGGACAGTCCCCTGTGGTGCCCCTGTGTTGCTAATCACCTTGTCAGACACACACTGTGGGAGACGTACATATTGTGGTCTTCCTGTCAGGTAATCAACAATCCAGGACACCAGAGAAGCATCCACCTGCATCGCTGCTAACTTATCACCCAGGAGGGTCGGCCTGATGGTGTTGAAATAGATAAACTGCTGGAAATTGGACTTCCTTCCACCACCTGCCGCTGGATCAGAGACTTCCTCTCAGACCGTGTACAGAGAGTTAGAGTGGGGCCTCATCTTTCCTCAGCCCTCAGCCTCAACACCGGCTCTCCACAAGGCTGTGTACTGAGTCCCCTACTGTACACTCTGTACACACATGACTGTGTTAGTTCCCACCCAGACAACACAGTCATCAAGTTTGCAGATGATACCACCGTGGTGGGGCTCATCTCAGGGGGAGATGAGACTGCATACAGAGCTGAAGTTCAGAGGCTGTCAGATTGGTGTGCAGACAACAACCTGGACCTCAATACCACCAAAACAAAAGAACTGGTAGTTGACTTCAGAAGGAGGAAGTCCGAGCTGCAGCCTGTCAGCATCAACGGGGAGTGCGTGGAAAGGGTCTCCAGTTTCAAGTTTCTGGGTGTGCACATAGACACAGACCTCCAATGGAGCTCTAACACCTCTGCGGTCTTAAAGAAGGCCCAACAGCGTCTCCACTTTCTGAGAATCCTCAGAAAAATGGACCTGAAGAAGGAGCTGCTGACCGTCTTCTACCGCTGCTCCATTGAAAGTGTGCTGACATATTGCATCGGTGTGTGGTTCTCCAGCTGCACCACAGCACACAGAAAGGCACTCCAGAGGGTCATCAACATGGCCCAAAAAATCATTGGACATCCTCTTCCCTCCCTGAAGGACCTGTACAGCACTCGCTGTCTCAAGAGGGCACGCAGCATCCTACGGGACTGCACACACCCAGGACACCGGGTGTTTAAGCTGCTGCCGTCTGGCAGGAGGTTCAGGCTGCTGAGGTCCCGAACAAATAGACTCAAGGACAGCTTCTACAACAGGGCAATAGCCCTGATCAATGTAAATAGCTGACCTGACTGGATACCTCCCTGGACTTTTTAGGGGGAGGTAACAATGTTTAAAACGATAACAATAATATTTATATTTATAACAAGGTGCAATAATAATTAATGTGCAATAATAACAGTGTGCAATACACATACACTTCTTCTTCTTTTTTATACTAAGTTAATATACTGTGTTGTGTTGTTTGTTACGTTGTGATGTGTCATATCGTGTCGTGTTGTGTTATATGTAGTGCCGACGTAGGACAGTTTTTCCAATTTCATTGTACTACTGTACTATGTATGACTGTGCAATGACAATAAAGAGTTATCTTATCTTATCTTATCTTAAGGCTTTTAAAACCAAGATGTTTTATTACCAAAATATTTAGGACGTGTGTTAAAAGCCAGAACATAAAATGTGTCTTCCGTAACAATTTTAAACGGTCAAGTGGTTGTGCAGATCTAATAATGAGGGGAAGACTACTCCACAGTCCAGGGCCTGCCACAGAGAAGGCTCTGTCACCACGAGATTTCAGTTTAGACCGTGGAAAAGTTAAGGTTAGTTTTGACCTGGACTTCACCGTTCTTCCTGGAGCATAAATAAATAGGAGCTGAGACAGGTACGAAAGGGCTCGGCCGTTAAGTGATTAAAAAAGTAACATTTTAAATTGGACCCTGTGCAGAACAGGAAGCCAATGTAGAGAAGCCAAAACTGGGTAATATGCTCCTTCTGTTGTGCCAGTTAGCAGATGCTAAAGACGATAAATAGAGGCCTGGTCCAAACCCAAGCACAGAGAATTGCAGCAGTCCAGTCTGCAGTTAATGAACAGATGAATACTGTAGGTGGGAGTAGCTCAGGAGATGGAGCAGGTCATCTAATGTTAAGATGGTTGGTGGTTTGATCCCTGGCTCCCCCCAGTCTGCATGCCAAATATCCTTGGGCAAGATATTAACCCCAAGTTGTTACTTACTAACTATCATTCACACTCTGAAGCATCCATCAGAGTGTGAATGATAGTTAGCACTTAAAGAAAGTATAGAAGGCAGTGCTTGTGTGAATGTGGCATGTTGTAGAGCACTTAGAGTGCTCTGGGAGAGAAGAAAAGCACTATATAAGAATCAATTCATTTACCATGAATAACATGTTCAAACACGTTAGCTGGAAGCTATGATTTTACCTTGGCTCACTGTTTTAAATGAAAAAAGCTTGATTGAACTACTGTGCTCACCTGCTTACACAGTTTAAAGGAACAGTCAAGGTTTTAACATTTGACTTACAATAGGAAGATAAAGGGCCAAGAGCGCTGTCAATGTGATTATTAACGAAGGTGCCAAATATGACAACTTCTGTTTTGTTTTAATTTAAATAAAAATTTACAGACATCCACATGTCCCTGCGTTTAAAGATGGATAGATCTCCAAGTCATCTGCAAAACAGTGAAATGAAAATTTTTTACCGTGAGAAAATAGACCCCAGTGGCAACATATACAGTGCAAATAAGGCAGGACCTAAAAGAGAGCCTTGAGGTACACCATAATTAAGAGGGGCTATTTTGGAGCTGTGGGGGCACATGTTGACATAAAAGGTTTTTCCAGATAAGTAGGACTGAAAACACTGAAGAGCAGACCCTTTTAGGCCAGCATATGATTCCAGCCATGAAAGCAGGATATCATGATCGACCATCAAAGGCTGCTGTCAGGATTAACAGAAAACGAGCAGTTTTAGTTCATGGGTGAAACTAAACAATAACCTAAACTGAGGGAACTAAAACATGAAAAAACCTTAAACATGGTGAACTGACATGGAAACCTGAAGTGGATGAGCAGACGACCTGATAAGGAATGAGTGGAAACACACGGGCTAAATACACACAGGAGGAAAATGAGGGAAGTGGGAACACATGGCGAAACAGCTGACGCACATGAACATAATGACATCACAAGGGGAGAGTAAAACTGAACACAATGAACATAGCAACACAGGACCTCTTCAAAATAAAACAGGAAACATAATGAGACACAAACATGAAACACATGAAGGGCGAGGGAGACTTAACAGGGGTTGAAAACACAAGGGGGACTAACAAGCAAATGAACTTAGATAAGCTAATGAACTTAAACAAACCATAAACATCAAAATAAACTAAAACGCTGGGTCAAAAGACCCAGGATCGTGACAAAGAATATCATTAAAAACCCTTAAATGTGCCGTCTCAGTGCTGTTGAGCTGAGCACAGAGCTGCTGCATGCAGACAGGCAGTCCCTGGAGTGGAGCGGACAGGAAACATGCTACTTCTGTGGAACCATAAATCACACTTTCTAATAATTCAATTTGGGGAATTTCAATTTTATCTATACAACGCCAAATGCAACTTGAGACAACAACAGTTGCCTCAAGTTGCATTATATTGTAAGGTAAATAATGCAAAGAAAACAGAAAAAAAAACTAACAATCATCTATGAGCAAGCGCTTTGGTGACAGTGGGAAAGAAAAACTCGCTTTGAACAGGAAGAAACCTCCAGCAGAACCAGGCTCAGAGAGTTTTTCCAGCGTCACTCTGAGACAGGATATTTCTAATTTTAGAGATGTTGCACAAATGGAAAAATCAAATCACTTTTTTATTGTCACATCACATGTGCAGGTACATTGGTACAGCACATGTGAGTGAAATTCTTGTGTGCGAGCTTCACAAGGAACAGAGTTGTGCAAAATACAATAAAGTAAACAAGCAAAATACAAGAATGGCTACATCTGAAACTAATAATATATATATATATATATATATATATATATATAGCAGCTGGATAGCGTAGTGGTTAGACTACACGCCTTTGGAACAGAGGATCGCAAGTTCGATTCCTGCCTGGGGCGTCTGTATCCAGTAAGGGTCCTAAGGCTAGACCCCCTATGCTAAGCAAGCCTACCGCAGACATGAGCGAGACAGATAAATATGAAGGCATGCCGGCTCGGACGTCGCCCGGATCAACAAGGTCCGCGTCAGGTGTTGAGGAACCAGGGCACCCTGACGAAAAGTGGGCTACTGGAACAAGAAGGCATCGGTGGGCAAGGGACGAAAACAGGGCGTTGTTGGAATGCTACTACGCAAGTAACCCCGGCGGAAGGGGCTACATGAATAGGATGAGGGACCTATGGATTCTTCGATACCCAACATCCACAATGACGGCAAAACAACTAGTAGCTCAGTGTTCCAACATTCGAAAGAAGGGACTGCTCTCACAGCTAGAGATTGACGAGGTACAACACAAATGCTACGGCAAGGAGGAGTCAGGACGCCAGGTCAGGGGGGAGATATCATCACCCCCACCCGAGATTGGGTACATAGCCCCAAGTGCGATAGGAGAAGGATCGTTGAGTGCGAGAGGAACTGACCTGAAAAATAGGATCATGGCCAAGCTTGAAACCTGGATCCCCCGTAGCCGGTTACCAAGATTACGTGAAGTACCCTCAGAAGGTCTGCTAGATGATGTTAATGCAGCACTACGGGCAATACCTACAACCACGATTACCGACACTAACAAGCTGATCTACAATACGGCAGCAGTGATCAGTGAGATGCTTGGCTACAAGTTGAACAGCCACAAGGGGCAGTACCCTCCATGGAGAAGGAGGCTAGAGGGCAAGATCAAAGTAGCACGGAGGGAGGTTAGCCAACTAACGGAGTTGCAGAAAGGTGCGACGAATAAGGTGCCTAAGAAATACAGCAAGCTGTCCATACCTGAGGCCTTGGAAACTGCCAAGCAAAGACTCACAGCCTTGGCCAGCCGCTTGAGGAGGTACACCAGAGAGATAGAAGGCAGGAGAATAAACCAGCTGTTCTCCACAGAACCAGCAAAGGTGTACTCTCAGTGGCAAGGGAACAATAAGAGAACAGCACCACCAAGGCTGGAGACGGAGCAATACTGGAAGAGCATATGGGAGAAGGATGCAACCCATAACGGCAATGCTCAGTGGCTAGTGGATCTGAGGGCAGACCACAGCGACCTCCCTGAACAGGGTCCAGTAACCATCACAGTGGCAGATATCCAAGAAAGGGTCTCCAGTATGAAGAGTTGGACAGCACCAGGGCCCGACATGGTTCACGCCTACTGGCTGAAGAAGCTGACTGCACTCCACGAGCGTCTGGCAGCACAAATGAACCAGCTGCTAGTTAACGAGAGACACCCGGAATGGCTAACTGAAGGCCGGACGGTCCTGATCCCCAAGGACCCCAAGAAGGGACCGGTCCCCTCCAACTACCGACCAATAACCTGCCTCAGTACTACATGGAAGCTCCTGTCAGGCATCATATCGGCTAAGATGAACAGACACATGGGTCAATACATGAGCGGGACACAGAAAGGAATTGGCAAGAATACCAGAGGCGCAAAACACCAGCTACTGGTAGACAGAACAATCAGCCGAGACTGCAAGACCAGACTGACCAACCTGTGCACTGCCTGGATTGATTACAAGAAGGCCTATGACTCAATGCCCCACAGCTGGATACTGGAATGCCTAGAATTGTACAAGATCAATGGGACCCTAAGAGCCTTCATCAGGAACTCAATGGGGATGTGGCGTACAACACTAGAGGCCAACTCCAAGCCCATAGCACAAGTTACCATCAAGTGCGGGATCTACCAAGGAGATGCTCTGTCCCCACTGCTGTTCTGCATAGGCCTGAACCCCCTCAGTGAGATCATTAACAAGACTGGCTACGGATACCGACTACGGAACGGAGCAGTTGTCAGCCACCTCCTGTACATGGATGACATCAAGCTGTATGCCAAGAGTGAACGAGACATCGATTCACTGATCCACACTACCAGGCTATACAGCAATGACATTGGAATGTCGTTCGGACTGGAGAAGTGTAGTCGGATGGTAACAAAGAGAGGGAAGGTAGTCAGAACTGAGGGGATTGAACTACCAGAAGGCAACATTGCAGACATAGAGGACAGTTACAAGTACCTGGGGATCCCGCAGGCAAATGGGAACCATGAAGAGGCCGCTAGAAAGGCTGCAACCACCAAGTACCTGCAGAGGGTCAGGCAAGTCCTGAGGAGTCAGCTGAATGGTAAGAACAAGATCCGGGCCATCAACACATACGCCCTGCCCGTGATCAGGTACCCTGCTGGGGTAATAGGCTGGCCAAAGGAGGAGATAGAAGCCACTGACATAAAGACAAGAAAGCTCCTGACCATGCATGGAGGGTTTCACCCCAAGTCCAGCACCCTGAGGCTGTACGCTAAGCGGAAGGAAGGGGGCCGGGGACTGGTGAGTGTCAGCACCACAGTCCAGGATGAGACAAGGAACATCCAAGAATACATTGGGAAGATGGCCCCAACTGACCGAGTGCTCAGTGAATACCTCAGGCAGCAGAAACCCAAGAAAGAGGAGGGAGACGAGGAACCATCATGGAAGGACAGGCCCCTGCACGGTATGTACCACCGGCAGATAGAGGAGGTGGCTGATATCCAGAAATCCTACCAGTGGCTGGACAAAGCTGGACTGAAAGACAGCACAGAGGCACTAATCATGGCAGCACAAGAACAAGCTCTGAGCACAAGATCCATAGAGGCTGGGGTCTATCACACCAGGCAAGACCCCAGGTGCAGGCTGTGTAAAGATGCCCCAGAGACAATCCAGCACATAACAGCAGGGTGCAAGATGCTAGCAGGCAAGGCATACATGGAACGCCATAACCAAGTGGCCGGCATAGTGTACAGGAACATCTGTGCCGAGTATAACCTGGAAGTCCCGAGGTCAAAATGGGAGATGCCCCCAAGGGTGGTGGAGAATGACCGAGCTAAGATCCTGTGGGACTTCCAGATACAGACGGACAAAATGGTGGTGGCTAACCAACCGGACATAGTGGTGGTAGACAAACAGAAGAAGACGGCCGTAGTGATTGATGTAGCGGTTCCGAATGACAGCAATATCAGGAAGAAGGAACACGAGAAGCTGGAGAAATACCAAGGGCTCAGAGAAGAGCTGGAGAGGATGTGGAGGGTGAAGGTAACGGTGGTCCCCGTGGTAATCGGAGCACTAGGTGCGGTGACTCCCAAGCTAGGCGAGTGGCTCCAGCAGATCCCGGGAATAACATCGGAGATCTCTGTCCAGAAGAGCGCAGTCCTGGGAACAGCTAAGATACTGCGCAGGACCCTCAAGCTCCCAGGCCTCTGGTAGAGGACCCGAGCTTGAAGGATAAACCGCCCGCAGGGGCGTGCTGGGTGTTTTTTATATATATATATATATATATATATATATATATAAATAATAGTGTATGCATTTCTGGATGTGTATACTAAATATTTTTCTATGTGTGTGTGTGTGTGTGTGTGTGTGTGTGTGTGTGTGTGTACACATATTTTACAAATTAAATAGAGTAAACAATAAATAAAATATATAAAATAAAATATACAGAGTGAGACATGTGCAAAACAGTGGCATTACTGTACAGTATGGAGTGCATAATGTTAAAGTTCCAGTAGTGAAGCTGAGGTGTCTATGAAGTGTTCAGCAGTCTGATGGCCTGATGGAAGAAGCTGTCTCTCAGTCTGCTGGTACGGGACCGGATGCTGCAGAACCTCCTTCCTGATGGAAGTAGTCTGAACAGTTTATGGCTGGGGTGACTGGAGTCCTTGATGATCCTCCCCGCTTTCCTCAGGCAGCGCTTCCTGTAGATGTCTTGGAGGGAGGGAAGCTCACCTCCAATTATCCGTTCAGAGCACCGCACTACTCGCTGGAGAGCTTTGCAGTTGTAGGCGGTGCTGTTGCCATACCAGGTGGTGATGCATCCAGTGAGGATGCTCTCAATGGCACAGTGATAGAAGGTCCTGAGGATGCGGGGGCTCATGCCGAATCTTTTCAGTCTCCTGAGAAAGAAGAGGCGCTGCTGCGCCTTCTTCACTGTTTTGTTTGTGTGTACTGACCACGTAAGATCCTCAGCCAGATGTACGCCAAGGAACCGGAAGCTGCTCACTCTCTCCACAGCAGCGCCGTTGATGGTGATGGGGGTGTGTACTTCTCTGCACCTCCGGAAGTCCACTATCAACTCCTTTGTCTTTGCGACGTTGAGGGTGAGATGGTTGTCTTGACACCAGTGGGTCAGGGCGCTGACCTCCTCCCTGTAAGCCGTCTCATCACCGTTGGTGATAAGACCCACCACTGTAGTGTCGTCCGCAAACTTCACAATGATGTTGGAGCTGTTAGTGGCTGTGCAGTCGTAGGTGTAGAGTGAGTACAGGAGAGGGCTCAGTACACACCCCTGTGGAGCACCAGTGTTCAGTGTGACGGGGGATGAGGTGATGCTGCCCAGTCTGACCACTTGGCGTCTGTCAGACAGGAAGCTAAGGATCCAGCTGCAGAGGGAGCTGCTCGGTCCTAGATCCTGCAGTTTCCTGTCCAGCTTCGAGGGAACGATGGTATTGAATGCTGAGCTGTAATCTACAAACAGCATCCTCACATACGTGTCTCTCTTCTCCAGGTGTGACAGGGCAGTGTGTAGTGTCAGGGCTATGGCATCATCAGTGGACCTGTTGTGGCGGTATGCAAACTGTAGAGGGTCCAGTGAGTCGGGTAGTGCAGAGCAGATGAAGTCCCTGACCAGCTTCTCGAAGCATTTGCTTACGATGGGGGTCAGGGCTACAGGTCGCCAGTCGTTCAATGAGGAGATGGTGGAGGATTTGGGTACAGGGACGACGGTGGCCATTTTGAAGCAGGCTGGGACTACAGACAGAGAGAGGGAAAGGTTGAAGATGTGCGTGAACACTCCAGCCAGCTGAGCCTCGCATGACCTGAGGACGCGGCCGGGAATCCCGTCCGGACCAGTAGCTTTGCGTGCGTTCACCTTCCTGAAGCACCTCTGCACATCCTCCTCAGACACAGTGTGCACACTGACGTCATCCGCGGTGCGCACACTGTCCGGTCTCATGGTGTTCGCTGTGTCGAATCTAGCGTAGAATACGTTTAGATCCTCACACAGAGAGGCCGTGGTCTGCGGTGTGCTGGTTTTCCCTCTAAAGTCTGTGTTACACCCTGGCCTAGGCAACCGGAGTGCAACACGAAAAAAGTAAAAATAAAGGAAAAAAAAAAACACACACAAAAAAACCCCACTAAAGCTCACCACCAAAATCCCGAAACGAAAGTATCGACAAATCTATTTACAACAAACTATTTATTTACAACAAAACACCAAACTATTTACAACACGGGGGAGATCGCGACCATGACACACTGAAACACAGGGTTTAAATACCTAGAGGGAGCAATCAGGAAAATGGACAACAAGAGGGAAACACAGCTGGGGCAACTCAGAACTGACGAGACAGGGAAACGTAAATTGAAAAGACTAAGATAACACAGACTTTCAAAGTAACACAGGAAACACATAACAGTCACGCCAAAAACAACACACTGACAACACCGAAACGTAACAGTTCCCCCCACCCAAAAATCAAACATTTAACACCAAGTGAAAAGTTTGATCCAGACAGACGAAGCCAATGAAGGCTGGAGCGGTCCCACTGACCCTCCAGCAGACGACGAAGGCTGGAGCGGTCCCACGGACCCTCCAGCGAAGGCGGATGAAGGCTGGGGCGGTCCCACGGACCCTCCCCTCAGCGAAGGCAGACGAAGCTGATGAAGGCTGGAGCGGTCCCACTGACCCTCCAGCAGACGACGAAGGCTGGAGCGGTCCCTCGGACCCTCCAGCGAAGGCGGATGACGGCTGGAGCGGTCCCACGGACCCTCCAGCGAAGGCGGATGAAGGCTGGAGCGGTCCCACGGACCCTCCAGCGACGACAAAGGCTGGGGCGGTCCCACGGACCCTCCCCTCAGCGAAGGCAGACGAAGCTGATGAAGGCTGGAGCGGTCCCACTGACCCTCCAGCAGTCGACGAAGGCTGGAGCGGTCCCACGGACCCTCCAGCAACGACAAAGGCTGGGGCGGTCCCCGGACCCCCCAGCGAAGGCAATCCCGGACGAGCCCCCATATGTTACACCCTGGCCTAGGCAACCGGAGTGCAACACGAAAAAAGTAAAAATAAAGGAAAAAAAAAAACACACACACAAAAAAACCCCACTAAAGCTCACCACCAAAATCCCGAAACGAAAGTATCGACAAATCTATTTACAACAAACTATTTATTTACAACAAAACACCAAACTATTTACAACACGGGGGAGATCGCGACCATGACACACTGAAACACAGGGTTTAAATACCTAGAGGGAGCAATCAGGAAAATGGACAACAAGAGGGAAACACAGCTGGGGCAACTCAGAACTGACGAGACAGGGAAACGTAAACTGAAAAGACTAAGATAACACAGACTTTCAAAGTAACACAGGAAACACATAACAGTCACGCCAAAAACAACACACTGACAACACCGAAACGTAACATCTGTGATCGTGTTTAGTCCCTGCCACATACTCCGAGGGTTGTCAAACTGTTGCTCCACCCTGTCCCTGTACTCACGTTTGGCTGCTTTGATCGTCTTCCGGAGTTGGTAATGTGCGTGTTTGTAGTCCGATGTGTTCGCGGAGGCAAAGGCGGTGCTCCGTGCCGCGCGAACATCTCCGTTAATCCAGGGTTTTTGATTTGGGAAGGATTTAACTGTTCTGGATGGGACGACATCTTCCACGCATTTCCTGATAAATCCGCAGACTGAGTCTGTGTACTCATCTACTGAAAACTGGTGGCACCAGTGTCCGGCAGCCTCGCCTCTGTCAGTGCGCCCCAGGGTGGCTGTGGCTACAATGTAGCTGCCATCACCAGTGTGTGAATGTGTGTGTGAATGGGTGGATGACTGTGTATAGTGTAAAGCGCTTTGGGGTCCTTAGGTATACAAATACAGGCCATTTATGTCTCAAGACAGCATCCTGGAGAGTCTGACCTCCATACCTCATTTAATGAGGATGAAATTCCAGGCTAGGATACAGTTATGTAAAAGAAGGAAGGGAGGCAGGGAGGAGGAAAGCATGTGTAGTGGTGTAAGTCAGAGAGGGTGAGCCAGAATCTTCTCGTGCACCTGTAAAAGCACACTGTGTTTACATGCGTGTTAGGTTTTCTGCCTGAATTGCTTTGGACACACAGGCAGCACAGAACATGCTCCACATGTCTTACGTTGTCTGCATGTCCTGGACAAATATTAACATAAATGTATAAATTGCCAAACTTTCGGCAACAAAATTAATTTCATGGCTGCAAAGTAATTGTAAGTTACCACAACAGCAGTAGGCATGCTGTTCAGAAACACTGGTGTTTGTGTAGCCATAAACAATTCAACTTTCAATTCTATTCAATTTTATTTATATAGCGCCAAATCACAACAACAGTCACCTCACGGTGCTTTATATTGTAACGTAGACCTACAATAATACATACAGAGAAAAACCCAGCATCTGTCCTCGCTTGAGAAGCTAGTCAGAAAGACACTCTAAGCCCCAGAGGCCTTTGTTTTGTGCGCGATCAATCATCTACCTGGAGCCCCGTTGCTGTCCAGCTGTCTGAAAAAACTATGTCGACCAATCATGTTAACATTATGTGTTTGCCTGGGTGCAGCAGTCTTTTGTCTCTGAGCCACAGAGAGCAGGTCCATGGTGCTATGTAAAATTCATTTCAAATTCTGTTTTGATAATAAATTGAGAAAACTGATAATTGGAGTGTGTTTGTCTTCTCTGTCTCATTAAAAAAAAAAAAAAAAACCCTACACCGACCATAAATTAATGTTTCAGTCTTAAATATGGTCAGTCTGTTTCTATTAATGGCCTACAAAGCACAGACCTTCAAGCTGGCAGTAAACAACCATCAGCTGGCCCAGCTGTCTTAGCTACTTGTTGGATAAACTGAAAAACCTTTGAAAGAGTCGTTGTAAACAGCTAACTGATGACTGACTCTCCATCAGGCTTCAGAACTCCAATAATATTATTATGACCTCTGACAGTGGACTCCGCTCTGTGCTTGTCCTCAGTGCAGCGTTCAATACTGTTGACCATAATATTTTATTACAGGCCTTTGTGTCTTTGAGTTACAGCAGTTTCTTGGCGAATGATGAAAACTTGACGTGCCGCCATGAACATGCCGTTTCACAAAACCTTAAAACCTTCGCCATTTATCATTAAATTCAAAACGTCTGACTTCCTGTTGGGTTTAACATGTGGCTCCAAGAGACTGTTTTGCATGTCTTGATATCGTACATCAGGCGGTCAGAGGATGGGCCTTATCTACCAAGCTACTAAATTTAATCCAGTTAGTTACCGAGTGCATCTAGAGGACAGCTGACCGATAGAGCCGAGGGAATAGACACTATCATTTCTGCAGAATCAATTGCTACAGACTTCCGAACTCCATATAAATATCAAACTTGGCTCAAGAACAGTGCATAAATAATTTCGTGGAATGGGCTTCCATGGCCTAGTGGCTGCATCAAAGCCTTACTGTACATCACCAAGCACAAAGCAAAACATGCAGCCACTGGACTCTACAGCAGGGGATATGTGTTGTCTGCAGTGATGAATCATGCTTCTTGCATGAGTCTTTGCCAGGACAACAATACCTGTTGGTAAAATAAAGTGGAGCAAATGCACTTATATGTGACCCACAATGTTTTAAAATTGTTCCTGTGCTTCTGGGCTGGTTTAACCTTCGCTAGAGTTGAACCAGTCTTTGTGGTTTTAATTTAGTGGAATATGAGCTCGATGGAACAACAGAGTCCAGGACTGCAGTGTAAGTACCATTAAACAATGGATCTTGACAGTTCAGTGTAGAGTCTTGGCTCTAGCTAACAGATCTGCAGTTGTACATGTGATTGGAGCATGGATCACGGGTGTGGCTGTGGCATCAACTTCAAAAACGACAGGCATTGGTCAGAAAAAGTCACATCCTCAACACTACAGCAACAAGATTAGATCAAGCATAAGACCCAGCTCGTGATTGGATCCAGCAACCGTGATATTAACATAATCAAGAATTAAATACTGTCACATTTAGACTACTTTAGGCTACGTTCACTCTGCAGGTCTTGATGCTCAATTCAGATTTTTTGATCAAATCCGATTTTTCTGTCTGCTTCTTCACACTACAAATAAAATGCGACAGCAAACGCGCTCTAGTGTGAACGCTCAAAGTGGCCGCATGCGCAAAAGAAGACGTCACACACAACGCGCTCTGTTTAGACCCAGAGCAACAGTGTTGTTTGACTGATGGACCTTAAGACTTGTTTCGGACCTTACGTTTCCCAATTTTTGCTTTAAGTTATTTTGTTATCTACATTTGGTCTAATATTGATCCTTATTGCTGTTTTAGAGGAGCTTCAAAGGATAGCTGCAGATTTCTGTCAGAATCTGCAGATTATACAGTACAAATAAAATGTTCACGTTTCTCCAACGTTGTTCCCAACAGTTTCACCGGATGGTCAGGAAGCGTTCGCGATGTCTTCTCCGGCGCTGATAGTTGGCGTCTGTCTTGTGTCAGTGACGTAAAAGACGGATTTAATGCGACGTGACCATCAAACAGCAGTCGCAGATTTGTATCGTATTCAGCAACACATACCAAAGTGACCCAGGTCTGATTTGAAAATATCGGATTTGTGCCGTTCACACTGTCACACCATGATCGGATAGATGGTCGCAGAGGGTCAGTAAAGTCGGATTTGGTGCGCTTTCGCCTGCAGTGTGAACGTAGCCTTAGTTAACAATTCAGAAAACTCCAAGATAAAATTATTATGTCCTTAATTTGGCCATACATACCGATTTGTGAAATTTTAGCTTCATATTTCAAATAGTTTGCAAGAGGCGTGTTTTTAAATGGACCAAATTCCAGCATGTTATTCTCACGTTTTAAACTCTGAAGCTATGTTTGAACATAAGTATCTCAAAAACTAAAAACTCCAACATGAAATTAATACAACTGAATAAGTATCTGTAATTTATGAAAATTCAAGCCGTCCTATGAAGCCTGATATTTGAGGACACACTAATACAGAAAAAAGAAAATCACATTTCAAACGACACCTACTGACAATTTCTGATTGGTATGTATATTTGTATTTTGCAATAATGCAAAATTAACCTTTTAGAATCATTTTTACACTCTGCCAGTGTGAGCCAGGTATACGGTCACGTTGCTTCTGAGCTGTTCAGCCCTTGCTGAAATGATTCACTAACCCTTGCACAGGCAGGTAAAAGTGTCCTTTTTTCTGTTAAACAACACGTTACCCAAGGCCTGAGCCATTTTACCTCCACACAAAAGAGTCGTTTCTTTTAGAAGATATCTGAAAGTAGAGTGCAATTCAAACTTGCAAGGTCATAAAATCATTCATCATCAGCGCATAAAACATGTATGCATAATAATTAAACAGTCCATTAACAGTCCATATTTGTTCATTCAGCTTAAGTAACTTTCCTCCTACATCTTTTCATCTTCCACAATGTGTTTCTGCTGCGTGAAGCAAGAACCAAAATCTTAGAATCTGGCAACTACAAGCTACAGTTTTAAAAGGTACAATGGATTTTAAGTGCTGCAAAGATTTATTTAATATGTTTTTGCTGCAAAGTTTGCACTTGGGTCTGGGTGTAATTTGTGTCCATCTTTCCACTAAGTTAGTTTTCAATAGCATACAAATTATTTTCATCCACATCCATAGGAGCAGGAGCTGGTCAAACTGGGGTCAGTTGGACCAGCAGTTAACCCATTACAGAATAAGTGACTGCAACCGAGATGGTGTAATCAAGAGTCCAATGTCAAACAGACAGAAACAACTCGAGATGTCAGAGATGAGCCAGCGCATTCTATGCTACATTTTGCTCTTATTTCATCCTGACTTGTTCTAATGCCATGCACAGAAAAAACTAATAAGGTGCTTGTTTGTCTGCATTTATTATAGAAACTTTGCTTATGCAAAACTGCCATGGAGATTTGTTTATTATAAACCAGCTGATTGCAAAAAAATCCAATGGCTGCTAAAGTGTTTTTAAAATTGATAAAAAAAAAAGCTCATAACATTTGTTTTTACTATAGCAACCATACCCAAAAGGTTTTTACCCCGAACAGTTTTGTAGGTCTAAGCCTGAGGTATATCCATCTGAAGCTAAAATGATCTAAAACTGAACTAAACTAGATGTGAGAAATATTTTTAGATATTTTGAATTTAAAAAAGATCTAAACTAAAAAGCTTTACTAAACTGCATACTAGTTTAATAAAAAAATCTATGCAAATTGAAATCAAAATCTATAGCTAATATCTTTTGCTGTATTCTTTGGTAATGGGGTTAAATCTGTCAGCCTGCCTGATCAGGCTTCAGTGAATGATCACACAAAGTGTTGTTAGTACTGTATCTAATTTTAGATAATTGTGTGGTGAAGCACATTATCTCCACATGCAGTGTAGTGTTCCCTCAGAATTATCATCATCAAGGATTCCTGCTGTATGGATCATGAAATAAGAACTTCAGCCGGTCTACTTTACATTTTAGTTCATGTTGGTTCCCAGCCTGCAGCCAGATGTCAAGTGGTGTAGAAGATTAAAAAATAAATAAATAATAATAAAAAGTTAAACTAGAGGTAGTTTAGCATTGGACCCGAGGGCTGGCACAGAAAGCAGCAGTGAAACAACGAGTGTGTTTTTAGGACAGCCGTGCATGGCCCAGTGCCTCCTTAGTAATGTGTGCTTTCTCTGCCTACAGCATACACGGTTTGAATCTGCACAAAACCTGCAGTGCACACACCACAACAGTCGCACTCATAAACGCCAGCATTTGCGTGAAGTCCTACCTTCACCGCCTCTATGTGAGTGACATTGTCAAACAGGATGTCATTAGCGGCCACTATCTGGTCCCCGACTCTCAGTCCTTCTCTCTCAGCCGATGAGCCTGGCTCCACTAGGGACACATAGATGCCTACGCCGTGCTCTGAACCACCTCGAACGCTGAAGCCCAGACCCTCGTGGCTCCTGGAGCGCGTGAGGGTCACTTTGCGCGTATCTCCAAAGGGGCCCACGCAGAACGGTGGGACCACGCACGCAGCGAGTTCAGCAGCTGCGCTTAAACCGTCCGGGCAGCCCGACGACGACAGGACCTGCTCAGGGATGGAACTGGCAGCTGAATCTACCTCACCCGCAAAGTCCTCTGCGATGCCGTTGCTGGGGATGAGGTCCGACTTCAGATAGAGCCCCTCGGACGTGTACTGATCGAACAGCAGCTGGTCGGACCTCGGGATGACCAGGCGCAACATGGGCAAGAGGTGCCGTTTGTCTGGCGTGTTGAGAATCACTTTAAGAGTTTGAACCAAGTCGAAGACGTTGCGCTTGGCGTGGTAAACATTGAGACAGTGGATGAACTGCTCTCTCTCCCGGTCATCGAGCAGAATATTGAGAGCTTTGTGCAGCCTTCGGACGTTAGTCGAGAGCGCACGGCCGCCCAAGACGATCGAGTTCAACGACGTGTTGAGCGAAACGCTCTCGAGGTCAGCGCTCATCCTACAACATAACAGAGCGTCATACAGATACGAGGTTTGACCGTGAATATGATCAAATTCACCTCAAGTCGGCACTCCCCCTTAAAAGTAAAACTTGAAACGCGCATCAGACAGTTTCAGCAAGTGCCACGCACACGATGTGTCACCTCGAAACAAAACATTTCCACAGCCGATGCCCGTATTCATCTGGCTCTGAACAAAGCAATATGTCCCCGCGTGTTTTATTCCATGCACAGCGCCAGCTCCACCGCCGTCCACGGAAAGCTCTCCTTATCAATATACACAATCTAACTGCACCTCATTCCAACATTTGATTCATTTTCCCTGCAGCTCGATCAGTTCCCCCAGCAAACTCAGCGCGCAGAGTGGAGCGCTGAACTGAACGCGCTGACCCTTTATATAGGAAATGACGCAGGTGCGCGCGTGTGTGTTGCTAAGAAACTGACAACACTATTCACCCTTATTTAAATTATTATGTTGGGCAATTCATTACCTAATATTTTAGGCCACAGTGTAGATGAGCCGACCTGATGAACAAAAACAGATCCCTGTTCTGTCCAATCGAGATTTATCCAGACAACTTAAAAACAAAGTGTAGGCTGGATCATCCACATGCATATAATAGTAGGTGTCGACTTATCAGTCTTTAAGCTGATAAAGCAAATATCTCTCAGAGACATAACTAAAGCTTTTTCTAAGCAGCAGTTTATAGGAGCCTCCTCATGAGAGCAAGACTGTCTCACAAAACATTTGTGTTGCACTATTGTGCTGCTGAGGGGACACTGACAGCACAGCATGACTCCGTCCAGGTAAACAAAAGATCATAAAAGCCCCTTTGGCATGAAATCAGCCCTGGGTTCCCTGTGTGATCCTACAGAATAAATGTGTACCGCCTACTGTTTTCCACATAGTGGCTGATCACGGTAAATTTATTTATTTGTTGAACAGTTGTTTATTAAAATAGACAGCAATAAACGTTTAAGACATAAATAGAAACTTCCATTGGCTGACACTTAAAAAGAAGAAAAAGTCAATTTAACTTCTGGGATATTGATCTGGTCCATTAAGTAGCAGCAAGGGTCGTTAAATCGGTTTCAGCTGCTTCTGTGTTAATGAAATGAACAACAGAGAGACTAGAAGGACAACAGCAGGATGGCTGTAGCTCAGGGAGTAGAAGGTCGTCCACTAATAGGAAAGGAGGGAGCTCAGTTAGCCTTGTATAATATTCAGGCATTTTACAGAGAAGGAGACACAAATTGCAGTGTAAGTCATTCTATGGTGTAAATAATGTTAAGTAGTAATTTCATGGTAATTTAAGGAAAACCAAACAATATTTCCAAATCTTACAGTGTAAGCTGCACTTTTCAGGACACAGGCCATATTATGGAGTAACTTCATCTTGTTATCCAGGTGTATAATGAATATTCTACTAATCAACTGTCTTTTTATATGAAATACAAAATAACACTGTGATGAGAACTTTTCTGCCCTCTTATTTGATTTTATACATTGATACATACAATCAACCTTTGCAGGACTCACCTGAGCATATAATAATACAGACAAGGTGAGTTTCATTAACCTTTTTAATTAAAAACAAAAACATCAAACTGAACAACTGAACTTTGTGAGCGAGGATAGCACACTGAAGCTTTCTCCTTTCAAAGGACAACTGACAACAACATGAAATTAGAGTTTGGCACAGGATCCTTCTGTGACCAGTAAGAAAACAGGCCTGGACCCCTTTTTTCTTCAGAGCTGTCTTAATTCTTTGAAGGTCAGATTCAACAAGGAGCTGGAAACATTCCCCAGACAAGACATGAGATGCCATCTGAATACTAAATGTTCAAAGAACCAGTTTGAGATCTCCTGCTAGAAGCATCCACACCGACAAGATATTTTCCCACAGAGAATATTTTCACACATCCTCAGGGTGGTTATGGGGGAAATGCCAGCATATCTGAACAATCATGCAATACTCGGAGTCCTTGAAGTGACTTTTCTTTCCCATTCTTACCCTTGGTTTGAATATCAATAGGCTGTTTTGACCTTGTCTACATGCATGCAAACACACTGAGTTGTTCCTGAGGTCGTAGGTTAATGGCTCAGTGCTTGGTTAAAACATATTTACATACTACATTTACTTTTGTATGAGAGAAGAATGACAAAGTCAGTAGAAATATTTTTTAAGTAAATGTTAGGGCATTACACTCTTTTCATTTTATGTCAACAAGGTGAATAGGTGAGGTGTTCTCTCAGTGACATAGTGTCCCATGTCTCTCTTGAAACTTAAATTCCTTGGTGTCTGTTTCATTATAGACAAAGCTGTTTTGACTCTGAATCCTGCCAGGGGATGGTGAAACAAATAATAAAACTCACGGCGTTCATTAAACCCTCTTCCCCCACAGAGGACTCGGATAGCTCAGTAGGTAGAGTGGTTGCCCCATGATCGGAAGGTCGGGTGTTTGAATCCACTGAATGGCTACCCTGAGGTACCCCAGAGCAAGGCACCGTCCCAACACACAGCTCCCCGGGTGCTGGATTGGTGGCTGCCCACTGCTTCACTGAGTGAATGGGTAAAATGCAGAGGACTAGTTTCCCTATGGGGATTAATAAAGTATACATTACATCATATTATCCCCCATGGAGGAACTTACAGAGGCAGTAACTGAAAGCTGATGTTGGATGACGCAGCTTTTTGAGTGGCAGAAAGTTGGATGACAAAGCGCTATAAAGCCAGATCAGCTCAATCTACGCTGGAGGCAGCCAGATTACAGAAAATGTCGAATCCTCACGTATTTCTGATCCCTCGCCGCTGTCTTCTGCAGAGTCTCTTGGGGAAGGGACGGCAGGGGAGAAATCTAGAAAGGGGGGGAGGAATTTCCATCTTTAATAAAACCAAATAGAACAAACTGTGCAACATTGAAACATTGAAATACAAATTACCAGGAAAACTGAAGCCAGAGCTTGGACCTGAGTGAAGGGAGGGAACTGGGTTTGGGGGTAGGCGGAGCTCCTTCCACCTCTCTTCTTCCCCCCAGCTCACAATCCACTCCTCTGGGAGACCATCCCTTACTGACACTGCAATTCAGTGAGGTGAGAGATATTCCCCCTCTCCGTACGATTTCTCCTATTGTTCCTGTAAATAGTAAACAGACAGCTACAGGAGACCTGGACTCCTTCCGGATCCCTCCGGCTCCACAACTGCTACACATAAGTCCTTCTAAGTCCTTCTTTACCGTCATCCCATCCTCTCACTTCTCTCCTTCCCCCTTCAACCTCCCTTCCTGCGCCGGACCAAAGACAGGGGGAGGGGAAGAGACCTGGGAGGGTGAAAGCTATGCCTCTAACCTCCCATATGGATTTTGTCCAATAATACACAAAAGAGGCAATGAACCGGGACCAAAAGCCATTCATTAAATCAAATTAAAGGCATTCACTCTAATGTGTCGGCTTTTTTAGGAAACCACCAAAATATCAACCTGCAGTGACGGGTCCAAGAGCACCAACCAGAGTCGTCCTCCTGTAGTCAGAGCTCTGGATGACTGCAGGGGCGCCCCCTGGGGGAGGTCGGGGAATGGACTCAAATCCAAAGGGTGAAAGGAGCTCATGTAGAAAAAGGTGGTGGGAAGTGACAACAGCATGATGATAGCAAGGTCTGTGAGCCATAGTATGGCTGAGTACAAAGTGGCGGCGACCTCATCTGACCCCAAAAATATCCACCCCGCTGAGCCTCCAGCCAGACCCGCCTCCTCCCAGGGGAGAACCCGAGAGACGACAGAGGGTGAGAAGGAGAGACACAAAGGAAGAACAGTGAACAGGGCATAGGTATCATCCCAATTATCATAATGCTAGAAAAGGGAGGAAAATTATGGATTGGGAATTCTGAGGGAATAAACCAATTTGGTTTATTAAAACCAAGTCTTCATTTTGTGTTTCTTAAGCCATTCAGAGGTGGACCTGCTGCTGTGTTTGGATCATTGTCCTGCTGCAGAACCCAAGTGAGCTTAAGCCTGAGATTCTCCTTCACAAAGCTTTGGTAGACGGAATAATTCATGGTTCCTTTTACTACGGCAACACTTCAGGTCCTGAGGCAGCAAATGATGCTCTTCTGAAATGTTGTGGTACTTTTACGCCAGATGTCATAGAGCAGCGGTCCCCAACCTTTTTTGTGCCACGGACCGGTTTATGCCCGACAATATTTTCACGGACCGGCCTTTAAGGTGTCGCCGATAAATACAACAAAATAAAACTAGTACCGGTACCGAAAAAAAGAAGATTTATTCATAACACACGTGAAAAGACCCAGGAAAACCGAGTTAACAATAAAAACGATAACAAAATAACTCTGAAAACCGATAAAAACCCTGAAAACCAGACATTTCACACCCGAGCCTCAATTCTCGCGGCCCGGTACCAAACGACTCACGGGTCCGAGGCCCGGGGGTTGGGGACCGCTGTCATAGGGCACACACCTTCAACTTTTGCCTCATCAGTCTCGTCAGAATATTTTCCCAAATGTCTTGGGGGATCATCGATATGTTTTCTGGCAAAACTGAGACAAGCCTTTGTCTTGGATCCTTGTCATGCACTTATGGTGGAGTCATGAACACTGACCCTCACCTGCGGTTCTTCAGATGTTGTTCTGGGGTCTTTTGTGAGGAATCGTCCCTGCACTCTTGGAGTCATTGTGGTCAGCCAGCCTGGGGAGGTTCACCGCTGTTTCATATTTTCACCATTTGTGGATAACGGCTCTGACTGTGGTTCACTGGAGTCCCACAGCTTTAGAAACAGCTTAATAACCTTTATAATTGATAACCCTAACTTAATAAAGCTTAATAACCCAGACAGACAGATCTCAATTACTTAGTTTCTCATTTGTTCCTGAAATTCTGCTGCTCCACTTTGTGTCGACCGAAAGGTCCTATTTAAGTGTTTTGTTTGGGTGGGTCTGGGTGTGGCTAGAGAAATTGAATTCTGTTTTTCAGAGATGTGACACACCACAATTAATTTTTGTTATCATTCAGGGTCACTTGTTCATACAGGGCCATGTAGGTTTGGAGGCCAAGGAATAAAAGTGGGTTTTCAATTGAATTTTGAAAGTGTCTAAAGTGTGACAAACATACAAAAAAAAGGAAATAGGAAAGGGGCAAACACTTTTTCATACCGTGGTAAATATACTCTTCAATAAAGTGATTGAATTTCTGCTGTTATTGTCATGTGCTTATAAATGTATTTTATCTTCCGCTTTACCGCGTGATTCAGGTCCTTTATGTTTTATCTTGTCTTCTGTTTTGTTACTGTCGGGGTTTCCTTCTGTTTATTCCCATTGTGTTTCCATTCTGTTCCTCCTTCTGTGTCTTTGTTTTGCTGTGATCCCCAGTGTTGTCCGTCTGTCTTCCCCTGTATCAGCTCTTCTGTTTAGTTGTGTCTTACTTCCTGTTTTATTTTTAGTAGTTGTGTCTTTGTGTCTTGTGTTCACTTTAACTTGCTTCCAGTCTCATTGAACTATTTCTCTCCAGGTGTGTGTCCACAAGTCATCTCTCTCCTTTATTTCCTCCCTCAGTCTTCCCTTCTTCGTTGTTGCATTATCCTCAAAGCTGTGTTCTCCAGCTCTGGTCACTAGATTGTTGTTTATCTCCTTCATCTGTGTTGCCTACAATAAGTTGTGTTGTTTGCAATCACTGTTGAAGATGTACTCTGAGTTGTAACTCGTTCCCTTACTAATTAACTAATACAGATGGTTAGGGCGTAATGAAATCTAAAATTATTACATTATCCTGCTTAACTTGTGTTTCAAAAAGAGGGTCGTCTGGCTGTTTCCTCACTACACACAGAACATTTGTTGACTGCTTTCACTCTCTTATGTAAAGCTGATACGATTCCCATCCTTTCTGCTGTGACAGGGGGATGTGGGCGCTGATTCTGTGCATTCAGAGAGTACTGCAGTAATTAGAGGTCTCTGTTTGATAAGCTATCTGAATGGCTGCATCAACAGCTGTCTGCTCACACATCACAGGCAGTATTTTACATCTACCATTTGTGATGACGGCTGAAAGCACCTGACATTTCCTTTCCTCGCAATTAATGCTCAAAGTAGTGAACTTTTCATGGAGTCTAGGTCTCCCACCCAGCTAATATCACTATCTTTAATCCATCATTAAGACCCAACTGGGAAAAAATGAAAGGCACCTGA
Source organism: Rhamphochromis longiceps (assembly GCF_057381845.1). Lineage (NCBI taxonomy): Eukaryota > Metazoa > Chordata > Actinopteri > Cichliformes > Cichlidae > Rhamphochromis > Rhamphochromis longiceps. Next base: position 1,861,738 of record NC_140568.1, read on the forward strand.
GTGCATTTTTATTAACAAAGCAGAACATGACATATATATTTTAGTCTAATGAAATGCTTATGTGCTTTTGTAGATTTTACTATCTTAAATAAGTATAAAAGTGAGTTAAAGAATAAGTGGGTGTTGTCATGGTGTGGGGGAAAGAACACAGTACCTGTATGGATGGGTGTGAATGAGGCATGTTGGATAAATCACTGTGAGTGTTCACGTAGAGCAGATAAGCCCCATATTAGAACCAGCACATTCACCATATTCACAATGAAAATATATCTGTGCACACGAGTCAGAGAGAGAGAGAGTGTGTGTGTGTGTGTGTGTGTGCGTGCGTGCGTGTGAGAGAGAGACGTGCTATGATGCATGATTGAGACATGGCACTGACAAAAAGACACCGACCTGCAGTTGGCAGAGCTGAAGATTTTCAGTTCAATGAAATTGACATTTTATTTGCACCAAATCACAGCATCAGTGGCCTGGAGGTGATTTATACTGTAAGATCCTACAGTAATATAGAGACTACCCGAACAATCAGATGACCTCCTATGAGCAACCACATGGTGACAGTGGGAAGGAAAAACACTCTTTGAACACAAAGACATGGTTAGACAGCGTGTTTCTAATATTTATAGGGGTGAATACAATAACCACAGTTTTATCTGAATTTAGAAACAGGAAATTAGAGATTATTCAGGCTTTTGCATTTTTAAGACTTTCCTGCACTTTAACTGGTTTATCTCCTCTGGCTTCACTGATATACATAGCAATGAAAATATATGCTGCATCTTCTAAAGCTGCATAAGGGCAAAATACAGTATGTGTACATTTGGATCAAGGCCTGCTTTTGGTATATATGGTTATTACGTCGCGTTCTACAAGAACTTTTGAAATGTGATTACTCCCCTGACTGATTTGTCAGATCATGTTAATCTTTCGAGCGCATTTCTGAGTGTCAGGACTCAGATCAGCCGAGGCTCTGATCGCCCCTGATTTTGCTTGAGACCGATAGCAAAGCTCAGGGTACAAGCACAGTAGTTTTGCAGGTGTCTTTGACAAGGCCGTGTGCTATTTTTCACAGAAATCCAAAGAACACCACACGAACCACAATAAACCCTGTGTTACGTTTGTCACAGCAACATTTTGAGGTGTGTGTTGGTTTCAGCTCCACCCCAGCTGTTGCAGACACTGACTACACCTTGTGTTCCTGCCTCTGCTGTAAGCCGACAGTCAGCATGTTGTGGGCTGGTCTATACCGCTGGAAAAGGTCAACATTGAGATTCACCATCTGAAAGGGACTGATGCTCGGTGCCATGTAGAGTTGGGTTAAAAATCTTAAGTTTGGGGTCCTCCGGGTGATCCACAGCTTTTGTATCATGTTTGCAAATATCGTAAATGTGTATCTTCCTCTAAAATCAGCGATAGATGCAGGAGTGGAAGTTCTTTTTAATAAACGGTTTGTTATAGAGACAGATAACAGAGCTTTTGGGTTTTGCCAAGTTTGGTAGAAAAAAAATGGGGGGGGGGGTAATATGATGTCATCACTGTACTTGTACTTGTCTCTCTCATGTTTTCAACTAAGGCTTGTTTATATAAATCTACATATATGTCTGTGAACATGTGTATGCATGCATACTGTATACATGTGAATAATCATGTGATGCTTTGCTGTATGGCGGGCAGGATGCAGGACCCCAACGCAGGAAAATTAACTGAAAGCAGCAGCTTTATTGCTGAAGTCACTATTATCAGTATAAAACAAAACTAGAAACAGAAAACTCACTACAACACTAGAAAATAAACCAGGACCTGAGAATTAGAGTTACTTGGAGCACAGAGGACGAACCGCAGCATTGCGAGGGTACGACACGACAACTAACAGAGACAAACACGAAGGGCGAAGGTAATGGGAAACAGGAAGGAGGCACAGCTGGGGCTAGTCCAACATAACGAGACAAAGGAAGCAAAGCAGGATACACGGACATAGGACAGGAAACACAACACATATGCAAGACAGACTCGGAGACACAGGCTTCACACTGAGACGTGACTGACTCGGGAACAGAAGCTCATGAACCAGGAAGTGTCTGATATCACACTTGAGAGTATATACGTTAATAATATTATACAAAGGATTATTTATCAAACATGCAATAAAGATTATATGGTAATGACGGATACACCAATATGATTGTTTTCATGTAATGTTCTTAAACAAAAGTTTCTGTTAAAAAGATCTTCAAAGCATAGTGAAGATAGCACTTGGTGCACTTAACAGCCTCGTGCCTGTTTGCTTGTTCCAAGCCTGTAAACTGTTACAATTCATAGAATAATAGGTGCTTTAAAAAATTTATGCAACAATGAACTTTTGATTACAAAATCTCTGAGCTCGTAGTGATATTGTTATTCTCCCTGTAGGCGAAGCAGCCGGGGAAAATCCCAATACTTCCTGCACAGTGTCCCTCCAGCCACTCCTGGTTAACTACAAACGAGCGTAACAGAGAAACAAAGAGGAAATTAATACTTTTTGCATCTAAACAGATGACCCAGGAATGTAGCATCAATTCAAATTGCAGACAAAAACAATGATTAGAAGTTTCACTTTGAGCCGTGGAGCCTCACCTTCACCGAGGATGTCAATAGTGTCACCTTCACTGAACTCCAGGTCTTCGGGCCCCTGAGCATCATAATCATAAAGGGCCACCATCTGGTAGAGGATAGTACGGCTGGCCAGGGGATCTTCTTTCTGCAGTTCAGTAGCACAGTGTGAGTAAGAGAGTGAACCTGTAAACTAGCTGAGATATCATTAGAGAAGCATCTTCACATTTTTTGGTGTGTGTTACAATTCGACACAAAAAGACAAACAGTTAAATGTAAATAACATTTTCTTTAAAAGTGTGGCAAAATTTCATGTTCGTGTTTTATTTTTGCATCATTGATAAATATAATATTTAAAGCTGAAATAATTAAGACAAAGTTACTTGCTGTCTTTTGCAGTGTAAAGTATTTTGTACTAGTATGTGCTCAAATATGGGACCTAACGGGACTGCTTGATTTTTTTTAAATTTCAGTAAGTCGTTACTGCAACATTTCAGATGTATCTGTTCTAAATTACGTCCTGATTTATTTTGTTGGTGAGAAGAACCTGTGAATATCTGAAGCCTTTAGCTTTGATAGTTTTTCACATATTTCTGTACAAACACTACCTCCACATTTTTGTGCACATTGAAATGTACACATGGAACAAAACGTATGAAAGTTTTGTAGAAATAAAAATAAGAAAAATTATTGAATGAGTTAGTACACACACATGCATATATAAATATATGCATGGAGGGGAAGAGCTACGCAGGACCCTCGAGCTTCCAGGCCTCTGGTAGAGGACCCGAGCTTGAAGGATACAGACTGTGGGGAAGACAGGCAGGCAGACAGACAGACAGGCAGGCAGGCAGGCAGACAGACAGACAGACAGGCAGGCAGGCAGACAGGCAGGCAGGCAGACAGACAGACAGGCAGACAGACAGACAGACAGACAGACAGACAGGCAGATTGAATCAGTTTATAGACTAAAATGTATTCTAACCTTTGACTCACCAAAGTAGCACCTTTGGCAGATAGAGCAGCTGAACAAACCTGTGCCAGTCATTCTACAATAGAAATCAAATATTCCCCATGAATGTGGACCTTGTCGCTGCTTTGCTTTCCCTCTTCTGTCCAGTTCAAACCAGCTGGATGGGCTTTAAGTCTGCAGACTGTGCTGCACACTCCATGTTTCCAAGCTCACCATCTTGTTCTTTGTTCCTGAGGTAGTTCTGGCACAGCTTGGACTTACGTTTGGGTCGTTATCCTGCTGTAGGATGAACCCCTGACCAACTGCACACCAGAGGGTCCTGCATGGAGTGCTGTGGTAGCTGTTTTGGTTCAGGGAGCCTCTCACTCTGTACGAGTCACCGACCCTGGATCCAGCAAACAGCCCATCACACTTCCTGCTCCATGTTTGACAGTTGATGCCTCACACTGTGGATCCGTCCTTTCACCTACTCGACAGCGCACAAAGACGTGATGAGCCGAAGATTTCAAATTTAGTTTCGGTCCATAAAACCTTCTTCCAGTCTTCAGTAGTCCTGCTGTTTTATGGCTCAGGCAAACCTCTTGTCTTATTCTGACGTCTGGCTTTCTTGCTGCAGCTCGTCCTGTCAAACCTGCACCTCAAAGTCTTCACAGCTGAAACTGAGACTTGCTCACTACGACCACTATTAAGCTGCTTGAAGCTGTTGTCCTGTGAGCCGCCATCACACAGCTGTTAACTCTCAGAAACTTGTCCACTGAGTCGTGTCTTTGGGTCTGCAGACGTCTTCCTGTCACACTTTGTTTCTGAGCCTTTGGATGGTGAAGGAAACTGGACTCACTGACAGCTGCAGTTTCTCTGTAGGACAGACCTACTTTTATAAGTGTTATGATGATGGTCTCGCTTCCATTGTCAATTGCCTTTCCCCCCCATTTGTGTAGCAACACTCTACTTTCTGCAGTACAATACTGTTTAACTGATGCTCACGAGCGTATGGCACCACGGTGTGTCCAGCACTGCTTCTATGCAGGCAGAGGGGGGAGTAATCCAGAAAGTTGGAACAGCTGCAGGAATTAGTAGCAGCAGCTTTCAAGGCTTGATCAACCTGCATTGCTGCAGAACAGATTTAACCTGTTAACCCTTGTTGTCCCTGAAAAAGGCTTTTTGTATGATTCTGAAATGTACATTATTTTTCAGTTTTGAGTAACTGCACCTTTGTTTATCCTCTGGCAGTTCACCCTCACCTTTGTACCATTTCAAGCTGTTCATTGGACTGAATGACTTGTAATAAATAACTGGAATAATTCTGAATTTAAAAGTTGTAAAACTTTTGACTGGTAGTGTAAATGAATGAAAGTACTAGTAGTTGTGGTCTTTCAGCTGTCCATTTGGAAAGTGTGCAGTATATGCAAGCACTGGCTCTATAGACAGGGACACTGTAGCTAACTACTATGCCCTTCGTGTCTGATTCTGTTCTGTTGCTTTTAGTTATTCCACAGCAGATCTTCTGGGTCAGTGTCACCCTTTCCGAGCATCCTCTTCTGTCGCACCAACCTTGTGCATGTCCTCTTTCACTACATCCATAAATCTTCCTCTTTTGTTCCTGCCTTGCAGCTCCATATTTCAATCCTTTGCCCACTATAATAACTATAATCCTCCCTCCTCTTCCCGTCCAAACCATTTCAGGCTTCCTGCCTTGTTATGAACATAAACTAACACAACATTTATAACGTGTGGGGAAGCTGGTGGCAGTGTTGCTGTGACACCTCCACCACCATATTTAGTTTAGATACAAACCTGGCACCACAGGGTAGCTCTGCCGGCCTCAGCCAACTGTTGCACAGTGTGAGCCGACTCGATTTCCCCGTCCAGAGGTGTCAGCACGCAGGAGCCGTGGTGCTTACGTCTAATGAGAGAGGACGAGGGAGTGAGAGGAAGTGGTGGATCAGCAGGAAAATAGATGAAAAACTGGCAGATGAGCAGGAAAATACAGAAAAGGAAAATCTTCTGCCTGTTCATGTTTGATGTAGATGTCAGATGTCTGTGCACACTGTAACATTCTTACTCTGATGGAGGGCATTTGTTTGTCAGCTTCTGCTGTTACCTGAGGCGCAGATGAGATGCCGGCTGGTCCAATTTCTCTGCGACTCGTTCCTTAAGTTCACTGTATGTCGTGTCCAGAGGGACAGACAGAGCCACAGTGTAAATGTAGTGAACCTTCACCACCACAGAGTCTGCCTCTGCTCTCTGAGCTGAGCTGGCATGCTGCGAATACAAGAGCGTCTAAAGATAAATCATTGGAAAACAGGTTTTTTAGATATAATTTTTTGTCTATTTTTTGTTAAGGTTTGTGAACTAAAGCTGCCTGTGTAGCGGTGTGGTTGCAGCCAACCAACTGAATAGCCCTCATTCATTCATTATGTCATTATATCATTCACCTGCAGTCGTCATTTCAAACATAAGAGACATGAGGCCCAGTATGTACCCAGTGTTGGGTTTGTCCTTCCTCGGCTACTGCAGACACACGATGAGCTCCATGGAAAGGCTGGAGCTATACACTGCTGTAACTGGTTGTGTAATTTGCTGTTCGCTGTCAGCCAACTGATGACGTACTGGACATTTCTAAATGCTGTACGGGCAATTAAATTGTTAGCTAAGTGACTTATTTCATGTTTCTGCAAACTGCTTCGCTGCTGGCTGGTATGTTAAATAAGTTTGAAAAGAAACTCAAACAAATAAGTGATTAGTTTAGATTTGAGTTTTGTTTTAGCTCAGAACAGATGTGACAACATACCAGTGTCACAAACATCTGCAGCACTGCATGCATGCGCTGTGTTGCGAAATCTCAACAAACCGTCTAACGACTGAAGATCTTTTGATTTTCAGGAATCTTACTAGGTTTTAATGTTTTGTGCTTGTTGTTGTTTGATTCAAAGACTTCTCTCTACTCACCTGAATAATTTAGCAAAAAATTCATATCAGAGCCCAAAGTGAAACCTTCACAACGCTGTTTAACCAGCAGCACCAATATTCACGTGTCAGAACAAGAATATTTACTCCAAAATCAAACACGTCTGCTGTCCTCCAGTGTCACAGTGACTTAACTGGAACAAATCAACATTGCGCTGTTAAGTTCAACTTTACAAAACGGTTTCTTCAAATGCACAAAACTTATTATATTTAGATCAGGGAAAAAGTGTGTGCATTTGTGTGTCCGAGGCAATCAGCTGTGAGTCCTTCTTTCAGTGCATCGGCTTTCATCTTTCGAAGGAGGATTTACCTGCTCTCGTGCTTTGGCTGTGCATTTGGGAGTCTCAGAGTGGGTGGCAGTAATGTAAGATGGAGGAGGTGTGTCTGAGGTAAGATGTCCTGCAGGGAAACCACAGTAAAGGTGCATATCAGCAAACACAAAAAGGATGAAAGCCACTAGAACCAGCAATGATTTTTTTTAATCGTTGTTTAATCTCCAGTCTTCAGTGCAGGCTTTATCTTCCAACAATACAACTAAAAAGAACAACTCACCAAACACATATAACCAGTAAAGTAGATTTCATGGAAAACCATCCTAAGAGCTGCACAGTGTGTGCAGTAGCATCATCCATTACACAAAGGCACAGACAGTCTTCCATGATACTGTGTAGTGCATCAAAATATTCATGTATTTTTCTGCATTCACAATTTTATCCATTTTGACGAGACCCTCAACACCACTGGCTGAGATGCAGCCCCAAATCACGAGACAGCCTCCACCTTGTTTTACAGATGTCTGCACACGCACACGTTGCACCTCTCTCCTGACCTTTACTGAACATTGAAACAATTTGAACTCAAATCTGACTGTTTATGACAAGGCTTCAGCCAACAGGAGGCTATCAGAGGGGACTGATTGTGTAATTGTGCGCTCTCTGTTCTAACAGGCAGCTGGGCCTACACTGTAAAAAATGATGGATGTTACATTTACAAAAGTTTAACTTTCTCCGAAAGTTGATTCTGTTCATCTGGACGTTTTCAGTCACTCGTCAGGTGACGTCTTCAGTCTCAGCTGACTGCAGGTTTCAATCTTATAAACAGCACATTTGCATAATGACTGAAACCAGCCCACTGAAGGAACAATGGGCTGGGAGGTCAGTCTTACAGTTTTTTACAGACGCTAGGACACATTTCCCAATACTTAGGTCACTTTTGCAAAACTCTTCACACAATTCTCCTAACTGACCGTCAGCTTGGCAAAGCAGTTCATTTCACATTCAAAATGCACTACAACTACCAAAACACTTCATTCAGGTCTCAAATAAACTCATTCTTCCAGAACACTAGCAAAGGTTGACAGCCGACAAACACACTTTGTCACCCACAGAACAATGACCTAAAAAACACTAACAACATGTAGCATTACACAGTGTTTCCTTGTGTAAAACAAGGACACATCTCTGTTTATAATTTCAATATATGTTACTGGAATGAATCAGACATCATGCAGAATTCGTTAATATTTGTTTATGTATTTTTTATTTTTTTGCACTAAGTAATCCCAAAATACAAGAATTTGTATACACACCATCCACTGATACACATACAATAGTAATGCTAATCTACTCGGTCTCCTCCATTTGGCCACAGGTTCTCATCCACATCACATCTTATGTCATCTAGGGCAACACACCTAGGAAAGAATCTTCTGGCTGCCAGAATTGAAGGAGTTGAAAAATTGAAGGAGTAACACCTGTGCAGATGTTCATCTACAATGAGAATCAGCTGTGGCTGGTTAAACTGCATTTTTAGATTTAAAATATGTTTCAATAAAATATTGCTGTTGGATTTTGCTGTCTTTTCAAGTTTTGCATTGTGTTATTGTTTTGGCCATAAGTTTAACAGTTTTGAAAACAGTATGTAAGCACATGCAAAATGTCCTGTCCGTACAAAGATTTTTGGCAGTTGTTGTGTCTGAGTGAGAAGATGATTCATGAAATTTGAGAGATGTAGTCATTGAATGCATTTTGTGCCAAAACAATGATAACTGGTCCTCAGTTTAGCCCACATAGACTTCTGTTGTGCTCACTGTGTGAGGAGTTTTGCAAACGTGACCTAAGTATTGAGAAATGTGTCCTAGCGTCTGTAAAAAACTGTAATTATGCAAATTCTCATGACCACTTGCATCCCAGTCACGGAAGCGTTGGAGGCGGTCCGTAAGAGATTACAGGATGACCCCAACCTCAGCAACAGGACCGCTCTCAGCATCCACCAAGTGTGTTTGAACTGTGTCTTCATTCCACCTACTTCACATACAAGGCTCAGTTCTACAGGCAGAAACATGGGTGTGCCGTGGGCTCCCCAGTTTCAACCATCATGGCCAATTTGTACATGGAGGAAATGGAAAAGAGGCCTTTGCTATCCTACCCTGGAACACCACCAAGCCATTGGTTCAGATATGTGGATGACACCTGGCTGAAAATCAAATCTCAGGACGTACCACATTACCACATTAACTCTGTGGACCGACACATCAAATTCACCAGGGAGGATATGAAAAGGGGCAGGTTAGCCTTCTTAGACTGTGAGATTTCCATCAGTAATGGGGGACATCTAAAAGCTGACGTGTACCGTAAACCTACACATACGGATCAGTATTTAAGGTTTGACTCTCATCATCCACTGGAGCACAAACTGGGCGTCATCAGGACGCTACAACACAGAGCGAACACCATCCCCACTGACACAGCAGCCAGGGAGGCAGAAGAACATCAAGAAGGCCCTGAGTAACTGTGGTTATCCCAGCTGGACTTTTGTCAAAGCTGGGAAGGCACCTAAAGAAAGCTCCAGCTGATCCAGGAGAGAAGGACAACCGCTGCCCAAGCGAAAACCTGTAGTGATCCCGTACGTGTCAGGAGTATCAGAGCAGCTGAGACGCATTTTTTCTAAACACCGGGTCTCTGTGACCTTTAAACCCCAAAACATACTGCGCCAAAAACTGGTCCACCCCAAGAATCGGGTCCCCGACACAAACAGAGTAACATAGTGTGCGCTGTTAAGTGCAGGAGGAGTGCCAGGATTTATACATCGGGGAAACCAAACAACCTCTGGCTAAGAGGACGGCACAACACAGAAGAGCTACCTCGTCAGGCCAGGACTCTGCAGTCTATGCACACCTACAGGCCAGTGGACACTCTTTCAATGATGAGGATGTAACATCCTGGACAGGGAGGAACGCTGGTTTGAGGGCCGAGTCAAGGAGGCCATTTACATGAAAAGGGAAAGACCATCTCTGAATGGAGGAGGGGCCTAAGGGTACATCTGTCACCATCTTACAATGCTGTGATTGCAGCCATTCCCCAACTCTCTGTGAATGGGACTCATGGCCATTGATCAGTGGTCTTTGATCAGTGGTTGTTGATCAGTGGTCATGAGACTTTGCATAATTAAGATTAAGGAACTGACCTCCCAGCCCATTGTTCCTTCAGGGCTGGTTTCAGTCATTATGCAAACGTCCTGTTTATAAGGTTGAAACCTGCAGTCAGCTGAGACTGAAGACGTCACCTGATGATGACGAAACGGTTCTCCCACAAAACACTACGTCCAGGTGAACAGAATCAACTTTTGGAGATTTACTTTCCTGGATGATTGAGATGCATCAAAAGTCTAACTTGTAATTTGAAAATAATTTCATGTTTCTATGGTGAAGGTAATTAAATCATGTAGGATCTTTATGAAATTCAACAACTTAATTTGTTCTTGTTGAGATGACGTGATGCAATCTAGTGAGAGTGGTTAGGTGCTGGACTCAAGAAATTCACAAGATCGCACGAGATTTCAAACTGCAGGAAAATCCCTGGAGTTTTAAAAGGCAACTACACACACACCATGTATGCTCGACACTATTTATTGTGGTTTGACCTGTCAAGGACAAAAACATACGGAAAAATTCTGCATCAAGCCTTGAAATCATAGCCTTTCCTACATTTGTTGAGCCTAGATTGACAGCTTGGTGGCGTGGTGGTTAGCGCTGTTGCCTCATAGCAAGAACATGGGTTCAAATCCACAATCTGGCTAGTTTGCAGTGGGTTCTGTCTGAGGACTCTGGCTTCCTCCCACAGTTAAAAGTCATGCAGTTATTAGAGCTAGGTTAATTGGTGATTCCAAATTACCCTAAAGTGTGAATGTAAGTGGTTGTTTGTCTCTATGTGATAGACTGGTGAGCTATCCAGGTCGCACTCTGCCTCTTAACCTGTCACTTCTGGGTTATACCCCTGCAACCCGGACAAAGCTAGGAGGATGGTAGTGGCTGTAAATCCATTCAGCTTTTATGTTAACCAGACTCTACACTTTGTTGAACGTTATGTATGAAGACAAATGTAATTATCTAAGTGCCCAAGTAGTACTGGGGTAAAAGTTAATGAATAGTGTTGGAGTAAAATGACAAAATTGTGAAGGATTAAAATATTTCAAGAGCTCAACTTACTTCATTTAAACATGTTTCAATCACGTTTTATCAACACAACATGCACAGGCTTACTGAATATGAATAAGTACAGACGTACCTTAACAAGCATTGGCTTTAATGATCACCACAGGGTGATACTAATAGTTTGTTTTGGAAAAGACATTCCTGATTAGTTTATGGCAGAGGCGGGCAATTGAGTTTTCCAATGAGCCTGAAATCAGGTCAACAAGAAACTTCATAAGGCCTTCACAGCAGACCCAGTTTGTCATATCACCTGGTTACACATCAGATCATGACTGATTTCATGAAATAAAAGAAGTTCTTTCTATAAATTTTGTTCATTTAAAGTGTCAGAAAGGATTTTCTCTTTCAGGATATGACCACTGGCTAATGACTTGTGTTTGTCAAGTCACTGGTTAGTGAGCATGAAGTTTAACAGTCAAATGACCCCTCGCCATCACATCTATTTTCAGAACAAGCTGGCAATGGCAAAAGCCAACTAGCATAGTTTCTATTCAGCAGTGTTTCTATTTAGCAGTGTTTCTATTTAGCAGTGTTTCTATTTAGCATAGTTTCTATTTAGCAGTGTTTCTATTTAGCAGTGTTTCTATTTAGCAGTGTTTCTATTTAGCAGTGTTTCTATTTAGCATAGTTTCTATTTAGCATAGTTTCTATTTAGCATAGTTTCTATTTAGCATAGTTTCTATTTAGCATAGTTTCTATTTAGCATAGTTCGCCCTGCTTTGTTTCCCTGATTAGTTCCAGCTGTGCTCCATGGTGTCTCCCCCTCCCTAATTATTTTATATGTGTTTACATCCTTTGTCACCCTCAGTCCCGTTTACGTTTTCATCACACTGTGTTCTTTAATCTGTAGTGTACTTATGATACTGTTAGCATTCCTCTTTCTTACTGTTCCACAGTTCCTCTAGTTCTGTTCCCCAGATCCTCCAAGTGTTTCCCTGGCATTTCCAAAGTTTCTCATGGAGTTTGGCATTTTTACTGCTTCCTGTTTAGTTGCTATTATGCCTCCAATAAAGGGCCGTTCTCGTTTTATCCCTGCCTGCTCTGATCCTGCGTTCTAGGTCCTCTTTCACCAGCAAAACTGACACAAATATGGCTGCTGTGTTTTACAAAGCTTTACTTTTCAGTACTAATTCAGTCTGTGAGGAGGATGCACCTTCATACTTCATCTGTGGTGCAACTCCAGGTATCCAAAAGTTAGTACTAGCACAAAACAGCTATACCAATTTATGTTGCCATGTCAACAGACATTTTAATATTTTATCCTTGTTCATCAGAGCATGAAACAAACTGGCGGCTGTTATCGTTCATATACAACAATTTGGCAGAAGATTTACTTTTAAATAAAAAAATCACACCGTAATCCTTTCCCTGGTTTCATGTCCGTCTTGTTAACAATGTAATACAACTGCAAATCTTAAGAGTACTGTGATTACAACCATAGTTACAAGTTTCATCATAAAGATTTTGTATTTTTATATTTTATGTTAAGAAAATCTTAAGAAGATTAAAATTACAGGGCCATCTGGCAAACATGAAGCCACGAGACCAAACAGAGAAAACATTACTGTAACGTTGGGATGATCTCTCACAGCGGAGAGTTGCTTTGAAGGAGCAAATGAAATGAAAAAAGGTGAAAAGGTTTAAGATAAACCAGAGTGTGAGTGATTTTTACCCTGAGGAGGAGCTGCAGGACTATGCTGAGACTGTGGGCGAGTGGGTGGCTTGAGTCCTGGTGGGAGGGGAATCCCACTGGAAATTATCTGTGGAAGGAAGCAGAACAGGAGAATAAATAATGAAGAGTTTTCTTTCCACAATGAAAACAGATTTGTCACAGAGCAGAAGCTTGTGTTTTTTGTTGAAATTGCCTTTAATCCATTTAATGTCACCAGACACAACAGTTGTGTTGTCTCATCTCGGTGGGTGAAGCAGAGAAGAACTTAGCAAGAATGTCATTTTGATCAATCTGTAAAGTGCCTCCATTAAAGCTCTTAAATGGGCGGCATGAACATGAATACTGTGTGTTGTGTTAGTCAAAGAGAAGTATATTACAGTGTCCTTTTTGCCTTTGGACGTCTTGACATCTGCTGGTTGAAGAAGGGATGCTGGCAGAAGTCCTCTCTGCAAAAAACGACTAAAAATTAGATTTGTAGCAATGAAAATAAAGCTTGTATACAGAAATTCTCAGTATTGTGACAGCAAAAGAATACATGCTCAAGAACCTGAGCAGGAATGAATACATATTAAGATTTATATAAAATATAAATAATAATAATAACTTTATTTATAAAGCGCTTTCAAACAAAGTGCTGTACAACTATCTGAAACTAAAGCGATAAATAAAATAAAAGCGATACATAGCAATACAAGTTAAACACAGTAAAAATGTAAAAACTCAAAGCCATAGAATTAAGACATGTAAGACTTTTAAAGACCTGCACAGAGCACGCCTGCCTAAGGTCTTGAGGGAGGCTGTTCCACAGAGACGGGGCACAAAAAGAAAAAGCTCTCCAGTTGTCTTTTTTCTGGCTCTAGGAACCTTTAGAACAGGGGTCCCCAATCCCAGTCCACGAGGGCCGGTCTCCCTGCAGGTTTTAGATCTCACCTGGGGTCAACACACCTGAATCACATGATTAGTTCATTACCAGGCCTCTGGAGAACTTCAGGACATGTTGAGGAGGTCATTTATCCATTTAAATCAGCTGTGATGGATCAAGGAGACATCTAAAACCTGCAGGACACCGGCCCTCGTGGACTGGGATTGGGGACCCCTGCTTTGGAAGGCCAGAGTCAGTCTGTTTAAAGTGATAATCATATTTATGATCAAAATAATGTTAGAACATTGGGAGAGGAGTGATGCTGGCCTGTAGTCTTAAACTGTGGTATAACTTCACACTTTTCATTTCATTTGGAAATGAACCAGTTCAAAGAGATAAGTTGCAAAAATAGGTTAAGAGCTCTGAAATACCATCAACTACTTTTATCAGTACCATTGCAATCAGCACATAATTAATTTTTGCACATATTAACAAAGGTTTTGACTTCAAACTCATCCAGAGAGAAACTGAATACAGATTATTTTGAATTAAAGTTTCACTTTTATTGTCTCTTCCATGTTCTTGAATCTTTGCTGCTTAAATAAAAGTGATTAAATCCACTTACTATAATATTCATATTGTCAGATTCAAAACCCTCTTTCATTGTTTCAGATTGCAGGTCACTCCTCACCTGTCCATCATATATGACAGTGGCCATCCCATCTCTGTTCTCCTCTCCAAATAAAAACACCGTCACGCCTCCAGGCACCGTCAGCTGTCCTGGTCCTCGTGCCATGTAAGGGACACGCACTTGCATGTATCGAGAATCCCTAACAGGTAACGGACAAAATAAGCTGTAAATCTACAAGCACGGCTTTGCTGTAGCCTTGCAGTAGCATCGGCCACACACATGTTCTGTGTCATCACGTAACAAACTCACTGAGCTCCATCCACATTCGGCTCGTAGAAGCCAGGTTTCTGTGCAGAGGACAATGACAGTTAGCATCTGCAGCAGCTCACAGTAACGTCACACATACGCTGTGGTCAGGCTCACCTGCTGCCTCAAAGGCTCAAAGCCTCCAAAATCATCATTGGGTATCATGGAGGAAATCACCTGCAAAGGGAGAGCATTAGACATGAATGAATATAAAGTGCAGTTTAAATGATGTGTTTTAGTCGTATTTCAACTGTCATACATTTAGTCAGGGCCGACGTTTATATTTATTTTAATGAGCTACACTTATCGGTTTGTTTGGGTTAAAATAACCTGATACATGTGCCAGGATTCATTTAAGCTTATTTTAAGAGCACATCTTAATCATTTCAATAATCAAATTGTCATAGTTCAGCATTTTGAGTTTGTGGACTTTTGAACCTTGTTGTCTTACAGTCATTTATGTCGTTGTGTTGTATGTCGCTCGATGCTGTCCTGGAGTTGGTGACTCAGTGTTGATGTTTCGATTAATATCATCTTTTGTTTCAGTTTAGTTCTTGTTATGTTTCTGGTGAATTTCTGCTTCTTAGGTTTTGATGCTTCCTCTGTCCTCTGTCTGATTGATTCGAGCTGCGTCTCCACCTGTTGCCCATCCTCTCGTTATCTCGTTAAAATTGAACTGAACTGTTAATTGCTGATTCTAAACGTGTCAGCCCTGCAACAGGCTGGCACCGTGGCCAGGGTGTGCCCTGCCTTCTCACTGTGTGACGGCAGGGATAAGACGGTCAGAAGAAAACAAATGGATGGATAAACACGTGTAACACAGGCACTCTCTACGTACCGTTGCTTTTCCCAAGAAGTCTCTTTGCTGCAGCTGCTCCACATCCTGTTTCCTGGGACGAAACACCACACCCTCAGGTACCAGGAGAGGATCCAGGGCCTGCTTATTCTGTTTTTAAAGTTATAGTAAAGAGTCTCATGATCATAAACTGACTCCCAGCACCGTGTTCATGCAGTGGTGCTGGTGTCAGTCACTGTGCAAATATCCCGTTTATAAGGCTGGAAACCTGCAGTCAGCTGATGATGACGAAACGTTTCTCCCCCTGAAAACTCTACGTCCAGATGGACACAATCAACTCTTGGGATTTACTTAGCGACAGCAGAGTCTTACTGTAATATTACTTTAGAATAATAAAATCACCACTTGTACTTAAGCGCCTATATTTCATTTTTTAAGTCTAGGCTTTAGACGTCATTGTAAGTCTTGTTTGGTGAAATATTTGTTTTATTTAAACCAACAACAGGTGACTCCATCGGCACTTTCTGCAGTCATTTGTCATGTAAAATTCTCACTGCTGGTCCATTTGATTGGACAATAATAAATACCACGGTAACCATAAAACCTGAGGAAGGCTTTGTGACATGTTCGGTTTTCCAACAGGGTCTTTTTTTCAGCTAAACCAGGATCGTACCAAGTAGTCATTAACCTTAAACCTAAAAACAAATGAACTCACCCTGATGCTCTCCAAAGCTGCCTCCATGCTCCCCCCTCGTCCTGGTCCTTTCTCCTGGGAGGCTGACAGCAGGACGTCCCTGGCCTGCTCCCACTGGCCCATCTGACAATACACAGCTGCTGCATTGTATAACACCTTGGAACATATCACAGTTACCCGTTTTAGTGCATTCAAACAATTTCTGGTGAATGACAGGTTGTTTCTCCAGAATAGATTTGGCATTTAAAATGAAATGAAACTGCTTTATTTCAGATGTTCGCTGAGCAGCAGCTGAGCTGGTAAACTGGATATGTATGATTCTTGTGGACGATTGTCTGGACAACCACCACAGCTGTTATGTAGTTTACGTTATGCTGACTGTATCTGATGATGAAATGTTTAAAACTCACAGTGGCACACACAGTTGCACTGTTGTTTGGAACCAGTAACAAAACCATCACGTGTGTCTTCTTCCATTAACGAGGCTTTGACAGCTCACAGGTGTGTGGCTGATATTTGAACTACACAAAGGTGGTGATGAGACCGCACGGGGCTGAATTTCCTTTTTATGGCGTTTTAATGTGCACTGAACCGAATCCTTGATGATGGTGTGTCCTTGTGTCGAGGTGTGTGTAGGTGAGGCTGAATGTCAGACCTGCCAGCTGTACAGTTTAAATCTCAGTCCCAGCTGTTTGTAGTCGATCACTACGTTCTCTCGCATATGTTTCTGTGCCCAGATGTAGTCAGACAGAGCCTCTTCCAACCTGGAGAGAGAAAGAAATGCGGGCAGTATATTTAAAAACCTGAATAGCACACAATGTATAAATAATATAATCACATAGATACCACACCAGCGCCAAACTTTTCTGTCATAATTTGTCATGTTTTAGTAATACATGAACATCTTTCGTAGTTTCGTGTTTTCATATTACATCAGTGTGGCGGGGGCGTGGTCTGCGGTGCCGCTGTGTGAACTGGGTCCTGCTGTGGTGTTGTTGTTGTCAGTGTGTGAGGCTGAAGAGCAGGTCTGCCGCGGTTTGTTACAGTCTGTTTATTTGGTTTGTTTTTACAGTTTTTCTTCTTCATTGTCTGTGTGGAGCATATGATGTAACGTTGGTGGTGATGCGAGGTGCTACACATCTAAGTGGTTTTTTTATTATTATTATTATTATTTTATTATTATTTTTATTATTTTTATATTTTTATATATATTATTATTATTATTATTATTATTAATATATATTATTATTAATATATATTTTTATATTTATATTTATATTATATTTATATTTATTATTATTTATTATTATTTTATTTTTATATATTATTATTTAGTATTTAGTATTCATTAGTGAAGAATGAAGTAAATGTTCTTTTAGTTTTTCAGATTTTCCAATAAGCTGTTTTCAAATTTAACGTAATCTCTGTTTCTTAGTTTTAGATGTTTTTCCTCAGTTGGTCCACTGAGAAATGAGTTGCCAGGAACTAATCCCAGCCCACCTCCCACACCTGTGGGTCTCTGGTGTATCAGTACAAAGGAAAATTTCACAATAGTTTTATTGTCTGTTCCAGCTTTCCACCACAATGGTCCACAGGCCGTCTCCCATACTCCTCATAATACACCCTTTAATGTATTTAGTGAATTAACATATGGCGTACTGCATATGATGGATGAATTATATGATTTTTGGTTATTTTTGTGTATTTAAATTGTGTATTTCGGCACATCCTGTTCTCTGCCTCTTTGTTCACATTTATCGGGCAAA
Source organism: Rhamphochromis longiceps (assembly GCF_057381845.1). Taxonomy (NCBI): domain Eukaryota; kingdom Metazoa; phylum Chordata; class Actinopteri; order Cichliformes; family Cichlidae; genus Rhamphochromis; species Rhamphochromis longiceps. The sequence goes on from NC_140568.1 coordinate 1,879,486, forward strand.
ATCTTAAGTTGTCATGAAGTCGAGCGTTAGCAACTATTACCAGATTTTATGTTTAGCTCTCATTTAAATCTTATTAATAATCCATCATATTAAAAAGTAAATATTGTTTGTCTCTTTGTGTTAGCACTCAGATGGACTGACCTGTTCGGACTTTAGCTGAATAATCAGGATTTATTACTGGGTGAGTGCTCCTGGAAGCGTAGCCTTCTGTCAGTCTGACTCTCTCGTATATAAATCATCACATCTTGTTTATGTTGACACTTTACACAGCATCTTTTTGAGAAATAGTAATATGTACACAGACTACGAGTTAGTTTGAAATGGTCCTTCTTACCTGCCCATCTCCATCATCACTGCTCCTCGCTGGAAGAAGGCGACAGCAAGGCGTTCATCCTTAGCAATGGTTAAGTCTAAAGCCTGGATAGCAGAGAGGGGAAAGACGACATCAAAGCTTTACTGTACGTGTGTGTATACTCACGAGTGATACAGTAAATAATAATGCATGTACAGCTTTTTATTGACCTTCTTTGTATGTTTTTCTTCATCTTCACTCCTCCTCTTTATCTCTCTCTCTCTCAAACACACACACACACACACACACACACACACACACACACACACACACACACACACACACACACACACACACACACCAATGATCCACATACGATGCTCAGTTTGCTCATTTACAGCCTGGAAAGTCCAGGACGTTTCCTGATTTGACAGCGTTTGTGAAATAACCAGTAATCCCTGACAGCCACTGGTTAAAGATTATAGACGTTTCCATTTCAATCATTTGGAGTGACTCACCTTCAAGGCCAAATCCAGCTGCCCCAGGGCCAGGTAACATGAGGCAGTATTAAACAGCGTGCGAGAAGTGGGCTCACTGATCTCATTGAGTTTGGCCAGAGCTGTTGGCCAGTCCTTCGCATCCACAGCCTCGACCGAATTTTGCCACAGTTGCAGTAACTCAGTGTAAAGCATCCTGTAAGCCAGGAGTGGAAATACAAGACAGAGACACTCTGATATCAACAGGTGACATTTGATTTGATTTTTTTGCATTTCCGTGTTTACTCTCAAAGCAGATGATTTTATCACAGTTACTTAATGCGGTTATAAAGTTATTCATGCATAGAAAAATAATTTATACATATTCTAATTTTTCTTTTTTGACCCAATACGAACAAAACAGGAAACCCTTAAAATCTGATAACAAATGTCACTTTTAGACTCTCGTTGTGCAAACACAATATTTATGTCTCACATTGGTGCATTACATTAAAAATAGGTGTGTGTGTGTGTGTGTGTGTGTGTGTGTGTGTGTGTGTGTGTGTGTGTGTGTGTGTGTGTGTGTGTGTGTGCCTTCATCCTATCATGGTGTTGTTTGAGGCTCTCATATATATTTGTGAGGGTTTATCTTACTGACAGTAAATGTTGGTCGCTCTAAAATGTGTTACACTTCAGTGAGAGCAAGTCTGAAGATTTTGTCATTATTCCCACATTTTCGGAATATCGATGACAATAATAACTATTTGTGTTAAGAACAATAGGAACTTCTGTCAGGCTGAAGAGAAACTGGTGTGAATGTGAGCACAGATGGTTGTCTCTGTGTTAGTTCAGTAACAGACCGGTGACCGGTGCCCTGCCTCTCGCCCTATGACAGCTGGGGTGAAATGTAAAAGGATCAATGAAAGGATGTTTAAGGCAGGAAAGAAAGAAGTAGTCTGATGGAGAAGAGTACGGTGATGTAAAAGAGGAAGACAATTAGACAGGTATTAGAGAAATACAGAATATATCGAACGCAGCAAAAAGAAGGAAAAGATGCAGCTGGAGAGAAAGTTCACTGATCTGTAACATTCAGCACAATTTTCCTGGAATACTTCCTTGTACCATATGCAGTGCCTGTTTGCCCGTGCTGCTTACTTCACTTCACACAAGTTTAAATGCTTCTCTCTGAAATATCACTCCACACTCAGACTGCTGCTTACCTTTTGTTCCTGAATGAGTGGCTGCTTTGAGTTCTGTCAGTGTTGGTCTCTCGTCCTCTGGACCTGTCTGTGCTCACAGGGAAGTGTGAGTAAGACATACTGGTCTCCTCAGAAGTCTCCACCCAGCTGCAACAAAGAGGTTCTCTATTCACATTCCTGAGATAAAACCCACAGTGGCACAATGACTGTGGAATTCACCTGTTAACGCTGCACGTACCGTAAGAACGGCCGTTACAAAATACTTGAATTGCCCATGATTTACGCATACCTGTTTGACATTATGTCCTGATTCTAGTCATATATCATTTATAAGTCTGAGTCAGTGGATTTATGTTTGTTTTAATTTATACAGCTGGTCCCACTGAGGCTCAATGTCTGATCATTAAACTAACAATGAAATACCTCACATTGTCCAGTGTTTACAGTCATATCATATTGCCTATAACTATGGTGTAGCTTACATTATATCTCCAAGCAGTTCTGAGCTGAATCTATTCACACTGACCTTTGACCTACCTTTACCTGAAATATTTCACAGAAGGAAACGAGGAGACAAAGTCATCTGTTTTCCAGAAATCACAGCTCTGCACAATAGAAAGCTAACAGAGGCATTAAAAACTGCCATAAAGCTGCAAAACAAGGAAAAGGATGACTTTTTTATTCATACCTTACTGGGTCAACCGGCTGCACTGGTTGTGTTTTACTGTTTATGTGCACCACGAGTCTTATCATGGCCCTGCCCATTAAAGAAATATGTAAGCACTTTGTTGCAGTTGCTGCTGCTGCTAAAAGTGAGGGAAGTTTAGGATATCTCTGCATTGGACATCCTAAATTATCTGAGACAATCATCATCAGTATGTAAAAGTCAGGAACAGGAAACAGGAAACAAAAAAAGTCACTTTAAGGGAGAAACCACATATTTCTTCCCGTCAGTAAGACGTGAAGATTGAGACCCCTGATCTACAGCAATCTGCAGTTTTTTGGTTTTTCAGGTGTGTAATTTTTCAGCAAGAAAATGATCTAGAAACCTCCCAATGCAGAAAAAAACCTGCACAGAAAATACACAATGTAGCTGTGAGTCATAGATTAACCTCCCACAACCTGGATTTCAGCATTATTCAATCAGCATGAGATCATCCTAACAGATAACAGAAGAAAAACCCAAATTCCCAAAGAATCTACTCGAAAAAGCTTCGAGAAATGTTGGATAAATTCAAGAAATTATAAAGAAACTTACTAAAGAGAATTCAGGCCCTGTTGGTCACGCCAAATATTGACTTTCGATCTCTTTAGAGCTGTCAGTAATTCAATATTTTTCCCATTTCTCAAGCAGAAATATTTAACCAGAAAACTGAGAAGTGGCTCAAGACTCTTTCACGGTACCATGTATACGGTGACATTTCATTTTTGTTTATTTTCATTTTGCTGTCAGGTAATTTTAATGCAGATACTGACTAGAGTAGAAGGGTATTTAGAGTATTTTGAGAGAGTGTTTTTATATGTGTTAAATCTTGTCATGTTACTTCTACAAAGAACAAACGTATTCTCGGAGATTTGTTTCCGCGTACTCGGGTACGGGACTGTGAACCTGGAAATTCCGACTTATTCAAGAAGGCACTTAAACACATCACTGCGACGTTGGATCGTATGACGTGCGACGCAGGCGTAGTCGGGAATTTAAAAACTAAAGGACTTTCTGGCCAGTTGTACTGTGACGTGATTTTGGTGACATCCGTGGACATGAGATTCATTTTGTCCTCCGTGGCGCTCGTCTTGTGTGTTGACGTGCTGCACAGTCTGCCGCACACGTATTTGCAGGTAACGTGACACAATGTTTTCATCATGCCTTACTTCCGGCCAGAGTCTCGTGATCCAGTTAGCCTAACTGGCTGCTCGGTCTGTGTTCATGTAAAGCGCGTTTTTAAACTACAGCCGGAAAATCAGGTGAACACCTGATGTTGTAAGTTTGCTCAGGCGCTGATTTTCATGGTTGGAGATGAATTGCTAAAGCTGTGCGGTCAAATATTAAAACGTCATTTCATGCTCCATCGTTTATTTCGTGCTGAGCGACCTGCACCGTTACAATAATTCATGGCAATATTTTTGCTTTAGATTGACTCTGTGATTGACAACGTCATATAAAAACTCGGGAAGACCAACACCCAAATTATGAATGATCATAAGCTGACCTCCCAGCCCAGTGTTCATTCACTGCTGCTCGTTTCAGTCACTGTGCAAACGTCCTGTTTATAAGGTTGGAAACCTGCAGTCAGCTGAGACTGAAGACGTCAGCTGATGATGACGAAACGTCCAGATGAACACAATCAGCTGGTGTTGCTTATGTGATGTGTTTTTCTGTCTGTCTCTCTTATAATGAAACTACCATAAAAAATTAGAGACTTTATTTTTTGTAACTGAGCAATGTTGCAGAGTCAGCAATAATTACTTCCCCTGCTATGTTTTGGTTCTGCAGTTAAACATGAAATTCTCTGAGTGTTCACAGATTTGAAGAAGGGCGAAAGTCACACTACGATGGTTTTTAGCAGACCTGGTTTATTTTTCCACAGGAAATAGTGGGCAAACATGGATTTACTAATGCCAATAATTGGATTTGTGCCCACAGCAAATTTCCAAGGAAAGATATTCATGATTAAATAAAAACTCTTAATTTCTCAGTAGTTGGTTCTTAATTTTTGTTATTCTCACCAATGTAAGTGTCTGTTGTAGATATCTGTAATTCAATTACAACTACTGATATTTTATCATTAAATAGTTTAACTCCATTAAAACTAGGGATGGGAACCAAGAACCAGTTCCTTGGATTTCTTATTGATCCCACTTATTGGTTTTTGTGAAATCAGTTGATTTCCGTTTGTGTGTCAGAGGAGGAGAATAGCAGCGCAGTATACATCGTGCACATGCACATTACTTTTAAAGGATGAGGCGCAATGGTAAAGTGGAGGCTCCATCCCAGGACAGCTGGGTTATACTCTACAGACAACATGGGAACGTTGGGAACGCCAAGAGCCCAGAGTGATAAAGCTGAGTGTTTTGTTGACTTCGGCCCAGCAGAGCTTGAGCTTCAACAGGGATTTGTTTGTGGTGTGTGGACTGGAGCCTACAGGTTTATATGCTTCTCAGTTCCCAATTATAACTGTTGTAAGTTTTCATTTAATAATTAAAATATCTGAAAATTATTCAGATATTCGATCGTGGCTCAAGAGTTGGCAGTTCGTCTTGTGATTGGAAGGTTGCCGGTTCGAGCCCCGGCTCGGACAGTCTTGGTCGTTGTGTCCTTGGGTAAGACGCTTCACCTCCCGCCTGCTGGTGATGGCCAGAGGGGCCGATGGTGCGATATGGCAGCCTCACTTCTGTCAGTCTGCCCCAGGGCGGCTGTGGCTACAATGTAGCTGCCTCCACCAGTGTGTGAATGTGAGAGTGAATGAATAGTGGTGTTGTAAAGCGCTTTGAGGGTCTCGAAAAGTGCTATATTAATGCAATCCATTATTATTATTATTATTATTATTATTATTATTATTATTATTATTATTATTATAATTATTATTATAGTTGTCACTGGTGAGAATACCCATTTTCTATCTAGATGGTTTCCATACTACAGATATCAGACATGGATTTGAAATGACCATTAAATGCCTGATTGAGGAAAAAAGTTACCAGTTTGTGCACAAACCAGTAACAATAATTCACAATGTAAAATGACACTCCTGTTTAAAGTCTTGATCTTTATGCATTTCATTCCTTCTAGTCACGACAGCATCATGACGCAGATCCACGGTTCACAGAGAAGTTTTTCACTCAGACTCTGGATCACTTCAACTTCAACAGTATGGGAAATGGGACATTTAATCAGCGCTACCTGATCACAGGTGAATGTAGTTCCCTGTTAATAATATAAGACATTCAGCAGCAAGTGATCCGTAATATCGGTGTCTCCTGTCCTCTTAGATCAGTACTGGGAAAAAGGCTTTGGACCCATCTTCTTCTACACTGGCAATGAAGGAGACATCTGGGAATTTGCCCTGAATTCTGGATTCATCACAGAGCTGGCTGCACAGCAGAGGGCGCTGGTCATATTTGCTGAGCATGTAAGAAGATTCTTTTACAACTCAGACAGTGTTTGTGACCAGTCTATTAGTGGCTCAAGACTATTTGCACCTCGTGTAACAAAAAGGCAAGTAGAGTAAAGCTGAAGCTAGAGTAAAGCATGAGGATGTAGGAGGACGTCCTCATGCTGGACCTGTGAGCTGCAGCAGCTGGACCGTGGCTGCCCGTCTTCTGATTGTTGCTTAAAGCTTGAACTTCTTGTTTGCTTGTTTCTGTCTAACAGAGGTACTACGGCAAATCGCTACCATTTGAGAAAGACTCCTTCAACATACCTCAGATCAGCCTGCTGACGGTGGAGCAAGCCCTGGCTGACTACGCCATCATGATCACTGAGCTGAAACAGCAGCTGGGAGCCACAGACTGTCCAGCCATCGTGTTCGGTGGCAGGTACGATGCCCCTAACTCACACCGACATCATTGTTCTCTGCTTGTGTGACTTGCCTTTAGCTGTGCTTTACACTGTAGGTATTTATTTCTTTACTTTAATATAATATTTGGGCATATCAACAAAGCCTGTTAAAGCCGGTTTAAATGAATGTGTATATCCTGCCCCTAGACATAACAACTTTTGATTCCAATTTCTAATAACTTGCTTTAATTAGATTTTTACTCATTCTTAAAATAATTTTTTAAATTGGATATTAAGTAGAGATGGACAGGAAATGTGGTTAAGACATGCAGCAAAGGTCAAAGGTCAGGCTTGAACCCAGCTGCTCACGCACTGAACTAAAGCAGCAGCCTGCAATGAAACAAGCTTCTCTGTTCTGACAGTGTAAGGTTACTAAAAGACATTTCCAGGATAAATAGTGTTTGGGAATCAGACACCAGATCTAACAGGAGCCGCAGAGTGCAAGCTTCAGTAACCTCTGTGTGTTCCTGAAGTGTAAAATGATAAACGAATAATAAGTTGACAAGTTTAAACACACAGGTATTTACAATTCTGGCATGTGTGAGTCTTTATGATATATGCTGATCTGTTGTTTATTGTATCTGCTCCTGCAGTTATGGTGGGATGTTGTCAGTTTATATGAGACTCAAATATCCAAACATAGTGGCTGGAGCTCTGGCCGCCAGCGCCCCCATCCTGTCCACTGCTGGCCTGGGAGACTCCAGGCAGTTTTTCCGAGATGTTGCGAGTGTAAGTTGCTTCCTTTCCTTCTCTCCCAGCTCGTGACGCTGTATGATTGAGAGGCAAACATGGAAAGACTTTTCTGTATCCACCCACTTTAAAGTGATCTTTAACTAAGCTGCAAGTATGGACAAACCAACCAAACAGAGCTTTTAAACAGGCCCAGTGTTGTTGTTGAAAAAGGAAGTGAGCCCATGTATTTACTTCATGTATAAGCTTCACACGAGGATTATCCTGCCCACTGCACTTCCTCAGCTGAGGACGTTTGCTGACATGCAGTGTTTTCGTGTTGTTGTTGCTGTTTTAATGCGTTATGGTCTTACTGGGTTGGACAGAATGAGCCAGGATTAAAGAAGAAGAGATTGCAGAGTCAGAATCACTGCACTTCTGCTCTGATACTTGATTATTGGGTTTAATCAAAAGGAACCTGTGTTGCTTCCATTATTTACTTATATGAACAATGCGCTGACTGAAACTCATCCCAGGCTCTATAGTAACCATTGCATTTTCCTCGGATGTTGGAGCTGGCATCGAGTTCATTGTGTTTCAGTAATAAAGCTGACAAAGAAAGGAGAAGCACAGTTTGTGTTGTATTGTGAAGACTGAGTAATATGCCACCTGGTGGTACTTGCTGAGTGACCTCGGGGCTAAAGAACCCCTGATTTACAGGCAAGCCTCCACGTACATTTGCAGATCACTGTGGATCTGTCATGTCTGAAGTGTGCAGACTGCAATACACACAGTAGTTCTGCTAAAACTCTTGGACCTCCTAACCTTCGGTAGTTATTCACAAGGAAACGTCTTGATTGTAGACTGACAAGAAAGTTTTAGTCTCTGAGGAGGACAAATGTAACCTTGATGGTTTCCAATGTTATCAGCATGACAAGCAGATCCCACCTGAGGTGTTTTCTATGCGCCACAGTGGAGGGGGCGCCATAATGGTCTGGGGTGCTTTTCCTTCAGTGGAACAAGGAGGTGCAGGGGCGTCAAACGCTGGCTGAGTCCAGATGTTGCAGAGAGCATCCCTCATGACCGAGGGCCCTCATCTGTGTGGTAACGACTTGGTTTTTCAACAGGATGATGCTATAGCACACAATGCCCGTAGGACAAAGGACTTCTCCCAGGAGGATAACATCCCTCTGTTGGACCATCCTGCGTGTTCCCCTGATCTAAATCCAACTGAGATCCTTTGTGGATGGATGGCAAAGTTTACAAAAACAGTTCCAGGCAGTAGATGCCCTTCATGCAACCGTCTTCACCACTTGGAGAAATTTTCCCACTCACCTCATGGAAACGCTCGCATCAAGCATTGAAGTGATCAATAATAACGGTGCACTCATTACTGGGTTCATGTTTGATTTCTGTGTTTGGGGTTTACGTGGTTTGTGGAGGTGCGGCCCTTTGATCAGGACTGTACATAATGATTATGTGCTCTCATGACCATCAGCTAGGGGATGTATGTTAATAATGGAAACCATGTCCTGCAGGAACTTTCAACCCTGTGTCAGTTTTCTTTGGCTCCTCAGCGTTGCCATGCTACTGAAATGAAAGTGTTTTCCTACCATAGCGTTGCAGTAACCGTCAAACTGATCTTTCTTTGGCTCCAGGACTTTGAGAGTGTTTCCTCTGACTGCACAGATGCTGTGAGAGGAGCTTTTCATCAGCTGAAAGAACTGGCTGAATCGCAGGGTAATGAAAAGATGGCTTTAATTTGAACTGCTATTTAAATATTCAGTGACGCAGTGTTGCTATAGCAGCACATCGCACAAAAGGTTTATTTTCTCTTTGTCGAGGACTTCTGATAAAGAATATGTGGTGCTACTTGTAGTTGGAAAGTCCTGTAATAAAAAGTAAAGTAACTGATAATGAAAAACTCTCTGTTGTTGTCGCCAGAGTATCGTCACATTCAATCAGCGTTTGCCCTGTGCAAGCCTCTATCATCTGCCCAGGACATCCACCAGCTGAATGGTTTTCTAAGGAATGCCTTCACCCTGATGGCCATGCTGGACTACCCTTACAGTACTCACTTCATGGGGAACATGCCTGCCAATCCTGTCAAGGTACACAGGCTGAAGAAGGACGTGTGGCGTCTTTTCCAGACTATAATTTGACAGAATGCTATAAATAACACTGTGTTACAGAGAAATCCGAGACCATAATAAGTCTTTCACTAGCAAGGATACGGTTACTGGTCAGGGCTACCGGTTGGAGAAGACCTCTCTGAGGGCCGATGACAGATTTCATTAAAGTATAAGCACATTTACAAAGGATGCCACACCAACAGAAGCCATAGTGTTATAATAAGATGCAATGAGGCCGTCTGCTTCATGTCATTAGATTTTGTGTTATTTAAATGATAAGCCGTGCTTGAGGCTGGTCGAGCCTTGGATACCCTCCCCAACACGTTTCATTGATATCAGGGAGCATGATAATGGAAGAGCTCACTCCTAGAAATGTTTTATTATAGAGTAAAGGTGATCATTGTGAACAACTTAACACCAGCATGAAGCCCCCCAGACAAAGGTGACACAGCTTTGTCTTCCAGGTAGCCTGTGAAACCATGCTGGGAGGATCGGACCTGCTGGGTAACCTCAGAGACACTGCAGGTGAGACTTTCAGTGATGATCAAAACTTTGTTTAAACAGCACAGCTAGGACAGAGCATAGGGACAACAAGGAAGTAGCACTTCTCACTCCCGACATTCATTTCCATGTGTCTCTATGGGATTCCCCTCCCTGCGTATTTCTGCCCATCCTGATTGGCTGGTGATTGTAATGACCGCGTCACGCACAACCAACCCTTAAATAACTTGCACTATTATGTAACCATTGTTCAAACACCTCTTCTCACTGCAGCCTGCTTTAGACTGGCTCTCTTAACTGTACCTAAGCTTCAGGTTTGCTGATGATGTGGTGGAGAGGCCTGAGTCTAGGGGGCAGGCTAGAAGCATCGTGGTCCAGGATCTGGAGGTGTCTGAGAAGTTCACGAGTGAACTGCTGTCCATCATGGACCACCCGTTACACCCACTCCATGTGACACTTTTTGTTTTCAGTAAATAATTCAGACCGTTCTCTATAAACTGTACCAAACCTTGCTGCTGGTTTTCACTAATGACGTTTGCACCACTGTATGATTAGTTCTTCAAATTCCTTGTGTTAATATTTTATTTGATCACTGTTGTATATAAACCTTTATGTCACTTAATGAGGCCTTCGGTGTGGACCTTTGGTACTTTTAACAATGTTGGGCTTTTGCGTTTTCTCTCTCTCGCTCCGAAGGTTAATAACACGTCTGTATGTCTCTTTCATCTTTCAGCGATCGTATACAACGCCACCGGGATTCTGCCCTGTTTTGACCTGTACAGCCTGTATTTGGAGTGTGCTGATCCCACTGGGTGTGGGCTGGGCTTCGACAGCCTGGCCTGGGACTACCAGGTACTCCAACACCCACTGGTGAATTAGTAATACCACATGTGTGACATTACTGATCCACTGTGGCAGAATGGGTATTTTCAGGGATGCCACAGTCGTAGTATGTTTCGCCGACCTCGTCTCCTCCTGTTGCTTCCAGAGCACTAAAGTGAAAGTTATCCCAGTCACCAGTCTCCTCTGATTAAACATGTGCATTTTTTGCCTTTCCCCATTCATAAAATGATTCAGATTTATCTTTGTGCTTTGGTGAGTCCAGTTTTAGTGACTCTGCACAGAGATGTTTGGATCTGGCTCCAGATGTGAATCCAGGGGTGGAACAGTAGATTAGTAGACATGGGTTTGAATCATGTAAACATGGATCTTAAAAGACACAATTTGTGGAATTGTTGATACCGATAACAGAGCAGAAGAAGCCCCGAGGCAGTACTACCGTGCTTTGGAAAGTTAGATTTAGATCATTTTAACTGTGAGTAACTGGATATTATCCTTTCTGATGTTGATGAACCTGCGTCTGTGTCGTTGCAGGCATGCACAGAGATCGAGCTATGTTACGAGAGCAACAATGTGACGGACATGTTTCCTCCGATGCCTTTCACTGAGGAAGACCGCAGGCTGTACTGCTCCAAACGCTGGGGTGTGGTTCCACGACCGGGTTGGCTCAACATCCAGTTTTGGGGTGACGGTGAGAGCTGAAGACCAACAGACTGATGAGACTGACATTTAGAAGTTATATTGCACGTGGCTCAATAAAGGAAATGGTTTGTTGATTAGAGCCACAAACTACATAGTAAATGGACTGTGTCTTATATCGCGCTTTTCTACATGCCTGCCTGCAGCACAGACATTTCACCAGTTCTGCTGGGCTGGCTTGTAGTTCAGGAGGTCAAGCAGGTCGTCCCCTAATTAGAGAACTGGTGGTTTGATCCCAGGCTGCATGCCAAAGTATGAATGTACGTTAACATTAGATAGAAGTGCTCGTGTGAATGAGCCATGTTGTATAAAGTGAAACAAGAAGTACGACGAAAAACTTTTTGTTGCCATAAAGTTTGAATACATTTGTCTCTCGGTTAGTGTTTCTAATGAAGTCTCGTGTGTGCAGCTCTCTCCACAGCCAGCAACATTATTTTCTCCAATGGAGACCTGGACCCATGGGCCAACGGAGGGGTAAGTGTGTCAACCAATTAGCTATAATTCAGTAAAGCTTCTGTTTCATGTGTGTTACTTAGCTCTTTGTGCTTTAGGTGCGCACATCCCTGAGTGACTCACTGATAGCACTCAACATATCTGGAGGAGCCCATCATCTGGACCTGAGGTACAGCAAGAGCATTTTTCACTTTTTATAGAAACTCCTGAAACCTCCCAAAAATGTGCAATTGCTTCATATGGTTTTCTGCAGGGGTTCTAATGAGGTTGATCCAGTGTCAGTGATTAGTGCCAGGAAGACAGAAGCAGACCTGATTGCACATTGGGTGAAGATGGAGAGGACCAGATTACAAAAGTTTGTTTGAGCACGTTCACACAAGAATATTCGAACTGCAGTTACAGAAGAATCAGACTGCAGCTTTTTGAGACTGTTCAATGTTAAATAAATTTATTTTTAAAAATATTGAAATAAATAAAGTGAAATGTAAAAATGAAACACCAGTTTGTAAATGTATTCATTGTAATTTCATTTTAAATTTGTACTTTTTTCAATGCATATGTTAGTAAATCAGGATCATTCCAAACCAGCAGTGTTTTGGAATCTGCACACATCTGCACACATAGAATAGAATAGAATAGAATTCAACTTTATTGTCATTGCACATGCACAGGTACAGGGCAACGAAATGCAGTTTGCATCCATCCAGAAGTGCTTTAGTGATATAGATATATTACAATATATATTAGCAATAATATAGATATGTGAGTATATTACAGAAATGGGTCTATTATGGTATGTTATAATGTACACGGTATGAAGTATGTTATGAATATGCTATAACTATAAGTATGTACAGGCTGTAGTGAGTACAAGCTATGTACAGGCTATGAACAGGATATAAATATGAAAAACTATACAGAATATGAAATAAATAACTTTACAGAATCTGGGATATACAGCTATACAGAAATGGGAACTATGCAAGTTGTAAACAGTTGTAGGATTAAAGATTATCGAATGTACAGAATGATTATTTACACAGAGCTATACAGTAGTGCAGTTAAGATAAGTGAGGGTGTAGATAGTTTCTACAGAGGCTATATAAAGTGCTAGTGGTTGTGAGTGGTGGTTCAGTCCATGTTATTATTGTGTGTTTGAGGGTACAGTTGTCCATTGTGTGTGTGGGTGTGTGTATGTTCAGTCCATGTGTTAACGTGGGTCAGATGTCAGGAGGCAGAGTTCAGGAGTCTGACAGCTGTGGGGAAGAAGCTGTTCCGGTACCTGGTGGTCTTAGTCCGGAGGCTCCTGTGGCGCCTCCCAGAGGGCAGGAGGGTGAAGAGTCCATGTGATGGGTGACTGGGGTCTTTGATGATTTTCCCAGCCCTTTTCAGACACCGCTTCCTGTAGATGTCTTTTATGGCAGGAAGTGGTGCTCCGGCGATGCGCTGGGCAGTTTTCACGACCCTCTGCAACGCCTTCCGGTCCGAGGCAGAGCAGTTCCCGTACCAGACTGTTATACAGTTGGTCAGGATGCTCTCGATGGTGCAGCGATAGAAGTTCACCAGGATGTCTGAGGACAGGTGGTTCTTCCTCAGAGTCCTCAAGAAGAAGAGGCGCTGGTGAGCCTTCTTGACCAGCTTGGAGCAGTTGGTCGTCCAGGTGAGATCCTCGGAGATGTGGACTCCCAGGAACTTGAAGCTGCTCACACGCTCCACAGCCGTCCCCTTAATGTGGATGGGTGGATGTGGGTCAGCATTCCTCCTGTAGTCCACGATGAGCTCCTTGGTCTTCTCGGTGTTAAGCAGCAGGTTGTTTCTGTCGCACCACTCAACATCTGCATACATCTGCATACTGCCCCGCCCCCATTTCTCTGAACGGCGAACACATTTACCTCCAGGTGAAGAAGCAAAAGCAGTGAACTGGTGACGATACGGTAAGACAGAAGCTGCACCTCTAAGGCAAGAAACAAGAAGGCTGACTGTGAAAGTTAAAGATAATTTTGTCTGAGGTCCAAAGAGGAAGCTGGAAGACTTGAAGCTTTTCAAAGTGTTTACATGGGAGTAAAGTTCAGTTAAAAATAAATGTTTGAAAAACATTCAGGCTAAAATAACAAGAGTGCTGAGTGTGACTGTATCTGAGACACTCATTGAAATAAACAATTGATATGACAAAGACCACCAGACTGCAAGAGAAATAGAAATTCATAAGAAATTCACTGAGTTTTCTAGTCTGAGCACTCATAGTTGAACTAAATAGAATAGAATAGATCCTTTATTGTCACTGTTACAAGAACAGTGAAACAGTTTGTCATCTCTCCGTTGGCAGCATGTAGATTTACATTCAGATTCATACATAGCAACATATCTACACAAAAAAGATTTGTTATAAGTTATATACACGTGCGTGTGTGTGTACACACACACACACACAAACAAACACTGGTTGCTACTGTACAGTCATATAAATAAAGGTAGGAATGTTGGTTGTATTAAACTGTAACAAATACTGTTTATAAATAAATACAGTGCAAGTGTCCATGAGTGTTAACAGCACAGTTAATCTTCAGTCAGGGTGGAGGTGGGGCATGTTTGACAGGCTGTGGGTCGAAGCTTCTATTGAGTCTGTTTGTCTTGACCTGATTCCCATGATGAGTTTTTCCTTTCCAGTCACCTTTCTCACTCACTATGTGTTAACAGACCTCTCTGCATTGAATCATATCTGTTATTAACCTCTGTCTCTCTTCCACAGCATGTCTTTATCCTGTCATCCTTCTCTCACCCCAACCAATCACAGCAGATGGCCCCGCCCCTCCCTGAGCCTGGTTCTGCTGGAGGTTTCTTCCTGTTAAAAGGGAGTTTTTCCTTCCCACTGTCGCCAAAGTGCTTGCTCATAGGGGGTCATATGATTGTTGGGTTTCTCTCTGTATCTATTATTGTACGATCTACTGTACAATATAAAGCGCCCTGAGGGGACTGTTGTTGTGATTTGGCGCTATATAAATAAAATTGAATTGATTGATCTGTAGCGTTTACCAGCGGGAAGGGGGGAAAAGTGAGTGTCCAGGGTTTGAGGGAACCTCGATGATGATACAGGATTTCTGCTGAAGTCTGCCAGTATAAATGTCTCTGAGGGGGGTCAGTGATGTGCCAATTGTCTACACTTCTGACGTGTTAAGTCCACCCAAAAACCACCTATCATAACCTTAAAAACATATTCGGTCTTCATAACTAACAAAAATATTAAATGATTTGCAAATAGTAAAACTTACATCTGCAGAGAGCTATGGCGGTATCTTTTGGAAGCTGTTTACATAGTTAATAATGTAGACGTAACCATGGAGACAGAGTCACGTTAGCTAGCAGCGAATGTTTACTGCAGTGAATGAGGTGATTGTGCACACATCCTCCACACGTTGCACAGGTTAAAGACATTAGTTGAATATTGTTCTAAAATCTAGGTTTACTTTCTGTTGCCCATCACCTCAGGGTGAATATTACAGTTTCAGCCTAAAAATGTTTCACTGTCTAAATATTAAGACATTTGAATATTCTTACAAACGTTCATGTCTCAGAAGCACAGCTATTCATGTTTGCTATTACAGTTTTATTTGTTAAGAGAATTGTGAACTTTACATTATATATCTAATCAAATTAAGTAAAACGTTATTTGTATAGCACCTTTCAAGATAAACATCACAAAGTGCTTCACAGAAGCTAAAACATTAACACAAAAAGTCAGTTTAAAAAGATGAGTTTTTAGCTGTTTGTTTTTTTTAAAGCGACCACAGCCTTGTATGATACACAACCAGCAAGCCCTGATCACGTGACCTCAGGGACCTGTTGGGGATGATAAAAGATCTCTGATGTATGTTGGTGCTTGCAGAGCTCTAAATGTCAAAGGTCATAATCTGAAAGTGGAGCCAGTGCAGCTGGATCAGCAGGGGTGTACTTGGAAGTACTTAGAAATAATATCAAACCTATAAAAGCTGTTTAGGGTCATCATTTTTACAATTTGTAATTGTAAAAAAAATCAAACAAGTGAACTTTTCTGTTTGTGATGCATATCAACAGCAGACCTCTTAGACTGTAACCTCTAATTAGGCAAAACCAAAAACTGAGTTGTTACGACAAATGTCTTATAAGAACAAGAAAAAATACTTCAGTACACGGCCTAAATATTTCTTCCCCGACTTCTTCTGAATTCCATCAGTTTTGTCTGTTGGTTGGACTGTTTGGTTGGTTGGTTGGAAGACAATGAGCAACAAAAAAAGATGATTTAGTAATTTTATTTCCAACCTGCTGCTTGAACGTGTTGTGTAATGAGGCCGAACACCCATAGTTACCCCTCTCCTGTGTCAGGAGAAGGACTGTACTGTACAGCATATGATTGTTATGTGATGAATGCTTATGTAATATGATAACAGGCATCTGGTCTTACATCATCAAAATATAAATAGCAGATGGTGAATATACTAAATAGCTGGATGACCATGAAAAATATGTTCATTACTGCAAATGGCCATGAGAGTCACTAGAATAACATTCAACTGGACACGTGAGGAACATTTAATAATGTATTTTAACTAGCAGAACAAATGAAGATACTGTTAATCACTTACATAAGATGTACTCAGCTACTTCCACAGTTTGATCATTGGATCTTCTCATCCTGGGGACAATAATGCACATGGATGCAGATTTGTTGTTAACTTTAGGAAAGGTTTATTTATTTATTTAGCTCCAGCCCCACTGTGACCCTGAACTGGACAAGCAGTTAAGAAAATGTGTGAATAAATGATCATACATCAACTAACTGAAAATGAGACTTTAACAGTTTCTTCTATGTAAGATTGTCTTCTACTGATATATCTGCAAACTTGACAGGACTGCTGTTTTTCAGACTACATGTTGTTGTACATACATCACTGTATGTTGGGTTAACACAGTTCATTACTCCTTATGTCTGTTTTTTCATTTTTCTAACTGGTCATTACTTACATTTTGATTCGATCATTTCAGTTTGTAAATGATCACCCAACTGAAATACAATGTATCCAGTTCAGGGTCGCAGCGGGTGACTACCCCAGCTGTATAGTCCTGTATAGTCTGTTAACACTATTGGAAGTAAAAATAACTCGAACTCCAATTTTGAAAACAAACTTTTTTTTAAAATAAAGCTCAGACTTTATTATGAGTCTGTGTGAAGGTCCTGCTGTGGTCTGGGAGAGTCCTGCAACTCTCTGTCTGCAGAATACAGTATATAATGACCAATGCTGGGCAAGTTACTTAGTAACGAGTATAATTTATAATTAGTAAAAGTAATTATAGTTATTAGTTACTTCTTCAAAAAAGTTACTGAGTTAGAAACTGAGGACAAGTTTTGCAAACAACAAAGTTATATGTAGTTATTTATCTAAAAATGCAGCCAAGGTGCGTTTTTTTTATAACCATTTCAAACTATTTACAGAACAATCAGCTGTTCTGCATCAGATAAGAGTCACACAAATTATTTGTAACACTCCAAAAAATAATTTATGTCCACTGTAAGATAAAGGAGAACATCACAGGCCTGATACCTGCAGGACTGAGAGCAGCAGGTGTGTCACTGCTCCTGTTTTCCACCTGGAGACAGCGTTTACACTGTAATCTGCCTTTGGTGGCTTTTTGGCAGCAACTGCGGCCGCAGCACCAATCCAAAAATGATTTAGATAAGTCTTATAATAACACATTAAAACATAGTATGCCTAATTTGAACTTTATTTTAGTATAGTAATGAAGTGTTTAGAAAATGTCCTCTGTAGTGGACATTTGTAGTCCTTTCCTCCATTTTGTTCTGTTTTTTCAAATGACCAGAAAGGGAGTTTTCTTCAGAAGCAAAAATAATTTTATTGCATATTGTTGAGGGAAACTCAGATCTTGAGTTGTCTGATGAAGAAGATCAGCGTGCATGTTTTAGCCGGAAGCAGAGGAAGATGATTCAGGGAGCTCTGAGGATGAAATTCAGGCAGGGCATGCAGATACTGAGGAGTCAGATCAAGCTGAACAGTCCAGTTGGCGTCCACTGTGGAGCAGGAATTCAAAGTACACCATGAGTTTAAAACAATACCTCCTGAACTTGTTGTCATTAAGTGGTTGGACACCAAGCCAGTTGTCATGGCGTCCTGTGCTATGGCATTGAACCTCAGGACACATGTTTGTCCAGGTGCCAAGGCCACTGGCAACTGCTGAGTACAATACCAACATGGGTGATGTGGACCTTGTTGACCTAATGTTGAGTTTCTACAGGATGGCCCTCGCACTCGGAAATGGACAGTATGTGCAGTTCTCCACTTTTATGGTCTGGCAATCACCAACACGTGGCTTCAGTATAGCAGTGACTTGCAGTTTCGGGGGAAGAAACCATTGAAGTTCCTTGACTTCAAGCTGCTCCCTGGTGAAGAGTTGATTACTCAGGCTCAAGCAGGAAGTGCAAGTGACAGTGAAGATGAGTATACTCCCCCACATCAAAAGTGGAAACAACAGCTAAACGAAGCTCTGATATACTATGGTGCCATCCACCTTCCAGAGAAGGTGGATGAAACACATCTATCAAGATGTTGCAGATCCAACTCCAGAAGCAAAACATGATGTGCACAAAGTGCAAGGTATTCCTCTGGTTTCCAAGAAGGGGGATTGCTTTTTGAAGTATCACTCCAACAAAAGAACTAATCAAAAGTGATTCTGGTCTGTGGATGTTAAACTTGTTCTTAGGTTTACCTCTTTTTTGGGGGGAAGCAACTGTTTGCCATTGAAGTTCAGTTTTACATGTTTGGCCTTCCAACGTCCTCTGCAGTGGGCATGTGATATCTACAAAATAAAACCTTTTTTTTCATAATTTTTTTAGTCTTCTGATTACAAACACTGGGGGTTCAAACAAATGGCTTCCTTGGATGAGGGCGCCGAAACACCCAATGAATCCACGGTCCATGACTGATGATGTGTCTTTAAACTTTAAATAAGATATTATTTTATATATTGGAAAAAATTGAACAGGATAGAATTTATGTGTATATTTTGATTCAAAATTAAGATTTTAATCCCTAAAACTAACCAAGGAGTTTAAAATACAAGCGGCACCTAACTGGAAGATTTGCCTTCTAAACCTAACACTAGAATTTTTACTGGGGCAAACCAGAACTCTGAAATATCAGTACTTTAATGAATCATTAATGAATCAATGAATCAGAAGCCCAACTTTTTGTGTGATGGTTAGCATCTTCCTCTGCCTTTTGGGTGCTACCGCAAGAGCCTTTGACGGCGCAAAATGTTTTGTCAATATTGTTGTGTTTGTTGGGGAGAAAGCTTACAAACACACAGCTAGTGATCGATGTTGCGATTCTGTACTGTACAGTAGGGAGGGCACGGAGGAGGTCGACAATGGCCTACAGCCGATCGGGACGCTGTAGGCCATTGTAGGCCTGTTCATTTTCATTTGTTGCCTCAAGGCAACGTGTGTGTGTGTACGTGTATTACTTATTGTTGTGGGGACACAAATCTGTTTACACACTCACATTGTAAGAACCAAGAAATGGTACCCCCGGCTGGTCCACTTCCTGGACATGATCATGGTTACCACCTGGCTGCTCAACAGAAGAGACTGTGAAGGCACTGGCATGGAGCAGAAAGACCAAATGAGGCTCTATACCTTCAAATCATACGTTGCAGATGGCCTCTGCATGTGTGGGAAGAGCCTGGAGAAGAAGAGAGGTCGTCCCAGCCAGTCCATTGCTAGCACATATGAGGAGAAGAGGAAGAAAAGACGCACAGCTCCCATTCCAGTCCAAGATGTCCGCCTGGATCAAACAGCCCACTGGCTGATCATGACTGGGTACAAGGGACGATGCAGGGTGTTAGGGTGCAATGGTCCACCAAAAGCAATGTGCCGCAAATGCAATGTGCACCTCTGCTTCACCCACGACCGCAACTTCTTCCTGAGGGTCCACGCTGAATGAACAAGACATCCCTCAGAGATCCCTGATCCAACGTTGGATGTATTTTTATTGTTCTGTGAAATGTTTACAATGTTTATTTGTTGTTTGTTTATTCGTTCATCCTTGTTGTACTTATGTATTATAGAATAACTTGGTGTTTGACTACCCTTGTCGCACAGTGTTGCCTTGAAGCAACAAACCAATATCTGTTTGGGGGGGGGGGCAATTTTGTGATTGTTATATTATTAGGGACCCTAAATCTGCCCCAAAATAGGGTGAAATATTTTTTCCACAAAAATTAAAAAGTCATGCAGTAGAGGGTAAAGGGCCATGCCTGTAACACCCGTGTATTAGGGCTGGGCCATATATCGTTCACGGTAATACCGCTATAATATTAGGCAGCAATAAGAAAATGAAATATGGCGATAGAATATGAGTAAAACGTGCATGCGCAGTGCCTTTGTTTTCATACGCACACATCGGAAAAAGCATGGCGGCGAAAGCGGATCGTTGAATGAAACGATGAATCAGAACTGGTTTGTAAAAATGCTGCAGCTTCACTGGTGTGGAACTGGTTTAGCTTTCGTCCGTCAGATACACAACAAAGCACTATTTTTGGTAGCGCATGCTAGCAGGCCATCGTTATTACCGTGTTTTTTGGAAAATGAGGCACACTTAAAATCCTTTGATTTTCTGAAAAATCGACAGAGCCCCTTATAATCCCGTGTGCCTTCTGTATGAATCCTGGTTGTGTTTACTGACCTTGAAACGATTTTATGTGCACGGCGCTCGAAAATCTGTCAAATGTTTCAGTACGACTTTGCAAAGCTACGAAGTAGTGATGGGTCGTTCGCGAACGAAATGGCTCTTAGAGCCGACTCTTTGACGTGAACGACGCGAGCCGGCTCCTTATCGCGAGCCGTCACGTGGGGTTTTTTTTTTTCTTTCTCTCAGCCTCTCTCTCGCACTTTTTTTCCGCTTCACTCTGCACGCGAGCCTTGTGCTTTACGCTGGGCAGAGGGGGGAGGGGCGGTAGTTACACTCAGTAGCACAGGAACAGAGCCAGAGAGAGAGAAAGAGAGGCAGGGACAACAACATTAGAAAGGTATAGTAATCATCCACAACTATTTTCAGTTGCAGATGATAAAGGATTGAGAAAGTTTATTCATGCAGGTCCATATGACAGAGAATATGCATGTTCTTTTAGTTTTCATATTATAATTTATATTTAATTGTGTTGTGGTTTGCAGTGTTTTGTGTTCTTTTCACTTTAAATTTGTGAAAGGAAAAAGCTGAAAATTTAAATAGTTAAAACTTGAAATGTGAATAGTTGATTTTTGTATTATATGATTTATTTATTACATTTTATGTGGAGTGAATAAATAAAAGTATATTTACGGTGGCCCCTAGAGACAAAGCACATACAAACTTCAAATCACGTACGAACTCTGAAGCATGTACAAACTCAAAAACACGTAAAAACACGTACAAACTCCAAAACACGTAAAAACACGTACAAACTCCGAAGCACGTAAAAACTCCGAAGCATATAAAAACTCAGAAGCACATAAAAACTCAAAACACGTACAAAGGACAACAGAAGTGCTCCAGGATGCTGGGCGCAGTGTTGAGCCTTTGTTATCTTGTGGCTACACAAGCCAGCAAGTACCAACGACCGGATTTGGTGTGTGGTAATAACAGGTAAATGAACTTTTTTTTAAATTATTTGAATATATATATGAGTGCCTGTGTATAAATACACAAACAATACACACATGCTTTCAATTGTGTAATTTAAGTGATCTAGTAGCTCTGCTTTGGAAGTTCAGTTCATGCTAGAAATGTGTTTTGGAGTTTGTACGTGTTTTGTCTCTAGGGGCCACCGCATATATTTATATATAAACATATATAAATAAAACCACTTTTTTTTACGTTAGTAATTCCTTTTGTGCATAATTTTATATTATTGTTAATAATAAATTAATTAAAGCAACAAAACAACCTGAAGAGCCGGTTCGGAGCTGAAAGAGCCGGCTCTTTTTAGTGAGCCGAACCGAAAGAGCCGGATCTCTAAAAAGAGCCGGAAATCCCATCACTACTACGAAGCCGCACCGCTTGATGGATTGTCGGAGCATTACGGCTATCGTAGGCGGAGTGATACGTACTGTGCTTCAACATAATATTACCGTATTGTGTGTGTACAAGCTCTTTTTAAGTTTTGTGGATATTATACATGGTTATGCTGAGGATATGTCGGCCAGTTTCCACTGGAAATGCCTTTTGGTTAAACTGTCAGCGAGGAATTTGCATTTTGCACTGTTAAATATTTATATAACTTTAATGCAGATAAAAAACAGCTGCTTGTTTAAGTGAAAATACATTGATGGGATTTTTTTTTTTTTTTGCACTAATAAAGTTGTGGAGTTGTAAAGTATTTTTTCTCATTTCAATTATATCGTCAGTTATATCGTTATCACAAATTTTCAAATGTATATCGTGATAAATATTTTTGGCCATACTGCCCTGCCCTACCGTGTACGTTAAAACCTGTTTCAGCACTCGGGCCATGACTGTCTTTATACTGACCAATACTCCTCTGCACCTCAGTGTTGCTGTTGCACTTTTGACCAAATCATAGACATGTGAAGCTCTGATTACTTGCTTCTCAATAATAATCTCTCCTATCACTCCACGAAACATCTAATGAATGGGTGAGGGCTGTTAAAATAAGGTCTGCATTTTTTCTGCTCATCCACAAACACATCCTGGGAGAAGACAGGCGCGAGGGCACGGGAATGAGCGAAGCAGTCGGTTCTGGAGGGCAGTGCGCATGAACGTGTCTGTGCTGGTGCATGTACAGGAACAAGCAGAGCTTGAAGTAACTTGAAGTAAAAGTAAAGGCAAATAGGCGGAGCGGTTAGTGCTTCGTTTGTGCAGATTTGTGCAGGTAAAATGATCGTTTCTGCTGCTTTGATTTTTGAAATAGTAAACTTTATTTTATAGATCATTCAAAGGTCACCATCCCCCCAGACTGCTCCAAAATGGCCTACTTTTTTACTGCTTTGTTTGTGCAGATTTGTGCAGGTAAAATTATTGTTTGTGCTGCTACAATTTCTGAGATATAACAGTTTAAATTTTTACGGCCTACACTGTATAACAGCAATGTCTGTGGCGGTGTGGCACTTTTATAGAAGATTGTCCACTTTTTTCAGGCTTGCTGCGTATTTAGTTTTATGAATGTTTTGTATGTTTCTGTACATTTTAGTAAACCAATTTAGTCAGCGGAAAGGCTGATATTTCTGTTACCAGTGCAGAAACGTACACACAGTAGTTTTCATTTTTTTCTGTGTAAAACTGAGTTGAAGTGATTGACGTAAAAAAAATTTTTACATATCCAGTTTGTCTCTATGATTTTGTTTTTAATTATATATGTTCATTATTATTAATGTAGCTGTCTCAGAAAAAAAATATGTTTGCTTTCACATTAATTTCAAGTGTTATTTGAGTATGCACCTATGGAACGCCAGGACTGCCATAATGAATTAATTAAATACACCATTAAATAATTAATTAAATGTGGCAATAATTAATTAAAATTGGAATTAATTAATTAAATAAATAGTTATGACACATGTAATTAATTAATTATTGACACATTTAATTAATTATTTATATATTTCACATTTTAATTAATTATTGACACATTTAATTAATTATTTAATGATATATTTATTTATTTCATTTTGGCAGTCCTGGCGCCTGGCTCTCATCTTGAATTAATTTTATCTGTCAGCCTCACCCATCAAACTCAGGGGGCGGGGTTAACGCTGCCCATGCAGCTTCTCTAACATTTGATTGGTTGCCGTGCAAAGTAAGTCAAAACAGGTCGATCCTAGATAATCGATTGCTTGTGTAGACTTGGGGCAGCCAAGTATCCCAGAATGCATTTCAAATCACAGGCGTGTAGGGTGTAGTTTTAAAATACCCCGTTTTTCTGTCACCAGCTACACTTTTAACAGTGTTTTAGCCGCGAATGTCGCGACGTATGTCTGGTCAGGTTGTCAACATAGAACATGTTTGCAAAAGTGCTCAGATGTTTTCAGAGATTTCACTAGCTCTGCTAACAATTAGCATGCAGAGTGCACCCAGGGGGTTACGTTAACCGGTTTGTTTACATATTCCACTCTCCGTGTTCCACATGTTGCATTCGTTTTTTAATAGTTATTCAACTGTATTCTAAGTACCAGCTGTCTGTTAGAATGTGATTTTTTTCTCTCTCTTTTTTTTTTTTTTTTGGTGTTTCGGTCATGTTATGTTTACCTGTCAAAGGCTTGTTACAAACTATGAAACACATCGTGCAGACTTCTGGATGTTAGAAGAAAACTAATACTGCTCATGAAGGAGACTAAAGGCAGGAAGGTGTCCTTTAAAACTAAACATGTTAATAGGACCTCCCTATTTATATCATACTTTATGATATAGCACGTGTATTTCAGTAATAGCCTGCTGATTTCAGTGTAGTGGTGAACAGTCTCACAGCTCACGTAGGCGTTATCTGTGATACTCCTTAACTATAATTTATCCAAGTTAACTTCAGTTAACCATTCAGACGGTTCTTTTGCAATGAAAAACAAACACCCATGCTGCCGGTAGGTTTCCTCAGTGCCAGCTGTTAACATTATAGCTGCTTATGCAGTAACCATGGTAACCACGGACTCTGAGCGGCTGGATCGACGGAGGTCAGACAACAATTATACATGTATGATCTTAAAACAGGACACAGCCACTATACGTGCTGGCCTCATATCAAATGTGAAGGCAGACTGAGTCTACACTGCAAAAACAGCTATACTTGAAACAAGCCAAATATTCTTAAATCTGACAAAATTTTCTTGTTTTGAGCAAAAAAATCTGCCAATGGGGTAAGCAAAAGTTGCTTGACTAGAATTCTTAAAACTAGCAAATTAATCTAACTGCCATATGCCTTTTAACTAGACAAAATTGTCTAAAATGTATGCTTATTTGAAGAAAATATGACTTATTATAAGTAAAAGATACTTTGATATTTAGAAAATCTGTACCTAAAATGAGTATTATGCTTTCTTGAACAAGCTGTTTTCAAGAATTATTTGCTTACTTTAAGATTCGACACCTTAATTTAGATTTTTCACATAAAAAAAACACCTTACTATAGGACAAATTTTCTTAAAACTGAATTGTTTCTTTCTTGATTGAGCTAACTATAAGAATTATGTTTCGACTCTGAGAACAATAATCAGCAAAAATTCCTGAGAATAAGACACCATCTCTTCAAAAAGCTACTAAAAATAAGGGAATTCATCTTAAATTAAGACAGCAAAAGCACTCTTAGATTTTGCGCTTTTATTGACACAGCAATGGGTCAGTAACTCACTGAGGTCTGTTCCAGGAGAATCATGTCTAAAATTATACATTTCAGCAGGGTACTGTGTAACATGGCCAATATAAGAAGTGCATATTCCAGATACTCTTAACATGAATAATAACAGTATAACACACTCATGGCTGGTATCAAAAATAAATTTTGCTGAAGCTTAAAACAATCACTATTTCAAATCCTATATTACATAACATTTTAGAAGAACAAGTTTAACGACCACACAAACAAACATGTGTTTTACATTTGAACAACTTTTCTAGAGAGAAAAAAAACAACCTCACTGACCAACACTGAGTCTGATAAACAAGGCAGATGGAGTCTGTCATCTGAGAGACTCACTCAATGAATGACTTCCACTCACCAAGCGCCTTCTTGTAAGAGGGGGTTGAATCTCGGTCATGGATGGAGTCTTTGAGTATTTCAGTTTGCAAGACAGACAGCAGCGTGGAAATGCACTTTGGATATGTGAGGTGGAGGGCATAGTAATATGCCATCAGATAGAGCAGTCCCTCATTAAGATCCTTCCGGTCAAAAGTGCTCACTGGTGTGGTTCCAACAGCTATCATGCAGTTGCCTTCAGAGACAAGCAGAACTGGACAAGCCAGGGGTCGCTGACGCAGGTAGCCTTCAGGGTCTTCTGAAGTCTACATGACAGAAAAAAAGAGGATTAGAACAAGACCGTAAGAAATACAATTTTTGAGTTGCATTACAGTTTAAAATAGATCAACTTTTTTTGTAGGTTTTATTAACATCAACATGTTATGGGGATCTGAACTTTAAGAATATTTGACTGACTCCACAGTAAAATATATAAAATGAAAACATGAGTAACTGCAAAATTCAACAATATATACACATAGAATATTGCAGCCTTACCTTTAGGACATGGAAAAAAGCCTCACTACAGATGCCCAGCTTCTTAGGTGGTACTGTGCTGGAAGGGAAAAGCACGGGAAGGGCTCTGAACACAGCTGCTGCATGTTCCACTGGTTTGAAAAAAGAAAAATAAGACAGGGCAACACCATTAAGCATTGCAAATAATGTAATCTGCAAAGCATAAATGTAGACAAATCAAGATACTGTAGCATTACCTTCATCCAAAGTTTTTGGCGGCTTCATAACTTTCTTCATGACACCATAAAACTGCACCTTCGAGTAGAAGATTTCCCATCTATCCTTCATCTCAGAAATGTATTTCAAGTTGGATGGTTGAATAATTCTCCGCAGCTCATCAAGGACCTGAAAAATACAGACAGAAACCCAACTGAGATAGATCTGTCTAGCTCTGTATCTGGTCTTGACAATAAGTGATAACAATTTAAACATGAGGGCCAGTATTTAAGAAATTTGAAAATCATATCAAAATGTCCCCAAAGGAATAACAGGATGGCTAAAAGAAATAAGTGCTGCTTACATGGTCCAGTTCTCTGAAACAAGGATATGCCTCTAGTATCTTCACTGCTCTGTCCTGCTCCTTTATAGCATCAGAGTTAATGAATTGTCTTCTAGACTCAAACTCCAGGTTCAGCAGTTGGGTAACAGCAGCTTTGTTCGGTTTTTTGGTCTTGTATATTTCTTGAAGTGTCTTGTAGTGTCTTGCCTGGGTTTTTTGGCTGTCAAAGAAGTCAGCTGAACCAGCTAAACACACAGAGCAGAGGTGTGTAAATCATTTATTGCCACAGTAAGGCTTTATATATCTGTTATTGGTGCAAAACAATAATACAAAAATACCAAAATATTTCTGTAAATTAGATCAACAAATTAACTAACCACCTATCTTAAAATTGTTCATTAATCCTGTGAAGTTGTCACTATTAAATGGAACACAAAGATTCCAAGATAAACAGTGAAGTAGTTGTGTTCCATTGTTAGCAGAATTTAAAAAAAAAAAAAAAAAAGGATCGTCCAAACCACATTTACACTCAGGCTGTAATAAGAGGGTGCATTATATTATACTTACATTCTTCATCACTGCCATCCTGGTGGTGCACTGGGGTGCCCATCGATCTAACTGGTGATTTATCTAGAATAATAGTTGATGCACTGGACTCCCCACTGCTGTCACTTTTTGCAACGCTTTCATTCCCATCCTTTCTTGGCTTCTTCGCAGGAGGTTTTTTGCCCTTCCTTGGACTTTTGACATTGGAGAGTCTCTTCATTAGCTTTTTAGCAACATGCTCCTAACAGGTACAAACGGTAAAAATTAAAAGATGATAAGATACATCACTCATGATTAACACAGAGTGGTATTGAGCAAATGCTACTTACCCACTCACCACACGTTTCTTTAAGCATTGGGTAGTACTCCATTAATCGCTTTGCCATGGCATCAACCTCATGTTTGCTGGGGTATCTGGAGTCTTCAGCTGCTCTTGCTATCGAAAT
Organism: Rhamphochromis longiceps; assembly: GCF_057381845.1. Classification (NCBI taxonomy): domain Eukaryota; kingdom Metazoa; phylum Chordata; class Actinopteri; order Cichliformes; family Cichlidae; genus Rhamphochromis; species Rhamphochromis longiceps. The sequence continues at coordinate 1,907,079 of NC_140568.1, forward strand.
CATGTTTGTCATGGTGTTTCTTACAAGTCGACAAAAGAGTTCCTTTGACAAAGGTTCAGCACACTCTGTCCCCAGCCGCTTCTTTTCAAAGTAGGAATGTCGAGCTTGCTCAAGTTCACTGTCTGTGAAGACTATGTACTCTGGGTTGGACATAGTCACAAACTTAGAAGTGCTGGGTTCCTCTCTGGAGAAGTCACCATCTCCAGTAGTTGTTAGCATTTTTTCAGCAGCAGTCTTGTTCTAAAATACAGTGTACATGGGGCTAATTTCACATAAAATTGCACAAGAACTTTAGGTCTCTACACATGAAAGAAAGTACAACAAAATATCAGTAAAGTGTTGAACAATAAAAAATATGTATATTTAATAAATGTGTGGGCCACTTGATTTAAATCAAAACTAAAGAAGATTCTACTGTCTATCTGTTAAGTGAGTATTGGTGGAATTACTTGAAACTGCATAAAACAAGCTGGTGTGTTCTCAGTTTTGTCACACAGCGATAGGACAGAACTTACTTCTTCACATTTGTGCACTGCAAGCCATAGAGCCCGACGCCTGAGGAAATGTTCAGGACCAGGAAACAGATCTTTGATGTCATCTCGTGAAAGTGATGAGAGCAGGTCTTCTCCAACATTTGCTTCTGCAATAGGAGTTTCCAATTATCACTACATTGCATCATCCTCATGTGCAAGCCAGCTGACAGCTTTGCTTGGGTAACAAACAGGATGCACAAGAAACATAATTTAATATTTACCATTTAAAAACAATACTCTATTCCATTATATTCCCTCCTGACTGCTCCACAGGTTCTAAATTACCTTCCTCCCATTGACTGGAAAAAGTATTATATTTGTGATTCGCTTGCACCTTTCGTCCACACGTAAACAGCGTTTTCAGTCACTGAAAAAGGAGATTTCTAAAAACGCTTGCCAGGGTGGATATTTTCGAAAACTCCTTTTTTGCATTTAGGTGTGGACGAGAAAAACGGAGAAAACGCAGCGTCAAAGGTGTGGGCCTTGTGCGCCACGTTATTGTTTCGGTGAAATGAATTTCTACAATACTGTTACTGTTAATTGTACTCTCTGCAGTGTTTAAATACTTACATATACACAGTTACTGTCCCTCCAGACTGGGTTCTGCTTCTATGCCCCATCTTTCTTTACTATTTCCCACCGAGGCTTCTAGACTTCTGATTGGCCAACATTTCTACACGGTTAGGAATATATCGCCACCTGTTGCTTTGGCATGTTCCTAGCAGCGTTTTCCTTCATTTCTGCGTTTCCGTGTGGACGGGATTATTTTTTAAATGAAAACGGAAAATCTCCGTTTTCAGAAATACCCATGTATGTAGTGTAATAGCACTAGCATATTTAAATATGCTAATGCAACTAAGCTAACCGCACAAGCTAAGCTAACAACCGGGTATAGCCTGCCATGCTAGCGACTTACCATGCAACATAGCAGAACACAAAACATAGAAAAAACAAAACAGTCACATACCTTTCAGGGTGGCAATTGTTATTTCGTCCAGTTTCTCCATAGCATGCCTTAATTTCTTCACACTGTACCACTGTATCCCGGACCCAAAAATATTACTAATCCTGCAATCCAAATTTGAGGCGCGAAGCTAGAGGCGCGAAGCTGGACTGTACCAACTCAGGAGTATGGGGTTGTGTACAGAAATGGTTTAGTTCGCTGTTTTATATCTATAAAATTCTATATATTTAAAGATTTAACTATTTAGTTAGATTATATTAAGTAAATACTGACATGTCGGTACTATTACTTAGTACAGCTGTTATAAGGCACCGAATTAGGATAGCCATTCCTACCCCTTAATGGAATAATCCTGGTCATCTTGGCTTTATGGGAGAAACGGTTCACAGACCAGTGAAACAAAATGATTTGGCGCTGTGTTATCTGCTTCGTTTTTGTGGGTCTGACCCTCAAATCCTTACTGAGTCATATTAATTCTGCACATAGCCATAGTCCAGATTTCCGTGTAGTTTGTGGCATAGATGGATGTGTCAAAGAATATCGTGTTTACAATTCATTTTGGTATCACATTCGTCGAACACACTCCGACCACCTTGGCAATGGACGATGCAGCGGATCGACTAGGACACAAAAATCTGTAAGGTGAGACTGACTATATACTTTGATATCTTTGAAAATAATCATATAAAGTATTCATGTTAGATTCCTACTTGTGTTTACAGCTTAACAGTAGATATGTTAATGCTAATTCCTTATGATCCACATCAATGCTATTTCTAAACAATTTTTCTGAGTGCTTAATTTCTCCTAATAGAGAAAACACCATTTTTATTTATTTTTTTTTTACTTTTGTTTTAAATAAATCAATGGGCATGGTCCAGAGTCTCCTTGGTTGTTTGTGTTTATTAATATTCATTGTTTCAGTTAGTTTCCTGGTTATTTGTTAATTATTTCCTGTGTTTAGGTGTTCTCCGTGCCTCCCTTGTCTTGAGTCAAGTGTCCCTGGTTTGATGTTCATGTTTATTCCTGTTTTACTTTGATAGTCCCATGCCCTGCATCAGTGTATTCTGTTGCCCTTCCCCCTGGTCTCTTCTCATCTGATTAGTGTCAGCTGTGTTTCGTACCTGTCTGCCAATTCCTCGTTTCCCTGTGTGTGTGTATATTTAGTGTGTGCTTCCCTCTGTTCTTTGTCGGATCGTCTGCATTTTCTCCTCTGTGTCATCTGTGTTCCCTCCCTCAGGTTTTCATGTCTCATGCTCCTTGCTCCAGGTTGTAAGGTTTTTGCAACATTTTCAATGTTTCCTGTGTTCTTTAGTTTAGCTTTCCAGGTTTAGGTTTTTGAGGATTTTTAAAGCTTTTAAACTACAGTTAAGCTACCAAATATCAATCAGCAATAAATTAGTAACAATTTATTAAACTCAGTCTGAAAACATACATATTTTGGAGTAAATTATCAAATGCAGAATAGAATTATTTAGAAATGATCAGTGTAGCTTGTAATTAATATCTTTAACTAGTCAATTAATCAATTAATCTCAATTGCAGTTCTAGGAGGGAACCCTCATCAGCGGAGAACAGAAGTCTGAGTAACATGTGGGCCTACAGGACTGATCCAGTGGTCGAAAACCAGCCAACAAGCCAGCCAACAATGGATGCAGCTGTAGACACCAGATTGAACTCAGGAGAAGATGCAGTGATTGATCAAAACACAATACAGCATGATCCAGACAGTGTGTGCCCCGAACATTTTGGTACTTTTGACAATAATAAGACATTGTACTCTGGCTTCGATGATGGTGCCCATATCTCGCAAAGGCCCCTTGTTCCATCCCAGACCAACAATGATACCTCGACTCCAAACATTTCAGCAGCTTGTCCAAGCGGGTTCGCAGATGGAGTAGCATCATCCCAATCTATGGTGAGTCTATCACTACTGAACAATAACAACTTCTTTTGATAAAACATTTTACCAGTTTATAACATTCCTATATTTATTTCTCTTTTCTGAAGGATGACTCCTGCCACGATGTTCTTACCAGACAAGCAACAGCTCTTGTATTGACTGCAAGAGAGAAACATCGTCTTTCACAGGTTTGTGCTCATACAAAATTAGAATGATTATTTTAACATGTGGCTCTATTTTTTTTCATCATTTATTATTAACAATTTCCCTAAACTGTAACAGCCTTTAATTCATTCTGATTATCCTAATAGTAACTATGCAAAACCGAGCATCACTTGTATGTGCCTCCAACTTTCCAACAAATGACTATGACTGCCTTAGGTAAACTAAGGCAGTCATAGTCTCCAGCCATCCATCCATTTGCCTCCGCCTATCCTTTTCAGGGTTGCTCCCATCACAAGCCTTCCTCTGCCACCTAACTCTTAGTCTCAGTTTAAAAAGGAAAATTGTAATCTTAATTAAACTAAAAATTTGAGTTTTGCAAGAAATCCGAGAAGGAATTTAAAAAAATTTTTTTTTTTTCTTCAGTTTCAGTGAGGGAAAAAATCTATAAGAAACAGTCAAATAATTCTATGCAGTTTTTTTGGTTGCAGAGCTACGTACGTTATTAGTCCTTACATTATAAGTTGTCTATTCGCTAAAAATAAATCTCTTTTAATAGCAAACAACTAAGATGTCGTTTGTCCTTTCTGTCTGTTTTTCAGAGTGGTGTGAATGATGTCGTTGCAGCATTACAACAGTATCAGGCATCGTTGGTCAATAATCTGAGAAGTCAGGTACAAAAGGTTTTCCAGCAGCATCATGGAAGTGGACTTGAAAAAGATGTTTTGGCAGTCTTCGACCAGATTGAGGATCCATTTGCCTCTGTTTCAACAACATACAGGCAGGATGATGTGATAAAGAGAAATTTCAATTTTGTGGAGTCCGAGGAGGTTTGTGTTGGGTATACTGCTGTCATGGGAAAAAAAGGGAAAAAAAGATTCCTCACTACTGTGCCCAAATGTTTTCATTATGTTCCGCTTGTCAGAAGTTTGGAGCAGTTATTGTCCCATCCAAGAGTTTTGGCATTGATAGATGAGCAGAAAAATTTGAGAAATGAGTATTTATATGATATCATAGATGGAGAACTCATGAAGTCTCACCGTTTATTTTCTGCACACCCCTCTGCCTTACAGATTATCCTTTACTCAGATGAAATTGAAATTTGTAACCCACTTGGGTCTCATGCCTCCAAAAATAAGTTGGTAATGTTCTATTATACTTTGGGAAACATTAATCCTAAATATCGATCAAAACTACCTGCCATTCGTCTACTTGCCATTGCAAAAAAGAGTGCGCTTTCTGAATGTGGTGTAGATGGAATCTTGCAAAGGCTGCATGAGGACTTAGTGAAGCTATATAATGGAGTTAAAATTCAAACTGGAAATGGTGAACGTGAAATATTTGGAGCATTAGTTTCATTATGTGGAGACACTTTGGCGCAACATGAGCTTTGCGGGTTTAAAGAGGGTGTTGGGTTTGCTCATAGTAAATGCAGGCAGTGTGAATGTTCATTTGAGGACATGCAAATTTATTTTGATGAGGATAACTTTGAGGAACGGACATTTGAACGACATGTCCGGCAATGTAGCGAAATTGAGAAGGCCAACACAGAGTATCTAAGAAGCAGCTTAAAAACAACATATGGAATAAACAGAAGAAGCAAACTTATTAATTTCCCAGCATTCAACTTGATCCAACAAACACCCCAAGACATGATGCATGTAATTTTTGAAGGGATTGCTCCATTAGAAATAAAGTGTGTGTTGAAACACTTAGTTCTCATGGGAGAGCTAGACTTAGATCTCTTCAATGCTGCAGTGACTGGTTTCCCATACTCTCCAGTTGATATTAGAGATAAACCAAGTGTTATTACCTACAGTACATTAGCTTCCAGTGACAATAAGTTGAAGCAGTCCTCGGGGCAAATGATTGTTCTTCTGAAAATTTTGCCATTTCTGATTGATGCAGCCAAAGGTACTGAACACTACGCATTCATTCTTGAACTCATTGAGATAGTTCAGATTTTACTTGCTCCTGTCATCAGTCTGCAGACTATTAACAAGTTGAAAATCCTCATTGAACAGCACTTGAAGCACATGAAAGCCCTATTCCCATATAACAACATCACACCAAAACAACATTATTTGATTCATACACCAAGCCAAATTAAACGTTTGGGACCAATGGTCCGTCATATGTGCATGAGATTTGAATCGAAACATTGCTTTTTCAAACAATGGGCGTCAAAAATAAATTTTAAAAATGTTTGCAAATCTTTAATAAAGCATAATCAAATGTATGAATGTTGTCAGAATGTGGATAGTTTTGATCACCCCATTTTTTCCAATGAATGCACATTAGGACCAACCTCAGAAGTAAGCATAATGTCATACTTAAAAGAAAAAATGAGGGCCTTCCTTGGAAATGATGAAGTAAACCATGCAGTGACTGTTAAATGGCTTAATCTAAATGGTAACAAATACATAAGGGATAGGTCATTAATTGTTTGTGCTGTTGGTTCTAGTGGTTTACCTATATTTGGGCTTGTGAAAAATATCTATGTGATCAATTCATCATTGTACTGTTTTGAATTCCAGCAGCACAATACCATTTGTTATGACAAAGATTACATGTCATATAAGATAGAGATTCCAAACATGGCACAAGCAACGGAGCTGATATCCGCTGATAATCTTATGGATTTCACTCCATATTACAGTTTCACACACAAAGATATGACATATGCAGTCATGAAATATTACCTGTGTGATGTAATTGGACTACACATGAGTTCAACAGATGTTTTATAAAAGGCACACTGCTTTACATGCATGAACTGTATTATCAGGTTATTGTTTTGGACAGTTTTGTTGTTGAGTTTTCTATCAAATCTGACAGTTGAATGCGATTGTAGCATTGCCACAGTGAAGATATGTGTACTGATACTTGTCTGATGCTGATCTATTAATCTGTTTGACATGGCCTAAAGTGAATGAGTTATGCCGTTTCTGTTTTTCAAATGGGCCTGTATTTCATGTTTATCATGTGCTTTTAGTTCCAGCTTTTGTGCATGTTTTGTCAAACTTGACAGCAGTTTTATTACACTTTAGTGTCAATAAATACATTTCTTAAACTGAGCAGCTGTTTAAGTGGCCTTACTCTTGAAATGAGAAAAATAATCTTGTTTTTATTAGGGAATTTCAACCAAACGGTTTTCATACCTTGTAACTGGTAAATAAAGCTCAAGATGAGCTGAAATATCCTTTTAAGGAAAAGTTAGACATATTTTCCTAGAATAAGATTTATTTTCTTGTGCAAAACTTGCTTGTTAAGAATATATTTTCTTTTTAGACAAAAAATAAGAAAAAATGTCCATAAACAAGGGTTTTTTTACTTTCTTGAAAATCGTTTTTTGCAGTGTATGTTTGACGTTTGTTTATATCTAATCTTCCTCTCAAACATTTAAACAGCAGCGAGTCTGCAGCTGAGGGAATACAAACTCAAACTGTCCGAACAGGTTTGCTCGTTTCTTGGATTCATTTGGTGATTTATTAAATGTATAACTGTTATTCTAATCTGCTGCTGAGTCTCTTACACTTTTCTTTATGCTGTATATTTTCACGTCTTTGGAATAGTTGGCAGTTAGATAGTCAGCTGGGAAACTTTGTGTTAACTCATGGAGCTGAGGATATCATGGATATGCTGACCTCGCTCCGTGGTGTACAGGGCCGTTTACCCTCATGATTAATATTCACAATAAAAATATTAGCCGAACATCATGAAGTCTGTATGTGTTTCATAGTGTCGAACAACCTTTGTACAGTTAAAGCCAGCAGTTACTACATGACGGAAACACCAACGTTATCTCTTTTATGCGTTTATACACAGGTCACGCTGATTACTGAACAAAAACCCAAAGATCAGATGTTAAACAGATTTATTTGCTCTCTCGCCTCCTTAAACATGTTTTTAATGTTAGTTATAATTCAGAATTGGCGACTGAAACACGTAGGACACATAAGAACATCAGGAAATAAAACATCGATAAATATAACCTCAGTAAAAGAAGTCAGCGGGGGTTACTACAGCTGTGTACCGGGGCCTGCGCTTTGTCGGTGGGATTGCTTGCGAGGCGAGCGGGTCTATCCCACGCTTTGCCGTGAGACTGGGCAGACATCTCCGAAATCATCGAAGCACTTTTGCAAAGAGGCTGTATCTTGACAAACCGACCAGACACATGAAGATTAAACCACTACATTCTCGGCTAAAAAATATTAAAACGGTATTTGGTGACACACACACAGGGTTTTTCAAAGCTCAGTTCTGTTAGCTTCCACATGCCGGTTGTTGTGTGCTAGAAACAATGGCCACCAGGCCAAAGCAATGGTTTTGACTCGATCAGCGTTAACCCCGCCCCCTGAGTTTGATGGGTGAGGCTGACAGATAAAATTATTTCAAGATGAGAGCCAGGCGCCGGGACTGCCAAAATGAAATAAATAAATATATCATTAAATAATTAATTAAATGTGTCAATAATTAATTAATTACATGTGTCATAACTATTTATTTAATTAATTAATTCCAATTTTAATTAATTATTGCCACATTTAATTAATTATTTAATGGTGTATTTAATTAATTCATTATGGCAGTCCTGGCGTTCCATAGGGTTCCCACTTACATGTAGAAAATTGAATATCCCACAGCACCTAGGCCAGGGATCTTTAACCTGCTGTAAAGCCAAATGTGGCTCTCTGGCACCTCCACTGTGGCTCTTATAAGAGCAAGTAAGTTATGTTTTATTATAAAGACAACAAGAAAGGGTTCTGTTAGCAGTTTTTGTTTTTTATGAAATATATGCATTCACAGAAAGTACAAGGCTTTTAAGAGTGATTTAATGTTTCTTAGCTTCAAAACTATTTGCTGTAAATTTCAGGTTGGTTTCCCATCTTTCCTAATTTTAAATTTTTATGGAAATGACTCACTTAGCTGGCTTCATTTTAACAAATACTTTTTCCAGATGTAAAGGTTAGGTGATTCATTTTGTTCTAAAATCTAAAGATAAACATTTTTATTTACATTTCAATAGCTTTCATGTTACAACAACTCATTTTGTAGATATTTATAAGCTTTCTTTTTTAGCCTCGAGGAGATGACCTGATGCAAGTTATTGAAGGCTTCAGACAGCGATGGGGGTTGAGTCACTTTCCCATCACTGCTCCTGGGGACAATCACTGTGATTAATTCAACTGCAAAGGTTGGCACTCTGTCATCCTTCAGGGCATCATCGACCATCAGTTCTGGTAAGCATACTATGATCTACTCATTATGAAAAACTGAAAGGAAAAAAACATACATTTTAATGCCTCAAACGTTTATACAGAGCTGTGTAGAGTAGCCAAAACTCTAGTATTGTAGCTCCACAATACCATTTCTACATAGAAGCAAAAAGTAGTAGTTGCAAGTAACTGTTTGAACAGTACTGTGATGATCTTTTTGTGTTGTTTTCCTTCAGTTTCTCTGCTTTCAGGAATCTGTTTCCCTGTGCATTTAAACTCACTTTACTTGTATTGTTTTTTTATGGAACATATTTTTTAAATGATTACCATTAAATCAATGAGTGACCCTTTATAAATATTTCATAAGTAATCAAGTGTTGCTTAATGTAGTGGTGAACAGTTACTTTTTCACTAATACTATAATAGTAACAAAAATATGTTGCAGTAAAACTCTTAAAAACTTTTTGAAAAAGTTTCCATAATGAAATGTACCCACCTCACCATCAGCTTTCATATATTTTATTAGAACATATTGCATTTTCTTGCACCCATACCCAGACCAAACAGTATCGTTTGACTGATGGCCCAATTTTGCTTTAAGTTATAAAGTAAAGTTATTGTGTTATTTACATTTGGCCTAATAATGATGGTAAATGGCCTGTATTTATATAGCGCTTTACTAGTCCCTAAGGACCCCAAAGCGCTTTACACATCCAATCATCCACCCATTCACACACTGGTGATGGCGGCCACAGCCACCCTGACAGAGGCGAGGCTGCCGGACACTGGCGCCACCGGGCCCTCTGACCACCACCAGTAGGCAACAGGTCAAGTGTCTCGCCCAAGGACACAATGATTGAGACTGTCGGAGCCGGGGCTCGAACCAGCAACCTTCCGATTGCAAGGCGAACTCCCAACTATTGAGCCACGATCGCCCCAATGATCCTTATTGCTGTTTTAGAGAGGAGTGGTGCTTCAAAGGATAGTTATAGATTTCTGTCAGAATCTGCAGATTACACAGTACAAATAAAATGTTGACGTTTCTCCAACGTTGTCTTCCCAACAGTTTCACTGACATCTACACTGTTTGGCCAGGAAGCGTTCGCGATGCCAGGGTTCTCAAGAATTGTGAGATATACACAATGGCAGAGAGAGGGGAGCTATTTCCACCAGTCAGTATCTTTGAACACAGTGAATTGTAATTAAAATTATTTTACCATTCTTCCTTGTTCATGTGTGTCACCTTGTAGTCACATTATCTTAGGTTACAGAAGAAATCATGGGTGTTGAAGTTCCAGTCATGCTGCTCGGTGACCCTGCAGATCCCCTGCGAAGCTGGCGGCTGAAGGGATACGCAGATACAGGAACCCTAACTGAAGAACAACAATACTTCAACGAGCGACACAGCAGAGCCAGGATGACAGTGGAGTGTGCATTTGGCCGACTTGAGGGTCGGTGGAGGTACCTTGGGAAACATCTTGATGTGGACAGCCACACTGTTCCCACAATAATAAGTGCATGCTACACACTCCACAGTTTGTGTGAAAAACACGATGAAGCCTACAATGAAACTGATATAGCTGTTCTGCATGATTCTATCTAGAGGTACCGAAGGAGGCATCTTACCAGATGTTCAGCCAATGGGAATCAGAGAGGTGCTGACCCAGTTTTTTCATAGTCAACGTCAAGGCACAAAAGCCGTGGTTTCACCTCATGGTCAATAAAGCTGATCTTGAACGTTAAGTGGTGCATTCACAAAATGTCAAATAAAGTATTCAAAGTTATTTTTGTATGAAAAAATAACTTTTTTCATAAAAAGTTATTTTGTTATGAAACACACATCAAACTTTTTATTTATTAAGACCCGAACTCTTCCGTGGCATGCATTTTAAATTTCTCCTTGATCTTTGGGTATATTGGGACCCGATGAATGTAGAAACAAAGAATTACCAGATTTTTTTTTTTACCTGACTTTTTGAGATCCATATATGAGGATATTCGTTTAAAATTTTGATAGAACAGTGGCAGTATAACGTCCTCTTAAGTGGATATCAGGCTCCTGTAGAGCAAAATTAAGTATTTTGGTCTAGACAACCCAAAATGTGATGTCCACATATGTGGACGCCAGGTCCTAGGAGGTTAAAGTAGTTTAAGCCTGTTCATCTGGGGGAGGGTAGGGTGACTTTATAGGCCTGGTTAAAGGATGCACGCTGAGCCTGATCTCGAGGGTTTGGTCGTTCTGGTCTAAAGGGCTGACTCGGATTGTGAGATGGTGGAAGGGCATTACCAAAAGGAAGAGGTTGAACTAAATCTTGTTGGAAAGACAGAGACTGATTGGACATATCAAATGGTGGAGACTGAGATAAAGCCATGGGGTATGGAGGGGAATGAATGAGCGAAGATTGTGTTGGGCAGTAAAGATGTGGAGCTTGTACTGCCTGCTGGTAGAAAGGTGGTTGTTGGCATGTGATAAGCTGGGTCAACATGGAGGGAACTTTAAGATCGTGCTCATGCTGAGTTGCTTGCATCTTCAACAGAAGCTCCGACTCATCATTCTTCAAGGCGTTTGTAATCGTGTCCGCAAATATTTCCAAAGTTGACTCCATCTTTGACTTTCTCTTCCTGCTCTTGGCAGATGTATGTGTAAAGAGAATAGTTGTTTGTGTTATTTCAACAAAAGGATAATTTTTATGTTCAAGGATAGAGGGAATTTTCATATGCAGTTCTTGTACACACCTTGGAGAAATAAGAACATCACCAAAATAGTATAGGTCAGAAATTAAGAGTGTAGTGTATTTGATCATTTGGGTCAGCTCACGGTTTTTATTTGAAAAACATTGCACAATCTACAGTATGTCTTACATTACAATCTCTCCCTTCTCTCTCATTGACAAAATGAGTTGTATTAATTAGAAGATACGTGTGTGCTTTATCCATGCTTAGGAATCCAGAGTAAAATTGAACTCTTAGGGATACATTATTTTGCCTTGTGAGGTCTCGACATGACACTTTACTTGAAAAATGTTTTTTCTAATAGGATAATGAAAAGTTTGCAACAACAATTTTCTATTTAATATATGTATGCATTCTTTTTTATGCATTCTTTATCTGCACTGACTGCAGATGAACTTTCCTTTGAGGCAGAATCAAATGTCAGCAACACAGGAGTACCATCACCCAGTGTACAGGCACCTTTTGAAAATACAAATATACAATCATACAACCTATTAAAATGCTATGTACATGGTTACAGCTGATGTAGTTCAGCCTTCATTTATAATTTCGCTATTGCTGACATATAGAATGTTCTCAATTTTTGTTCAGTAATTTATTCAGTTATGTTATGTGTTTAGACATGGGTTATACAGAACGTTTAATGTAACGTTACTTGCACCCACAATTTTATTCTCCACACATGACTACAACAAAGTACAAGTTAGCATACCTTTTTCACTGTTGAGGCTGAAAGCTGGACTAGCGATAACCCCTGGACTTTCAGGCTGTTCTTCGGCTGTTTCAATGGAGCTATCGATCAGCTCTATTGGCTGACAAATGGGTTTGTCGCCCAAAACACAGTCAAGCTCATCATGAAACGGCAGGTGACTCGACCACGTCCGCTTTGTTTGTTTATATCTTTAGCTTCTTTAAACTTGGCTCTGAGGCTCTTCACTTTCCTCTGACACTGTAGCCACGTTCACCTGTGTCCAACCATTTCTTTGGCAATGCACTCAAACACAGCCCGGTTACAATACCACGCTTCAAGTTTAGCTTGAATAGAATTGTCTCCCCATATGCTAATCCAGACCTTCCCAAAGTGTGGGGCCCGCCCCCTAGGGGGGGGGGCGCAGATCCATTGCAGGGCGCGGTATGAAAAGGGGGGGGAAAAAAACCAAACGCTTGGACACTGCTAGCACGGGGGCCACAGAAACGCAAAGCAGGAGATGAAGCATCGCTGAATATGTTTCCAAACCAACTTCATTCTAAGCCAAAGACTAGAAAATATGCTGAAGCAAATCTTCTCTTTGGTTTCACCTGCACAAGTGCTGAGGTAGGTCTCCCTGCAGGATTGGTTTTCGCTGGGCTCTTCAAATCCCGGACAAACAGGATCCCACAGCTGTTTGTTTTTCAACCCATTTTGCACAGAGAGGCATTTTTTGAAAAATGTATTGATAGCATTGTTGAACATTATTACACAGGAAAAAAACAACACGTAAAATAATCACAGCGTGACGCCTCTGCCTTTGTAAATGGAGGGACAGTAACTGCGTGTAAAACCTGCAGACAGTCAGATTAACAGCATTTCGTCTCTATCTCCATTCTGCAGTTCATCTCATGTAAACAATAACGTGGCCACAGCGTGATGTGAATAAAGGCGCATACCTTTGACGTTGTGTGACGAACTCTGTATTCCTCGTCCACACGTAAACGCAAAAAAGGAGTTTTAAAAAAATCTCAGTTTTCGGTGATTTGAAACACCGTTTACGTGGACGAAACAGCTGTGTTTTCAAAAATACTCGTGTAGGTGCGGACGCAGTGTAAGAGAGTTTGGAGATTATTTTATTACTACCTGCAGATTACTTGTATTTGCTTAATTGTTTACTAAATGTTTGAGGTGTGAAATAAACCGCAATGGAGCAAAATATGGGTGCGTGTGGTTGGAGGATGTGTTTGTGCGCACGTGCACGCGCCGGAGGGGGGAACATTTTTCTTGCAAAACAAGGGGGGGCCTAGCAAAAAAAAAAATTGGGAACCACTGTGCTAATCAAGTCCAAAACCTCAGTTTCTGTCCATTGACTCGCTCCGTCTACAGTTTCCGCCATGCTTTCTCGTTTGTCTTCTCCGGCGCTGATAATTGGCGTCTGTCTTGTGTCAGTGACGTAAAAGACGGATTCAATGCGGCATGACCGTTCAAACAGCAGTCGCTTTCTAAAACATCAAAAACATGCTCCATAAAGCACCCTCCAATAGCCAAACCCATCTGTTCTCTGATTGGATAGTTAAATTTGTGATTGACATGACATTGGCCAATCAGATGAAAGGAAGAAAAACGGGGTCAAAATTCGTACTTGTAGCTTGATACTTGAGTGCAGAGTTTCACACATATTTTTTGGCTAAGTCCACACACAAAATCTTTTTACACATACAAATCCTGATTTACAAATACAAAATATTTATGACCACAATTTGAGCCCATAAATATTTCCCAGCGACAGCAGAAGTGAACAGCTGGATGAGAAATCCATTCAGCATTAAAGCCTCTGACATACCCGAGGATTTCTCAGTTGTTGAGCAGGAGAGCTTTACAGAACTATCTTGTGATGAGACACTGAAGTCTGCTTTCAGAAATCAGACATTGTTTGAACTTTTGGATGCAGCTGCGCAGCAAATACCCAGCACTTTCAGACAAGGCTGTGCACGTTCTCCTCCCATTTGCGACCACATATTTTTTTTGAGAAGGGCTTCTCTTCACTCTCCTTCATAAAGACAAAATATAGAAACAGATTTGATGCTGAATCCAACTTGATGCTGAAGCTGACCTCAATCGACGCAGACATCACAGAACGCCATGCACATCCCTCTCATTAGGTATGAAGACCAAGTAACAACAAAATTTTAATGTTTTGATTGTTTCCATGTAGCTGTTTGTCACGGTCTGCAGAGACAGGCCGTGTGGTGGTGTGTGTAATGGACCCAGGTGCGTACACAAGTGAGTAGACGGGAGTGAACTTAACAGAAAGCGAGCCTTTATTATGGCTGAAGACAAAGTGTACAAACAAAGCAGGGATAGCGTGACTAAACTAGACTATAACTAAACTGGGAAAACTAGTACTGTGACAAACTAAGAAAACTCGGTCATGGAGGTGAGAACACAGACGACGCGACACAGACTGTATGAAACACAGAGACTAAATACACATGAGGGATGATCAGGGGAAGAGGCCACACATGGGAGCACAGCTGACACACATGAACCTAAAGACAGGACAGGAGAAGTGAAACTGAATACACTGACATTGAATACAGACTTTCAAAGTAAAACAGGAAACATGGAGATTAGACATGACAAGAACTAAACATAACCACGCAGACATGACGCATGAACCGGGGAGACTTAGTACAGGGGGAGATGACATAAACAACTAAGGAACAAAACTAAACTGCAATCTAGAAATTAACTAGGTGAACTAAGCTAGGTGCAAATGAATACAGAAGATACATGGAACTCAAATACTGGGTCGCTTGACCCAGGACCATGACACTGTTGTTATTATATCCCTTTTGCTGTCAATGTTTTCATGCAGTACACTTGTTAACAATCTTGCTAAGTGTTTCAGTGCAGTACATCTGTCACATCCTGAATGTGTAAATGCAGTGCACTTCATATTGTCACTTGATGGGTGTTTCAGTCAAGTACAGTTGCGGCTTTTTATGACAGTTAAAATAAATAACATTCTTATAAGAAATAAAATTGTCTCGTGTAAACTGTATATGTTGTTAAATAGGTCTATACTATTGTATTTTAATGTCGGTCATAATGGTGGTACTTCAAAAGCCATATATTTTCTGAGGTGATACTCATTGTAAAGAGTTTGAGAACCGCTGCCCTAATATAATAGGCTGATGAAGGTTTCCACTTTTTAATAATCCCACCTTCACCCCAAAAGATTCATCTGCATGGAGCCATTCGGTACATGGAGAGAGGTAGGAAGTCCTCTTCCCTTTTTTGGGTGGAACAGCCAGGCCCCTCCAGTTCTCAACTGCATCTTCATCAGCCAGAGGAATGTTTGTGGCAGCATCAGATCCCACAGACGGGTGAGCATCCATTTTCATTTTGTCTTCTGCACTGCGAGTCGTCATGGAGCCAGAATTGGCATCTGTGACTTATAGTGATTGTTGCCTCATCTTTGATCTTTTGCAGAACAAATCCGCATATTTCCTTCGATGAAGGAAAGATGATGAGCAATAAAGGGATTGACACAAACAGGCAAGTTTTCGTGTTTGAACTCAGCTTCAACAGTGGCTGAACTTGCTGTGATGCTGGTGCTTTGGAAGAGAGGGACCATTATTCATGTCCAGAGTGGCAAGTAACTTGCGAGTCTTATTATATGAGGAATAATCTCAGGGAGAAAGTGAATATTATCTCTATCCTCGTTTGCTGCAGCAGGTGACCTGCTCTCCTCACATATTTCTGTTACCCAGTGTCGTAGGTCAGTCTGGATCTCATCAACTGAATCCAATCTCTCACTTTCCTCTGTCTGTTCATCTGGAATGATGATGGAGTCTTGAGGAATTTGGGCTTTCAGGTATTTCTTGCAGCTTTCTGAAGGAAGGGCGGCTCCTTCATCACGTTCTGCCTCACTGAGGGCCACAACAGTGATAGCACGTAGGAGCTGTTTTGCATCGTCCAAGTATTGTGACTGAAGAAGCTTTGCTAATGACCTGACAAAGAAATCTTTAACACGATGTGTTTTCTTCTTCAGGCAGTCCCACTGGCATATCATCTTGATGCAGTGCACAACATCAACCCTGATAAAACAAGGGGGGACTTTGGCAGACTGGGTTCCAAGAAGGACATGAAAGCATTCATTAAGGTAGGACTTCAGATCAGGATGAGCAGGGAAATCCTTGACCAGAGCTCCCAGAGTAAAGTCACTCCCAGCTTCCTTTGGCACAGGTGCACCTGCACGAATCCATTCTGTCAACCAGTTTGTGATGGCATTAACATCCTGTTTCTCTGACAGCATTTGCACCACTGAGACACTGAGGCAATTGTTTTCTGTCAGAATGCCTTGATAAAGGAAGATATGGCCATTTGGTGTCAGCGGTTTTCTCACAACTTGCATCAAACACACAGTTGGGGGAGATTTTTTTGACAATGTCTTGTAAACATGCATCTGAGTTTGACTCCAGTAATGACAGAAAACCTGTCCAGCCCAATATCTCGGATGCTACCACTGTGAGGAACACTATATTTTAATAATTGCAGAGATGCAATGGGGTCCGAGTCTCTTGTTTGGTTTTTCGCAGAGTGGCCAAATTTGGAAAGTGGCTTGGCTCAGGATCTCCAACATCCATCAAATCTGCTGCCTGCGCTGACCTCCATACAGCTGGTTCCATTCTGCCCTCACACAACTCTTTAGCGATTTGTTCACACAGGTTTTCAGACATGAACCGCTTGGAGTGGCAAGTGTGCAAGGAGAGATCTGTATTTCTCATGAAACACTGGAGTTCAATTGAACTGTTAATTGCCGTCTGTCTGTCACATGACATTTCTTACTGGCCATGACACTCCTTACAGCACAAGAGTAGACCACTTTGGTCCATTATCGAGCAGTCTGGGATGTTGACCTTTGAATGACCTATAAAATAAAGTGTAATATCTCAAAAGTCAAAGCAGCACAAACAATAATTTTACCTGCACAAATCTGCACAAACGAAGTACTAACTGCTCTGCCTACTTGCCTTTACTTTTCAAGTGGGTGGGTACCTGTGTCGATTATTGGTATAGGTGTGAATCCAACTTGGTCTTTTTTGTTGTGACCTAAAACCATATCAGAAATAAATAAATGCCACTTCACCTTAAAAGCATTTTTTAATTGTGTATTTTTTTCACAACTGTTTTTTTCCCAGTTAAACAGATATTAGTATGGTGACTTCAAAGAGACTTGACTGCAGAATAATGTGCATCTTCAACAAACTGGTTTGGTGAATCACGTTTTTTCTGAATTCTTAGTCAAAATCCTTGCTGTGTTTGGGCTTACATAGGCCTGCTGCAAGGACCTAAACGCAGGACTCGGAACATGGAGGAATGAACTGAAAGAGGCAGCTTTACTGTGCTGAAAAACTCAGATGACAAAATGCAGGGAACAGAACATATAAACTGGGAAATAGGGAACTAACATGAAAACTTGAGACCTACGAAATTAAAGACTAAAAAAAACTAACAAATTATACTTTAACCAGGAGCACGGAGGAATTACACACCTGTGTGAGGGTACGATGCAACAACAACTGTCTGGGAGAACTGAAAGAGCCGGTTCTCTAAAAAGAGCCGGAAATCCCATCACTACGCGATAAGGATCCGGCTCGTGTCGTTCACGTCAAAGATCCGGCTCTAAGAGCCATTTCGTTCGCGACCGACACATCACTACTGGGAAGACAGGACTAAAATTCACAAGGGAGAAATCAGGGAGTGGGAGACACAGCTAGAAGTAATCAGGCAGACGGGGAACAGAAGCTGAACACAAAACACCACTATCAAAATAAAACAGGAAGCACATGACAGGGACAGAGACACGGACTCGACACCGAGCAAGGTACCAAACCTAAGAACTAGAACTCAGAAAATACTGAGCTAGGAATACTTGAGAGAGAAACCAAAACTAAAAGACTAGCAACGACACATCATGAAATCTAGGATAAATAACACAAAACAGATAAAGACCTTGAACTTAAATTTGCCAATGAATTGGTATCAGAGCCTCTCACCCTAGCCTAGCAACTAAGTTAAATGATTTCTTCCAAAGTACCATTAATGAAACTGCACAATTGTTTTATAATTCACGTCACTCTCAACAAAATACCGGGGGAATACCGACCCCAAAATGGATGTCTCTTCTCAAGACTCAAAGTTCAATATTCAAAAAAATTACAGAAAATGAAATAGAAAGTATATCTCAAAATTAAAAAGTTCTAAAGCAAGGGATGAGTTTGTTTGTGATACCAGTTTTTTTAAGCATTGTAAATCTTGTATTTTGGTCCCTATCTTTTCAAAGATAGCGGAAAAGTGGGTTGTGAATTCTATCAATGAGCATCTTAATGATTCCAACCCGGTTTGCACCCTATGCAATTCAGATTTCACACTCTTCATTCAACTGAAACGACTGTCTGCTTTTGTTCAGATGGTGAAGTCTTATTTAGACAAGAGCCGTTATGTTGCGGCTGTTTCTGTTGATTTTAAGCATGCGTTTGAGTTCTTATCTAGACTGTCAACATTTAACTTTAGTAATCACACTGTTAAATGGATACAGTCTTATTTATTAGATAGAAAACAATGCGTGCAAATAAAGAATAGTAAGTCACCCCATCTTCACTGTACGAAAGGTGTACCTCAGGGTTCAATTCTAGGCCCCCTGTTATTTTCACTCTATGTAAATGACTTGCCCAATGTGTGCAAAAATGTGGACGCGATCGTGTATGCTAATGATACGGTAATTTTTCCACAAGCCAAAACTGCTAATTTTGCAGCCCATCAGCTTTCATTGGAATTACGCGATTTACAAAAATGGCTGAATGACTCATGCCTGTGCCGTAATTTTTTAAAAACGTATCATTGTGTTTTAGTAAACCTAAAACAACCGTGGCTGCATAAAAGTTTGATTGGGTGCACAAGAACTAATTAATGTTGAGGAATTTAAGTATTTTTTGAGTGCTACTAGACTTGAAATTATCCTTTAAAAAAAACGTTAAAAAGTAGCAAACTGTAAATGTTAATATACGGAACTTTAGACATATTCGCACTTCATTAACAGACACAGCAGCGATTACATTACTCTATGATACTGGCTCATACTCCATACTGTATTACAAGTTGGTCTTATACGAGTCTTGCTTCTATTGGGCCAATTTAAGTATGCTACAAAAGAGCATTGAAAATATTAGACAAGAAACCTTTGTCATAC
Organism: Rhamphochromis longiceps; assembly: GCF_057381845.1. Lineage (NCBI taxonomy): Eukaryota > Metazoa > Chordata > Actinopteri > Cichliformes > Cichlidae > Rhamphochromis > Rhamphochromis longiceps. The sequence continues at coordinate 1,926,542 of NC_140568.1, forward strand.
TACCATTGTCAAATTTTAGATAAATACAAGTTTTTAAATTTTATCAATTTCAGATTATTTAAATGTGCCTGTCTGATCTACAAGGTTATACATGGTGGGGCGCCTCCACCAATGAGTGATCTTATTAATCTAAAGTCTAGCAGTGTTGCCGGGTCTCGACTGACTCGAGCCACTGTGAGAGGTGATTATGAATTGGCATTTAGACGGACCACCTTTTCACAGAATGCTCTGTCATATCAGAGAGTGAGCTTCTGGAATAGTCTTCCACTGTCAGTGAGGGAAAGGACAAGCCTCCCTATTTTTAGGAGTAATTTAAAAGGGTGGCTGTGATCATGTTTAATTAATCATGGTTATATATTGCACGTGAAATAGAGTTATAGCATTACAAAAAGGGACACAGTTATTAGTGTAATGGGTCAGTGCAATATCAGGACAGGACTTATGTGCAATATAACTGGTGTGTTTCCATTATTGTTTTCTATATTGGCCTATGTTGTCCACTCTTGTTGTCATTGTTTGTTCTAATATAATGTGATCACTGTTTTTGTCCTTGTCTCTATATACATGGTCTGTAAATGATATCTGTATGTTTTTATACAGAGGGTCTGCTGATGGAAATGAGCCAAAAGCTGTTGTTATGGTCTGGGTGAAGCACCTGTGTTCCTGGTGTCTTCACCCCTGGGCGGGGCCCCTTCGTTTCCACCGACTAGCTGCACCTGTGAGCAATGAGGCTGCAGAGATATAAGACCAGCAATCCACCATTGCCAGATTGTCCGTGAATCTGCATTAGTGAAGGTTATTGCAGTAGTTGAATGTTGCCATTGTTTTAGTGGAATTAATTCTTTGCTCACAGTCAAGCCTCCAGATGACAGGTTGCCTTTACCTCACTGTGTTTGACCGCTGGATTACTTGCAGCTCCACTAGATATGCTCACCTGCCCAGCACATGGACCGTGCACTAAGATCTCTCTTTGTTTCCCGCAGACCGTCTCCCCCTCTGTTTCGCCTCTGCCTGTAGAGAGTAAGGCTATGTACATGAGTATGTTTGAAAATGGAGATTTTCAGGGTGTTTTGTTTTAACTCCCGTCCACACGTGAAGTTTTGAAAAAAAAATATCTCCGTCCACATGAAAACACTAAAATGAAAGACTAAACAGAGTTTTGTGCCCTCACAACCTGAAGTGCTTCTGAAAAGTTTTTGTTTTTCTGAAAAGGGATAATTTTGGGTTACTTTTCATGTTCCAGTGCTTCAAATGTTAATGACCAAAGAGAGTATTTTGGTTCATCTACACTGACAACCTAGGAATGAACAAAATACATACAGCATACATAAATGTAATTAAAAAAAAAAAATTTTTTTAAGTGAATTTATTCAAAACCGACATCGGGATTTGGGTTGTGAGAGCGTCTGTGTTGAATGTAGAAGTCACGTAAGAAGTTCACTCTGACGCTGTAATCTGTAATCTAAACGAGAGGAGATGAAGGCATGGACAAGCATCTCCAGTTCACCTTTGGATACAATAGTCCTGAGTTTGGCAATGTTTCTTAGATGAAAAAAGCAGGAGCGGGTCACAGACTTGATATGAGCATAAAACCACAGTGATTGATCAAAAATTATCCCAAGATTCCACTGATTTTATCTTGGAAAAATCCTAGAAAGTCATTGCAGTGCTTATCTGAAAAGACAGGTGTGCACGGAGTTGCGGGGGAGACTATGTTATTTACTGTGTCGAAGAGAACCTTAGGATTTCTTTTTCCTACTGCGAGTAGTTCAGAGAAATAAGTGGCTCTCACATCTTTCACCATGTTTTTGAAGGTAGATAATAGTGGAGCTTATGAACTTCAAGTTTTGTGGCTTTCCACAGGCGCTTAGTTTTACGGCAAATTCACCTAAAGCTGTGAATAGCTTCTGTGAACCAGGGCAGGGATTTAGTAGTGCTGCCGTTTGTTCATGTTGGACTAAAAGATTATATATGAAAGGAGTGCAACCAATCAAAACTCTCACTTTTGGGATTCGGGGCACACATACCTTGTTATTCAGACACTGGGAGAGCCATCTTTCTAGAAGCTCCTCTGGTCCTGATGACTCCTGCTCTTCCTGGTCAGATCCTTGATTGTCTTTGTCCTGCATAGATTCTCTGTCCTCTCTCCTTTTCACTTTCTTTGCTGCATATGTTGAAAATGCATTCGTTGTCAGTGCTCAGCTCTGGAGGGTGTCCTCTGCAGGGTCCTTAAGCTGTGCAAAGCAATATTGCTCATTATTAATAAATGTAAGTGTACAGATAAATGTATAACATAAACAGGTCTGACTTTAGCTTGTTTAAATAACCTTGGTAAACCCTTTTGGCTGTGATGGCATCACAGCACATAAATGTTGCCACTGTGTCGTTAAGTTTTACGTCCCAACTGTTGCTTGGCCGGGAAGAATAATTAATGTTTTAAAAAGAAACCAGATGAATAAATTCCATGACACTTCAACCCTACTTCATAGTATGTCTAAAAAATTAAAGGTTTTCTTACATAAGTGCTACTGGAGAAATATAGCATGTTGAATGTGGGTGCAGTCCCCATATTCATCTTCTCCCAGGCTGCCTTGAAATTTCTGGTAGCTTATGATGAACACCTCCATTGGAACTGTGGGGAAAAAGTAGATGCCTCCGAACTGCCTTCAATATTTTCTCTAATAGCTGTAACGCTGCAACCAGGCGTGCTCGTTCCTATAGAGGGACCGCTGCTTGCCCATGGTACTTTTGAGTCTTGTGCTGTTCAACCTAATAAATCAAAAGACATGTTCATTCTCTCTGATCAGCTGACTAAACAATGTATATGCCTCTTAGGTAACTATAACTCTTATAGTTTTCGTACTTACGGATGATGTGGGCACCATGCTTAGTTTTTTTTTCTACCGTTTCAACCCCCTCTGATTCACTGATAACACAGCCCCCCCATTCCAAGGGCTTTCCCTCTATAAAATACCACTGTGCAATACTTCATTTTCTCTCTATCTCATTGTACATCTAAATATTCTATTCCTCAGTACTCATGTTGATGGCCACACCCTTTCGGTGGCCAGTTATGGAAATGATGTATCCACCCAACCGTCCAAAAAAACAATTTTACTTTTGATCCGATCTGGGGTTGCTTCTCGAGTTTATCTGTAGAAGCAGAAATAGAACATTGTATGCATTAGTATGTCATGCTAATACATATAGTGCATTTACATGTGCAGTTCTTTTGTGCAGATTATAGAGGGACTTTATAAGCACCATTTCTCAAGGACCACAAGAGCACCACAAAGCACCAAACACATTTTCCAGAATAACCATACACACAAACCCAGTTTTCAGTTCCAAGTCCCTGTAATGTGTCATGAGACCTGGGGTTAAAGTCCCACCCCCTGGTCGCCTCTACATCACAGCTAAGAGAAGTTCAAAGGTCTTAAAATCAAACAAATGTGATAAAAAAATATTCAAAGTGATAAAACAGAGCTTTTCTCTATTTCCACTAATGCAAACGTGCTAATCATTTCAAAGAAGAAGTTAAATAAAATAAAAAAAGGTAATTAACAGAGTTAATTACAGTACATTAACATTAACAGTAATCCTAGTGGATATAACACTCTCCTTTATGCTGTTTCGCAGATAAACCTGTTTCTTACCAAATCTTTTATGTTCTGAACTGTTCTTCCTGCCAACACTGGTTCCTCTGCCAGTTTCCAATGACTGCATTCATTTCTGGTGGCCAGTTTCCCTTTGTTTATGTGGTCATTAAAATGCTTCATCACTGCAGCAACCTCAGCCTTGGACCACCTTTTTTATGGGAGCTCTTCTTGAATCACGGGCTTGAGAAGCATTTTTATCTGGAAGAAGCAGAAAATTGTTGGAATATCCAGCAACTGATCTCCTCAGTTTTAAACATTTGTTGATTGTTGTTAAAAGAAGGGATGCTACCCTCTCCCAACTTCTGAGGTGTGTTGCTACCATCAATATCAAAATGAGCTAATGTTCGCTTTAAATATTACATTGTCTCATTTTAGACATTTGATACATTTTCAGTGTTCTAGTGTGTAAAAAGATAAGTTGAATACAAGTTTTGTGATGCATGCTCAATCATTAAGCCAAGTTCGTCCCAAAAGGTTGATTCTGTTCGTCTGGATGCAGCGTTTCATGACGTTCCTCCCACTGAAAACAATATGTCCAGATGAACAGAATCAACCTTTTGAGATTTACTTACCTTAATGATTGAGCATGCATCCTCTGAGCACCATAGTATGTCTTGAAATAGTCAGGGGACACCCTGCCCTAAAAATGTTTGTCCGCTGTCCTTAACCTTGAGCTTCTGAAAATAATGGACTACATTTAATGGCTACAATGTGGTGATTCTGTTAAACCCCTTGAATTAAAGCTGAAAGTCTACACTTTTAATCACATATGGATTGATTAATTTTAAAATCCATTGTGGTGGTGTAGGTGGTGTACAGAGACAGAAATACAATAAAATTACAAAGAACGTGTCCATCAGCTTAGGGAACCAACTGTACCTCATTTTATTGATTCTGTCTTATTCTATTTTAAATTTATATTTTAAAACACATAAGGGTACTTAGACCTAAACTTCCCTTACCTTCAGAGGGAGCGGCAGTTTCATTGCTGTAGGCATCCATAGTAGCACTTCATTTGCTGGTTACACATTTTGATTAAGTTTTAATATTCGCAACAAACACATTTTATCCACTGAAACCAAAATAGTCATAACTTACCACAATCTCCAGTGTCTTGGACCTGCTCTGCGTTTGTGGACTCAGCGACTGCATGCACAGGCTCACGTGTACCACATGCCGACGTTGCGAGTTCTGTACCATCATTGTACACGGACAATTCTGTTAATTGTCCGTGTTTTAAGGTTTTAATTCTGTTGATTAAGGATAATGATCAACTCCTGCCTAGCCCTAATATTTGCTCCTTTCAATACAAACCTTGAATTTCAATCTCATCCAGCGATTTTCCCTGGATCATGGAAAGTCTTTTCTCCATTGATAAAAGAAGTTTGGAAATCTTGGCCAGCTGTGCTGTGTTGCTTGGATTATCGTTATGAAATTTAATGTACTTCTAAGATGGAAGGGGTTTTTTTTTGTCTTGTTTTACTCTTTTGCTTCGAGCACTATGTAAATGGTAAGATCTTTATTCTGTATTCATTCAGAGACTTGAATGCTAATGAAAAAGAAAAAGCTGTGGCTTCGTTCTCCAAGTAACAAAAGGCATTTGCTGCAGATTTTTGAAAGTAGTGAGGGAGAATCTGAACATCTTCTGTGAAGGGCAATGTTTATACTTTGTCTCACTCGATGTGTTCAAGGCACAGCGAGACAATTTGAGGCTTACAACTTCTTGAACGTGTCAATGGACTTGATTAGGGCTTAATCCTCTGCTCGACAATGGATAATGTCAGAGATTTTGTGTAGTGTATGTCCCAGTTTTTGTGCGAGGCTTGTGAATGACAGTGTCTCTTCAACGAAACCTGAAGCTTTCTTTACCGCTTGCACAACTCTCTGGAAGTTAGCAGACATTATGGCTTTCTCCATGTTATGCACTAAGTTCTGCACGCAGACACAACAAATATCCCACTTCACTAAGCTTCTGTCGAATATATTCTTACTTTGTGGTAGGGCTGAACGATATATCGCATTTGCGATAATATCGCGACATGATCAAGTGCAATTTTCTAACCGCAAAGGCTGCGATTATACTCTGGACATGTCCAAATTCATGGGCTGCATCCTCCTGAGGCCGCATTTGTAGACCGATTACGTCACAGCGACGCGCCGAAGGCTGTCCAAATTACTACCATATCCCAGAATTCATAGCGCGGCCCAGCCAAACTCCAGTTTCCAGCAATGGCGGCCGCTACTAAGTTTTAAAATTACTCATACTAATCTTTCTGGGTCACAAAATAAACTTTTAACATATTTTCAGGCGAGAAAGTAGCTGTGTAAACATCAAATATCTGCTCGGTTTATCAAGATATCCCATATTTGCAAAAGTGCTTCGACGTTTTCAGAGGCGTCTGCTACCCACCAGCTCGACAGCTAGCCGGGAGCTCGAGGGTTACTGATGCGGCCGAGAACGGCACAACTCCCGGCACATCATTTTCAGATCACCGCGGAGTTTCGCTGCTCGGGTTAAACGTAATATATAAGTCACTTAGACAACCTACAAATGTTATTGTTGGGCTTTTTTCAGTGTTTTGTTTGTTCGTGAGTAAATCGGTTTGGCTGAGATTAAAGTTATTAGATTAGATAAAATAAAACTTTATTAATCCCCCGGGTGGGTTCCTCCTTGGTTTTCACACAGCTGACTAAACGTCAAACAGAAAACTTATTAAACAGAAGTATGAGACAGTCGAGAATTTACACCAGTGTCTGGTTATATTTTAGATAGCAAGGAGCAGACGGCCGAGTTTATTAAACTCCACCGAGACAGCGGTGACGCTAATCAGAACTAGCCTTCTGATTAGCTAATCAGAACTAGCCTTCTGATTAGCTAATCAGAAGGCTAGTTCTGATTAGCTAATCAGAAGGCTAGTTCTGATTAGCTAATCAGAACTAGCCTTCTGATTCAGAAGCTAAAAATAAACTATTTTTAGCTTACAAAAAAAGGGGCGATTGTGGCTCAAGAGTTAGGAGTTCGCCTTGTAATCGGAAGGTTGCCGGTTCGAACCCCGGCTTGGACAGTCTCGGTCGTTGTGTCCTTGGGCAAGACACTTCACCCGTTGCCTACTGGTGGTGGTCAGAGGGCCCGGTGGTGCCAGTGTCCGGCAGCCTCGCCTCTGTCAGTGCACCCCAGGGTGGCTGTGGCTACAATGTAGCTTGCCATCACCTGTGTGTGAATGGGTGGATGACTGGATATGTAAAGCGCTTTGGGGTCCTTAGGGACTAGTAAAAGCGCTATATAAATACAGGCCATTTACCATTTATGTTCAAATATACTGTTGTGATTGAAGAAGTTAAATAAAAATGTCAGTCATCAATTCATGCATCACCTCATGTCATCATAACAGAGGTCTGTCTTCCAGGAAAGAACAGTTTAAAATTAATGTAATATAGTATTGGCCATACTATATGATGTATTGCTTGTCTTTGTTTAATAATACAGAAGACAAAGACCTTAAAAAATAATCGCATATCGCATCGCAATATTGGGGCAAAAAAATCACAATTAGATTATTTTCCATAATCGTTCAGCCCTACTTTGTGGGGTCTTTTCCGTGTCATCTTTTGGTTTGTTAATACATCTGCGGACATGTCTCCAAAGGTCCTTCCGAACATACATCCCTTGACAGTAAAAGCAATAAACAAACTTCCCTCTACTGCTTTAGTCTTGGGTCTTCTGTTCACTGTCATTGGTCCCATTCCACCATGCAAAACTGCAGCATTATGCTTAAAATTTCCCTTATTTCTCGATTTCTGTAACAGGATTTTATGCTCCAGGGAGGGAAAATACATGCACAACATCAGGAGCCATTTTGTGTGTTTTCAGGTTTGTGTTAGTTTAGCTTTTGAAATTTTAGTTTGTGGTTTGAGTGGAAAAATGATTGCCATTTTTGTGGCAAAGTCAGTTTTTCAGATTTAGTCTTGCAAAGCTTGGTTTTATCTTCTGGCTTTTCCTCGGTCAAGTTGTAGATGGAATTTGTTGAATCTGATTGTTCATTTGCTGTGGGGATGTCATCTTGGCATAGCAGATCTTTTGATGCGTTTGGCATAACTAGGGTGCTTGTGTCTGATGATGTCACTACAGAGATGAATACAGACCACACGGTTTTTACTGCCCTATGGATTGCCAAGAAAATGGTCCTCATGAACTTTAAAAATAAAAATAATCTAAATTCTAACCAATATGGAGACCATCTGATAGATCATATTTATCTTGATACAGCCTCTGCCACCACATTAGATCAATCCCTCTGGGCTCCTTTGATCAGCTCCATCACCTAGTGGGGGTGGGGAGTCATAGTTTTGTCCCGCCTTCGCTATTGTGGTTGTTTTGGGGGCAGGTACCAGCTTGGGGTGTCTGGGGATTCCCTAGGGATGTTTTTCCTGGAGGGCTCAATCCAGGGGCTGTGGTCATGACCTGGTTGGGGCTTCGGGGACTGGTGCATCAACAGAACTGGGGGCCTCTTCAACTGGAAGGGAGGTTACATCGTTGCAGGAGGTCTCTGCTCTCCAGGTGGGGGAGAGATACTGGGTGTCTATTGTCTTATGTAGTCTGGGATACGATTAAATGATGGGGTGTGTGTAGTTTCCTCTGCGGTGGGGTCGGATGGGCTGCCCCAGGCCCATATCAATCTTACATATCAAACCATGTCAATGTGACATTGAAAAAGAGGCAAATCATCTGTAAACAGTTGTTTAAATGTTGCTCTATTAAAAGCTTCAGTCTGGAGAGAGTTGAGACAGCAATATTAGGCAAAAACAGAATTTTTACGATCCCTAACATCTTACCTAGCATTTGTGTGTAATGATTTTCTCCAATTTTGTCAATAAGAAATGGCAGGATTTTTAAGAAAACCAGCATCTGCCCAGCTGACTGTTTCAATTTATTGTCATTGATGACAGCGTATACTGACAGATATGGGACAAAGCTTATCCCTCACATCCACAGGAGAATAAGGAAAACACAGAATTGCACTGTTGAATGAATCTAAGTTCATTTGCCCTGAAAGCGCAAGATTCTTTAAAACACATTTGACTTCATATGAGGCAACACCTTCAAGAAAAACATGCATGGTGTCTTGTGGGGTTTGATTACATCAATGTGAGGAGATTCTGTTAACTTGCTTCTCCTGTTTATACCATACGTTATATTAAAATTGTCTTTCAAAAAGTCAGTATTTGCCTTTTCAGTGTCATTACATTTCTTGTAATGACTGGCCATGGTCCTTTTAACAAACAAATAGTCATTAAATTGTTCCTGCATGTCTTCAGAGTGGCATTCGCAGTGCCTGCATTTACTGTAGGCAAAACCCACTCCTTCCTTGAATCCAGCCACTTCATGCTGAGCTAGAGAGTCTCCACACACAGATATGAGTGCCCAGTGAATTGTCCTCTCACCACTTGCAGTGACAACTCGGACACCATCACACAGCTCAATTAAATCACCATTAATCCTCTCAAACATCTCATCCATAGCACAACAAGGAAGATCTTTTGATTTTACCATGGCAAGCAGAAGCAGGAAGTCTTGATCTGTACTTAGGACTGATGTTACCTAAGGTGTAATAAATCACTAACAACTAGTTCCATTTTATCTGTATATAAAATCAACCGCAATGCTGTGCGGACTTAAAAATGTCTCCATCAATGAAATGATGAAAAAAGCCATCCTTGCATGGGCCTCTCATCAATCACTGCAAGCATTCTTGGCTGTGATAGCAGCTGCTCTAAACTTTTCACCAACGGTATATAATGAAAACAATGGTCCTTAACGGCAAGAACTCTGGAGTCTCCACTATTCACGTCACTGTTTGCGGGGCAAGCCGTGTGAGGTATGAATGAAGGACCCAAAGCGCAGGCACTGACTGAGATGTAAGTGAGCTTTAAGGAGAGTGACATACAACCAAAAGCGGAAGCAGAACTCAGAAATAATCTAAACAGGAAAAACTAAGAACTAAACTACAAACCTGACCACGAGAGGATGGAGCGCGGAGGTAACACGAAGACCGACAAGCAGGAAGAACAGCATGGAGGGACACAGACGGACCAGTAACGCACACAAGAGGACACATGCTATAAATACACACAGAGGGAAACGAGGAGACTGCACACAGGAGGGACACACAGCTGAACCTGATGAATCTGACGAGACAGGGATGATGCAAACTGAATACACTGACACAGGACACAGACCTTCACAGTGAGACAGGAAACTCAACACACACGCAAAGACACAGACTAAGAAACACGGGCTTTACACAGAGGAAACACACAGGCCGGGAATGACAAGATGCAGAACGAACTAGAAAGTCTCAACCAGAATACATAATAATAATAAGAAGAAACACAAAAGGCTGGGTCAAAAGACCCAGGCTACGACACTTCACATAACATACTGTATGTTTTGCAACAATAATCTCTGGTTCAACTGGTTTTAACAGTTCTTTGATGGTCTTGTCCTGCAAATGGGTGGAAGCAATTTGAATGAAAGGGTCAACACACTGGTCAAATACCCCCATTGCATCATCTTTAGTTGATCCAGGTCCCCAGAATGTCTCTCAGTCATTTGTTGTTTCAGGTGCTCCTAACAGGGCCTGATATTGCTGGACTCCACTCACGATGTGGTCAACAGCTCTCTGAGGAAAAAACAAATGAAAATACTAAATCACAGAATTCATATGAAACACAGTGAACATGCAAACTCACAGAGACATACTTTTTGAAAATGGAACCCTTCAATTACATAATGTTAGTGAGATGTAATGATCAAATGACTTGCAATGATTTTTTTCCTCAATTTATTTTAAATAATAATATTATCTTCTGCAGCTTTAAGACCTTGTTGTCACTTGATTGTAATGTGTTTTGAGGGATGGGCTCATAGGTGGAACATGTAAATTGAAAGTTTGTGTTATGTGTGTTCTGTTGTCTCTATTCTTAGCTCATGATAAGGAAATATAGTAGATAGGCAGATTTTGGATGCAACATACATGTCTACTTCCACATATAGCGAGGGAGTGAGATCTGAGTGGTCACTCATGAAGTACATGGAGACACATTCTAATGTCAGGTGGTTCACTCACATACCTAAAGCTGTCCATGACCAGCTATAATATTGGCCATATTATATTTACATTACCACAGTGAGATGACTTTAGTCTCATGAACAACATCAGCTAATTTTTATTTACTAGCTAATCTTAAAATGACTGTTCAGTACAGAAATGAAGCCCAACAATTATGTTTTTACAGTCCTGTGGTCTCAGCCTCAGATACTTATCAAATTAAACACAGCTCATATAAAAACAAACAGATGAACCAAAGATTTTCTCTTTCATTTCTGTCAAACAATGCTGTATGAAACGTTTCCAGCGGGTAATATCATGGTTGCAAGGCAACCTGGCCAGCGCGACGGAGGCTAGACTGTCCAATATCACAAGCCTCGCACTTCTGGCCTTAGCGGTATTTGAGTACGCGGCCCTTGAGGACTGTTAGGGCTGCGTACTTTAAGGCTGCAGACCCTGAAGTGGGATACAGCCATTGACTGCAGTACTAGTATTAGAGTACTAGACTCTGCGTTAGAGTATCACTTCCTGTTCCTGTTACAACATACAATGGTGTTTTTGTGTAGCTTATCTGCGTAGCACTTTAATAAAAACTTTTGGATAACTTCTTATTTCATCGTTTAATCTTCAGGCGCTTCATCTGAAGCACCCTCTCCGTGTACTCACTAATTTATAGTCAAATTTATAGTCAAAGTATTCATTCACCGTGTCTTTACTTAGCTTAGCTTGTAGCCAACTTGCTAGCAGCGTAGCTGAATGCCTGTGCGGACACCACTTTCTCCAGGACTTTTTGACAGGAATTTGAGTTTGGACATATTTATTTAAGAGTTGTCAAGGTTTGCACTGTTACGTGCACATAAAAAGGAAAAATCCTAGTTCTGTTATTTTCTTTATCTCCAGCTATTGAGTATTTTAGGTAGGGGACAACACTACCATTACTCAATATCACAGTCAAAAGATCAGTAAGTCACAACCTTTGAAGTTCTTTTTGATACCACAAAAATGCAATTTAGTGGTCAAACCATGTCTCGGAAAGCCCTTTGTTAGGACCAGCTTCCTGTTTTCAGACACTGATTTTATTTATTGTGTGCAAAAGTCACTGATTTCAGGCTACAAATAAAAGCAAGCAAATGCAAAATGACTTAGGTTCAGGGAATACACATGCATTTTGTGTTGTCTATAATTTATGTTACATATACAGATTTAGTCCAAGCATTAAACCCTTTATTGATTTAATGCTTGGACAGGAAGAAATAAACATATAGCAACAAACATGCAGACATAATCTACTGAAAACTATTAGATACAGTTGAAAGCCTCAGAATTCCCTCATTCAGAGATAATGCGATTTGTGTCCAACATTAATTTATCAATATTTTTGAAGAACAAAAATATGACAAAATGCTAGAAATAACATTTACCTACTAAACTGACAACGCAGGCAACTGTCTTAAAGCCATGAGCATCTAATTTTCTAGTTTAAGCACCACTGCAGCTCACTGTCACTGTGGGAAGATTCATTTCAGTGAAGCTGCTGCTGGTTGCCATGGTAATTAAGCATAATTGCACAGTTGAAACTGACATTTTTTGAACAGGTTCAACAACATTAGTATCTGAGTCTGTGTTATAAGCCTGTCCATCCTATAATATACAGTTTTAATTAGTCAGAATTGTTTTTAGAATTATGTAACTTTTATGGCATTTTGATAGAACAAGCTCGAAAGGCTAGATGATGTCCTGAGCTGCATTCCCCTTGCTGAAGACCAAAGGCAGAGTGACACCACAACAAGGCAGCAGTAAAGGTCTGGAGATGTATCACCACAGAAGATGCAACTGGACTCATTATGTTGCTGAATAGATTATCCCCATTAGATCACATCATGTCCAATAATTTGTGGATGACAAACTATGTGGTTCAGTGGTTAACACTATCACCTCACAGGAAGATTCTCCTTTGCCTTTGTGGGTTGTTTTCTTAGGGATCTCTGGCTTTCTCCCACAGTCCACACACATGACAGGTGATTTCTCTCTCTGCCCAGGGGTGATGTGAGGTGGGCAAATGAACTGAATCACTTCTTTAACAGGTTTGATTCATCCAGGAGGCAGTCTTAAACATCGTCTGCAGACTCACCCACCCCCCATGCTGCTGTTCCACCTCAGCCACTTCACACCTCCTCCACACACCCAGCTCACTACTCCCCACCCCCAACCACAGCATACCAACTTTATTGTCTAATTGGCTTTGTGACTCTGAATTTGACTTTAAATCAGTGCAGAAGAAACTTGTTATTCAGTGCCAGCAGGAGTGAAATTTGCTGATATGAGCCAAGAGGTACAAGAAACGACTTTGTGTGCGGCCCATTTTTTTCAGAACCGTGAGGGAGCCTGGGGTGACTGAAGCCTTCCTTTGTACTTCCCCCAGCTGTTACACATAATTTTAATGTTTTTACGGTTAAATATTATCTGTAATCTTGAAGTCTTTTGATCAGGATATGTGCTTCAAGGTGCACATTAAACAAATATGTAGGACAGCTTTCTTATATTTCTGTAATATCTCTGAAATTAGAAACATCCTGCTTCATAATGACACTGAAAAGCTTGTTTATGCATTTACTACTTAATACTTCAAGTACTTCTCTTGTAATTTATTATTATCAGGCTGTCTTAAAAACTTTGTCTGATGACCCATTCACAAAAAAATAAATCACAAAATCATTTCCAACTTCACTGCTCCATTATATTTCCATCATATCCTGTCTGTCTGTTGGACACTTCCTGTAAATTAAGACGACTGCACTTAAACTTTTAACTGATGATCATACAATGTAAACAGTTTGTGTCGAGGCCCTGGCAGTAATGGAAAAGGCAAATATCGAGTGCCATTACAGCTCCAAACATATACAAAGGGTCTTTGAATAGAGGTCTGCGTGTACCACAGAGCCATGGCTCACTGTCTGAGTGTCTAAATGAGTCTCACAGGCCTGAATGCTCGCTTGAAGTTATTAATAACAAGCATGAATTTTGGACTTTAAACTGTGTTTTAAAGTTTTACAGCTTTTCCTAGTAATAAAAACCTCCTTTATTGCCTTTCATATTGCACAAAGTCATCAAGCAAACAACAATTAAATGACAAAAAAGTTTGTTTTTCACTTTTTACCACAGAAATGTCAGTTTTTTACGACTACAGTTTAAAAAACAAAAGGAAAAAACTGTGCAGTTTGAGCAATGAGCTGTCAGGGCTTTTTTCTGTAATCTGTAAGAAATTCACATTTGAGATTTGTTGGTCTGGAAAAGGTTATAAAGCCACGTCTAAAGCTATGGGACTCTACCAAACCACAGGGAGAGCCATTGTCCACAAATGGAAAACATGGAACAGTGGTCAAAAAGGAGTGGCCGGCCGTCCAGCCACGACTCATTCAGCCCAGAACAACATCCAAAGAGCTGCACGACTCACTCGCCTCAGTTAAGGTTCATCACAAGGGGGAAGTAACAAAGTACAAATACTTTATATTCTACTGTACTAACGTAGAACTATCAGGCATCTGTACTTTACTGGAGTAGTTTTTTTCCTGACATTTTTAAACACCAACACAGCCGGAGATCGACAGACGGATTGGGGCTGCAGCTGCAGTAATGCGGACGCTGCACCGGTCCGTCGTGGTGAAGAGGGAGCTGAGTGTAAAAGCGAAGCTCTCAATTTACCGGTCGATCTACGTCCCTACCATCACCTATGGCCACGAGCTGTGGGTAGTGACCGAAAGAACGAGATCGCGGATACAAGCGGCAGAAATGAGCTTCCTCCGAAGGGTGGCTGGCCTCTCCCTTAGAGATAGGGTGAGAAGTTCGGCCATCCGGGAGGGACTCAGAGTAGAGCCGCTGCTGCTCCACATCGAAAGGAGCCAGCTGAGGTGGTTCGGGCATCTGACAAGGATGCCCCCTGGGCGCCTCCTGGGTGAGGTGTTCCAGGCATGTCCCACCGGGAGGAGGCTCCGGGGCAGACCCAGGACACGCTGGAGAAATTATATCTCTCGCCTGGCCTGGGAACGCCTTGGTATTCCCCCGGATAAGCTGGAGGAGGCGGCTGGGGAGAGGGAGGTCTGGGCCTCTTTGCTTAGGCTGCTGCCCCCGCGACCCGGCCCCGGACAAAGCGGATGAAAATGGATGGATGGATGGATTTTTAAACACATATCTGTACTTTGGACTGCTTAAATTTTCTCGTTACTTTTGGTTTAACACATTTGCAGGGAGTTATTGTTTCTGTCACTGTGAGCCTTCAGTCCTCTTTCAAATAATCACCAGGGGACATAGTGTAAAAAGAGATCATGTGTGCCATAGTAACAGGTCCAAGTGGGCCCGCTGTGTGGTTTTGTTTTTTTGCCACAGCTCTGGAACGACTGCAGGTGTCCATAAGTTGTGGTTGCCATACGTCAGCATCTAACAAGCCCTAAGCATAAAGGGAGTGGCAGGTCATTTCAAATGCAACGTTTCTATCAGCTCAACAAACATCAGCAAACACACAAACTGTTTTTGTGCAGTTTGTCTCACAGTGTGTTGATAGCTAAAAGTCCAGCTGCTGTATTTCACAGGGACAGAAGCAAGTTTGAGATAACTTCACTCAGAGGTGGACAAAGAATACAGGACAGGAAGAGGAGAGCTTATATTTAAAGATAAGGACTGCTCAGTGGGATTTGATGTAAATTTAAAGCTTACATTGATTTCCTCATGTTCTCATATTGTGAAACATGCTGCAAAGCTAACTTAGACTAACTGTGTTATTTAAAGACCCCATGAAAATCCTCTGCAGGTTAGTGCAGGATTATCAGGTTGGTTTACAGTAAAGAACTGTGTGTGACTGATGCACAATGGCTGTGGTGCTCGTGGTCTGTTACATCAAGTGTAACAGAGATGAATATGAATTTTAGCTAAAGATGCTTAAATGTAGAAAAAGAGACGGTGTAAACAATGACCTGTCAGTGTAGAGGGTGGAAATCAGCCAGGTCAACTCGTGAAATACCTGCTTACATCTTGTTGATTTCAGTTGTGTTAATCTACAAAGAGCCACTACAGCTGATTTTAGGGTTCCCCCACTCTAAGATGGAAACCCCTGCTGAGCAAAATGAACAAAGGCTGCTCTCAGTTTTGCCAGAAAACATTTCAATGATCCCCGAGACTTTTGGGAAAATACTCTGTGGACTGTTGAACTGTCTCTGCTGCTCGTCTGCAGAGTGACGAGTATCTCAGCCTTCCACACAGTTAGCCTTTTGTTCTCTTCATTCAGATTGTATCTTTGACTCTAAGACCTGTTGTTTGATCTTTTCCCTCCACCTCTCCTGGTTTATTTCTCACCGATCTCACTTGCTGCAGTGACTACAATAAAAACATCCCGTTTGTGGAACAGCACGTGTGTCTGATCACTCTGCACTGCACGCTCAATACAAATCTCACTGCCAGTAAGGACCTCAGTCGCAAAGAGAAAACCTCAACACATAATATACACAATACATAAATCCCAGCTGTCATAATGTGCACCAAAAAGGGATTAATACTGTTTTTTCTCAGTCCTTACAGCGCTTTCTGTCACCTAGAGCCAGTTAATATGTCCAGACCAGCCCTACTGTGAGTGTGTGAACAAATGCCATCGTTTTTAAGCCCCACAGATACAATCATAGTCTACCTGTACAATGCAATGTAATCCAAATAGTGAAGCACATATACAGAAGGGTCAGTGAGCTGGGATTTTAAACCGTAAAATGTAGCATTTTTAATCTTTTGCCAGAATCACACTCTTACTTTTCTGAGTTCATGTATTTGAAGTGAAATTAAAGCTAATTATAGTTTAATGGCAAGAAAGTGAAAGTGGAAAGTGCTAAAAATAGAGAATTATCCTTTTAAGTGAATCTAAATATTTTCATTCCTCCTTCTAAAAGAAGCTTCATCTCCTCTCTGTTTATACCAACTCTACTGTCTGATTGGCTTTTGGGGACTCAGATTTGACGTTTGCCAAACAGAAAAATCAATATTGTTTTCACTGAATGTTTTCTAACAGTAAATATTTTTCAAACATTTGTTGTTTCTGTCTTTCCATGTGTTGTCCCTTAATCTGAACTGGAGCCAAATGAAGCAGAGTGTAAGCACCTCCTAAGCAGCAGCAGCTACAGTGAGTCAGTGCAGGTGATTTGAGACTATGAGAAATCTGAGAGACTCAACACTGATCAATTTAGGCTCCAGAATCTAGATTCAGGAATGTGCAGTTGTGAAGACGCCAGTAAAGAGAGCATGGAGACTGATAGCATCAATATGACCGATAGCCCTGATGAGAAGCCTGACGGCAAGGGCGAGAATGTGGGAGGGAATAAACAAAAGGCAGATTTTCAGAGGCTGTTTGGAAGCAGCAGAGGTGTTTATTCAGGTTTGCTCTGATTATGAAGCAGCAGGCTGACAGCCTGGAGCCTCCCAGCTTGGATTCAGAAGTGTGGAAGAGGAGCAGCTAAGTCAGGATAGGGTCATGAAGGATGCCAAGTCCACTGAATCCACACGCTTCCTGTTTCCACCTCATCCTTCCAGTGCTTTACTATACTCCCTGCTCTCTCTACCACAACTGCCTTTGAACTTGCCTGAGCCAGGTCTGAGTCCAGCTTTGCTACTCCAGCCAGGTCACATGACACAGGGGTGTGGTCTGATGTCAGCAGGCAGGTCAGTGGATCCCTCTGGTGATGGATATATGCCAGTGAAGCAGGAGGAGGCCTGAGAACAGACAGCAGGCTTAACTAGCAGGACAAAGTAGCATGTAGTACTTGAAGGAGTCATCACAACCAATCAGTTCTCAGGAAAATCAAACACCACATAAATATTTCTCTTCTTTGATTTTCATCAATGTATATCCTTTTATATATTTTCTGTCAATATTTCTGCCTGATTAGAAGCTCATAGGCAGTTCCTGTCACTCTACAATAAAATAATGAAGAGGCTGCCCTCTCTGCCCTCCCACTAGCTGACCTAACTGACACAAGTAAACTGTGCTAAGATGCCCTACATGGACTAAGGTTCTTGGCCACATACATATAGATTTGCTTGGCTGTAGAAATCCATGCCATGAAGCTCCCAGCGCACATTTTTGATGCTTCTGTTTGTGGCAGAGCAGGTTTGGAGCTCTGCAGAGCCTTGGTAACTTTTACTGACTATGCACCCCTACCCATTTATTATAAACTAACAGCACAACTGTTTTTTCTTTTTTCTATATTACACATGTATGATTTAGATTTATGTGGCAGCTATTTACTGACCTGACAAAGTTATCTGAAATGATGTCATGTCATGAATAACTCAAGTTATTTTCCATGAAAATTAAAAGTGGGGAGATTCTCAAAAAATGAATGAGACGTGCATGTAATTTGATATATTTTGTTGTTTTG
Organism: Rhamphochromis longiceps; assembly: GCF_057381845.1. Lineage (NCBI taxonomy): Eukaryota > Metazoa > Chordata > Actinopteri > Cichliformes > Cichlidae > Rhamphochromis > Rhamphochromis longiceps. The sequence continues at coordinate 1,944,722 of NC_140568.1, forward strand.
TGTGTGTGTTTGTCTGTGTGAAGTTTTGATGTGTATCTGAAAAACGCATTTTGAAAACACTGGAAAGACCTCAAGACATATTTTCTTTATTTTCTATGCAAAAACACCTTCCAGCAAGCCTTTTCAGTGTGAAATTTAGTGCGTATAGAAAATACCTGTGCCAGGTTGTCTCCATCTAGTGGTGAACATGGCCTTACCACTACATCAGGTGAGTTTTTCTCTGTGCACAGTGACACAAAACTCATCTAACAACACAAAGTATTAAAAAAATACAGCATTTTAAAATGATGTAGGACGATCAAGGCAACGTTACAGATTCAGTAAGAGCTGGAGTTTATTGTAAACCTTAAAATATGCCGGGCTTCACACTGACACAATTGCTTATGTCTAGCATAGCTCTGTTAATATAAATTTTATTCAAAACGTGTCCAGTTTAATGTCTTAAACTAAAATAGCATTAAGGTTTCAATGAGCTAAAGTGGTCCCCCTGAGTCAGCACCCAGAAACCTATCATCTTTTAAAACTGTGGGCATAACAACGAACGTTGCTGGGATCTTAAAACACTGGGGCTAAACCCAGACCTGAACTCTTTTGTATTTTCACTCAGTAAGAGCATATGTGCTGGTTATTACACAATATCAAACGACAGCATTAACACGGGGTTACAATTACCTTCTCACATCGTCGCATCGAGAGTTTATCCATTGAGCATTAGAGTTCAACAATGTTACATCCAGTTCAAAGCAGTTTCACTAACGCCAGCGAAACAAGGCTAACAGTATATAAGAGCACAAAGACAGCTTATCGACAGCTCGACGTATCGTCAACAACTCACGTCAGTATGGCTGCCATCGGTCATCTTTTAACTAACCAGAAAATGAACTCTTACGCGGTACACTATACACATATACAGTATATTTCTTTTACTTGTTTTTAAAGTTGGAGTATTTATATATTACCCTGAAATCTTTTGCTGTTGAGCAGGAGAGCTCCAAAGCGTCCCCCTGTAACCATGGTTACGCAGAGGCGTTAGCGTTCCAGTGGTGACGTCACAGAGTATACAGAGGACAGAAGTGTGACAAACTGATACTTGGAGGGATCTGCATCTTTTGTTGGCACTTTTCTGCTGAGATCCGGAGCTCGAGTCCCTGGTGCCCAGGGGTAAGATGAGTTGCTGTGTTCCTCACGGAGAAAAACTACTTAACATGGAATAACTTCAGTCTCGGATGGAAAAAAAAGATGCAAGCAAAAGAGGACAGCAGATTTCTTCAAACGGTAAGGAGCTTCTACCAAGTGATATCTGATAAGCTTAAAACTTCGAGCGTAAATCTAATGTCCAGATTCATGCTAAACTTTTCTGATTAATCAGTGAATCTGCTCACGTGTCGCCGTTTAAAGCTATCAGGTAATTTCATGGTGAGAAATGTCTTTCACAAAAAAATTGCAGGATTAATTAAAGGCTATATATGTCTGCTAGGTTAGGACGTGGTTAGGAGCAAATACTTAAGACAGAGAGAGAGAGATTTTGCTCTTACAGAAATCTTTATTGATATTTATTAATATTCCATAAGCTTGTTTGTGGGCAAAGTCAATAAATGGTCTCCTGGCTGTAGGTTTTCCCACTGAGCCAAATTTGCAAAAATACCAGATTTTACAATCAAGGAACAAACTAGTGTAAAGAACAAATTGCCTGTTAAACAGGAATTTGGGTTTGGAGCTTAGGGGCAACTTCCTCTAAAGCCATTGAAATGATTTGGGAGATTTTACAGTTTTGCAATTATGAAAAACAAAAACAAAAAACAAACAGATTTAAGGTGAAACAAATGTTTTCAAATCATGGAATGGTGGTGACATTATCGCTCATTCCATATTGTTCCCAAAGCGTGCAGTCTTTTTCTACTTCAAAAGTTAAAGCAGAGTTTGTTTGTTTTTAACTTCTTTAATAATATAACTCTGCATATGTGTACATGCATGTGCACTGATGTGAAGTTACAATGCCTTGATAAAGTATTCATAGCTCTTGAACTTTTACACATTTTGTCACCTTACAACCACTAACAAAATACGTTTTTTTATTGACATTTTCTATGCTAGATTAGCCTGGGGGAGGTCCACCCAAATAAAGGGTGGCCAGGCGGCCCGGTCCGGGTATTTTCTACGTTCATTTGAGCGTCTGGGATGCGGTGCCACCTCATCATGTCGTTTCTGTTCTCATTGTCATCCCCCATTATTGATCAGGATGAGCAGCATTTCACAAATAAAAGCTTCAATCAATCAGGAGGGCTGTCCAGGCTTTCAGAGCCTGGGGGAGGTCCACCCAAATAAAGGGTGGACAGGTGGCCCTGTGTGTTTTTTCTGTTTTCGTTCATACGCCTGGGGGGCGGTGCCAACCCATCACGAGGGCTGGCCAGGCTTTCGGAGCCTAGGGGAGGTCCACCCAAATAAAGGGTGGCCAGGCGGCCCGGTCCGGTGTTTTTTTTTTTTATTCTTTTATAATTTATCCGCCTGGGGGGCGGTGCCAACCCATCACGTGGGCTGGCCAGGCTTTCGGAGCCTGGGGGAGGTCCACCCAAATAAAGGGTGGCCAGGCGGCCCGGTCCGGTATTTTCTACGTTCATTTGCGCGTCTGGGATGCGGTGCCACCTCATCATGTCGTTTCTGTTCTCATTGTCATCCCCCATTATTGATCAGGATGAGCAGCATTTCATTTTCCTCCTCGACTGCCTTTTTGTGTTATACATTTCATTGTTTCATCTATGCTTCCTCTTCTGACCTGTCTGTGTATTGTATGTACGGTCAGAAAGGTCCCATTTCACTGCAGGCAACTGCAAGTGACAAACTGCAAGTGACAAATAAAAGCTTCAATCAATCAGGAGGGCTGGCCAGGCTTTCAGAGCCTGGGGGAGGTCCACCCAAATAAAGGGTGGCCAGGTGGCCCTGTGTGTGTTTTTTCTGTTTTCGTTCATACGCCTGGGGGGCGGTGCCAACCATCACGAGGGCTGGCCAGGTTTTCGGAGCCTAGGGGAGGTCCACCCAAATAAAGGGTGGCCAGGCGGCCCGGTGCCGGGTTTTTTTTTTTTCTTTTATAATTTATCCGCCTGGGGGGCGGTGCCAACCCATCACGAGGGCTGGCCAGGCTTTCGGAGCCTGGGGGAGGTCCACCCAAATAAAGGGTGGCCAGGCGGCCCGGTCCGGGTGTTTCTTTTCTTTTATAATTTATCCGCCTGGGGGGCGGTGCCAACCCATCACGAGGGCTGGCCAGGCTTTCGGAGCCTGGGGGAGGTCCACCCAAATAAAGGGTGGCCAGGCGGCCCGGTCCGGGTATTTTCTACGTTCATTTGCGCGTCTGGGATGCGGTGCCACCTCATCATGTCGTTTCTGTTCTCATTGTCATCCCCCATTATTGATCAGGATGAGCAGCATTTCATTTTCCTCCTCGACTGCCTTTTTGTGTTATACATTTCATTGTTTCATCTATGCTTCCTCTTCTGACCTGTCTGTGTATTGTATGTACGGTCAGAAAGGTCCCATTTCACTGCAGGCAACTGCAAGTGACAAACTGCAAGTGACAAATAAAAGCTTCAATCAATCAGGAGGGCTGGCCAGGCTTTCAGAGCCTGGGGGAGGTCCACCCAAATAAAGGGTGGCCAGGCGGCCCGGTCCGGTATTTTCTACGTTCATTTGCGCGTCTGGGATGCGGTGCCACCTCATCATGTCGTTTCTGTTCTCATTGTCATCCCCCATTATTGATCAGGATGAGCAGCATTTCATTTTCCTCCTCGACTGCCTTTTTGTGTTATACATTTCATTGTTTCATCTATGCTTCCTCTTCTGACCTGTCTGTGTATTGTATGTACGGTCAGAAAGGTCCCATTTCACTGCAGGCAACTGCAAGTGACAAATAAAAGCTTCAATCAATCAGGAGGGCTGGCCAGGCTTTCAGAGCCTGGGAGAGGTCCACCCAAATAAAGGGTGGCCAGGTGGCCCTGTGTGTGTTTTTTCTGTTTTCGTTCATACGCCTGGGGGGCGGTGCCAACCATCACGAGGGCTGGCCAGGTTTTCGGAGCCTAGGGGAGGTCCACCCAAATAAAGGGTGGCCAGGCGGCCCGGTGCCGGGTGTTTTTTTTCTTTTATAATTTATCCGCCTGGGGGGCGGTGCCAACCCATCACGTGGGCTGGCCAGGCTTTCAGAGCCTGGGAGAGGTCCACCCAAATAAAGGGTGGCCAGGCGGCCCGGTCCGGTATTTTCTACGTTCATTTGCGCGTCTGGGATGCGGTGCCACCTCATCATGTCGTTTCTGTTCTCATTGTCATCCCCCATTATTGATCAGGATGAGCAGCATTTCATTTTCCTCCTCGACTGCCTTTTTGTGTTATACATTTCATTGTTTCATCTATGCTTCCTCTTCTGACCTGTCTGTGTATTGTATGTACGGTCAGAAAGGTCCCATTTCACTGCAGGCAACTGCAAGTGACAAATAAAAGCTTCAATCAATCAGGAGGGCTGGCCAGGCTTTCAGAGCCTGGGAGAGGTCCACCCAAATAAAGGGTGGCCAGGTGGCCCTGTGTGTGTTTTTTCTGTTTTCGTTCATACGCCTGGGGGGCGGTGCCAACCATCACGAGGGCTGGCCAGGTTTTCGGAGCCTAGGGGAGGTCCACCCAAATAAAGGGTGGCCAGGCGGCCCGGTGCCGGGTGTTTTTTTTCTTTTATAATTTATCCGCCTGGGGGGCGGTGCCAACCCATCACGTGGGCTGGCCAGGCTTTCGGAGCCTGGGGGAGGTCCACCCAAATAAAGGGTGGCCAGGCGGCCCGGTCCGGTATTTTCTACGTTCATTTGCGCGTCTGGGATGCGGTGCCACCTCATCATGTCGTTTCTGTTCTCATTGTCATCCCCCATTATTGATCAGGATGAGCAGCATTTCATTTTCCTCCTCGACTGCCTTTTTGTGTTATACATTTCATTGTTTCATCTATGCTTCCTCTTCTGACCTGTCTGTGTATTGTATGTACGGTCAGAAAGGTCCCATTTCACTGCAGGCAACTGCAAGTGACAAACTGCAAGTGACAAATAAAAGCTTCAATCAATCAGGAGGGCTGGCCAGGCTTTCAGAGCCTGGGAGAGGTCCACCCAAATAAAGGGTGGACAGGTGGCCCTGTGTGTTTTTTCTGTTTTCGTTCATACGCCTGGGGGGCGGTGCCAACCCATCACGAGGGCTGGCCAGGCTTTCGGAGCCTAGGGGAGGTCCACCCAAATAAAGGGTGGCCAGGCGGCCCGGTGCCGGGTGTTTTTTTTCTTTTATAATTTATCCGCCTGGGGGGCGGTGCCAACCCATCACGAGGGCTGGCCAGGCTTTCGGAGCCTGGGGGAGGTCCACCCAAATAAAGGGTGGCCAGGCGGCCCTGTGTGTGTTTTTTCTGTTTTCGTTCATACGCCTGGGGGGCGGTGCCAACCCATCACGAGGGCTGGCCAGGCTTTCGGAGCCTAGGGGAGGTCCACCCAAATAAAGGGTGGCCAGGTGGCCCGGTGCCGGGTGTTTTTTTTCTTTTATAATTTATCCGCCTGGGGGGCGGTGCCAACCCATCACGAGGGCTGGCCAGGCTTTCGGAGCCTAGGGGAGGTCCACCCAAATAAAGGGTGGCCAGGCGGCCCGATGCCGGGTGTTTTTTTTCTTTTATAATTTATCCGCCTGGGGGGCGGTGCCAACCCATCACGAGGGCTGGCCAGGCTTTCGGAGCCTGGGGGAGGTCCACCCAAATAAAGGGTGGACAGGTGGCCCTGTGTGTGTTTTTTCTGTTTTCGTTCATACGCCTGGGGGGCGGTGCCAACCCATCACGAGGGCTGGCCAGGCTTTCGGAGCCTAGGGGAGGTCCACCCAAATAAAGGGTGGCCAGGCGGCCCGGTCCGGGTATTTTCTACGTTCATTTGCGCGTCTGGGATGCGGTGCCACCTCATCATGTCGTTTCTGTTCTCATTGTCATCCCCCATTATTGATCAGGATGAGCAGCATTTCATTTTCCTCCTCGACTGCCTTTTTGTGTTATACATTTCATTGTTTCATCTATGCTTCCTCTTCTGACCTGTCTGTGTATTGTATGTACGGTCAGAAAGGTCCCATTTCACTGCAGGCAACTGCAAGTGACAAACTGCAAGTGACAAATAAAAGCTTCAATCAATCAGGAGGGCTGGCCAGGCTTTCAGAGCCTGGGGGAGGTCCACCCAAATAAAGGGTGGACAGGTGGCCCTGTGTGTGTTTTTTCTGTTTTCGTTCATACGCCTGGGGGGCGGTGCCAACCATCACGAGGGCTGGCCAGGCTTTCGGAGCCTGGGGGAGGTCCACCCAAATAAAGGGTGGCCAGGCGGCCCGGTCCGGGTTTTTTTTTTTTCTTTTATAATTTATCCGCCTGGGGGGCGGTGCCAACCCATCACGTGGGCTGGCCAGGCTTTCGGAGCCTGGGGGAGGTCCACCCAAATAAAGGGTGGCCAGGCGGCCCGGTGCCGGGTGTTTTTTTTCTTTTATCATTTATCCGCCTGGGGGGCGGTGCCAACCCATCACGTGGGCTGGCCAGGCTTTCGGAGCCTGGGGGAGGTCCACCCAAATAAAGGGTGGCCAGGCGGCCCGGTCCGGGTATTTTCTACGTTCATTTGCGCGTCTGGGATGCGGTGCCACCTCATCATGTCGTTTCTGTTCTCATTGTCATCCCCCATTATTGATCAGGATGAGCAGCATTTCATTTTCCTCCTCGACTGCCTTTTTGTGTTATACATTTCATTGTTTCATCTATGCTTCCTCTTCTGACCTGTCTGTGTATTGTATGTACGGTCAGAAAGGTCCCATTTCACTGCAGGCAACTGCAAGTGACAAACTGCAAGTGACAAATAAAAGCTTCAACCCATCACGAGGGCTGGCCAGGCTTTCGGAGCCTGGGGGAGGTCCACCCAAATAAAGGGTGGACAGGTGGCCCTGTGTGTGTTTTTTCTGTTTTCGTTCATACGCCTGGGGGGCGGTGCCAACCATCACGAGGGCTGGCCAGGTTTTCGGAGCCTAGGGGAGGTCCACCCAAATAAAGGGTGGCCAGGCGGCCCGGTCCGGGTTTTTCTTTTCTTTTATAATTTATCCGCCTGGGGGGCGGTGCCAACCCATCACGAGGGCTGGCCAGGCTTTCGGAGCCTGGGGGAGGTCCACCCAAATAAAGGGTGGCCAGGCGGCCCGGTGCCGGGTGTTTTTTTTCTTTTATAATTTATCCGCCTGGGGGGCGGTGCCAACCCATCACATGGGCTGGCCAGGCTTTCGGAGCCTGGGGGAGGTCCACCCAAATAAAGGGTGGCCAGGCGGCCCGGTCCGGGTTTTTTTTTTCTTTTATAATTTATCCGCCTGGGGGGCGATGCCAACCCATCACGAGGGCTGGCCAGGCTTTCGGAGCCTGGGGGAGGTCCACCCAAATAAAGGGTGGCCAGGCGGCCCGGTCCGGGTATTTTTTTTCTTTTATCATTTATCCGCCTGGGGGGCGGTGCCAACCCATCACGAGGGCTGGCCAGGCTTTCGGAGCCTGGGGGAGGTCCACCCAAATAAAGGGTGGCCAGGCGGCCCGGTCCGGGTGTTTCTTTTCTTTTATAATTTATCCGCCTGGGGGGCGGTGCCAACCCATCACGAGGGCTGGCCAGGCTTTCGGAGCCTGGGGGAGGTCCACCCAAATAAAGGGTGGCCAGGCGGCCCGGTCCGGGTATTTTCTACGTTCATTTGCGCGTCTGGGATGCGGTGCCACCTCTTCATGTCGTTTCTGTTCTCATTGTCATCCCCCATTATTGATCAGGATGAGCAGCATTTCATTTTCCTCCTCGACTGCCTTTTTGTGTTATACATTTCATTGTTTCATCTATGCTTCCTCTTCTGACCTGTCTGTGTATTGTATGTACGGTCAGAAAGGTCCCATTTCACTGCAGGCAACTGCAAGTGACAAATAAAAGCTTCAATCAATCAGGAGGGCTGGCCAGGCTTTCAGAGCCTGGGAGAGGTCCACCCAAATAAAGGGTGGCCAGGTGGCCCTGTGTGTTTTTTCTGTTTTCGTTCATACGCCTGGGGGGCGGTGCCAACCATCACGAGGGCTGGCCAGGTTTTCGGAGCCTAGGGGAGGTCCACCCAAATAAAGGGTGGCCAGGCGGCCCGGTGCCGGGTGTTTTTTTTCTTTTATAATTTATCCGCCTGGGGGGCGGTGCCAACCCATCACGTGGGCTGGCCAGGCTTTCGGAGCCTGGGGGAGGTCCACCCAAATAAAGGGTGGCCAGGCGGCCCGGTCCGGTATTTTCTACGTTCATTTGCGCGTCTGGGATGCGGTGCCACCTCATCATGTCGTTTCTGTTCTCATTGTCATCCCCCATTATTGATCAGGATGAGCAGCATTTCATTTTCCTCCTCGACTGCCTTTTTGTGTTATACATTTCATTGTTTCATCTATGCTTCCTCTTCTGACCTGTCTGTGTATTGTATGTACGGTCAGAAAGGTCCCATTTCACTGCAGGCAACTGCAAGTGACAAACTGCAAGTGACAAATAAAAGCTTCAATCAATCAGGAGGGCTGGCCAGGCTTTCAGAGCCTGGGGGAGGTCCACCCAAATAAAGGGTGGCCAGGTGGCCCTGTGTGTGTTTTTTCTGTTTTCGTTCATACGCCTGGGGGGCGGTGCCAACCATCACGAGGGCTGGCCAGGTTTTCGGAGCCTAGGGGAGGTCCACCCAAATAAAGGGTGGCCAGGCGGCCCGGTGCCGGGTTTTTTTTTTTTCTTTTATAATTTATCCGCCTGGGGGGCGGTGCCAACCCATCACGAGGGCTGGCCAGGCTTTCGGAGCCTGGGGGAGGTCCACCCAAATAAAGGGTGGCCAGGCGGCCCGGTCCGGGTGTTTCTTTTCTTTTATAATTTATCCGCCTGGGGGGCGGTGCCAACCCATCACGAGGGCTGGCCAGGCTTTCGGAGCCTGGGGGAGGTCCACCCAAATAAAGGGTGGCCAGGCGGCCCGGTCCGGTATTTTCTACGTTCATTTGCGCGTCTGGGATGCGGTGCCACCTCATCATGTCGTTTCTGTTCTCATTGTCATCCCCCATTATTGATCAGGATGAGCAGCATTTCATTTTCCTCCTCGACTGCCTTTTTGTGTTATACATTTCATTGTTTCATCTATGCTTCCTCTTCTGACCTGTCTGTGTATTGTATGTACGGTCAGAAAGGTCCCATTTCACTGCAGGCAACTGCAAGTGACAAATAAAAGCTTCAATCAATCAGGAGGGCTGGCCAGGCTTTCAGAGCCTGGGAGAGGTCCACCCAAATAAAGGGTGGCCAGGTGGCCCTGTGTGTGTTTTTTCTGTTTTCGTTCATACGCCTGGGGGGCGGTGCCAACCATCACGAGGGCTGGCCAGGTTTTCGGAGCCTAGGGGAGGTCCACCCAAATAAAGGGTGGCCAGGCGGCCCGGTGCCGGGTGTTTTTTTTCTTTTATAATTTATCCGCCTGGGGGGCGGTGCCAACCCATCACGTGGGCTGGCCAGGCTTTCGGAGCCTGGGGGAGGTCCACCCAAATAAAGGGTGGCCAGGCGGCCCGGTCCGGTATTTTCTACGTTCATTTGCGCGTCTGGGATGCGGTGCCACCTCATCATGTCGTTTCTGTTCTCATTGTCATCCCCCATTATTGATCAGGATGAGCAGCATTTCATTTTCCTCCTCGACTGCCTTTTTGTGTTATACATTTCATTGTTTCATCTATGCTTCCTCTTCTGACCTGTCTGTGTATTGTATGTACGGTCAGAAAGGTCCCATTTCACTGCAGGCAACTGCAAGTGACAAACTGCAAGTGACAAATAAAAGCTTCAATCAATCAGGAGGGCTGGCCAGGCTTTCAGAGCCTGGGAGAGGTCCACCCAAATAAAGGGTGGACAGGTGGCCCTGTGTGTTTTTTCTGTTTTCGTTCATACGCCTGGGGGGCGGTGCCAACCCATCACGAGGGCTGGCCAGGCTTTCGGAGCCTAGGGGAGGTCCACCCAAATAAAGGGTGGCCAGGCGGCCCGGTGCCGGGTGTTTTTTTTCTTTTATAATTTATCCGCCTGGGGGGCGGTGCCAACCCATCACGAGGGCTGGCCAGGCTTTCGGAGCCTGGGGGAGGTCCACCCAAATAAAGGGTGGCCAGGCGGCCCTGTGTGTGTTTTTTCTGTTTTCGTTCATACGCCTGGGGGGCGGTGCCAACCCATCACGAGGGCTGGCCAGGCTTTCGGAGCCTAGGGGAGGTCCACCCAAATAAAGGGTGGCCAGGCGGCCCGGTGCCGGGTGTTTTTTTTCTTTTATAATTTATCCGCCTGGGGGGCGGTGCCAACCCATCACGAGGGCTGGCCAGGCTTTCGGAGCCTAGGGGAGGTCCACCCAAATAAAGGGTGGCCAGGCGGCCCGATGCCGGGTGTTTTTTTTCTTTTATAATTTATCCGCCTGGGGGGCGGTGCCAACCCATCACGAGGGCTGGCCAGGCTTTCGGAGCCTGGGGGAGGTCCACCCAAATAAAGGGTGGACAGGTGGCCCTGTGTGTGTTTTTTCTGTTTTCGTTCATACGCCTGGGGGGCGGTGCCAACCCATCACGAGGGCTGGCCAGGCTTTCGGAGCCTAGGGGAGGTCCACCCAAATAAAGGGTGGCCAGGCGGCCCGGTCCGGGTATTTTCTACGTTCATTTGCGCGTCTGGGATGCGGTGCCACCTCATCATGTCGTTTCTGTTCTCATTGTCATCCCCCATTATTGATCAGGATGAGCAGCATTTCATTTTCCTCCTCGACTGCCTTTTTGTGTTATACATTTCATTGTTTCATCTATGCTTCCTCTTCTGACCTGTCTGTGTATTGTATGTACGGTCAGAAAGGTCCCATTTCACTGCAGGCAACTGCAAGTGACAAACTGCAAGTGACAAATAAAAGCTTCAATCAATCAGGAGGGCTGGCCAGGCTTTCAGAGCCTGGGGGAGGTCCACCCAAATAAAGGGTGGACAGGTGGCCCTGTGTGTGTTTTTTCTGTTTTCGTTCATACGCCTGGGGGGCGGTGCCAACCATCACGAGGGCTGGCCAGGCTTTCGGAGCCTGGGGGAGGTCCACCCAAATAAAGGGTGGCCAGGCGGCCCGGTCCGGGTTTTTTTTTTTTCTTTTATAATTTATCCGCCTGGGGGGCGGTGCCAACCCATCACGTGGGCTGGCCAGGCTTTCGGAGCCTGGGGGAGGTCCACCCAAATAAAGGGTGGCCAGGCGGCCCGGTGCCGGGTGTTTTTTTTCTTTTATCATTTATCCGCCTGGGGGGCGGTGCCAACCCATCACGTGGGCTGGCCAGGCTTTCGGAGCCTGGGGGAGGTCCACCCAAATAAAGGGTGGCCAGGCGGCCCGGTCCGGGTATTTTCTACGTTCATTTGCGCGTCTGGGATGCGGTGCCACCTCATCATGTCGTTTCTGTTCTCATTGTCATCCCCCATTATTGATCAGGATGAGCAGCATTTCATTTTCCTCCTCGACTGCCTTTTTGTGTTATACATTTCATTGTTTCATCTATGCTTCCTCTTCTGACCTGTCTGTGTATTGTATGTACGGTCAGAAAGGTCCCATTTCACTGCAGGCAACTGCAAGTGACAAATAAAAGCTTCAATCAATCAGGAGGGCTGGCCAGGCTTTCAGAGCCTGGGAGAGGTCCACCCAAATAAAGGGTGGCCAGGTGGCCCTGTGTGTTTTTTCTGTTTTCGTTCATACGCCTGGGGGGCGGTGCCAACCATCACGAGGGCTGGCCAGGTTTTCGGAGCCTAGGGGAGGTCCACCCAAATAAAGGGTGGCCAGGCGGCCCGGTGCCGGGTTTTTTTTTTTTCTTTTATAATTTATCCGCCTGGGGGGCGGTGCCAACCCATCACGAGGGCTGGCCAGGCTTTCGGAGCCTGGGGGAGGTCCACCCAAATAAAGGGTGGCCAGGCGGCCCGGTCCGGGTGTTTCTTTTCTTTTATAATTTATCCGCCTGGGGGGCGGTGCCAACCCATCACGAGGGCTGGCCAGGCTTTCGGAGCCTGGGGGAGGTCCACCCAAATAAAGGGTGGCCAGGCGGCCCGGTCCGGGTATTTTCTACGTTCATTTGCGCGTCTGGGATGCGGTGCCACCTCATCATGTCGTTTCTGTTCTCATTGTCATCCCCCATTATTGATCAGGATGAGCAGCATTTCATTTTCCTCCTCGACTGCCTTTTTGTGTTATACATTTCATTGTTTCATCTATGCTTCCTCTTCTGACCTGTCTGTGTATTGTATGTACGGTCAGAAAGGTCCCATTTCACTGCAGGCAACTGCAAGTGACAAATAAAAGCTTCAATCAATCAGGAGGGCTGGCCAGGCTTTCAGAGCCTGGGAGAGGTCCACCCAAATAAAGGGTGGCCAGGTGGCCCTGTGTGTGTTTTTTCTGTTTTCGTTCATACGCCTGGGGGGCGGTGCCAACCATCACGAGGGCTGGCCAGGTTTTCGGAGCCTAGGGGAGGTCCACCCAAATAAAGGGTGGCCAGGCGGCCCGGTGCCGGGTGTTTTTTTTCTTTTATAATTTATCCGCCTGGGGGGCGGTGCCAACCCATCACGTGGGCTGGCCAGGCTTTCGGAGCCTGGGGGAGGTCCACCCAAATAAAGGGTGGCCAGGCGGCCCGGTCCGGTATTTTCTACGTTCATTTGCGCGTCTGGGATGCGGTGCCACCTCATCATGTCGTTTCTGTTCTCATTGTCATCCCCCATTATTGATCAGGATGAGCAGCATTTCATTTTCCTCCTCGACTGCCTTTTTGTGTTATACATTTCATTGTTTCATCTATGCTTCCTCTTCTGACCTGTCTGTGTATTGTATGTACGGTCAGAAAGGTCCCATTTCACTGCAGGCAACTGCAAGTGACAAACTGCAAGTGACAAATAAAAGCTTCAATCAATCAGGAGGGCTGGCCAGGCTTTCAGAGCCTGGGAGAGGTCCACCCAAATAAAGGGTGGACAGGTGGCCCTGTGTGTTTTTTCTGTTTTCGTTCATACGCCTGGGGGGCGGTGCCAACCCATCACGAGGGCTGGCCAGGCTTTCGGAGCCTAGGGGAGGTCCACCCAAATAAAGGGTGGCCAGGCGGCCCGGTGCCGGGTGTTTTTTTTCTTTTATAATTTATCCGCCTGGGGGGCGGTGCCAACCCATCACGAGGGCTGGCCAGGCTTTCGGAGCCTGGGGGAGGTCCACCCAAATAAAGGGTGGCCAGGCGGCCCTGTGTGTGTTTTTTCTGTTTTCGTTCATACGCCTGGGGGGCGGTGCCAACCCATCACGAGGGCTGGCCAGGCTTTCGGAGCCTAGGGGAGGTCCACCCAAATAAAGGGTGGCCAGGCGGCCCGGTGCCGGGTGTTTTTTTTCTTTTATAATTTATCCGCCTGGGGGGCGGTGCCAACCCATCACGAGGGCTGGCCAGGCTTTCGGAGCCTAGGGGAGGTCCACCCAAATAAAGGGTGGCCAGGCGGCCCGATGCCGGGTGTTTTTTTTCTTTTATAATTTATCCGCCTGGGGGGCGGTGCCAACCCATCACGAGGGCTGGCCAGGCTTTCGGAGCCTGGGGGAGGTCCACCCAAATAAAGGGTGGACAGGTGGCCCTGTGTGTGTTTTTTCTGTTTTCGTTCATACGCCTGGGGGGCGGTGCCAACCCATCACGAGGGCTGGCCAGGCTTTCGGAGCCTAGGGGAGGTCCACCCAAATAAAGGGTGGCCAGGCGGCCCGGTCCGGGTATTTTCTACGTTCATTTGCGCGTCTGGGATGCGGTGCCACCTCATCATGTCGTTTCTGTTCTCATTGTCATCCCCCATTATTGATCAGGATGAGCAGCATTTCATTTTCCTCCTCGACTGCCTTTTTGTGTTATACATTTCATTGTTTCATCTATGCTTCCTCTTCTGACCTGTCTGTGTATTGTATGTACGGTCAGAAAGGTCCCATTTCACTGCAGGCAACTGCAAGTGACAAACTGCAAGTGACAAATAAAAGCTTCAATCAATCAGGAGGGCTGGCCAGGCTTTCAGAGCCTGGGGGAGGTCCACCCAAATAAAGGGTGGACAGGTGGCCCTGTGTGTGTTTTTTCTGTTTTCGTTCATACGCCTGGGGGGCGGTGCCAACCATCACGAGGGCTGGCCAGGCTTTCGGAGCCTGGGGGAGGTCCACCCAAATAAAGGGTGGCCAGGCGGCCCGGTCCGGGTTTTTTTTTTTTCTTTTATAATTTATCCGCCTGGGGGGCGGTGCCAACCCATCACGTGGGCTGGCCAGGCTTTCGGAGCCTGGGGGAGGTCCACCCAAATAAAGGGTGGCCAGGCGGCCCGGTGCCGGGTGTTTTTTTTCTTTTATCATTTATCCGCCTGGGGGGCGGTGCCAACCCATCACGTGGGCTGGCCAGGCTTTCGGAGCCTGGGGGAGGTCCACCCAAATAAAGGGTGGCCAGGCGGCCCGGTCCGGGTATTTTCTACGTTCATTTGCGCGTCTGGGATGCGGTGCCACCTCATCATGTCGTTTCTGTTCTCATTGTCATCCCCCATTATTGATCAGGATGAGCAGCATTTCATTTTCCTCCTCGACTGCCTTTTTGTGTTATACATTTCATTGTTTCATCTATGCTTCCTCTTCTGACCTGTCTGTGTATTGTATGTACGGTCAGAAAGGTCCCATTTCACTGCAGGCAACTGCAAGTGACAAACTGCAAGTGACAAATAAAAGCTTCAACCCATCACGAGGGCTGGCCAGGCTTTCGGAGCCTGGGGGAGGTCCACCCAAATAAAGGGTGGACAGGTGGCCCTGTGTGTGTTTTTTCTGTTTTCGTTCATACGCCTGGGGGGCGGTGCCAACCATCACGAGGGCTGGCCAGGCTTTCGGAGCCTGGGGGAGGTCCACCCAAATAAAGGGTGGCCAGGCGGCCCGGTGCCGGGTGTTTTTTTTCTTTTATAATTTATCCGCCTGGGGGGCGGTGCCAACCCATCACATGGGCTGGCCAGGCTTTCGGAGCCTGGGGGAGGTCCACCCAAATAAAGGGTGGCCAGGCGGCCCGGTCCGGGTTTTTTTTTTCTTTTATAATTTATCCGCCTGGGGGGCGATGCCAACCCATCACGAGGGCTGGCCAGGCTTTCGGAGCCTGGGGGAGGTCCACCCAAATAAAGGGTGGCCAGGCGGCCCGGTCCGGGTATTTTTTTTCTTTTATCATTTATCCGCCTGGGGGGCGGTGCCAACCCATCACGAGGGCTGGCCAGGCTTTCGGAGCCTGGGGGAGGTCCACCCAAATAAAGGGTGGCCAGGCGGCCCGGTCCGGGTGTTTCTTTTCTTTTATAATTTATCCGCCTGGGGGGCGGTGCCAACCCATCACGAGGGCTGGCCAGGCTTTCGGAGCCTGGGGGAGGTCCACCCAAATAAAGGGTGGCCAGGCGGCCCGGTCCGGGTATTTTCTACGTTCATTTGCGCGTCTGGGATGCGGTGCCACCTCTTCATGTTGTTTCTGTTCTCATTGTCATCCCCCATTATTGATCAGGATGAGCAGCATTTCATTTTCCTCCTCGACTGCCTTTTTGTGTTATACATTTCATTGTTTCATCTATGCTTCCTCTTCTGACCTGTCTGTGTATTGTATGTACGGTCAGAAAGGTCCCATTTCACTGCAGGCAACTGCAAGTGACAAATAAAAGCTTCAATCAATCAGGAGGGCTGGCCAGGCTTTCAGAGCCTGGGAGAGGTCCACCCAAATAAAGGGTGGCCAGGTGGCCCTGTGTGTTTTTTCTGTTTTCGTTCATACGCCTGGGGGGCGGTGCCAACCATCACGAGGGCTGGCCAGGTTTTCGGAGCCTAGGGGAGGTCCACCCAAATAAAGGGTGGCCAGGCGGCCCGGTGCCGGGTGTTTTTTTTCTTTTATAATTTATCCGCCTGGGGGGCGGTGCCAACCCATCACGTGGGCTGGCCAGGCTTTCGGAGCCTGGGGGAGGTCCACCCAAATAAAGGGTGGCCAGGCGGCCCGGTCCGGTATTTTCTACGTTCATTTGCGCGTCTGGGATGCGGTGCCACCTCATCATGTCGTTTCTGTTCTCATTGTCATCCCCCATTATTGATCAGGATGAGCAGCATTTCATTTTCCTCCTCGACTGCCTTTTTGTGTTATACATTTCATTGTTTCATCTATGCTTCCTCTTCTGACCTGTCTGTGTATTGTATGTACGGTCAGAAAGGTCCCATTTCACTGCAGGCAACTGCAAGTGACAAACTGCAAGTGACAAATAAAAGCTTCAATCAATCAGGAGGGCTGGCCAGGCTTTCAGAGCCTGGGGGAGGTCCACCCAAATAAAGGGTGGCCAGGTGGCCCTGTGTGTGTTTTTTCTGTTTTCGTTCATACGCCTGGGGGGCGGTGCCAACCATCACGAGGGCTGGCCAGGTTTTCGGAGCCTAGGGGAGGTCCACCCAAATAAAGGGTGGCCAGGCGGCCCGGTGCCGGGTTTTTTTTTTTTCTTTTATAATTTATCCGCCTGGGGGGCGGTGCCAACCCATCACGAGGGCTGGCCAGGCTTTCGGAGCCTGGGGGAGGTCCACCCAAATAAAGGGTGGCCAGGCGGCCCGGTCCGGGTGTTTCTTTTCTTTTATAATTTATCCGCCTGGGGGGCGGTGCCAACCCATCACGAGGGCTGGCCAGGCTTTCGGAGCCTGGGGGAGGTCCACCCAAATAAAGGGTGGCCAGGCGGCCCGGTCCGGGTATTTTCTACGTTCATTTGCGCGTCTGGGATGCGGTGCCACCTCATCATGTCGTTTCTGTTCTCATTGTCATCCCCCATTATTGATCAGGATGAGCAGCATTTCATTTTCCTCCTCGACTGCCTTTTTGTGTTATACATTTCATTGTTTCATCTATGCTTCCTCTTCTGACCTGTCTGTGTATTGTATGTACGGTCAGAAAGGTCCCATTTCACTGCAGGCAACTGCAAGTGACAAATAAAAGCTTCAATCAATCAGGAGGGCTGGCCAGGCTTTCAGAGCCTGGGAGAGGTCCACCCAAATAAAGGGTGGCCAGGTGGCCCTGTGTGTGTTTTTTCTGTTTTCGTTCATACGCCTGGGGGGCGGTGCCAACCATCACGAGGGCTGGCCAGGTTTTCGGAGCCTAGGGGAGGTCCACCCAAATAAAGGGTGGCCAGGCGGCCCGGTGCCGGGTGTTTTTTTTTCTTTTATAATTTATCCGCCTGGGGGGCGGTGCCAACCCATCACGTGGGCTGGCCAGGCTTTCGGAGCCTGGGGGAGGTCCACCCAAATAAAGGGTGGCCAGGCGGCCCGGTCCGGTATTTTCTACGTTCATTTGCGCGTCTGGGATGCGGTGCCACCTCATCATGTCGTTTCTGTTCTCATTGTCATCCCCCATTATTGATCAGGATGAGCAGCATTTCATTTTCCTCCTCGACTGCCTTTTTGTGTTATACATTTCATTGTTTCATCTATGCTTCCTCTTCTGACCTGTCTGTGTATTGTATGTACGGTCAGAAAGGTCCCATTTCACTGCAGGCAACTGCAAGTGACAAACTGCAAGTGACAAATAAAAGCTTCAATCAATCAGGAGGGCTGGCCAGGCTTTCAGAGCCTGGGAGAGGTCCACCCAAATAAAGGGTGGACAGGTGGCCCTGTGTGTTTTTTCTGTTTTCGTTCATACGCCTGGGGGGCGGTGCCAACCCATCACGAGGGCTGGCCAGGCTTTCGGAGCCTAGGGGAGGTCCACCCAAATAAAGGGTGGCCAGGCGGCCCGGTCCGGGTATTTTCTACGTTCATTTGCGCGTCTGGGATGCGGTGCCACCTCATCATGTCGTTTCTGTTCTCATTGTCATCCCCCATTATTGATCAGGATGAGCAGCATTTCATTTTCCTCCTCGACTGCCTTTTTGTGTTATACATTTCATTGTTTCATCTATGCTTCCTCTTCTGACCTGTCTGTGTATTGTATGTACGGTCAGAAAGGTCCCATTTCACTGGAGGCAACTGCAAGTGACAAACTGCAAGTGACAAATAAAAGCTTCAATCAATCAGGAGGGCTGGCCAGGCTTTCAGAGCCTGGGAGAGGTCCACCCAAATAAAGGGTGGCCAGGCGGCCCTGTGTGTTTTTTCTGTTTTCGTTCATACGCCTGGGGGGCGGTGCCAACCATCACGAGGGCTGGCCAGGTTTTCGGAGCCTAGGGGAGGTCCACCCAAATAAAGGGTGGCCAGGCGGCCCGGTCCGGGTTTTTCTTTTCTTTTATAATTTATCCGCCTGGGGGGCGGTGCCAACCCATCACGAGGGCTGGCCAGGCTTTCGGAGCCTGGGGGAGGTCCACCCAAATAAAGGGTGGCCAGGCGGCCCGGTGCCGGGTGTTTTTTTTCTTTTATAATTTATCCGCCTGGGGGGCGGTGCCAACCCATCACATGGGCTGGCCAGGCTTTCGGAGCCTGGGGGAGGTCCACCCAAATAAAGGGTGGCCAGGCGGCCCGGTGCCGGGTGTTTTTTTTCTTTTATAATTTATCCGCCTGGGGGGCGGTGCCAACCCATCACATGGGCTGGCCAGGCTTTCGGAGCCTGGGGGAGGTCCACCCAAATAAAGGGTGGCCAGGCGGCCCGGTCCGGGTTTTTTTTTTCTTTTATAATTTATCCGCCTGGGGGGCGGTGCCAACCCATCACGAGGGCTGGCCAGGCTTTCGGAGCCTGGGGGAGGTCCACCCAAATAAAGGGTGGCCAGGCGGCCCGGTCCGGGTATTTTCTACGTTCATTTGCGCGTCTGGGATGCGGTGCCACCTCTTCATGTCGTTTCTGTTCTCATTGTCATCCCCCATTATTGATCAGGATGAGCAGCATTTCATTTTCCTCCTCGACTGCCTTTTTGTGTTATACATTTCATTGTTTCATCTATGCTTCCTCTTCTGACCTGTCTGTGTATTGTATGTACGGTCAGAAAGGTCCCATTTCACTGCAGGCAACTGCAAGTGACAAACTGCAAGTGACAAATAAAAGCTTCAATCAATCAGGAGGGCTGGCCAGGCTTTCAGAGCCTGGGGGAGGTCCACCCAAATAAAGGGTGGCCAGGCGGCCCTGTGTGTTTTTTCTGTTTTCGTTCATACGCCTGGGGGGCGGTGCCAACCCATCACGTGGGCTGGCCAGGCTTTCGGAGCCTGGGGGAGGTCCACCCAAATAAAGGGTGGCCAGGTGGCCCTGTGTGTTTTTTCTGTTTTCGTTCATACGCCTGGGGGGCGGTGCCAACCCATCACGAGGGCTGGCCAGGCTTTCAGAGCCTGGGAGAGGTCCACCCAAATAAAGGGTGGCCAGGTGGCCCTGTGTGTTTTTTCTGTTTTCGTTCATACGCCTGGGGGGCGGTGCCAACCCATCACGTGGGCTGGCCACGCTTTCGGAGCCTGGGGGAGGTCCACCCAAATAAAGGGTGGCCAGGCGGCCCGGTCCGGGTGTTTTTTTTCTTTTATCATTTATCCGCCTGGGGGGCGGTGCCAACCCATCACGAGGGCTGGCCAGGTTTTCGGAGCCTAGGGGAGGTCCACCCAAATAAAGGGTGGCCAGGCGGCCCGGTGCCGGGTGTTTTTTTTCTTTTATAATTTATCCGCCTGGGGGGCGGTGCCAACCCATCACGTGGGCTGGCCAGGCTTTCGGAGCCTGGGGGAGGTCCACCCAAATAAAGGGTGGCCAGGCGGCCCGGTGCCGGGTGTTTTTTTTCTTTTATAATTTATCCGCCTGGGGGGCGGTGCCAACCCATCACGTGGGCTGGCCAGGCTTTCGGAGCCTGGGGGAGGTCCACCCAAATAAAGGGTGGCCAGGCGGCCCGGTCCAGTATTTTCTACGTTCATTTGCGCGTCTGGGATGCGGTGCCACCTCATCATGTCGTTTCTGTTCTCATTGTCATCCCCCATTATTGATCAGGATGAGCAGCATTTCATTTTCCTCCTCGACTGCCTTTTTGTGTTATACATTTCATTGTTTCATCTATGCTTCCTCTTCTGACCTGTCTGTGTATTGTATGTACGGTCAGAAAGGTCCCATTTCACTGCAGGCAACTGCAAGTGACAAACTGCAAGTGACAAATAAAAGCTTCAATCAATCAGGAGGGCTGGCCAGGCTTTCAGAGCCTGGGGGAGGTCCACCCAAATAAAGGGTGGCCAGGTGGCCCTGTGTGTGTTTTTTCTGTTTTCGTTCATACGCCTGGGGGGCGGTGCCAACCATCACGAGGGCTGGCCAGGTTTTCGGAGCCTAGGGGAGGTCCACCCAAATAAAGGGTGGCCAGGCGGCCCGGTCCGGGTTTTTCTTTTCTTTTATAATTTATCCGCCTGGGGGGCGGTGCCAACCCATCACGAGGGCTGGCCAGGTTTTCGGAGCCTAGGGGAGGTCCACCCAAATAAAGGGTGGCCAGGCGGCCCGATGCCGGGTGTTTTTTTTCTTTTATAATTTATCCGCCTGGGGGGCGGTGCCAACCCATCACGAGGGCTGGCCAGGCTTTCGGAGCCTGGGGGAGGTCCACCCAAATAAAGGGTGGACAGGTGGCCCTGTGTGTGTTTTTTCTGTTTTCGTTCATACGCCTGGGGGGCGGTGCCAA
The DNA here is from genome assembly GCF_057381845.1 of Rhamphochromis longiceps. NCBI lineage: Eukaryota > Metazoa > Chordata > Actinopteri > Cichliformes > Cichlidae > Rhamphochromis > Rhamphochromis longiceps. Next base: position 1,965,334 of record NC_140568.1, read on the forward strand.
CCCATCACGAGGGCTGGCCAGGCTTTCGGAGCCTAGGGGAGGTCCACCCAAATAAAGGGTGGCCAGGCGGCCCGGTCCGGGTATTTTCTACGTTCATTTGCGCGTCTGGGATGCGGTGCCACCTCATCATGTCGTTTCTGTTCTCATTGTCATCCCCCATTATTGATCAGGATGAGCAGCATTTCATTTTCCTCCTCGACTGCCTTTTTGTGTTATACATTTCATTGTTTCATCTATGCTTCCTCTTCTGACCTGTCTGTGTATTGTATGTACGGTCAGAAAGGTCCCATTTCACTGGAGGCAACTGCAAGTGACAAACTGCAAGTGACAAATAAAAGCTTCAATCAATCAGGAGGGCTGGCCAGGCTTTCAGAGCCTGGGAGAGGTCCACCCAAATAAAGGGTGGACAGGCGGCCCTGTGTGTTTTTTCTGTTTTCGTTCATACGCCTGGGGGGCGGTGCCAACCCATCACGTGGGCTGGCCAGGCTTTCGGAGCCTGGGGGAGGTCCACCCAAATAAAGGGTGGACAGGTGGCCCTGTGTGTTTTTTCTGTTTTCGTTCATACGCCTGGGGGGCGGTGCCAACCCATCACGAGGGCTGGCCAGGTTTTCGGAGCCTAGGGGAGGTCCACCCAAATAAAGGGTGGCCAGGCGGCCCGGTCCGGGTTTTTTTTTTTTCTTTTATAATTTATCCGCCTGGGGGGCGGTGCCAACCCATCACGTGGGCTGGCCAGGCTTTCGGAGCCTGGGGGAGGTCCACCCAAATAAAGGGTGGCCAGGCGGCCCGGTCCGGGGTATTTTCTACGTTCATTTGCGCGTCTGGGATGCGGTGCCACCTCATCATGTCGTTTCTGTTCTCATTGTCATCCCCCATTATTGATCAGGATGAGCAGCATTTCATTTTCCTCCTCGACTGCCTTTTTGTGTTATACATTTCATTGTTTCATCTATGCTTCCTCTTCTGACCTGTCTGTGTATTGTATGTACGGTCAGAAAGGTCCCATTTCACTGCAGGCAACTGCAAGTGACAAACTGCAAGTGACAAATAAAAGCTTCAATCAATCAGGAGGGCTGGCCAGGCTTTCAGAGCCTGGGAGAGGTCCACCCAAATAAAGGGTGGCCAGGCGGCCCTGTGTGTTTTTTCTGTTTTCGTTCATACGCCTGGGGGGCGGTGCCAACCATCACGAGGGCTGGCCAGGCTTTCGGAGCCTGGGGGAGGTCCACCCAAATAAAGGGTGGCCAGGCGGCCCGGTCCGGGTTTTTTTTTTTTCTTTTATAATTTATCCGCCTGGGGGGCGGTGCCAACCCATCACGTGGGCTGGCCAGGCTTTCGGAGCCTGGGGGAGGTCCACCCAAATAAAGGGTGGCCAGGCGGCCCGGTCCGGGTGTTTTTTTTCTTTTATCATTTATCCGCCTGGGGGGCGGTGCCAACCCATCACGAGGGCTGGCCAGGTTTTCGGAGCCTAGGGGAGGTCCACCCAAATAAAGGGTGGCCAGGCGGCCCGATGCCGGGTGTTTTTTTTCTTTTATAATTTATCCGCCTGGGGGGCGGTGCCAACCCATCACGTGGACCTCCCCCAGGCTTTCGGAGCCTGGGGGAGGTCCACCCAAATAAAGGGTGGCCAGGCGGCCCGGTCCGGGTGTTTTTTTTCTTTTATAATTTATCCGCCTGGGGGGCGGTGCCAACCCATCACGTGGGCTGGCCAGGCTTTCGGAGCCTGGGGGAGGTCCACCCAAATAAAGGGTGGCCAGGCGGCCCGGTCCGGGTATTTTCTACGTTCATTTGCGCGTCTGGGATGCGGTGCCACCTCATCATGTCGTTTCTGTTCTCATTGTCATCCCCCATTATTGATCAGGATGAGCAGCATTTCATTTTCCTCCTCGACTGCCTTTTTGTGTTATACATTTCATTGTTTCATCTATGCTTCCTCTTCTGACCTGTCTGTGTATTGTATGTACGGTCAGAAAGGTCCCATTTCACTGCAGGCAACTGCAAGTGACAAACTGCAAGTGACAAATAAAAGCTTCAATCAATCAGGAGGGCTGGCCAGGCTTTCGGAGCCTGGGAGAGGTCCACCCAAATAAAGGGTGGCCAGGTGGCCCTTTGTGTGTTTTTTCTGTTTTCGTTCATACGCCTGGGGGGCGGTGCCAACCCATCACGAGGGCTGGCCAGGTTTTCGGAGCCTAGGGGAGGTCCACCCAAATAAAGGGTGGCCAGGCGGCCCGGTGCCGGGTGTTTTTTTTCTTTTATAATTTATCCGCCTGGGGGGCGGTGCCAACCCATCACGAGGGCTGGCCAGGCTTTCGGAGACTGGGGGAGGTCCACCCAAATAAAGGGTGGCCAGGCGGCCCGGTCCGGGTATTTTTTTTTTCTTTTATAATTTATCCGCCTGGGGGGCGGTGCCAACCCATCACTGGGGCTGGCCAGGCTTTCGGAGCCTGGGGGAGGTCCACCCAAATAAAGGGTGGCCAGGCGGCCCGGTGCCGGGTGTTTTTTTTCGTTTATCATTTATCCGCCTGGGGGGCGGTGCCAACCCATCACGTGCGCTTGCCAGGCTTTCGGAGCCTGGGGGAGGTCCACCCAAATAAAGGGTGGCCAGGCGGCCCGGTCCGGGTATTTTCTACGTTCATTTGCGCGTCTGGGATGCGGTGCCACCTCATCATGTCGTTTCTGTTCTCATTGTCATCCCCCATTATTGATCAGGATGAGCAGCATTTCATTTTCCTCCTCGACTGCCTTTTTGTGTTATACATTTCATTGTTTCATCTATGCTTCCTCTTCTGACCTGTCTGTGTATTGTATGTACGGTCAGAAAGGTCCCATTTCACTGCAGGCAACTGCAAGTGACAAACTGCAAGTGACAAATAAAAGCTTCAATCAATCAGGAGGGCTGGCCAGGTTTTCGGAGCCTAGGGGAGGTCCACCCAAATAAAGGGTGGCCAGGTGGCCCTGTGTGTGTTTTTTCTGTTTTCGTTCATACGCCTGGGGGGCGGTGCCAACCCATCACGTGGGCTGGCCAGGCTTTCGGAGCCTAGGGGAGGTCCACCCAAATAAAGGGTGGCCAGGCGGCCCGGTCCGGGTTTTTTTTTTTCTTTTCTAATTTATCCGCCTGGGGGGCGGTGCCACCCCATCACGAGGGCTGGCCAGGCTTTCGGAGCCTGGGGGAGGTCCACCCAAATAAAGGGTGGCCAGGCGGCCCGGTCCGGGTGTTTTTTTTCTTTTATCATTTATCCGCCTGGGGGGCGGTGCCAACCCATCACGAGGGCTGGCCAGGCTTTCGGAGCCTGGGGGAGGTCCACCCAAATAAAGGGTGGCCAGGCGGCCCGGTCCGGGTTTTTTTTTTTCTTTTCTAATTTATCCGCCTGGGGGGCGGTGCCACCCCATCACGAGGGCTGGCCAGGCTTTCGGAGCCTGGGGGAGGTCCACCCAAATAAAGGGTGGCCAGGCGGCCCGGTCCGGGTGTTTTTTTTCTTTTATCATTTATCCGCCTGGGGGGCGGTGCCAACCCATCACGTGGGCTGGCCAGGCTTTCGGAGCCTGGGGGAGGTCCACCCAAATAAAGGGTGGCCAGGCGGCCCGGTCCGGGTATTTTCTACGTTCATTTGCGCGTCTGGGATGCGGTGCCACCTCATCATGTCGTTTCTGTTCTCATTGTCATCCCCCATTATTGATCAGGATGAGCAGCATTTCATTTTCCTCCTCGACTGCCTTTTTGTGTTATACATTTCATTGTTTCATCTATGCTTCCTCTTCTGACCTGTCTGTGTATTGTATGTACGGTCAGAAAGGTCCCATTTCACTGCAGGCAACTGCAAGTGACAAACTGCAAGTGACAAATAAAAGCTTCAACCCATCACGAGGGCTGGCCAGGCTTTCGGAGCCTGGGGGAGGTCCACCCAAATAAAGGGTGGACAGGTGGCCCTGTGTGTGTTTTTTCTGTTTTCGTTCATACGCCTGGGGGGCGGTGCCAACCCATCACGAGGGCTGGCCAGGCTTTCGGAGCCTAGGGGAGGTCCACCCAAATAAAGGGTGGCCAGGCGGCCCGGTGCCGGGTGTTTTTTTTCTTTTATAATTTATCCGCCTGGGGGGCGGTGCCAACCCATCACATGGGCTGGCCAGGCTTTCGGAGCCTGGGGGAGGTCCACCCAAATAAAGGGTGGCCAGGCGGCCCGGTGCCGGGTGTTTTTTTTCTTTTATAATTTATCCGCCTGGGGGGCGGTGCCAACCCATCACATGGGCTGGCCAGGCTTTCGGAGCCTGGGGGAGGTCCACCCAAATAAAGGGTGGCCAGGCGGCCCGGTCCGGGTTTTTTTTTTCTTTTATAATTTATCCGCCTGGGGGGCGGTGCCAACCCATCACGAGGGCTGGCCAGGCTTTCGGAGCCTGGGGGAGGTCCACCCAAATAAAGGGTGGCCAGGCGGCCCGGTCCGGGTATTTTCTACGTTTATTTGCGCGTCTGGGATGCGGTGCCACCTCATCATGTCGTTTCTGTTCTCATTGTCATCCCCCATTATTGATCAGGATGAGCAGCATTTCATTTTCCTCCTCGACTGCCTTTTTGTGTTATACATTTCATTGTTTCATCTATGCTTCCTCTTCTGACCTGTCTGTGTATTGTATGTACGGTCAGAAAGGTCCCATTTCACTGCAGGCAACTGCAAGTGACAAACTGCAAGTGACAAATAAAAGCTTCAATCAATCAGGAGGGCTGGCCAGGCTTTCAGAGCCTGGGGGAGGTCCACCCAAATAAAGGGTGGCCAGGCGGCCCGGTGCCGGGTGTTTTTTTTCTTTTATAATTTATCCGCCTGGGGGGCGGTGCCAACCCATCACGAGGGCTGGCCAGGCTTTCGGAGCCTGGGGGAGGTCCACCCAAATAAAGGGTGGCCAGGCGGCCCGGTCCGGGGTGTTTTTTTTCTTTTATTTTTTCTTATTAACGTGTTGGCTGTCCAGCCCCACGCATGAGGCGATCCGCGGTAGCTCGTTAACGGGGATTTGCAGTGTTGTGGCGTTAACGTAATTTCAGATTAACGCTGACAGTACTAGTGGGACAACAATGAATATGACTGCACATTTACTCCGACAGCATCCTAGTGCAAAGACAAGTGGAAGCAGACAAAAACAACAAGCACGCATGCTACAAACTTTACCCGAGTCATTTAGACAGCCGTTAGCACATGATTCTCCTTATGGGGACCTGATATGTTTAATATGCTGCTGAGAATATAGCCCAGAAGAAGCGTAGAGTATAGCTTTTATTTTGGAAAGAGCCATTTCTCTGTAATAAACTCTCTTTTCCAAGGATAAGTGATTTCTCCATCAAATAGATTTATTTTTTTATTACTTTGTTGTTTCAGCAACATTAAATTTAAAAACTGTACTTATGAGTTAAAATATATATTTATAATTTTAATAAATGACAAATTAAAAAGGCATGAACATTTTTTTTGTATCGAAAAATATCGAACCGTGACACCAAAGTATCGAACCGAACCGTAAATTTTGTGTATCGTTGCACCCCTAATATATATATATATATATACACACACACACACACACGACTGCGCTCTTCTGGACAGAGATCTCCGATGTTATTCCCGGGATCTGCTGGAGCCACTCGCCTAGCTTGGGAGTCACCGCACCTAGTGCTCCGATTACCACGGGGACCACCGTTACCTTCACCCTCCACATCCTCTCGAGCTCTTCTCTGAGCCCTTGGTATTTCTCCAGCTTCTCGTGTTCCTTCTTCCTGATATTGCTGTCATTCGGAACCGCTACATCGATCACTACGGCCGTCTTCTTCTGTTTGTCTACCACCACTATGTCCGGTTGGTTAGCCACCACCATTTTGTCCGTCTGTATCTGGAAGTCCCACAGGATCTTAGCTCGGTCATTCTCCACCACCCTTGGGGGCATCTCCCATTTTGACCTCGGGACTTCTAGGTTATACTCGGCACAGATGTTCCTGTACACTATGCCGGCCACTTGGTTATGGCGTTCCATGTATGCCTTGCCTGCTAGCATCTTGCACCCTGCTGTTATGTGCTGGATTGTCTCTGGGGCATCTTTACACAGCCTGCACCTGGGGTCTTGCCTGGTGTGATAGACCCCAGCCTCTATGGATCTTGTGCTCAGAGCTTGTTCCTGTGCTGCCATGATTAGTGCCTCTGTGCTGTCTTTCAGTCCAGCTTTGTCCAAACTCTGGTAGGATTTCTGGATATCAGCCACCTCCTCTATCTGCCGGTGGTACATACCGTGCAGGGGCCTGTCCTTCCATGATGGTTCCTCGTCTCCCTCCTCTTTCTTGGGTTTCTGCTGCCTGAGGTATTCACTGAGCACTCGGTCAGTTGGGGCCATCTTCCCAATGTATTCTTGGATGTTCGTTGTCTCATCCTGGACTGTGGTGCTGACACTCACCAGTCCCCGGCCCCCTTCCTTCCGCTTAGCGTACAGCCTCAGGGTGCTGGACTTGGGGTGAAACCCTCCATGCATGGTAAGGAGCTTTCTTGTCTTGATGTCAGTGACTTCTATCTCCTCCTTTGGCCAGCCTATTACCCCAGCAGGGTACCTGATCACGGGCAGGGCGTACGTGTTGATGGCCCGGATCTTGTTCTTACCATTCAGCTGACTCCTCAGGACTTGCCTGACCCTCTGCAGGTACTTGGTGGTTGCAGCTTTTCTAGCGGCCTCTTCATGGCACAAGGAAGCACAAGGTCAGAAATATGAAGACCCTTAGCTATAATAGTGGGATGCCTTGCCTTTACAGGCATAGCTGCTCTACTAAGCCTACCTCCCAGCAGTGTTGCCAATTTAGCGACTTTTTTTCTAAAAAGCGACTAGCGACAAATCTGGCGACTTTTTCTGGTATTACTGGAGACTTATTTATGACGACTGTTTGACGTGAAAACGCATATCGCTCTTACTCTCAACAAGCAGCGGTGCTGCCTTGGGCACCTCACCCGTGCCAAAGCGCTCACTGGCAGAGGATAGTCCTCCCCCAGCTGCTATCAGGGCAGGAGACGTTCACACCTGTGCGTCCAAACGGCAAATGAATCGCGCATGAGCGAAGCCGCTGCTCCCGCACTGACTGTAACACAGTCAGTTCTTCTTTTACTGTTATGCTGTTTTGTGGATCACAAGGTTTAAAACTACTTATAAACACACACTCTCACACACAAAGTAACTCCACCAGAGTGTCAATTTCGGGTCACTCGGATCAAGGAGCAGGGTTGGAATTGTGACATTAAAAAACAGTAATTGCTAAAAGAAATTTAATTTGTAGTTCTAAATAACACAACACTGACTCATACTGAGAGGAGACTGTCAAAGTAAAACAGGAGGTACACAGGGGCCCAGACAGGAGGGGAGGAGAGAACAGGGGGAGAGCACAGACATAACAGACTGGGGGAAACATGAGATAAAACACAAGGAGGAGAAACGAGGCATGGGGACTCACAGATGTGTGGAAACACATGGGGTAAGGTCACGAGGGGAAATCTCATAAACATTACTGAACAACCTATGAATCATAGAATAAATAAAGAACAAAATACGAAAACACAAGATAACTAAGAACGGTGGGTCAAAATTACCCCAGAGATCTGTCTTGGGGCCCCTTCTTTTCATTATCTACCTTCTGCTTGGACACATTTTCCGTAAATACAATATCCTGTTTCAGTGTTATGCCAATGACACCCAGCTTTATCTGTCCACTAAAACTGATTCTGCTCTTCCCCCATCCTCCCTCACCCTCTGCTTAGCCGAACTAAATTCATGGTTCTCTTCTAATTTTCTCAAACTGAATAGTAATAAATCCGAGCTCCTCTTGGTAGGCACTAAATCAACATTATCCAGAACCAACAGTTTCTCTGTTACTATCAATAACTCGCCGGTCTTCGTTTCTTCCTCTGTGAAAAGCTTGGCTGTCATCCTCGACAGTACTCTATCTTTCGATTCACACTTTAATAATGTCACTTGGTCTGCAAATTTTCAATTGTGCAACATTAATCGTCTCCGTCCTTTTCTCACCCCACATGCCACAGCCATTATTGTCCATAGCCTTGTTACTTTCCCGGATTTCACTTCTTACTCAAAAATCGATCCACAAGCTCCAACGCATCCAGAACTCTGCTGCCTGTATCATCACCAGGACCCCTTCTATCCACCACATCACTCCTGTCCTGCAGCAGCTTCATTGGCTTGACAGTCTGCAACTCTCTTTTAAGCTTTTCCTCAATATTTTCTTTGGTCACACTAGACTTAAAGCTCTCTTTCAGCTGTTTCTCCTTATTACTAAGTTCTAGCAGCAAACTCTTGAATCTAAGAATCCATGCAACCATCCTTTTCAGACGATGCCAAGAAGAAAAATAAGTGATGAACTTCATTGCACCATCTTTGTATTCATTTGCATCAACAGCATTAACTAAAGTGGCCATTTTAATCTCTGGATCATTTGAAGAGATCTTTCCAAAATCAAGGTTCACTGGACAATTAATTTCTGGTTCAGCAAGAAACTTTGGCCCTGTTAACCAGGAATCATCCTTCAAAAAGGATTGCACCTTGACTCCCCTAGAAGCCAGATCAGCTGGATTTCATGATGTATTAACATATCTCCACTGAGAAGGTTTGGACACTTTAAGTATCTCGGTCACCCGGTTTGGGACAAATACTTTAAACCTTGAGGTTTCATTTCTAATATACTGCTACATCGAGGTACTATCAGTCCAAAATACTGACTCCTGCAAATGCATTTGCAGCTCTTTTCTCCACATCTTATCCATTCTACTCGCAACCAATGCAGCTGTCAACTCCATGCGAGGAATGGAAGTTTGTTTCAGTGGAGCCACTCTTGCTTTACGCATTATAAACGCACAATGGACTTGATTCTGGGTGCTGGGCAACAACAGGTAAGTGACTGTGCTAGGGCTGTGCGATATTACCAAAATCTCATATCCCGATATAAGAATTCTATCGTCCCGATAACGATATAAATCACAACAATGTAACATTTTCTGTAAATTCTGTGAATCTCGACTTGTGTGAAGTGTTTCCAGCTGTGCGTCATGTAGCTGGAGTCGAGTGTTTTAACCGATGCATGAAACGATACATTTTTAGACATAAGTTGTAACGGCGCCGTTTTCTTTGTGAGTATTTATTACACGGCGTGCTGCGGGGAAAAGCCTGTTCTAACGTTTGAGTCTAAGGTTTATTTATTAGCACCTGGCGGCTCTTTTCTACTTCTCACCCGTAAATAATCTGCTCTTTCACGTGATTCAGTTTATTTTGAAAAGTCTCAACAGGATCTTGAGCTTTATTGTGAAAGGTTTATGTGGAACATAAACAAGCGGACACGCAATGGTTTTACCGTCATTATTGCTAACCACAACTCATAAAAACAGGCGCTTGTCTGTCCGTAGTGTGGCTATATAAAATATAAGAGAAAGAGAGAACTTTAAGAAATTAATATAGCTGCTACAGTAACCATCAAAACGATGAAAAAATATTGCTGTAAACAGTTTATTTTGCGACACCACGAAACAAACAATAGCGTAAAATGAAACGATAGATGTTTTTATATCGTCATCCGATATATATCGTTATATCGAACAGCCCTAGACTGTGCCATAACCCTCCTCTCTTGCATCTGCGAAGTGATGTAACCGAGCAGAAGCAACATCTCCAAAGTTAGGTTTAAAGCACCGGTTAACCTTAAAATCTGCAAGAAGGCAAAGATCATTCCGCCAAACTGTCCATTCTTTTCCGACAGTAACTGGCAACACATCATCCCAACCTGTTACGTGTCTGCAGGCTGCATGTTTTCTTTCCCTCCCCTTTTGTTTGCCATTCCCTTAGGTCGCAGACTGCAGGCTGATGTCAATCTGTGTGACGTCCAACTAATTAGAGGAGGGAGGCCCTGATTGGACAACCCAGGAGTGAAACCCTTGATAAGGAGACTCACCTGTGGCTGGGCGTGGCTCTCTTCCCTCCTTGAATTGTTTGACACATGTGTGATGGTTTCCTGCTGTCTTTCTTTTGTTTGATGATTGTGGTGGGAGTAAAGTGGACTAGGTAAGTTTGGGGACCCCATACACTTACTCACGTAGAGTCTTTGTGTTAGAAACACTAGGTAAGTAGGTTGGTGCCACCCATGTAATTTTGAGCTTGTTTTAAGTTGAGGTTTAGGGTTTTTCTCTCCTGTTTGTTGCTTTTCTAGGATAATAGCTCAGCTCAGCTAAGTTTTGGTTTTGTCTTTTTGGTGTTTTTTTTTGGCACAACCTAACTGTCCCTTTTTCCCCCACATTTGTTGTTTGAGTCTGGGTTGTTTATTTTGTGAGAGCGCTGCCATTAAACCTTCTTTTCATAACACCTGTACTGAGTTTCCGGAGTTGTGTTATCCCCTCTTGCCCTCGGGGAGACGTAACACAAGTGGGGGCTCGTCCGGGATATTTGGACATTTTAGTGGAGACTGAATGTCAGTTTGTTTTGCTTTTAAGTGGGTGAGTGATGGTGGTCACTGTAATTGAGCAAACTCCCTTTAGTAAGTGTGTTTCAGCTGGGTGGCTGTGCTGCCCTTCCATCGAAGCACTTGTTTGTTGTTTTGCTTTGTTTTAGTTTATTGTGTTTGGTGGCTATCCTGGGTGGGGGTACGCTTCAGAGTTTGGTAGGAGACTATATCTCTGGTCTGCTGCCTGCTCTCGAGTTCGCGTTTAAAGTTGTCTCGAGCCTGGTACACCACTGAAGACAAGGGTAGGAAAAGTAAGGGTTTTGTTGTTTTTAGTGTTTTAGGCTGGGAGTTGCACATAGTAAATCAGTGGCACCAAACTTGGTAGGAGGTTTGAGACCATTCATGATTATGGTCTGTAGCTGAGGGAGGTAGGCTGTTTTTAAGTTGGCATTGTGTGTACGCCATGTGTGTGCATATGTCAGTGTTGATGGATGCTAATGAGATCCTTGTGAGGTGAGTGTTTTGTGATGTGACCTTTTAGTGTTGTGGGGAATATGGCTATTTTGTTGGATCACTTGTGAGTGTTGTTGGCCAGGTGATGGCAATAACACTGTGGGGTGCTGAGCCACCCTTGATGTGATCATTGTGTGGCCATAGCTCTCCATTTTGTGGTTGGTCACTAGTATGCTTGATTTACTGAACTTTTTGTATTAAAGTAACTTGTTGTGGTATAGGGCCACTTGTATGTGACTGTTTGTGTGGTGGAGACAACAGATCACTTAGTTGTGATTATTTGTTGCTACTTTTGGTTTTGTGTTGTAGCAGATCAGGTAATCATTTTGGGTTTGTGACTGTTGTGCTCCTTTGTGTTGGTCACATGTTACTTTTTGTCTGTTCAGTGTGGCAACTTCAAATCCTCATGCCCATCCATGCTTAGAGATGCCAACTATAACGTGAACACTGTGCTTCTGTTAGCTTTAACTTTTATTCCAGGTTTGTGGGTCAAGGAACTGAAGGCTTCAGAGGGGCTTTTAATAAATTTAAGGGTCCTAGAGGAACCCTTTTAAGGGAGGAGGTGTTACGTCCCTCTGCAGCTTCTAATCGTCTCAGTGTTTTCAGCTAGTGCTAATTGGCCACACCTAGTCAGGTGTGGATAGAAGCATACCTGAGGCAAGCTTTCGGGCAGTGCACTAGTCTTTGCCTTGGTGGCACCAGCCATTTTAGCCAACCTGGTTTTCCATTTTAAGATAAAACTTCTTTTCACCCACACGCTGGTATTCGTCTCCTTTGTTATGTTGCGGCTTTTGAGCCGGGTTGTAACACAACCCCAATGATTTCTGCACAGTTTCTGAATGATTAACTTAGCAGACAACACAACAGGTGCCAAAAACCCCAATGGGTCATTGATCGAGCTCACAAGAGACAATATCCCTCTCCTTGAGAGAGGTTTTTTTTTAAGTGTGATCTCAAACTTGAATGTATCCGATTGGATACTCCACTGTACACCTAGTGCTCTCTCTACTGGCAAAACGTCACTATCCAAACCCAAGGCCTTAACGTCCTTGAATTGTTCCTGTTGAGGTATGGCAGCAAGTACTGCTCGTCTGTTTCTAATCAATTTGGTGAGCTTAAAGCCTCCCTTAGCACAAAGAGCAATAAGTTCTTAATGGAGCAACGCTGCCTCCTCTTCAGACCCAATAGAGGTAAGGCAATCATCCACATAAACATTATGTAGAACATTGTTGACAACTTCTAGTCTGAACTGATCTCTGTTATCCTCTGCACATTTCCTCGAGGCACAACTTGTACAACTAGGGGATCAGGTGGCTCCGAACAGGTGTATTTTCGTTCTGTATTCCACCAGATCCTGACTATGATCTCCGACTGGCCACCACAGAAACCTTAACAGATCTGAGTCTTCTCTTTGTACTCTTACCTGATAAAACATGGATTCATTATCTGCCATGAGCACAACAGGCTCTTTACGGAACCTAGGTATGACCCCAACTAGCAAGCTAGTAAGAACTGGGCCTTGCAAAAGCTGTCCATTCAGAGACACTCCCTGCAATGAAGCACCACAATCAAAGACAACTTGCAACTTCTTCTTCTGTGGGTGATGCACCCCATGATGTGGAATGTACCACAACCCTCCATCACAGCGATCCAATTCTTCAGCAGGCACATTCTCTGCATACCCTTTGGAAATATTATCCAAAGGATATGACATGAAATGAACCATAGTTCGCTGTTCGATAGCCTTCCTATTATTTGGCATTTTTACCTGATTGCACCTAAAAGGTAAATCAATGGTATAATGACCATCAACCAACTTAACAGAGTCTACCACTGACTTCATAAACTGCTGATCTTCTCTAGACAAAGCAAACTGCTCATCCTGAATACATTCTGGAAAATCAGCCTTCATTTGACGTTCCCACAGTTCATCCAGTCTTGCCACAGAAGTCCTATTGACACTCTCATCAAAAATGTCAGTCTTACAATCTTCTCTGACAGGACCATTCACCGTCCAACCCAGCATAGTTTTTACTGCATAGGGACCCCCATCCTGACTTCTAACAACATCCCATGGCTCTAAAGCCTTTGGCACATTGGTCCCAATCAACAGCTCTACCCTTGAATTTATCTCCAGTATCTTAATATGGCGCAAATGTGGCCATCTGTCAAGATCTTTCTGTCGGGGAATACTGCATTGATGAACAGGCATGTTTTTCTGTGTAAATAAGTCAGGCAAGTCACAGTAGTGATCCAAATCCAAACCAGTTACTTCCAAATCTGAAACAACGTAACTGACCATTTTCTCCTGACTCATTGTCTGCAACAGAATGCCAGTTTTCCTTCCTGAAAGTTTCAGCCTATTCATGAGCCCTTCAGTACAAAATGAAACTCAACTCCCAGGATCTAGAAAAGCACAGGACATCAGTGACTGATTGCCTTTCTTGGACTTCACTCTAACTGGTATTATGGAGAGAGCACCGTTTTGTTCACTGGCCCCAGTAACACCACTGCTTTGCACAGCACACGAAGGTCCTTCATCTGGTGGTTCTCCCTCTCCTTTAGTTTGCACTGAAACACTTTCCCTCTGCTTGGAGTGGATATGTAAGAGTGTGGGGTGTTTCTGATTACAGACTTCACACAAGAGACGTTTCCTGCAGTCCCTGCTTCTGTGCCCAATGCGCAGACAA